>NC_058084.1:34242343-35442343 GCF_014858855.1 Bufo gargarizans
AATTTTTTGCACTGGCAAGCATTATAGGGTGGTATTTTTGCACTGGCAAGCCTTATACGAGGCATTTTTTGCTCTGGTTCACATTACAAGGGATATTTTTTGTACTAGCACACATTGTAAGGGGTATTTTTTATACTACTGCACATTGTAAGGGGGTATTTTTTTGTACTGGTGTACATTAAAAGGAGTATTTTTTGCACTGGCGCACATTATAAGGGGGCATTTTTTTGCACTGGCAGACATTATAAGGGGGTATTTTTTGTATTAGCAGAGATTGTAAAGGTATTTTTGTACTGGCGCACATTGTAAGGGAATATTTTTTTCACTTGTGCACATTATAGGGGTATTTTTTTGAATTGGCTTACATTAAGCCAGTTACATTACTTTTGTACTGGCACACATTATAAAGGGGTTTAAATAAGGAGAGAAAAGAAGAAATTAATCGCACATCCACTGCTAATGCTATGATCTCATCCCTGCGTTCCTGCAGGAGACAGCACTAAATAGCGCATGTGTACCACCTCCAAGCTACATGCTAAATGAGGCATTTGTACATTTTGATCAAAAGGAAATAAGCCCACTCACCACGACAAGGTTGCCTCTATGAGGAGGCGGCGCTACACGGCGACCACCAGCACTGTGGCGCCATCCCGGCCGGCGGCAGGACCCAGTGGCCAAACAGCACCCCTGCTGCTTGACCATGCCATACCTAGCTCTGAGGCCCCACCAACCAGCCAGAAAAACAGCACAGTGGCCCCCATGCAGCACCGCACCTAGAGCAGTTGTCAAAGCTCACCTGCTCTGAAGCTCACAGGAACTCCACCTGAGAGCAATGCTAGGCTAATTTAACCCTTACTACAGAATACTGGGCAAATTAAAATCACCTGGCTAGTGGAAGGAGTGCAGATGCCAGGGACAGAATTCTATGTATTAAATAATGATAAAAAAGAAGAAATGAATCGCACATCCACTGCTAATGCATGATCTCATCCCTGCATGGAGACAGCACTGAATAGCGCATGTGTACCACCTCCATGCTACATGCTAAATGAGGCATTTGTGTACATTTTGATCAAAAGGCATAAGCCCACTCACCACGCCAAGGTTGCCTCTATGAGTGGGTCCTAACCTAAAATTGGCGCGGCGCTACAACGGAAGACCACCAGCGCTCCCATTCTGCCATTATTTAATACATAGAATTCTGTCCCTGGATCTGCACTCCTTCCACTAGCCAGGTGATTGAATTAGCCTATCATGCTCTCAGTTGGAGTTCCTGTGAGCTTCAAGCAGGTGAGCTTTGACAACTGTTCACATGGTGCGGTGCTGCATGGGGGCCACTGTGCTGTTTTCTGGCTGGTTGGTGGGGGCCCAGAGCTAGGTATGGCATGGTCAAGTAGCAGGGGTGCTGTTTGGCCACTGGGTCCCGCCGCCGGCCGGGATGGCGCCACAGCGCTGGTGGTCGCCGTGTAGCGCCGCGCCAATTTTAGGTTAGGACCCACTCATAGAGGCAACCTTGGTGTGGTGAGTGGGCTTATTGCTTTTGATCAAAATGTATTCAAATGCCTCATTTAGCATGTAGCATGGAGGTGGTACACATGCGCTATTCAGTGCTGTCTCCTGCAGGAACGCAGGGATGAGATCATAGCATTAGCAGTGATGTGCGATTCATTTCTTCTTTTCTCTCATTATTTAAATCATTATAATGGGGTATTTTGTGTACTAGGTCACATTAAAGGGGGTATTTTAGCACTGGCACACATTGGGGGACATTTTTCTACTGGCACACATTATAAGGAGAATTATTACGACTGGTGTACTATGGATAACATGATAACTATCATGGGCATGTTAACAATGTGCCAGGGTCACTATTGGCTGGGCAGTTATTTTTTCTGTGTGTCAATAATTATTGCAGGGGGCACTGTCTGCGTCCTACTAGTATTTTCAGGGGGACTGTTTCTGCAGTATAGTATTGGGGAGCACAGCGGGTGGATGATGGAAAAGTAGGAAACTAAAATGTCCGACTTTTAAACTTTGCAGAGAGAAGAGATGGCTGAAATAAATTATTATGGTGGTCTGGTCTGAATGGAGAAGAGGAAAGAGAACATCTACATCAGAGGAGACATCACTGGATGTAAGAGGTATGTGGCGCTGTATTCTCCTGTATGTTTTATAGCGCTGTATGTAATGTTTTCCAAGTGTGGAAGGAAGGGGCTAGGCTGAGAATGCGGCATGAGGGGATGCCATTTCAATTTTTGCCTTAGGCAGCAGAAAGGCTAGGTGCACCCCTGCCCCATAGCACTGAGGGAATGGGGGCCCAAGCTGCACTCTTGCACCAGGGCCCATGAGCCTTTAGCTACACCCCTGCCTAGGATATATGATGCACGTAGATTATTAGTACCTAGATGAGTAACTCTACATTTATCTACATTTACCACAATGTCCCTCTAAGGTTCAGTTCACATCTGCATCATTGGAGCAGATTACTAACTCTAAGATTTAGACAACATAAAAATGCATCAGGTCTATCTGATAAATAAGGTGCACCTTTAGACTGTCTAGTCTAAGGGGAGATTTTGTCACGTAGTTACCCGACTGTGATCCGGCAAGCCTGGTCTCTCTTTGTTGCGGTGTAGCCAGGATTGTTCAGCCTGTCAAGGAGCGGGGACGTTGGGCCAATCAGGCTCGGTGACGGTGTCACATGCTCTTGGCCAGAGGGAGATTTAAACAGGAGGCTGCTGGCAACAGGTGCCCGTGATTGGTCTTCCTGCCTCACACGCCGTGTTATACTGGTTCTCTGAATCCCTCACCCTCTGTAAGTTCTGTGACCTTGCTTCTCAATACTGATTTTGCCTCTGTTGTTATCTCCTGGTTTTGACCTTGCTTCAATGTGCACTCTGCATTTGTTCAATTGTGGTAAGTCTTCCCTCTCTCCACTTGGGTAGGTGCCACGCACTTAGTCAGGTCAGGGACCATCGACCAGTTGGGGTCGTCATTTTGGGGCAGATCGTCCAAGTAGATAGGGACAGTTGTGTGGGTAGGGTACAGGGCAGCATTTTTCTCTAAAATGACAGATTTATCAAGACCGACGCTTTCCACACCATTCTTGATATCTCTTGCTCTGCTGGAGGATGCACTTCATTTATGAAAAGGCTCATGCCTCATCATATATTAGGTGTATCCTCCGGCAGTCTGTGCGCAATACTTTGTCACAATGGCATATTACTTTTTTTATGCCAGAAAACTGGGGTGGGGATATGATAACTCTTCTCCTAAGTTTCAATCACTTATTACTTGGCTTACTTTTTGCAGAATTTTACACAAAATTTTGTAGCACATTGCTGAATATTAAGCCATACTCAGTTTCCGCTAAGCGGCATCACCCTTCTTAACCATGGCGGCAAAAGTGTCTAAAAAACCAGACTGGGTCATTTAACCCCTTTCCTGACTAGGCACATATTCAGTTCTTTTCAGTACATGAATCTTGGAGAAAAAAAAATTCTATTCAGTTATATCAGTAGTTTCTGCAGCTTTTTTCGGTGATACATGGGGCTTTATTTTTGTCATTTTTATTTTAGTATTTTTATTGTTTTAATTTTTTATAGCCAGAAAAAAGGGGAAGAAAAAAGTCTGTTTTTCACATTTGTTTTATTTTTTTGGTAATAGCACAAAATTTTATATTTTTTTTACTATGTCCCTCTTCCATAACAGTTGTTTTCATACACGGGATGAATGGGTTATGGTTGCCTGGACCACGGTGCTAGAGGCAGTGGTTTTGGCATGTGGTGGTGTTTTTTATTTTATTATGATCTTTTTATATATTTTTTACTTCTTTATTATTTTACACTGTGTGCCCTCTTTAAGGTCATTCAAGACCTTTGGGGGACATTTAAATAAATTTTCTCTTTTTACATTTATTGATGATTTCTCCTGTAACTGGGACTGACATAATAGCCCCAGTTATAAGGGGAATACAGCCCCCAGAGAGATTGTACATCATTGTGCAAACTCACTGCAGAGCTGAACTGGGTCTGCTAAGACCCAGCAGCTCGCATAGGCTTCCGGAGATCACATGACCACTGGGACCGAAGCAGGAAGCAGCTTTGCCGCTTCCTGATCTCTATACACAGTGCTCAATGATCAATGGGATAGGCAGAGATGGGAAACTGTCACTAACCATGGGCTCCAGCAGCTGCATGATTAGCAAGAAGATACGATCTCTGCAAGGACATTTTAAAACCGTGCAGAGATGAAAAACCACCACTGGATGTTTATAGTCTATGGGCGGTCAGGATCTAGTTAATAAATGTGGTCTAGAGCCGGTGTGCCCCTATTTATAGCAGAAACTGAAATGCAGTGCTGGATCCTTCACATAGTAGATACTACTTCTTATGGTTCTCATGAGACATTGGTCAGATTCTTTAGAAAGGTCTTTGAGTCCATGTGTCTATAGTTGTTCCCTTGAGTGATGTGTCATTCAGAAGACCAAGCACATTTCTGAAATTATGTCGTGTAGAATTAACAATGCCGTGCTCAGTACGCGGTACGTTATCAGCGCATAAGATCTAAGACCTTCATGACTGTCCTGGAGGTTTTTATTATTTAGGTGGACCTGTTTCTGGCCATTATAAAGATGGAAAATCTCTCCCTCTACTCCTGTCCAGGTTATTAAAGTACATGTATACTAGTGCTGTGCGCGAATATATTCGAATTGCGAATATTAATTGTGAATATCGGCACTTCGCGAATATTTAGAATATAGTGATATATATTTGTATTTTCGAATATTCTAGATTTTTTTTTATCTGAACCCATGATCCCTCCCTGCTTCTTGCTTGTGGGCCAATGAGAAGGCTGCAATGTCTTTGTCTGAGCTTAGCAACATCCCTAGCAACCAATAGTAAAGCAGCCTACCCCTTACTATATAGGAAAATCCCCAGCAGACATTTTCTGTAGTGTTATGGAGTTCTGAGAGAGAGAGCAGTGTCATTGCTGTGCTCTGTGCTTCCCACACTACATTAGATAGATAGTTAGATAGCTCATATAATACAGATAGTCGTGTAGGTTATATCCTGATATAGTGGAGCTGTTGCAGTGCAGGGTGTTAGGCTACTTTCACACTTGCGTTGTGAGGATCTGGCAATCTGCATGTGATAGGACAGCATTTGTAGACGGATCCAGATCTGTCTTAGAAATGCATTGCAAGGACGGATCCGTCTCTTCGGATGTCATCTGGAGAAAAGGATCCGTTATATATATTTTTTTAAAATTTTTACCAGTCTGCGCATGCGCAGACCGGAAGGACGGATCCGACATTGCGGTATTTTTAATACATTTCAATGTAAATTAATTCCGGCAACCGATCCGGAATTTTGCTGGTGATAACACCGCAGCATGCTGCGGTATTTCCTCCGTCCAAAACGCTGTTCAGTGACTGAACTGAAGACATCCTGATGCATCCTGAACGGAATTCTTTCCATTCAGAATGCATGGGGATAAAACTGATCTATGATGGAACTCAGAGCCGGAAAAGAAAACCGCTAGTGTGAAAGTACCATAAATACATGCTACAGACATAGTGCTGTGATGTCACAACAATACTTAGTGCACCAATCACTAATAAGTAGTCAGAACTGCTAAAATGTGAAGTTTCACGTGTTGCGCCAAAATATTCGCATCATTAGTGCCGATTTCGCAATCGCGAATATATTGGAGCACTCTATCTGCCTATATATATATATATTGTAATGTTCTGCCGTGCCAACCATTTTCTCCAGTCTCAGGAAACTTCTAGCAGCTTGGAAATTGTAGCAAAAGTGACCCACGTCTGTATTGCACGCACAATACTCGCATATTACATTGCCGATTTTTGCAATCATGAAAATAATCACGAATACTTGAATATATGATGAATATTCTACAAAATATTCATGAAATATCACAAATTCGAATATTGCGCCTGCCGCTCATGACTAATGAATACATGATACCAGTGGTAAGAATGCTATAAAACAAACCACAAACACAGAATAAAAGTAATAGCCAATGATATCAGTATTTAGATGAAGACCATGGCAGCTGATCATGTTCATACTGGATGGTCTTCAGCCCACCCTCACATGAGCATTGTCCCTCACTTTTCCTTGCAGGTTTGGCACAAATTCTTCCTAAGATACTTTTGCAGATTAACAAGAATCAGTACAGATAGAGGCCAATAGAACTGGAAAGCCATGGAGAAGCAAACCCTTCTAACAAGTAGAGATTGACCAAAATGGAGAACCCCTTTAAGGAGAGAGTTGTCTCTGACCTTATTTCAGGATAACAGCTATGGCTGCATCTAGAATATGATCCCTGGGTCTTGTTCCTCCAATTGACAACCTCTTCTGTATGATCCCAATAAGGAATTTGGAGGTTTCTTCCATACAGATTCGGTTGACAAAAGGCATCAGATGGTCAAACACCTCTCCAGCTGTTTCACACACTCTTGGCTCCATACTGGAAATCGTTGTTTGCAATTATATGAAAGGAAGATAAGTAATCTTGCTGGCTTGGCTTGCCTGGCAACCATCGTGAATGTGCTTTAATGTGGCATATTAATACTAAACCTATTACTGTCAGAGATAAGAGCATAAAACCTCCTCCAGTAACGCATCAAGTGCTTGTTCCTTATTTGTGAATGAGCTGCATGAACCATGAAACACAACATCTGCTCAGTAATGTCATTGCTACACAGAAGCTGCCATTTAAAAGGACCATGTTCCAGACAGTGCTTTCTTCAGACCCTTTCAGTTTTTCCCCATCATCCTGCACTCAATACCCCATAATGAGAAAGTGAAAACAGAACCTTCAAAATCTTTGTTACTTCAATGAAAAGGACAAACCAAAATCTTGCATTCACATATTTAGACCCTTTACTCAGGTCTTGAAGCACCTTTCACAGCGATTACATTCTCCAGTCTTTTTGGGGATGAGGCCACAAGGTTTGCCTTACCTGGATTTGGGAAATTTCTGACATTCTTCTATGCAGATCATCTCAAGCTCTGTCAGGTTGGATAGGGACCATCGGTGGACAGCCACTTTCAGGTCTCTCCGGAGGTGTTCAATTAGGTTCAACTTAGGGCTCTGGTTGGGCCACTCAAGGACATTCACAGAGTTATCCCTAATCCACTCCTGTGTTGTCTTAGGGCTCTTTTACACCTGCGTTATGGTCTTCCGGCATAGAGTTCCGTCGTCGGGGCTCTATGCCGGAAGAATCCTGATCAGTTTTATCCTAATGCATTCTGCATGGAGAGAAATCCGTTCAGGATGCATCAGGATGTCTTCAGTTCCGGAACGGAACGTTTTTTGGCCGGAGAAAATACCGCAGCATGCTGCGCTTTTTGCTCCGGCCAAAAATCCTGAACACTTGCCGCAAGGCCGGATCCGGAATTAATGCCCATTGAAAGGCATTGATCCGGATCCGGCCTTAAGCTAAACGTCGTTTTGGCGCATTGCTGGATCCAACGTTTAGCTTTTTCTGAATGGTTACCATGGCTGCTGGGACGCTAAAGTCCTGGCAGCCATGGTAAAGTGTAGCGGGGAGCGGGGGAGCAGCATACTTACCATCCGTGCGGCTCCCGGGGCACTCCAGAGTGACGTCAGGGCGCCCTACGCGCATGGATGATATGATCACATGGCACGTCATGCTGCTCCCCCGCTCCCCACTACTACTATGGCAACCAGGACTTTAATAGCGTCCTGGCTGCCAGAGTAACACTGAACGCATTTTGAAGACGGATCCGTCTTCAAATGCTTTCAGTTCACTTGCGTTTTTCCGGATCCGGCGTGTAATTCCGGCAAGTGGAGTACACGCCGGATCCGGACAACGCAAGTGTAAAAGAGGCCTTAGCTGTGTGCTTAGGGTCATTGTCTTTTTGGAAGGGTGAACATTTGGCCCCGTCTGAGGTCCACATCACTCTGGGTCTGGTTTTTATGAAATATATCTCAGTATTTTGCCCCATTCAGCTTTCCCTCAAGCCTAATTAGTCACCAGCATGCTTCACTGGAGGGCTATTGGGCAGGCCTGGTTTCCTCCAGCAATGAGAATTGAGGTTAAAAATTTTTAAATCTTGGTTTCCTCAGACCAGAGAATCTTGTTTCTCACAGTCCGAGAGTCCTTTAGGTGTTAGGTGGGCTTTCATGTTGTCTTTTTACTGAGAAAAGGCTTTTTTCTGGCGAGTCTGCCATGAAACCCGGATTGGTGGAGTGCTGCACTGCAGTGATGATTGAACTTCTCAAAGTTTCTCCTATTTTCTCCCAAATTGATGGGGGAAAACTTTAATATTTTTAATTTTGGCATAAGGTCCCAACTTAAACTGTCATTACTATACAGAAGTGCCCCCATCTAACGGACGTTAAAAACAGTAATAAGCTAGTGCAATATGGCCGTTAGTTTTTTTGTTTTTTAAATCTCATCAACCTGCTCCTCTCTTGATTGAAAAAGACCTGCCGAAGGAACTGCACTGAGCGTGATCACGTTGGGAGTGCGCAGGGACATCATCATGTTCAGTGCAGGTTCTTTAGCAGGTCTTTATCAATCAAGAGAGGAGTGGACTGCCTCTGCGCGAGCAAGTGGATGAGATTTTTTTCCCTGTTCTTTCTAATCCAACTCCAGCCACCACTTTAGGAAAAAATTATTTATTACCATGAAGCGCAAGGAAATTCGTTTAGAATCAAACTTTACCTAAAATCCGGACCGAATTTCACTTTGGATGCTTGGCTTCACTCATCACTACTGGTAAGACAAGACACAAAAACTCTACCATCAACTTTTAGCCATCAATCATGAAGCCATCTAAGTACCCCAAGCTATCTTTGTAGTAGGAGGTGTTACTACCTTTTTTTTAATTAAAACAGTTCTTTAAACTAAAAACGTTTGTTACTATTTAATTTCTCAGGCACTTTTACCTGAATGTTTATACTTGAATATTGCCATACAAGACTGTCATTCAGGACCCAGATAATACCACCAAAGCATATTCATGGTGGTCTAGGGTAGCGAAAGGTATCCAGAGGTAGTTAGGGGTTGCATTCTCCACTGCTTATGGGAGACTAGTCCATGGAAGTTCCTAAGAAAAACCAGATTGGTGCTCTGGGCAGTAATTACCCAGTTTACCTTCTCCTTAAAGGGGTTCTCCGGGCTTTTAATATTGATGACCTATCCTCAGGATACGTCATCAATATCAGATCAGTGGGGGTCCGACGCCCGGCACCCCTGCTGTATGATATTGATTACCTATCCTGACGATAGGTCATCAATATTAAAAGCCTGGAGAACCATTGTAAACCAGCGCTGGGCAAGATTGTGTCACAGTTGCCCGGAAGATCTGATAATAAAGGACCTGTCCCTCTCCTGACTCGTCTGTTTTAGTAAGTACTTGCATTCCCCATGTAATAACAATTCTGGAGCATCTATTCCTATAGCTCTATGATTTGCAATTCCTTTATTATACCAGCTAGAAGTTATGAAAGAATTACTAGCAGTTTGTAACAAAGGTCCAGATGGGTGTTACCAGATAGGGGGGTGTCCCTGCATAGTCTGACACCGGCAGCACTCATTGGATAGTGTCACACTGTGCAGGGACGCCTCTCCGTCTGGTAACACCTTCACTGAAAACTGCGAGCAATTCCTTCCTAACTTCTAGCAGGTATAACACAGGAACACAGAGTTAGGCCTCTTTCACACTACAGTATGTTGAATTCAGTGTTTTGCGTTCCGTTTTTCACGGATCCGTTGTTCCGTTTTTTGCTTCCGTTGTTCCGTTCCGTTTTTCCGTATGGCAAATACAGTATACAGTAATTTCATATAAAAAATTGGGCTGGGCATAACATTTTCAATAGATGGTTCCGCAAAAAACGGAACGGAAACGGAAGACATACGGATGCATTTCCGTATGTGTTCCGTTTTTTTTGCGGACCCATTGACTTGAATGGAGCCACGGACTGTGATTTGCAGCCAAATATAGGACATGTTCTATCTTTTCAACGGAACGGAAAAACGGAAATACGGAAACGGAATGCATACGGAACACATTCCGTTTTTTTGCGGAACCATTGAAATGAATGGTTCCGTATACGGACCGTATACGGAACGCAAAAAACGGACCGTATACGGAACGCAAAAAACTGTAGTGTGAAAGAGGCCTTATAGGAATGGCTGCTTCAGAATGGTTATTACAAGGGGGATGCAAATAGTTACTAACACAGACAGGTCAGGAGAGGTGACGGGTGCTCTTTACACTAATCAGACACAGGTTGAAAATCTGCCAACCATCACTTAAACGTAACGCGAAACTGACAGCGAAGGCCAACGGCAGACCGCAGTCCGCCAAAAATGCAAACGGCCGTATCTGGTTGATCATTTGTCACAGATGATAGAAGGATTGGGTGCTTCAAATTTTAACTCCTGATCCTGTTATTCTCCCGGGAGTCGCCTCCAGAGGCTTCTGGCAGCAGCTTGACCGAACCGAGCGCGTATCTGTATGATGGAGGCAGGAGAGACAGCACTGCGCAGATCCTGCAGGTGTACGGTACCTCAATCACTACATGCGTCCCTGTAGATTCATGGACATCCTAGACGGACTGACTGCTTCTTTATTACATTTACGGCTTGTCATTCCCACTGTTTATTGCAGCCGTGTGCAGCATCGCATGGACTGTTTATGACTTAGGTAGTAAGGAAATATTGGGCACTTGGCTGCAAATGAAAATCCCGTCACATAAGGTCCAGATGGGTGTTACCAGTTGGGCAGGGGAAGTGTCCCTTATCCTGATCGCGTGCATTTAGCCTAAAGGGCCTGTCCTCAGGATTGGCCATTAATATCAGATCGACCTATATAGAGGTCCTACACCCCGCACCCCCGCCGATCCGCTGTTACCTGCTTCAGCACCAGAAATGCAAGTTATTCACTAATGTACAATAATATATTATAATCCTGGTTTTCTTACTTCCTTTTACTATGGAAAGTGCCGTGGATTCATGCTTGGCTTCACATCATTTCTAATTTTTCGGAACCGTCTCTGTGCGGTCTATACACGTCCTGTAGGATACATCTTCTAAGACACAATCTTTCTTTTCATTCTTCCAGGCATTCTCAAAGCCATGGCATTTTCCCTGCACATCTCGGTGAGAGGACGTAGGCCGCAGCCTCACGAATTCCAGCCGCCAGATTCCTGCAACAATAAGGGTGGGCCACGGGCATAGCAGTGGAAAAATACAGTCAGAGCTGGCAGAGCTGGAATGTTCGAGCTCGGGGATTCCCAGCATGCAAGATCTGCAGAACGCGGAGCTGATAAGACTGACCAGGAATCTGTAGGCCCCTGGGTGCTCGACTGGGCAGTATAACGTCACCGAGGGGACATCGGGATCCAAAGTGGTAACTGCGCAGGCGCTGCCCATATCAGATCATGGTGAGGTAAAAAGAAAGTGAAGTTATCCAGCAACTACCAGTGTAGTATAGAAGTACCAGACCTAATGGGAAAACAATGCGATCTTAGATGAAAAACATGGGACCATTGTGATTAGAGATGAGCGAATTTCTTCAAAATCCGATTCGGCTGTTTTTCAGAATTTTACAAAATTAGCTTCGTGCCGAATGACTTCGTCTCGAGCGCATTTTTTTTGTAAGTAGCGGGTGCAATGACAGGGAGCTGCTGAGTAAAAACTGTAAAATCAACAAAAATAAATAAATAACAATTGAAATCATACTTACCGCCTCCATTTGTTCACAAAGGGCTTGCTTGAAGATCTGGTGCGCCCCGAGAGGACGTCACCACGCACGGGATTTCTGCCTAGATCTTCACTCAAAATGGTGGCGGCCGGCCCGTCACAAACAATTGGAGGAGGCAAGTATGATTATTTTTTATTTTTTTTGTACACTATTTGGTTAAATCAATTCGCTACCACGAAAAACACGAGGAAATTTGCCTTTGCAGCGATTCGAATTTATCCTGAAATTCGGATAGAATTGCACTTTGTTGGATTTGATTTGCTCAACTCTAACGCCTCTTTCACATAAGCGTGACGGATTAGGTCCGGATGCGTTCAGGAAAACTCGCACCACTTTGCAAGCAAGTTCAGTCAGTTTTGTCTGCGTTTAGTTTTTTACACGCGGGTGCAATGCGTTTTGAACGCAGCCCTATTCATTTCTATGGGGCCAGGGCTGCGTGAAAAATGCAGAACATAGGACATGCTGCGATTTTCACGCAACGCAGAACCGAGGTGTGAAAAACAACGCTCATGTACACCGACTCATTGAAACGAATGGGGCAGGATTCAGTCCGGGTGCTATGTGTTCACGTCACGCATCGCACCCGAGTGGAAAACTCGCTCGTGTGAAAGGGGCCTAATTGTGATGAAGCTTTGATGTAAAGACTAAAGTTTTTAAACCAGCACCTGGATTTGAACGCTTTTGTAATTGCAGGTCATTAAAAATTTTGCTTAGCCGATGAGTTATTCAATAAAATGTATCTGTATAGCGCCACCTGCTGGTTTTCTTCTTTTCTTCTTTCTCTGTCCGACACACTACAGCACTTGGTACTGGGCTTTAATCCCGAGTGGCGTACATGTCCGGCGCCAGATTAACCTGCAATCTGCTAGGAGCAGGTTGGGTCCCGACTGGCAGTGACAGCCGGGGACCCCGAGGAGAAGACGGAAGCGGTTTATTACGGCTTCTCTGCTCAGCGCACAGTGCTCACTGAGGGCTACGCCACTTCCTCTATTGGACCAGGTGATCATGTGACTGCCGGGTGTCTCCGGGGCAGAGCAGAGCTGCGGGGTCCCAACAGCGATCGTTCTCCCCTGTAAATGGGTCTCCTTTCGATGTTACAGTGGAAAAGTGCAAAATCTAAAATAAAAATGTCTTTTAACCCCTTCAGAACCCTGCCATTTTTTACCTTAAAGGGGTCGTCCGGGTTCAGAGCTGAACCCGGACATATCCTGATTTTCACCCCTTAAGAATCGGAGCAGTTCATGCTCCGATGCTCTCCTTTGCCCTGCACTAAATCGCGCAGGGAAAAGGCATTTTTTGGAGTTCCGGTGACGTACCAGGCTCTCCATGGGGCTGCTAGCAGTGAGCTAGGGCACCGCTAAAGCCCGCCCATCAGAGCCGGTGATGTCACCAAACACACTGCTGGGCGGAAGCCTCCGCCCGGCAGTGTTATTGTAAATAAAAGAGCCCTTACCCTGCGCAGGGCAAGGGAGTGCATGAACTGCTCTGATGCTAACATCGGGGGGGGGGGGGGGGGGGGGTGCCTGGGTGAAATTATGGGTATATCTGGGTTCAGCTCTGCACCTGGACAACCCCTTTAAGGACCAGGCCATTTTTTTGCAAATCTGACATGTGTCACTTTATGTGGTGATAACTTTAAAACGCTTTTACTTATCCAAGCCATTCTGAGAATGTTTTCTCGTCACATATTGTACTTCATGACAGTGGTGAATTTGAGTAAAAAAATTGTATTTTTATTTATAAAAAAAATAGCAAATTTACCCAAAATTTTGAAAAATTCGCAATTTTCTAAATTTACATTTCTCTGCTTTTAAAAGAGATAGTGATACCTCCTAAAATAATTACTTTACATTCCCCATATGTCTACTTCATGTTCGGATTGTTTTGTAATTTACATTTTCTTTTTTGGGGACGTTTTGGGGAAGGTTTAAAAGTAAATCTTGACATTTTTCAGAAAAATTTCCAAAACCCACTTTTTAAAAGGACCAGTTCAGGTCTGAAGTCACTTTGTGAGGCTTACATAATAAAATCCACCCATAAATGGCCCCATTTTGGAAAATACACCCCTCAAGGTATTCAAAACTGATATTACAAACTTTGTTAACCCTTTAGGTGTTCCACAAGAATTAAAGGAAAATGTAGATGAAATTTCAGAATTTCACTTTTTTGGCAGATTTTCCATTTTAATACATTTTTTCCAGTAACAAAGCAAGGGTTAACAGCCAAACAAGACTCAATATTTATTACCCCGATTCTGTAGTTTACAGAAACCCCCCATATGTGGTCATAAACTGCTGTAGAGGCACACGGCAGGGCGCAGAAGGAAAGGAGTGCCAGATTGTTTTTGAAAGGCAGATTTCACTGGGATAATTGTAAGTTGCCATGTCACATTTGAAGACCCCCTGATGCACCCCTAGAGTAGAAACTCCCAAAAAATTACACTTTGGAAACTACGAGATAAGGCCCCTTTCACACTTGCGTTGTCCGGATCCGGCATAGAGTTCCGTCGTCGGGGCTCTATGCCGGGAGAATCCTGATCAGTTTTATCCTAATGCATTCTGAATGGAGAGAAATCCGTTCAGGATGCATCAGGATGTCTTTAGTTCCGGAACGGAACGTTTTTTGGCCGGAGAAAATACCGCAGCATGCTGTACTTTTTGCTCCGGCCAAAAATCCTGAACACTTGCCGCAAGGCCGGATCCGGAATTAATGCCCATTGAAAGGCATTGATCCGGATCCGGCCTTAAGCTAAACGTCGTTTCGGCGCATTGCCGGATCCGACGTTTAGCTTTTTCTGAATGGTTACCATGGCTGCTGGGACGCTAAAGTCCTGGCAGCCATGGTAAAGTGTAGCGGGGAGCGGGGGAGCAGCATACTTACCGTCCGTGCGGCTCCCGGGGCGCTCCAGAGTGACTTTAGGGCGCCCCAGGCGCATGGATGACGTGATCGCATGTACACGTCATCCATGCGCATGGGGCGCTCTGACATCACTCTGGAGCGCCCCGGGAGCCGCGCGGACTGTAAGTATACCGCTCCCCCGTTCCTACAATGGCAACCAGGACTTTAATAGCGTCCTGGCTGCCATAGTAACACTGAAAGCATTTTGAAGACGGATCCGTCTTCAAATGCTTTCCGTACACTTGCGTTTTTCCGGATCCGGCGTGTACCTCCGGCAAGTGGAGTACACGCCGGATCCGGACAGCGCAAGTGTGAAAGGGCCCTAAGTCATGTCCACCAGCGCCGTACATGTACGGAGCGGGTCCTTAAGGGGTTAATGACCTCTCTCTTGGGAGACACATTATGTAGCAAAAATATATATAAAAATAAATACTAAGTCACCCTGTTCACATGAAACTATGCATATGTCAAAATGACAGACATAATATAGGTAAGCAATTTAATTATTTATTTTGGTGTCAGTTTGCATGTTTAAAAACAAGAATCTGTAATCTGCAGACAATTTTTTTTTTTTTTGCAGTTTTCCCCACAAAAATTATTTTGACAGTCCAACACAGTCAGGACAGTTAAACCACCACATGCACTAAATCAGTGACAAGTGTCTGGTCATTAACGCCTTTTCATGCGTGGTCTTTAGAGGATTAAACTTTTTTTTTTGAATTTCTGGTGATTTTGTATTTATTTTTTACATGTCCCTAGCTAGATTTAAAAAATATCCTAAAATAATGCAATTTTTACACTGGACACTGGGCCTAAAATACATCAAGACTTCCAGGGGATAGGTCATCAGTCTCAAAGAGTTGGATAACCCCTTTAAGTCTGAAAGGATGCGACAAATTTGTGCAGGGGGGAATCAAGAGCGGTGAGAGGGGAAAAAACAAAACAAAAACCACGGTCTTAATAAATGTCCCCTTGAATGTAGATTTTGGGTAGGTTCATACGTAGGTTTTTGCTAGAGTCTTTCTGCACTTGTGTTCTTAGCGACATTTTCTGCACCTGCGTTTTACGTGTTTAAGACGCCAGCTCCACACATTAGCTGAAGGTCTATATGAAATATGAGCTACAGGCTTTTTTTTTTGCGCCTGGTGTTCTTGTTCATTAGGTGTCTTTTTTGTTTGTCCTTCTGACTGCTTTTTAAAAAAATGCAGCATGTTGGGGCTCTGGTTTTTCAGATGTTTTGCCATCTTCGCTTTAGGGATCAAACACACGACCTTATGTATTTTGCGGTCCGCAAAAAATACGCTTGACGTCCGTGTGACATCCGTCTCTTTTTGCGGATTCATTGTACCAATGCCTATCTTTGTCCGCAAAACAGCCAAGAATAGGACATGTGTTATATCTTTTTTGCGGAACGGACCGGCGGACATACAGAAACGAAATGCACGCCGAGTCATTTCAGTTTTTTTGCGGACCCATTAAAAGTGAATAGTTCCACATACAGGCAGCAAAGAAAAAACTAAACAAAAAAAAAAAAAAACACACATTTGCATGCATGAGCCCTTAGGGGAAGCATAAAACAGAATTGTTCAAAGACACTGCAAAAAAACAAAAAAGCCACAGAAATATAAAACACATGTGGTTAGACAACATTCACACGCTGTTTTTAGAACCAATTGAAGTCAATAGGGTTATTCAGATGGCGTTTTTTTTTTGTTTTGTTTTTTAACAGCCAGTGAATAGCAGCTATCAAAAATATAGAACACTAATAGAAAATTGCCTTTAAGGGGTTAAAAATAAAAAATCTACTCGCTTATCCACTTGCACACACAGGGGCAGTTGCTCCTCTCATACTGAAGGACCTTTAGCATCAAGAGAGGAGTGACTGCCTCTTCATGTGCACGCGTAGCATTTTCTTTTTTCGGCATAAAAAATAACCCTGCAAGTTACAACTGCTGAGGGCCACAGGGCCACTTTGGAGGTGGGGGGGGGGGGCATTATGTATACTATACTGCAGGGGTTGGGATAAAAAAATAAATTAAAAAAAAACACATTAAAAAAAAACGGCCATGAAAAACGGATAGTGAGCCAAGTTGTGTGAATGTAGCCTTAGTAAGACTTTTTATGTATTTATATTTTTTTTGTTGTAAAAAAAAAAACAAAAAAAAAAAACGCCAGTTCAGAGTAGAGACCCTGTCTGGCCAGGACATTTTTGACTTTGACACCAAAGCCGCAGGATGTTGCCTAAGGATTCGTTACATTTGGCAATTCCCCCAGTTTCAGGTACGACACCGAATAAGAGTCCGAGAGCCCAAATGTTTCAGCAAGTGTTTAATAATACAAGTATAGTATACTAGACAGCACGCAATAGTATTCCTCATCAGCATATACACTACACACATGGATACATAGAATAGTAAAAGCAGCGTATCAGAAGGGTAAATACCGTAACAGCTCACATATGAAATAGAAAACAAGTGCTGTACACACCACACCCCGAACGCCAGGGGTTAAAGAACCCCAATATGAATAGGTATGGGCGTCACGTTTACAGTGGGGGAGACACGGTTTTGTAAGTTTATTTACAGAATTTGCATATACTCTGTAGACAAAAATCTGGGACATAAGAAACAGCCAGATGATGGGTTTATAAAACATAAGCAGGCAATATGCATCAGCATGTAGTGAACTACAACTCCTAGCATGCATTCCCGCAGACCTACACATAGCTTGAAGTATACACACCCCCATTCAAGATTTCCACAGTAAGGTAACTGGAGGCCTAAGCTCTCCCGACTTGGACATTACCCAAAACTGCCGACCGTCTCGTGGAGGTGTCCGGACTCGCCTATGGCGGAAGAGGGATCGGCCACGTTGGCTTTCGTCTTGCCCGATCCTTCGTTCTTACAGAAGATAAGCCAGACATGTATGGCAGAAGCGTAGTCCTCTTTCCCAATCCCTACTTGGCTATGACAACGCCTATGTATACGAGAGTGTCAGACTGTGTAGGAAACACCCTATTAACAAGGGGAATGGCAGCATCCAGATGTCTGTGCGTTCATACATTTCCAGGAGGTATAATAGAGCAAAGTCACATTACACATTTGTAGGAAAAGATGTTCCAGAATTACAAGCTTTTATTAAAACAGACATGTCCAGAGAGCCGATCCTCCTCCTTAAACTGGTTGTCTATTAGGGCAGACGGAAGTATCACGGATGCGGACCCATTCACGCGTTTGGTCGGATCAGTTTTCTATTGTGTTCGAGAAAACGGATCCGTTCCCATTGACTTACATTGTGTGTCAGGACAGATCCATCTTGCTCCACACCACATTGCGGACAGAAAAACTCTACTTGCAAAGTTATTCTGTCCATAATGGAGACGCAACAAAACGGAACAGAATGCATTTCGTTCAATTTTGTCCTCATTGACAATGAATGGGGACAAAACGGAAGCGTTTTCTTCCGCTATTGAGATCCTATGACGGATCTCGATAGCTGAATCAAAAACGCTAGTGTGAAAGTAGCCTAACGTGTATGTTTGCCCTTGAACGCCCTTTTAATTTAGATTTAATGGGTAACCTTGTAAATACTTGTACATTGAACTATCATATATACAGCCAGTGTTATAGGCCAGAGCTGCAATCACAATTCTGCTAGTCACTACTGATAATCTTGTAAAACACATCCTAAAGTGGGAACCGGCCACGTTGTGCAGGCAGCATGTTGTAGAGCAGATAGATAGTGTGGGAGATGATTCATTAGAATTGTAATTTATTTAGCTAAAGTCCTGCTGGTTCTAGACTTAGGAGTCCAGTGGGCGGTCCTACAGACATGGCAATCGCTGACCCTGCTTGATCATGAGATTTGCATCATGAAAGCTTTCACTGTTCTGTTATCTGGTTTTCAGATCAAGTCCTCTCATTATTCTTTGCAAATAGGTTCTTCAAGAGAAGAACAGTCCAGGATCTGTCTGGGATTAAAAGAAGGGGGCTCCATAGTTTTCCCCCAGAAACAGCGACACTTTAGTCCACGAGCCGTGCCTGGTGATGTGACGTAGGGCTAATTCACGCAGCCTCCTGGACCAGACTGCGTCCTATTAAAGGGGTTGTCCGGGATCAAACATATATATATATTTTTTTAAAACCTCTTGCTCACCTTTAGTAGCTAAGTCTATGTTCCCCAGATGGTTTCAGGTAGCTTTTACACTGCAGCATGGCTCCTACAGTCCCCAACAGATTGTTACATATCTGTGCGATCACATCCTGCCGCACTGCGGGTCCCAGCGCAGCGCGGCAGCTCCCGGTTTCTACTATCTAACATCGCGTCCTTGCACCCGCACCCCTCATACATATTCATGTCCCCTGCACATCATCCACTCCTCCATCAATCCGCCCCCCCCCCCCCCTCATACATATCCTTCCTCCTGCCTCCATTAGCTATAAAGCTCCATGCCCGGTGACATCACTGTACCAGAGGGGCGGGGCTTAGCGCAATGTCAGCCGGCCTAGTTACCGCCCCTCCATCCTCGCTGCAGAATTACCTAGGCTGCCAGTGACGTCACGGGGCTCCCCGAGCAGCGGAAGAGGAGGCTTTGCCTGCCAGGGACGCGGTACATCACGGAAGACAAGAAAACAGTCCAGAATTTACTGGATGAAAACGGGGCTTGAGAAATATGTTCAAAAGGCAGTACATGCATGTTTGTAATGTGTATTACTGTTAGACCAGTGTCCCCAATACCGGACAACCCCTTTACTTTGAAACGGTCAGTTCCTATCAGATACTCGGTCTATTGCACTGTACTCACATGACGATTTGAGCACAGTACAACAGACCCACAATCAGATCGGAAATAACATTATAATGTTGCCAGTTCAGATCTGGGGAGCCGTGGTTGATCCGGTTGACGCACTACAGTCGTGTGAATCAGCCCCTAGTCTCTCAAGTGAAGAGGGGACTGACCTGAAATACATAGCAGGGCCCATGGCCGGGAATCTTGTGATTTTGAGAGGGTAGGGGACCCTTTTCTTCTAGTCCTGTACATCTTTGAGGCATGGATAGCACAGTTGCATGTACATATACTACCCATGCTGACGACTGCATGGTACAAACACTCGCGCTCCTTTCTGTCCGTACACAAGCGCTAATGCTCAACTTAGGTTAAGACTTTCCAATTATATCCCAGCTTATGAAAGGCAGTCGGCAAGCCTGCAACACAACTTCATTATACCTCCCAAGGTCAACCTGCTTACGGAAAAAACTGAATGAAGGTCCAACAGGTTCAGCAGAAGTTACGGGTTCAGAGTAGAGATTTTGAAGACCTGCCCAACAGTGGCCATGAGGGACAGAAGCACAAACCCTGCCCGGCAGCTGAGTGTATAAAGCAATAAACCAAATCAGTCCTACTAAATAATCCCGCAATGAGAAGTGGACATGCAGTGTAAGGCCAACGTCATACGAACACGTTTGGTCCCGGAAACGCACGTCATATGACTGTCACATTGTCCGAACCAAATGCTGTTCCTCTGACCTGAACTCACGGCCTCATAATGAGTTATGCTGCTGGCGGCCCACAAGTACAATCCAGTAGGACCCACAGTCAGGCAAGAACTCACAGTACCATAGATCACTAGGGTGCTGCGAGTTCAGGTCAGAGACGCGTTGTTCGGTCCGGGGTATGTGGCCGCCGTGTGGAGCGTGTTAGCCAGACCGAACATAAAATTGGCCTAAAGGGTAAATGCACATATTTAGTCTTTGCTGCGGACTTGCAAATATGCTGCAGAATACAGCGGCAGACGAACGGGTGAGATTTTTAACAAATCCTCTTCGCAAGCTGTCTAGATTTTTAAATCCACAGCCCATCAGTTTATGTGGTGGGTCAATTGCAGATATTCCCCACAGACTTCAAGGAGGATGTCAAAACCTGCAATAAAAGACATTGTTGCAAAATGGGGGCATTTTTGATTTTTTGGATTTATTTGCGCAAAAATTGTTGTTTTCATTTTTTTTTATCATCAATTTAAAAATATATATATTTCAGGAAGCACTGAAGGTACAGGGTACGTGATTAGTGGGGCTCCCAGCAGTAGGACCCCCACCGATCTAATCATTATAAAAGGATAAAGGGTAACTTAACCAAAATGCCCCTTTAAAGGTGCACTAAATTAATCAAACTCTGTGACATTTGATAAATTTGGCGTAAATTACAGCAACAAAGACTTCTGCAAAACAGACATTGAAGTTCCCTCATGATAACACTCTATGGGTTTTTGACTTCAGTATTCGCTGGAAAATATACAGCAGCAAATCCATGAAAAACCTGAAATGTAGATCTGAACAGTCTGGGGCAGATTTGCAGCTGAGCCTTTCTTTGTGCATGTTTGGCCCCAGCAAATCAGAGCATGTGCATCGACACTACAGCTGGAGGGTTAAAACCCTGGGGCCAGGGCCAATACTGCTGAGCACGAACCAAAGTGACAGCACGGAAAGCGCCGACAATAGTAACGGTATATTGTACTTTTTATGGGAAATCTCAGTACGGGGGTCCTGGAAATAAACCTATCAAACAGTCTTCTCCTTTTGCATTATCAAGTCTTTATAGATTTTGAAATATATGTATGTAACTATCTATAGACGTATATGTGTGTATGTATCTTCCGTGACCACTCAAAAATGCAACCATCGATTTCTACAAACTTGGTATACACGTCCCTTGTTACCTGGAAAGAAATCTTGTGGGGGTCTCAGCTCTCTAGGACGTACCGTTCCTGAGATATTCCCAAAATATGACCTGCATTATCCAATACAAGCCTTTCTCTTCATATCCCAACTGCCATACACACGGTCACATGACCCTTATCAGCCAATAGACGCTCGCATGCCCTTAGTCTCCACATACACACAGTTTTACTCCAGGTTTCCATAACAACCCAGCCATTATTCTTCACTGCTGTAGGTCAGCTTTAGGCTAGGGCTACACTACGACAATAAGTCACACAACACATAGGACACAACTACATGTGTCGCGCGGCATTGATGTCACACCAATGTAGCGCAACAATTTTTATAATGATAGTCTAGTCTATGGTGTTGCACTGCGATACGTGACATGCTGCGACTGCCCATCATTATTAAAATTGTTGCGGGACACATGTCGTCATGTAACCCTAGCCCCAAAGAGGCGTCCACTGGGGATGTTACTGTTAAGGGGGCAGGGGCCACTAGTAAAAGGGCAACTGCTGTGGAGGTCACCGTCGAGAGTGGGGTACTGTGGAGGTCCCATTTTAAAGTGGCGGGGCACTGTAGATGTCACTGTTATAGTGGATACTGTCAATATCTTTTAACAACACAAACATTAAATGAAATATACCCGTGTGAAGCCGGGTCCTTCTGCTAGTGTACTATATAAGTAACATCTATGGGGCAAGTCCCCAGTCCAAGGCCGGTAAGCAGGAGCTTGTCATAGGGTACGACCACACGGCTCAGTCGTGTTGGGGCATCGCTGTAGTCGGGCACCACACAGCCATACAGGCAGCAGCGGGCTCCAATTAAACTAATGATTAGCGACCACACGGTACTGTGCAGTCTTCATTACAGTCGTGTGATTGGACCCTTAGAGCCGATTGTACTGGTTTATTAAAAGCTATGGACACTTTCAGGGCAATTATTTATGACTGAATTTGACTCATTTTGAGCCGAATAATTTTTCCACTTAACCTTTATTAAAAATGTTCATTTATTTTTGATATCAAGGGTTAAAATGTCTGTTTGCATTATCTCTTCTCAGTGCTGACAGCTCATATGAAGCTTTATCTCTGACATCTTGACCTTAAAGCAATTTTATTATCAGCCTTTATTATTATTGCTATAATGAGTGGTTATGAGGAGAGAAGATCAGAGATAAGGCCTCACATGAGCTGTCAGATGATGGGAACACACACAATAAAAAAATATTTTTAGACCAAAATGAGTAAAATGCAAATCATACAAAATTGCCCTGAAGGTGTCCATAGTCTTTCAGTCACAGGAACGGTTCTTAAAGAGATTTTCCCCATCTCAGACAATAGGGGCATACCGCCACCTCTGGGACCCACATGTATCTCGTAAACCCAGCCAGTGACGTGAATGTGCAACTGCCTCCATTCATTTCTATGGGGCCGCCGAAAATAGCCAAGCTTGGCCATTTTTGTGGGCCCCTTAGAAGTGAACGGAAGGTGTGACCGCACAAGTGTGGTGTGCTCCCATTCATTTCTATGGGGATTCTGAAAAAAGCAGAGCGCGATGCTCAACTTTTTTCGGCGGGCCTATAGGAACGACTGGTGGTGGCCAGACTCTGCATTGCAGGCCACCACTTTGCTGGCTTCGTTTTAGAGATAGGTGCAGGTCCAACCTTTGGGACCTGCACCTATCAGATAATGGGGGCATATCCTAGTGATATGCTCTCACTTTCTGAGATGGGAATACCCCTTTAAGGCTGGCTACACACATTACATAGCTGTCTGGCAAGCTCTCGTTTAGCCATAAAATCGCTCTCTCGACTACCCCATAAGCATGCATCCTAAGCCTGGCCGAGTGTGCATATGTTCTCAATAGAGACCGGGGAATACATATGTTGTGGCGGCTTATCTCCCTACAACAAAATCCATCATGCAGACCCTTCTTCCCCCCCCCCCCCCCCCCCCCCCCAACATCTGGCAGGAGGCAGAAACACATTACATGATCAGCAGGTTTGGAAGACATACATCCAATGTGAATGGTCAGCTTAAAGGGGTTATCCAATATCATACAACAGCCCCCCCATAGGGAATATACTTACCCCGGGCTGCTCCTGGTCCCCACACCACTGCTTCTCCCTGTACACAGATCAAAACATCTGGTGGGGGGGGGGGGGGGGGGAGCCAAGGGCAGGTGGGGAACAGACTCCCCTTGCACAGTGGGCCTCGTCCCTGCCTGCCATTGGCTGGTTTCTTAACACCCCCCTCCCGCCGGGAGAAGCAGCGGTGCGGGGACCAGGAGCGGCCCGGGGTAAGTATATTCCCTCTGAGGGGCCTGGCACATGAGGGGCTGTTGCACTATATTGGATAACCCCCTTTACTGGTGCTGAGGAAATGGAAGGAAGATCTCTAGATGATTAACCCTCTTTATACGGGATCCCCCATATGCTTAGCAGGCAACTACAAACCTAACAGTCTATAACAGCTTCAGTATCCCCATAGTAAACTGAAGGGGATCAAGCGAGACTACCAAATCAGAACCTATTGTCTGCCATGCAATATTCTCATACAGAGAAAAGTAAAATAAAAAGTTACAGCACTAAGTAAGTAATTTGATGCCACTCAATAAAAAGTAAACGATGCAAAAAGGTCAGTGAAACATTGGAGCCTTGATAACTTCGGTAAACTGGTTTAGAGCATAGCGTTTTACTGGTAGGCTCCAACCACGTGAGAGTTAAACTGCACAACTATGATTGTGATGTCATCTCTGTACATCCGTGCCAGTTCTTCTGGAAGACTAAGCATCTTTGAAAGCCGCTCGTGGTCGACAGCGCCAAATTCATTATTGCCCACGGCGTGCCTTATAAGATGGGTGGCTGCATTTTGATCTTCAAAAGCGGAAGAAATCCTGGCCCTTCTTTCCATGAGAAGACCCTGCATCTGTCCCAGTGTAACTTTATAACCACCCACTGCTATGGGCTGCTGATGGTGGACGCCGGTCAGATACTCTCCAACAATTTTCACCACGTCCTGTCTATGCATGGATTCCCAAAGGCCGTCTGTGGCCAATATGAGGAACTTATCTTTAGGTCTTAATCTATGGTAGATCACTTCCGGCTCCGCAGATAAGTAGGGTGGGGTGTGATAATTGGGGGGGATGAATTTAGTGTATTCATTGTCATTCAGCTGATCGGGTCCCGACTCAACGACGCGTTTCTGAAGGTCGATGCTCCACTTGAACTTCACATCGCCAAAAGCTCTGAAGGGCATCAGCAACCCAAGGAGGCGGTCTTGCTTGACCACGCTCTTCTCTTCCTTTGGATGTTCCGATTTAAGCCTTTGAATTTCGGACTCATTTTGAGCGTTATGATCATGGGACATGGTGACTGCAGACCAAGATCCATCTTCTTCCTGGACTCCGAGCAAGGCACGACTATCTCCTGTGTTGGCAACATGCAAGTCCATGCCATCCACGTGGGCCACACAGGCAGTAGCCCCTGAAAAGGCCACTCGTAAGACCCAATAGTTCAGAAAAGAGTTAGGATCTCCGACTTGGGCTTCCAAAGATAGGTCATTGTCAAGTCTCTTAAAGGAATTGATCAAAGCCTCCTTGACATCGGTCGTCTCCCCTGTGTTGAGATCAATAAGCTCCTGCCAGTAGGTCCGTAAACTGTTGAAGTACAGTTTGGAAGCCTCCTTACTGAAGTAGTCATTCGGATGCTTGTGCCACTGCAAAATGGGTAGCAGAGCTCTCCCGCTTTCTACGGCATGTTCAATCTCCAGTAGAGTCTCATGAGGTAGCAATGAAACAGCGATATAATAGAAGAGTCTTTCACTAACAGCTTGAGCACAGGCACAACCAGCATGGCCATCAAAAACCCCTAGGAGCATGCCTCGGGTCTGTAAGCAGGTAGCCGCGCTTCTTCTGTCTTCAATTGGGGCATTTGCAGGCAGCTGATTGCTGTCAAACCCAAGGATTGAACTGATATTCTTACCATCAAACTCAGGAACTTTGAAACTGTACTCATTGGCTTTCAAGATGCTGTTGACCTGGGGAGGCGTTAAGTAAAACCGTTGTGGAGTGGTCACATACTGTCGCAGCTGAAAACATTGCTCCCAGGGTCGTCGGAAGGCTGAAGAAAGCTTCCCATCTGCTCCACATCGGAGGGGATTCAGAGATGGATAGCGGGACCTACAGCACAGAGGTTTGTGGTGACAGTAACACACAGACCTGCAGATCCGGCCCAGCTCGCAACTCCTTATGAGAGGAAAGAGAAGCTGTGTAGGAACAGACATTGCATCAAGGAGTAAGGATGGAGAGCAACTTCTTCCCGAGAAACCTGCGGAGAGGAAAAGGATATTATTCTACACACGGAAGAACAAGGAACAATCAACATTTGCCAAAATGCATTTTCATGAAAACGTTTTGAATAGGACATTTTTACGTGGTTTACAATTAGCCATACCCAGAGGAACATGAACCTGCCTATTCTGGTGGAACAAGAGTACCATCTACGCTGAATGGGAATGTCCCAACTCGCCCATGACCGTGGGGGAAGAGGTGGGTCAGACATGTTGAGCTTGCATGAGTATGGTGGGGACAATCAGAAGAAACAGCTGTGGGGCAAACAAGCGGTCACCTGGCTATCTATGGTGTATGGCCTCCTTCTAGATAATAAAAGGTTTTCTTCACATGGTCAGATTATGGTTCTTTGAGAGGGCCTTAGAAAAACAGGATCTGAACCAGTCATGGGAATGCAGATAAATAGGTTCTACTTTTGATTTCGTTTTGGTGCTAAATAGGGATGACTTATGGTCCGTGGTAGCGGAATCAACAACGGAATTCTTAGATAACCCGAACTTTGTACGCCGGACTTGAAAACACAAGTTTGCTCATTCCTAGTGCTAAATATGCATGGAGCTACCACATGGCCAACTCTGCATAGACATTCCCAGAGAATCTAGAAGCGTTAGAGGGGTTGTGCACGATTACAAGACCATGCCTACTTTCTTCCAAGCTAAGCACCAGATCCGTCCATGGGTCTCTGGTATCTGAGCTCTACTGCAGACACAACCCATGGACAGGTGTGGTGCTGGAATAAAGCAGCCATAGTTTTCTAATCCTGGACAAACCCTTTAACCTTGCAGAACCCGCCAGCATCCCACAAGGCAGCATACCCTTAGGCTGCTTTCCAAAAGTCAGTGTTTGATCAGCGATTGTGAGCGAAAACCAGGAGCGGAGCCTCAGAGATAAAGGTATAGGGAAAGCTCTGCACCTGTTCTGTGGTTCTGACTCACAATCGCTGCTTGCGTGAAAGCGTCCTTACTTTACTGCTATATTGAATTCTGAAGAAATCTGGCAAAAAATAAAAATATAGAATTTGTTGTATGTTCAACTGGAATCCCATTTTATGGGGTTAATCTCTCCTAGAAGCGTTGGGCTGTATGGAAAGTCTAAGGTTCGCATCTCCGTTTGGTAAATCCCGTCATCTTTTCCGGCGGATGAACAGGCTACCGGGATTACCGTATCAGGCGTAGCTGGATTCCCACTCACTATAATCGGATTCGGCAGGTTTCCAGCACAAATAGCAGCTTTCTGCCGGAAAACTACACCTGCACGCAGAGTGTTTGTACGGCCGGAGGCTGCCATTTATGCCAGGCCCATGCTGGATACGGGAACTCCGGTAGTCTGTTCCTCTGCTGGAATAGACTACAGAATTTACCAAACGGAAATGTGAACAAAGCCCTAAAAGATCCTAATTCTTAAAGTAGGGCTGCAGCTATCGATTATTTTAGTAATCAAGTATTCTATTGATAAATCCAACGATTAATCGAGTACTCTAATAAGAAAAAACTAATTAAAAGAACGTTTCTATAAAAACTCATCAGCCCCCAGTGCCACCAGCTCCTCCCCAGTGCCATCATCTCCCCTCCAACCCAGTGCCATCAGTTCCACTCCGTCTCATCAGCTGCTTTGTCGTCGTCCCCCCCGTTACCCCTCCTAGCCATCAGTGCCCAGCCGCAGCGCCAGTGGACTAAAATACTTACCTTTCCTGTAGGGGCGCTGCCGACACTCCAGAGATCTTCCATCCTCTTCTTCCCACGCTGCACTGGGACCTGATGTCACACAGCGCCAGGTCATAGTGCGCTCTTACATGCACTACGTCCTGAGGACGTGTGTACATCAGGATCCAGTGCAGTGCGGCGCGGGCAGGCGGGTGGCCACAGAGCGTGGGTAATAGCAAGCTCTTCACTCACATTCTGTGGTCACATGGCACAAACGAATCAGAGGATTTTTTTGTGTCGAGTGAATCGATTAATTCGAGTAATCGTTTCAGGCCTATCTTCGAGGATTCCTGCAAACCAAGCAGTCCTGCAGATTTGCATATAGACATGGCAGACACGGAGAGCAGACATCTACAGGACACTGAAGTGTAGTGAATGCATCATCTCTGGAGCGTGCAGATGGCATGTGTCCTGCATACACTAGAAGTCACCTCCACCATGAAATACTACACTAACCGCTCAGCCGGATGAAGGGCTCCGAGTATTTTTAGAGCTTGTGTAACCAGAGCTTACCGGGCAGCGCAGGAGCAGGAGGGCCGAGACCAGAGCCTGACCAGCCCGGCCGGATACAATTTACCTGGATATAAAGCCTGTATGACACCAGCCGATTATCGAGCAGATCATTTCCAGGAACGCTCGTTAGTGATGATCTGGCAGTGTAATACTGCCGCTGATTACTCGATCAGGCAATTGCAATCTTTCAGCAGGTTTAAAAAGCATTGTTAGCTGGTGGCAGATAGTGTTGTGCAATCCCGATCTGCTGCCGGCAAATGATTCTGCATGGGGACGAGCGATGCCATAAGCGATCACTGCTCCTCATACTGTGGAGGAGATCACTGCATGTAACAGCAGCAGTCTCCTCCACTAACGAGCAGGCAATATCTGGGAAGGCACGCTTCCCTCCCAACAATCATCTGCAAAACCTGCAGGTCTAATACAACCTTTACACAGCGATGTATACAGGATATATACCAAAGACCTGTGAGCTACAGTCCATCACAGCAAGGTGCCCTCTACCATCCACTGGGCCATTCCTGGATGAGAAGAAATGGATTCAACAGGGCTAAGGAGGACATTGTATGCAGGTCTATACCATCTGGTCTGTCGCTGGCGCAGATGTCTGCTCTGGTCATGGAACTAGACATTCCATCATGTCCAATCCTGGTTTAGAGATGTGTCCCCTATTATACTCTATGGGGGCCACAAGGAGACATCATATACTGTACGGGCAGGCAGCGGGGCACAAGGAGACATACTGTACGGGCAGGCAGCGGGGCACAAGTAGACATACTGTACGGGCAGGCAGCGGGGCACAAGGAGACATCATATACTGTACGGGCAGGCAGCGGGGCGCAAGGAGACATCATATACTGTGAGGGCAGGCAGCGGGGCGCAAGGAGACATCATATACTGTAAGGGCAGGCAGCGGGGCACAAGGAGACATACTGTACGGGCAGGCAGCGGGGCACAAGGAGACATCATACTGTACGGGCAGGCAGCGGGGCGCAAGGAGACATCATATACTGTGAGGGCAGGCAGCGGGGCGCAAGGAGACATATACTGTAAGGGCAGGCAGCGGGGCACAAGGAGACATACTGTACGGGCAGGCAGCGGGGCACAAGGAGACATACTGTACGGGCAGGCAGCGGGGCACAAGGAGACATCATACTGTACGGGCAGGCAGCGGGGCACAAGGAGACATCATATACTGTACGGGCAGGCAGCGGGGCGCAAGGAGACATCATATACTGTAAGGGCAGGCAGCGGGGCGCAAGGAGACATCATATACTGTAAGGGCAGGCAGCGGGGCACAAGGAGACATTATATACTGTACGGGCAGGCAGCGGGGCACAAGGAGACATTATATACTGTACGGGCTGGCCGCTCGGCAGGCAGCGGGGCACAAGAGTCACTATACTGCATGGGGCCACCAGGAGACATTATACTGTCTGGACTTAGGAACTATACTGTAAGGGGGTCACAAGGTGACATTATACTGTATGGGAGAACAATTTGTAACCCCTCCGCCATCAGTATAATAATGTCTTGTGGCCCCCATACAGCAATGTCTTCTTGTTGCTCCTGTATGGGGGCCATCACCATGTGCAGCGCAGCTTGCAGGCAGGGCCAGGACCGCAGAAGACACAGACAGTACAACCTTTATTTCTGACGCCTGGGCCGTTAGGGTCTCTCACTCCTCTTCCCCCACCTTGGCTTGGACACAGACTGCTGACCGACTCTGCGCGCCTCGCTCCTGTGCTCGGCCAGCGAGGAGGAGCCGGGGGCGGCAGGTGCAGGAAGTAATATGTACTAGGGATCGACCGATTATCGGTTTTACCGATATTATCAGCCGATATTCTGGGTTTTGACCGTTTTCGTTATGTATTTTGCCGATATTCAGATAACTTATTGGGAGCACAGATCGCAGGGGAGAAGGAAGCAGTGTCTCCTCCCCCCTGTGATGCTGCTGACGCTGCCGCCAATGAGAGGAGGGAGGACAAGAGAAGGGGAGGGGCTGTGGCCACTGCGCCACCAATGAAGAGAAATCTCATTAATTCATATACAGGAGGCGGGAGCTGCAGAATCACATAGCCGGCTCCCGACCAACATGAGCGGTAGCTGCGATCTGCGGTAGTTAACCCCTCAGGTGCCGCAGATCGCAGCTACCGCTCATGTTGGTCGGGAGACTGCTATGTGATTCTGCAGCCAGCTCCCGCCTCCTGTATATGAATTAATGAGAGATTTCTCTTCATTGGTTGCGCAGCAGGAAGTGTCGTGTACTACCAAACGCACGGTCTGCACCAGGCAGTCTGAGAAGCAGTGTGGATGGACCGGGAATTGATGGATCTGTAGGGTCAGTAGGTAAGTGCTCTGTTCATTAGCTTCCAAGTTAACATGAATAATGCAACCCTCCGGTTCAGGATGAAACAAAGAGCCTCCGTCAGCATCATGAACCCCATTAGACCAGCTCCAGGCCACGGCTCGCTCATGTCTAGCCCTGTCAATCAAGGGGAGGGGGAGTGTGCAGAGCACCGTGGGTGTTAGTTAGAGCAGTGCTCAAAGCATTCAGTCCTGCCTCCTGGTGCTCCAATTGCCAATTTGCATATGAATAAAATACTCCTGCAGCTGTTGAGCATTCAGACAAAAGAAACACATTGTTTTCATCAGCATGATGAGCCCTACCAGCCAGTATGCCTGGTTTAATAGGGTTGATCATGCTGACAGAGGCTCTTTAAAGGGGTTGTCTCATCTTGCCGTTACTAAGGCGAGATTATACAAAGCCCTGACACCCAGTTGGCCAGGACACAGTGAAGCGCAGCAGGCCATGACTCACCATACAAACACCATAGCTTGCTGTGCTACGCTGTTTCCCGGCTGGCCGGTGGACGGGACAGTGTCTAGCCGTAGTAATGGCGAGGCGAGGCGAGACAAAACTGGGTTTCATGACAGTGAATGATACTTTCTGGTTGATGTCCAGCTGATCCTACACTCAGGAGAACAGACCCTACCTCAGTGCCCATAACACGCACCCACAAGACCTGACCAGATCTCCTTCTGCAAGTCACACTTATCCTTCCATGCCTGGTTCTGGTACTGCCGCTGATCCCGCCAGTTTCTCCCTTGTGCTGAAGAAGTGTCATATCTGTGCGGCAACAACCCGATTTGTTTTAGAGGTCAGCAAAGCAAGTCACCTACTATAATGTGCCAACCATGCGAGGCCTCATGAGCTGATGGATCATGGAGCTTTTCTAGCAAGGCGGTCACTTGAATATGGAGATCGTGGGGTCACGGTCAGCAGAAGGGCACCAGATATCCATGGCACACCCTACTGGAGTACCATCAATGTACTAATGGAGATACCCAAGTGCTCACTCACAAAGCTCCTGCTGAAAACGATGTCACCATGTAGACCCGGCCTCCAGATCCCACCATCCCAATCTTCTCATACATCAGACCAACATTTCAGCATCTTATGAGACAGCATATCACTAGGCCGTGCCATCACGATGAGCAAGGTCCGACCTCTGGGAATCCATCAAGTCCTTCTGGCTTAGCACTAGTTACCCTAGCACAGCGCCCCTCTGCCATCAGGCAGCGCCAGGAACTACAGCACAAGAGCATATACCTGAATGGGACCATACTGCAGATCCCTGTACGGAGGGTGGCCAGGGCGCTGCTGCAGGGTAAACAAAAAAAAAGCTAAACCAGCGCTGTGCTCAGTGCAGGCAGAGGTCCTAGAGCTCAGGCCATAAACTGGTGCCATGTCCTAGCCCTTTAAAAGTTGCCTGAAAAGTTTCCTTATGGACAATGGTAACAACCAAGTTGTCAATTTATTCATACATTTTTAAGAGGAATAACAGAGGGACAGCACAATGCAAAACTCTAAGAAAATGTTCTCCAGGATTGTTGTGTCATTTACTAAAACAGAGGATCCGTCACCGCTCCTGACCTCGTCACCAGAGCACGGCTGATATGGGCCCAGGCACCTTGTCTAATCCCCTTTAAATCCTACAGCAGGGATCAGCAACCATCAGCACTCCAGCTGCTGCAGAACTACAACTCCCAGCATGCACGCTTACTCAGCTGTTCTTGTAACTCCCACAGGAGTGAAAGGGGGATTCTGGGAGTTGTAGTTGCAGAACAGATGGAGTGCCGGAGGTTGCCGATCCCTGTCCTACAGTGATGGAGATGGGCTAGGTCCACCCGGGATGAAACTGAACAGAGAAATTCCTAATACTTTACACGCAGAGAAAACGTCACGAATCACATGAAATCTGCAACAAAAAGGGACATTTTGCAGGTTAATTACGGTGTGGATTGGGTGAGATTTGTCAGAGGACAAACCTGGACATACCCATAATTTCCGCCAGCCAGCCGCCCTGATGTCAGCATTGGAGCATCTCATGTGCTGGATCGTGCAGGGCAAGGGCTCTTTACAATAACACACTGCCCTGCGGAAGCTTCCGCCCAGCAGTGTGTTCGGTGACGTCACCGGCTCTGATGGGAGGGCTTTAGCGCTCCCCTAGCCGTTTTACAGGCTATGGCAGCGCTAAAGCCCGCCCATCAGTGCCAGTGACGTCACCAGGCTCACTGCAGGGCGGAAGCCTCCACCTGGCAGCTCCATGGAGAGCCCGATATGTCACCGGAACTCCAAAAAATGCCTTTGCCCTGCATTATTCAGCGAAGGGTAAAGGAGAGCATCGGAGCATGAACTGCTCTGATGCTGAAGTCAGGGGGGCTGCTGGGGTGAAAATGGGGGTATGTCCGGGTTCAGCTCTGAACCCAGACAACCCCTTTAAAAAAAGGTGTATACCCATCTGTAGTCCCCGCACGAGAGTGATGGCACATCCTAGCGATACCAATGTCTTTGCTGGGAATACCCCTTTAAAAGTGTTTTCCAAGATGGTTTTTACTGATGACCTATCCTTGGGACAGGTCATCAGTATCTGACCGGGGTCCGACCCCTGCTGATCAGCTGTTAGAGAAGGCAGCAGAGCTCCTCGCTCTCTCAGCGCCGTACATTGTATAGTGGCTGTGCTTGGTATTGCGACCACCTGAATGACGCTGAGCCGCTCCTAGACCACATGACCGATGAACGTATCGTCGCTGGCCTAGGAATAGCGGAGAGAAGGCCGCGGTGCTCACAGGAGCGCTGGTACCTTCTCAAACAGCTGATCGGAGGGGCTGGCAGGGGTCGGACCCCCACTGATCGGATATTGATAACCTATCCCGAGGATTCGGAAAACCCCTTTAAGATGGGCCCACTCTGCCGACTGCAGCGTCAGGCCCAGGGCTGCCAACCAGAATGTTTCTTTTTTCTTCACAACTCATCCCAAAAGCACATGATGTCTGTTTCACCAGATAATGGAACCGGGTCCATACTTGGCCGCGGATCCGTGGAAGTCATTAGGCGCGCAAGAAATACGAATGCATCATGGACAGTATCCGTGTTTTGCGGACCACACAATTGGTACGGTTGTGTGCAGGAGGCCTTACACAGGACCAGCAGGGCGCACAAGACAAATCTCATGCACGGTTTGCTTTTATTTCTTACTGCGATGAAACGCACCTGCCTCGCGGATTTTGAAATCTGCCGCAAGTCAATGGTTTGGCGAGTTTTGCGTACAGATTTTATCCTCTGCACTGCAAGGGTGAGATCTGCGACAAATCCGCATCAAGAACACACGCGGGCTTCAGAGCAGAGACGCAATAAAGCCGTGCGGAATTTCAGCTTTGACATCTTCCCTCGTGTGCAGGTGCCTTAGGGGGATGTTCACACTGGTTCAGAGCCGATCTGGTGTCATAAATGGAAACCGCTTTCCATTGTTTTCAACAGGATGCCACACCGCACAGCATGCGGCCGAGGAGGTTTCCCGTGAGACTTTCCAGACGCGTCCATTCTTGGTGCCTCAGAGATCGGCAGCAGGAGCCGGCCTGAGCGCGCTGCACCCCGCGGATTCTGCCACCAGATATGCGGCGGTCAGAACCCCCAGTGAGAACATACCCTTCTGCAGATTTTCCGCTGGCCAACGCATTAGGAAAACGTGCAGCAAGCTCGCTCCGTGTGAACACAGGCAAAAAAGGAGTCCTCAGAAACATGGCAAACACAGAGCAGTAAGGGGCAGCCTGTACTCTGCAGGACCATTAACCCTATGTACACCCAGTGCAGTAAGGGGCAGCCTGTACTCTGCAGGACCGTTAACCCTATGTACACCCAGTGCAGTAAGGGGCAGCCTGTACTCTGCAGGACCGTTAACCCTATGCACACCCAGTGCAGTAAGGGGCAGCCTGTACTCTGCAGGACCGTTAACCCTATGCACACCCAGTGCAGTAAGGGGCAGCCTGTACTCTGCAGGACCATTAACCCTATGTACACCCAGTGCAGCCTGTACTCTGCAGGACCATTAACCCTATGTACACCCAGTGCAGTAAGGGGCAGCCTGTACTCTGCAGGACCGTTAACCCTATGTGCACCCAGTGCAGTAAGGGGCAGCCAGTACTCTGCAGGACCGTTAACCCTATGTACACCCAGTGCAGTAAGGGGCAGCCTGTACTCTGCAGGACTATTAATCCTACGTACACCCAGTGCAGCCTGTACTCTGCAGGACCGTTAACCCTATGTACACCCAGTGCAGTAAGGGGCAGCCTGTACTCTGCAGGACCGTTAACCCTATGTACACCCAGTGCAGTAAGGGGCAGCCTGTACTCTGCAGGACCATTAATCCTACGTACACCCAGTGCAGTGAGGGGCAGCCTGTACTCTGCAGGACCATTAACCCTATGTACACCCAGTGCAGTGAGGGGCAGCCTGTACTCTGCAGGACCGTTAACCCTACGTACACCCAGTGCAGTAAGGGGCAGCCTGTACTCTGCAGGACCGTTAACCCTATGTACACCCAGTGCAGTGAGGGGCAGCCTGTACTCTGCAGGACCGTTAACCCTACGTACACCCAGTGCAGTAAGGGGCAGCCTGTACTCTGCAGGACTCCCTGCATTCCACAATGTAGAGGAAGGAGGAAAATCCATGTACGTACCGATCCGCCTGGGCCCGGGACACACACACATTCTCCTGTCACAACAAGCTGCGAACATCCACAACCGGCAACCGCCCGGCGGACAGCACAGACCAGCGCAGGAAGAAGAGGGGAACAGTCCGACATAGGAAGACAGAGCGAGACAGCAGCAGAGGAGGGAGAGAGACGCACAGACAGTCACTACGAGGGGAGGCTGTACCTGCGGCCCCTAGTCAGCCCTCTCACAGCCCGCCATCCACGGCACTACACAGAGCTCCGGTACCGGCCGTCCTTCCGCCGAGCAGCGTTAATCTCCTCCGTGACGTCACCGCCAGTGCCCGTCCTTCAGCAGCTCTGAAAAGAAGCTAAGATGCCTCGCCCTCCTCCCCACCAATAGCAGCGCCTCTTTTTCCAGTAAGCACCGCCCACTCGGCTTCTGATTGGCTGTGAGGTCTAGAAGACTCCCGCCCACCTCCGGCGGCTCTTTGAAGTGCGGTTGCCGAGTGCGCGGATAATGGGCGCAGGGTGTTGGTGGACGGGCGGGCCCCTGAGTGACAGGCTCGGGAGAGCGCCCAGAGGCCTGCACACTACTCATGCATCATCCCCCTTGTGTTACCGCTGCCATGTCTGCGCCTGTATCCTAAATGGCGCAGTGGACGGCGCCACAGAAGATGATGGCGCCATAGTACTGATAAATGCTTTGTACCCTGATAATCATCCTTCTCGAAAGTTTTCTTGAGTGTCAAGGTGTACTCCTAATAGTACCAACCACAGTGCACCCAATAAGAGCAACACCCTCAGGTCCCCCAGTAACAGTGCACCCAATAAGAGCAACACCCTCAGGACTCCCAGTAACAGTGCACCCAATAATGGCAACACCCACAGGACTCCCAGTAACACTGCACCCAATAAGAGCAACACCCACAGGACTCCCAGTAACAGTGCACCCAATAAGAGCAACACCCTCAGGTCCCCCGGTAACAGTGCACCCAATAAGAGCAACACCCACAGGACTCCCAGTAACAGTGCACCCAATAAGAGCAACACCCACAGGATTCACAGTGCACCAATAAGAGCAACACCCACAGGACTCCCAGTAACACTGCACCAATAAGAGCAACACCCACAGGACTCCCAGTAACAGTGCACCCAATAATGGCAACACCCACAGGATTCACAGTGCACCAATAAGAGCAACACCCACAGGACTCCCAGTAACACTGCACCAATAAGAGCAACACCCACAGGACTCCCAGTAACAGTGCACCCAATAATGGCAACACCCACAGGACTACCAGTAACACTGCACCAATAAGAGCAACACCCACAGGACTCCCAGTAACACTGCACCAATAAGAGCAACACCCACAGGACTCCCAGTTACACTGCACCAATAAGAGCAACACCCACAGGATTCCCAGTAACAGTGCACCAATAAGAGCGACACCCACAGGATTCCCAGTAACAGTGCACCCAATAATGGCAACACCCACAGGATTCCCAGTAACAGTGCACCAATAAGAGCGACACCCTCAGGTCCCCCAGTAACAGTGCACCAATAAGAGCGACACCCACGGGACACTAACTCAGCCAAAAAACTGCTGTATCAGGCAGCCGGAAGGTTACACTTGGAACCAAAACCGAGTTTGGGAAATGTTTTTTTACAGTAGAAATACATTTCTGAAGTTGTGACCCGAAGTCTCGCGAGACTTCACTAAGTAATAACTTTGTCTCATCGGAGCCAAGTGTTACCCGCTCGTCCCTAGTGCTGGCTGCCATGGATGAGGATTGGTGCGGGGGTCAGATGTCAGCTCTCCACTGATCTCATATGGACAATCAGGGGCGGATTAAGTGCGTGATGGCCCCGGTCTACCCATCGCGGCCCTCCCTATATTTTAGTTAAATTTGTTTTGTCTGTTTGTATGAAGAGGCTGCGGTGCTTCATGAGCGCCACTGTCTCTTCCTAGGTCAAATGACATACCCCAAATTACCCCAAATTGGGTCCTAAACTGAAAAATGTGGTCGCCAAATTTAAAATACATATAATTATAATAAAAAAAGACATGGAGGAGAATACAGCACCACATACCTGTTACATCCAGGGACATCTCCTGTCATGTAGACCTTCTCTTTCCTCTTCTCCTCTGTTAGACCGCCATGAGTTCTTTCAGCCGCATCTCGTCTCTACAGAGTTTGTTACACAGACACGTTAGATTTCTCAATTTTCCTATCAACCTCCTCATCCTGGTGTCCCCACAGTGTCATCCTGCCACCCCCAATACTGTGCCTGTTATGCCCCCCAATGCCCCAGGAACTATACTGCTGAAAATTAGTGACCCTAATAGACATAATTGGGGTCATTTATAAAACTGGTGTAAAGTAGAACTGGATTTCCAAAAGAGCTGTCAAATATGAAAGGTGAGATCTGATTGGTTGCTATGGGCAACTAAGCCAGTTCTGCGTTACACCAGTTTGATAAATGACCCCAAATGTCCCTATAGTGTCCACAGCAGCTATAATGTCCCCTAGAGTGCCCCCAGTAATAATAACATCCTATATTGTGCTCCAGGTAATAATCCCTGTATAGTGTCCCCAGAAATAATAGACTGGCCTCTCCAGTGCCTCCCCAATAGCAAAGCCCCCCACGCTGCCCCCATATAGTAATTTCCCCCACATAGTAATCCCCCCATAGTAATTTGCCCACCACACAGTAGTTTCCCCCACACTGCCCCATATAGTAATTTTCCCCCACATAGTAATCCCTCCAATAATAATTTGCCCCCATACAGTAATTTCCCCCAGAAGTACTGTCCCTTCACTAATATGTCCTCCTTTGTTCCACAAAGTTGGCACATAAAATAAAAACGAAATACTCGTGCTTGGCACATGCACACACAATGACATCATCACACCCACCTGCGGCGGAATTTTACTACCGCATAGGCCTCAGGCTTACTAGGCCTGAAACCTATGGAGGTGATCGGCGGTGGGGCAGGGAACTATGCGCTCCCGTGCCCCGCTGCAGTATGTGGGCGTTCGGCTTGGCGTTGTGCCCTACAAAGAAGCTGGGCCCGGGGTGCCCTGAGGATAGGTCAATATCTCAGTTCAGGAAGCCCCCTGTAATAAAGGGTTCCCATATCTAGAATTATGTTAGGCCCAGTGGTGTAGCAAGGAAGGGCAGCCTGGGCACATGCCCTGGGTGCAGAGGCTTGAGGGCGCACCCACCGGGGCACTCCCTGCTTCACCTTTCTGCTGATCTCCGGCGCTCCTCTGCAGGCTGCACATCACGCTGCTGGCTGTATAAGAGGAGCGCTGAAAGCCCGGGAGTCAGCCTCCTGCACAGCCATCAACGCGAGGTGCGTGACTACGTCTGCTGCTGCTAGGGAACAGTGGGTGTGCCCGATCATCAGGGAAACAGGTATTTCTGTTTGTTTTTTATTGAGCTGGAAGGGGCACTAGGGGCCAAAGAGGGGCACAGGGAGGACCTAACTACTGTGAACAGACCACAAAATGGACATAACTACTGTGAACAGACCACAAAATGGACATAACTACTGTGAGGGGCACAATGTCGGCATAACCACTATGAGGGGTACAGTGTGGGCATTAGTACTGTGATGGGCACAATGTGTGAATAACTACTGTGAGGGGCACAAAATGGACATAACTACTGTGAGGGGCACAATGTCGGCATAACTACTGTGAAGGAGGCACAATGTCGGCATAACTACTATGAGGGGCACAGTGTGGGCATTAGTACTGTGATGGGCACAATGTGTGAATAACTACTGTGAGGGGCACAATACGGGCATAGCTACTGTGAACAAGGCACAATGTGGGCATAACTACTGTGAGGGGCACAACGTGGGCATTAGTACTGTGTGGTAGCACTAAGGGGAAATGCCCTAGATTACCCTGTTATACATTGGGATGGCTCGGTCTTACAGGCCAGCACAGCGCCCCCTGGTGGGGGTTTCACTGGGGCAGTTACCATCCCTTCCTTATGTGATTATTCTTTTTGCTCTATCAACACATGGACCTTGTTCCAGATCCAGCGGACATCACACCGACGCCAGCGACACCCTGGATGCGGGAGGACCAGTTGGTGCTTTCATTTATTGTACGGTGCATTGGTACCGCTGTGTACCCTATGATAGATTTTATCAGGTAAGTGGGACTAGGTGAGTATAGCTATGCATTGGGTGGAGTTAGGGAAGGGTTAGTGTAAAGAAAAAAGACTGCAGCGCTGAAGTTTCCCCTCTTTATATAGTCTTGGGTGGCAAGTGGGGGGGGGGTTTGCAATGCCAAATCCTTGCCCCGGGTGGTGGAAAGCCCAGCTATACCTCTGGCAGTGGCGTACATAGAGAAGTAAGGGCCCCACAGCAGGGATCAAACCAGGCCCCCCAAACAGGACAGAAGGGTTTCCACCTAAACCCCTTTCAATGACCCTTGGGCCATTATACCTCTGCCTCATTTGCTAAAAGTTGTTCCTTAGAGGGTAGAGTCCTGACCAAGTTTTCATCTCCAGTAGAAGAGGAGATAATCCCAACTGAGACTGGGCCCCATAGCCGTCGCATGGTCTTCCGCTATGGCAGTTACGCCCCTGACCTCTGGTTATCCTCATGCACACAACCCGGTCCACAAATCACAGTTGTGCAAATACAGACACCTTGTGCATTCCACATGTTTCTCACTCCCATTACTAGAAATGATATTCTTGTCCACGATACAGACAGGAATAGGACATGTTCTATAATTTGCGTAACGCATAGACATGAGCGAATCGAATACCACGAAGTGGAATTCGATCCCAATTTCAGGAATTATTCGATTCGACTAAAAGCCGAATTTCCTCGTGCTTCTTGTCAGCAAATCGATTAACCCTGAAATTCAAGCTAGGGCCGCCAGCCTCCATCTTGCTTGAAGATCTCGACTGAAATCCCATGCGGCGCGATATTACGTCACCATATATTACGATATTACGTCACGATATTACGTGTGATGACGTAATCTCGCGCCACACGGGATTTCGGCCGAGATCTTCAAGCAAGATGGCGGCGGCCTCCCCGCCGCACGCAAATGGACGCGGTAAGTTGGATGTAATGTTTTTTTTTATGTTAATTTCACACTTTTTGTACACTCAGATGCCGCGATCATGTATGACGGTGACGGGGGCGGCGCTATCACAGCTCCCTGTCATTGCACCCGCTACTTACAATAAAATGCGCTTCATGGCAAAGTAATTTGTCACAAAGCAAATTTTTGGGTGAAATTCAGCGAATCAGCCGAATCGAATTTTCAAGAAATTCGCTCATCTCTAGTAACGGACATAATGTGGAACAAACACAGATGCAAAATTTGTTTGTGTGTATGAGGCCTAAGGCTACGATCATACGACACGAATGAAACGGCCATTAAAAACTGATAAACTGTCAATTTTTCCACGGCCATTTTGCATCCATTTTCTGTCAGGCTATCAGTTTTAATGCCTGTTTTGCATCCCTTTTTAGCAGTTCTTAAAGGGAACCTGTCATCAGATTTATGCTGACTGTACTGAGCGCAGTATGAAGTAGTGACAGAAATGCTGATGTCAGCGGTGTGTCACTGATGAGCTAAACGTAAGTGGTTGCTGAGAACCGGCATCATAATGATTGCAGCCCAGGCCTGGAAAAGAGTCAAATCTACCTGAGAAGAGTCCTGGTTATTATAATCTCCTGCTCTCTCACCATCTGCTGATGATTGGCAGTTCTCTCCTAGAGAGAAAGGGAGAAAACTTGGTAGAAGACGGTCAGCCCTCAGCAGGTGGGCAGGAGAGCAGGAATAACCAGGACTCTTCTCAGGTGGCCGGGACTCTTTTCCAGGCCCAGTCTGCAATGATTGTGATGTCGGTTCTCGGCAACCACTTACTTTTAACTTTTAAATAACAGACCTCGGAAATCAACTCACCTGTGTCTACTTTATAATGTCGTTAGTATGGGCAGCACAAAGTTGATGACAGGTTCCCTTTAAAAATAATTTTATTTCATTGACTTTTTTGCTTAAATCCCAACCCCTGCAGTGCCCTCAGTAAAAGTTATATTCCCCATAGTGCCCCCCGTTGTAAATAACATCCCCCCCCCCCCCACAGTGTTCCCTATTGTAAATAATTAGAGATGAGCAAATCGAAGTTGATGAAGTGGAATTTGATCCGAATTTCAGGAAACTCTGGGAACGAGGGATCACCCACAATGCCATGAATGCAGCCAATCAGCAGCCAGCCCTGTGATGTCACAGCCCTATAAATAGCCTCAGCCATCTTGGATTCTGACATTTTCCAGTGTACTTAGTGCAGGGAGAGATGTCAGCAGGCGCTAGGGAAAGTGGTAGAAAATACTTTATTGTGCTGAAAAAACAATATACAAGTTCAGGGAAAGATTAGTCAAGGTGTAGGGAAAGCATAGGGAGGAATCATCCATGCTATAAAAGGGGAACAGGGTGCAATAGGAGAGTAATAGGAACAATCCTTGCTGCACTAATTGTGGATCCAAATTGCAGTTATACTGCTGCTTTTCAGTTTGCACTAGATGATACCTCTGTAATTCCAGCAAACCTTGCTTGTTATTGGGGTGCAAGTTTTGTGTGATACAGCCATTTACGGGGTGTATTAATAGGAAAGATATGTGCGTCCTAAATGCCGTTCTGCGTTGATTTTATGTTTTACATTTTTTGGGGTGTGTATTAATAGGGAAAAAAAAGGAAAAAATATATGTCATAATTGCCGTTCATTGTTCTACAGCCACTTATGGGGTGTATTAATAGGAAAGATTAATCCTATTAGCCATTCTGCGGTGAATTTTGATTGTTATACTTTTTTGTGGGGGTTTATTAATAGGAAAAAGAGTACGTCTTAATTGCCGTTCTGCGGTGAAGTTACATTGTACCTTCCTTTTTTGGGGTGTATTATTTTATTTTAAATTAAATTATTTTATTATACAGTATGTCAGACAGACAAGTGACAGGCCTTTCAATGGGAATGGGCATTGGCCAAAATGTTTCTGTCGCAGGCAGAAGTAGCAGCAGCAGAAGAGGGGGTGGCAGCAGGAGTCGCAGCGAGAGGCCTGAGCTCCCAGTGTTATCTAGCGGTCATGTCCTGACCAGCAGCCCAGCGGTTCTTGAATGGTTGACTCGGTCTTCAACTTTGTCGCATGTGACATCAGACTCCTCCAGCCAAGAGTCGGTGGGTTCCTCTGACACGACGCTTAGCATGGCCCGGGAGCAGGCCCTGTGTCCTGAACCTGCCTCTGTCATTCTCTGTTCCCTCAGCGCGAAAAGTATTATATGCCGTAGCCTCGGCTCCATTTTTCAGCGAGGACGAGCTACTAGAGAACAGTCAGCAGCTACTGCCCACCCAAGATCTGGAGGAGACATCTGCCGCATTCTCCGGTAGGCGGGCATGTAGTGATGATCAGAGTTGTGTGGGAGCAGGTTTTGCGAGCGGTCAGGCTCCTGGCCCTGAGACCGTTGAGGGTGACATCAGTGACGTGCAGACAGTAGCGGATGATGATGATGTAGCCGATCGCACTTGGGAGCCGGGTGAAAAAGGGGCTTCATCATCATCAGGAGAAGAGGGTGGCAGCTTGCGCATGAGGCAGTGGCTGAGCCAGCAAGGTGGTAGCATGGCTAGGAGTCAGCAGGGTGGCAGCAGTGGGAGATCAGGAGCCAAACGTGCCAGGGGTAGACTACCTGTAACATCCCAGAGTTATGTTACAAAACTCTTTTATCCCGCTACAATCTGTTAAGTGTATTTATACTGTCATCTAATGTGATTTTATCTAATATTCTCACAAATATGCATTCTTAATCTTGTAAAGTATGTATTGCTGTAATTTTCATGTTCACCAGCAGATGGCAGCAATGTGTTTAGCAGGGACTTAGTTACAGTTTAGTGTTTCTAGACTGGAATAGTACATTCCAGTTTAGCTCCCCTCTCTTTGTGCAGAGTGGGCCCGCCCATGTCCTGCCTCATGGGGAGGAAAGGAAGTTAGAGTTAGTGTGCCAGCCACCCCAGCTAGGGGAAGGCTGTGTGTGTAGGACCTCCCAGATATAGGGATCAAATGCCAGGATCTTGTAGCCTCAGTTGGTGAAAGCAAGCAGCAACCTCCAGTATTCCAGGAAGAACCATACCCTGTGAGCACAACTGTGAGTACCGTCCAGAGACCACGAGAAGCCAAATTCCTCCTCAGCTAGTCAGTCCCCAATACAGCAGAAGACATTAATTTCTGCCACATTACAGAGCCACAAGCAGACGACTTATTCTGCAAAAGAGCTCCAGGCACATGATAGAAGCAGAGGATAGATTCCTGCCACACATTGCCAATACCTGCTGGGACTTCAGACTATTGCTGTATCTCGCATGGATGAAAGCTGCAACAAGTAAAGACAAGTCTGGATCTCAATTATTGCTGCAAATCCCTCAATTACTCCTACTAGCAACACACTCATTTTATTGCAAGTGAGCCAGGATCCAGGAGTCCAGCCGTACCCAAGTAGGAGCACCATTACTGCTATCACACAGAGACATTACACCACTCTGGCATGCCTAACCTGGTAAGTGAGTTACAACACCTTAAAGGGCCCTGTGTTAGTTCCCTGCGCACACGCTGCAATTGGCGTCACAAACAAAAACGATATCACTTACACCTGACCCAGCCATTGCATATTATTGGCGTCAGAGTTCATACCCCCAATTAGGCTTACTGCAAACCCACTTCACAGGAGCCTACCTGCCCGTAAAGTAGCGGTGCAGGGGTTCACGGAGGCAGCGGTATCAGGCAGTTAGTACGGAGTGTTGGGTGAAAATGCCATACTCGGCAGTGTGGCAATTTTTTGTTAAGTTGCCGGAGGAGGTGAACATGGCCATTTACGAATGTGTGGTCAGAAGGTGAAGCGTGGCCAGGGTGCCACAGCCCTGCATTAACACATGTAGTGTCACCATAAAGTGGCCTGGGAGAACTGTGGCTCCCATGTGGTGGTCCAGCCTGCCACTGCAACACCCAGTGGCACGCACCCAATTTCATGCAGTCAAGGCTCCACCACCTCAGCCGAAGGGAGCCCTGTCCTTCCCATTATCTGCTGGTCCTGATGCTCCTGCTCCTCCTCCTGCTGCTCCTCGTCATTCATTCCGTCAGCAATCGATCAACAAAGCGATTGCCAAGAGACAACAGTATGAGTGCCCTCATCCAATGGTGCAGAAGCTGGACGTGCTCCTGGCCAAGTTGCTGGTGCTGTAGTCCCTCCCTTTCCAAGTGGTGGACTTTCCACCTTTCAGAGAACTGATGGCTTGTGCCGAGCCAAGGTGGAGAGTCCCAAGTCATCATTTCTTTGTGAAAAAGGCAGTACCAGTCCTGCACACATATGTAGAACAAAAGGTGGGCCAGTCCTTGAGCCTGTCGGTGTCTGACAAAGTGCACTACGGTCAAGGGCAATATATGTCCTTTATGGCTCACTGGGTAAATGTGGTTCCTGCCCAGCCACACCAGCAACTTGACCAGGTGACGCCGCTTCCGCCTCCACATTCTTACTCCGTTGACCCTGCGACAATTGTCGCCTCTGCCTCCTCCAGCATACCTCATGTGCAGGGCACGGCGGTGTCACGCTGTTCTGCATCTAGTTTGCCTGGGCGAACTAAGTCACACAGGGGAGGAACTGCTCCGGTTCCTTCATCAAGAAATCGAATCCTGGCTTTCTCCTCGACAACTCAGAATCGGAACCATGGTGACTGACAATGGGAAGAACATGATGTCGGCGCTGCATCAAGGAGGGCTGAGCCATCGCCCTGCATAGCACACGTGTTCAATCTGGTTGTAAAGCGGTTCCTGTAGTCTTTACCCCATCTGCAAGATATCCAGAAAATGGCCAGGAAACTTTGCATGCACTTCAGCCACTCGTACACCGCAAAGCACACCCTCTTTGAGCTGCAGCGTCAGAACGGCGTCCCCCAACATAGGCTGATATACAACATTTCCACCCGTTGGAATTCCAACCTCCATATATTGGACTGATTATATGAACAGAGACAGTCAATAAACGATTTCTTGATGATACAGGCAGAGGTACTCCCCTGTGTAACTTCAATGTTAGCCACTGGCAGCTCATGTGTGCCAGCTGACATTTGCTCGGGCCCTTTGAGGAGGCCACTTTATTTGTCCTGGAACAGATGCTGCTAAATATGGATGGCTAGGGGACAGGAGACGTGGCAACTACATCTCATGGCCACATGAGCCCTTTGAGGGCTGAACTAGAGGAGGAGGAGGACATTCGCGCACAAGCAATGGCTGGTTTTTCTACATAGGTGACAGAAGAGGAGGAGCATGAGCAGCCGGAGGAGCTACAAGGCGATGATGAAGCCGGGGCAAATGACCCAGACACACCGTGTCAGTATGCAGTGGAGATGGAGGCAGGGAGTCCCTCCGAGTCACTTGTGCAAATGACCGATGCATGCTCAGTTGCTTGCGTAGTGACAGCCGAATTGGCACCATTCGGCAGAGGGATGACTACTGGCTCTCCACCATGTTAGACCCTCACTAGCGGTCCAAAATCGGGGCCTTTTTTTACACCTGCTGAGAGGATGGACAAGCTGAACTACTATCGAGACATCCTATGTACTCAGTTGGCCGCTGCCTATGTGCGCCATCGCCCATCCTCGCGCAGGTCTGCGCTCATGTTCCACTGCCATGGCTTTTGGGGGGGGGGGGACAGGAGCAGTACCAGCCCCCCTCAGCAGCAACTTAAGTCTACAGTCGCTGATGAGCTGTTTTCTTCACCCGCCTACTGAAGAAACTACTCACCAGCAGCAGCAGCTAGACATAAAGCAGAACCTGAACCAGCAGGTTATGGCATACTTGGAGTGCACCATGCTACCCCACATTGGAGATCACCTGGACTACTGGGCAGCCAAACTCGATTTGTGGCCGCAACTGGCTGAGTTTGCCCTGGACGAGCTTTCCTGCCCAGCCAGTAGTGTGGCATCAGAGGGGGTGTTTAGTCTGGTGGGGGCTATAGTTACCCCAAGGAGAACTTGCCTGTCCACCCAAAATGTGGAAAAACTGACATTTGTGAAGATGAATCAGGCGTGGATCAGCTTTTCAAACACCAGTGCCTGATGCATCAGACTAGATCATCCATGGTGTCACATGGTGTTTCTTCTGGCTACCCACTTCAGCTACTATTCTAAATGCACACCTGCTGCCAGGTGCTCCTACTGCCACCCACCATCTTTAGCTGGTACTGGTATTGCCCCCACCTCCCTACTCTGTCACTGGGCCACTCTGTGGTTTCCTCATGCTGCTGCCACCTCACCACTTTGTGGTCTCCTCATGCTGCTGCCACATTACCACTCTGTGGTCTCCTCATGCTGCTGCCACATCACCACTCTGTGGTCTCCTCATGCTTCTGCTACTTCAACACTCTGTGGTCTCCTTATGCTGCTGCCACCTCACCACTCTGTGGTCTCCTCATGCTGCTGCTACCTGAACACTCTGTCACTGGGCCACTCTGTGGTCTCCTCATGCTGCTGCCACCTCACCACTCCGTGGTCTCCTCATGCTTCTGCCACCTCACCACTCTGTGGTCTCCTCATGCTGCTGCCACCTCACCACTCTGTCACTGGGACACTAGGTGGTGCCCTCATGCTGCTGCCACCTCACCACTCTGTCACTGGGCCATTCTGTGGTCACCTCATGCTGCTGCCACTTAAACACTATGTCACTGGGTTACTCTGTGGTCTCCGCATGCTGCTGCTACCTCCCCACTATGTCACTGGGCCACTCTGTGGTCTCCTCATGCTGTTCCCATCCTCCCCACTCCATGACTGGGCCACTATTTTGCTTTTTTGGACTGGTTGACATCATTATTTATTTGACCCTTCTTGTGATCTGTCAAAAGGAAGGAAAAATGAGACGCACAACAGATCCTGTCTATGTAGCAGCTGTAAGGCCACTATGAAATGGTCTCTATTTTGCATCAGAATTGGCTTATGATTTGGTAGCCAAAAGCAGGAGTGGGTACAGAAGACATGCAAATATTCCATTCACGTGTCATGTTTTAGATCCACTCCTGTTTTTTTTGGGCTTTAGCAATACTGATGGATTACTGACCAATGACCAAATGCTGACCGAGTGAAGGCGGATGCTCAACAGACAGGATCCGTTTTTTGGGGGTTATTGTTCTGACAGACCAGAGGAAAGGCAAAATAATCAGTGACATCAACACAAACTACTGCTGACATCCTCTACACCCTGCCAGGGGGGCTCTACTTGTGTAAGCGTTTAATAGAACAGGTTCTGTAGACATCTATGTGGAATCAGCTGATGATGTTGGTGTAAAAGGAGTGCGCTCTTTTCACGCTATAGTAGGATCTTGGGCCTCTGCACGGTTCTTTATACCTGGTGCTAACATTGACCTGTAAGGCCCCTTTCACACGGGCGAGTATTCCGCGCAGATGCGATGCGTGAGTTGAACGCACTGCACCCGCACTGAATCCTGACCCATTCATTTCTATGGGGCTGTTCACATGAGCGGTGATTTTCACGCATCACTTGTGCGTTGCGTGAAAATCGCAGCATGCTCTATATTCTGCGTTTTTCACGTAACACAGGCCCAATAGAAATTAATAGGGGTTGCGTAAAAATCGCAAGCATCTGCAAGCAAGTGCGGATGCGGTGCGATTTTCACGCACGGTTGCTAGGAGACGATCGGGATGGAGACCCGATCATTATTATTTTCCCTTATAACATGGCTATAAGGGAAAATAATAGCATTCTGTCATTCAGAATGCATAGAAAAATAGCGCTGGAGGGGTTAAACAAATAAATAAAGAATTTAATCCACCTTAATCCACTTGATCGCGCAGCCCGGCTTCTCCTTCTGTCTTCATCTTAGCTTTGTGCAGTAACAGGACCTGTGGTGACGTCACTCCGGTCATCACATGGTCCATCACATGATCCATCACCATGGTAAAAGATCATGTGATGGACCATGTGATGACCGGAGTGACGTCACCACAGGTCCTGTTACTGCACACAGCTAAGATGAAGACAGAAGGAGAAGCCGGGCTGCGCGATCAAGTGGATTAAGGTGAGTTAAATTATTTTTTATTTTTTTTAACCCCTCCAGCGCTATTGTACTATGCATTCTGTATTCAGAATGCTATTATTTTCCCTTAAAGCCATGTTATAAGGGAAAATAATACAATCTACAGAACACCGATCCCAAGCCCGAACTTCTGTGAAGAAGTTCGGGTTTGGGTACCAAACATGCGCGATTTTTCTCACGCGAGTGCAAAACGCATTACAATGTTTTGCACTTGTGCGGAAAAATCGCACGTGTTCCCGCAACGCACCCGCACATTTTCCCGCAACGTGTGAAACCAGCCTAAGGCTCATGCCTGTAAGGAGTTCTTACTTGAGTTATTTGGTCAGTTTTGGCCCCATAGTGTCACCCATTGTAAATAATGTCACCATAGTGCCCCCCATTATAAATAATGTCCCCATAGTGTCCCCCATTGTAAATAATGTTGCCATAATGTCCCACTTTGTAAATAATGTCCCCACAGTGTCCCCCATTGTAAATAATGTCCCTACAGTGTCCCACGTTGTGTATAATGTCCCCATAATGTCCCCCATTGTAAATAATGTCCCCCATAGTGTCCCACATTGTAAATAATGTCCCCATAGTTCCCCCCATTGTAAATAATGTCACCGACAGTGTCTCCATTGTAATTAATGTCCCTATAGTGTCCCCCATTGTAAATAATGTCCCCCACAGTGGCCCTCATTGTAAATAAGGATCCCATTCTTCTGCTGGCAACAATTAAAAATACCACTTGCACTTGAACACTGGCTCCACACTGGATGCAGCAGGACCTGAAGCACACAGCGTGATCATGTGACGTCACCACGCTGTGTGCATCAGGTCCTGCTGCCTCTAGTGTTCCCTCACCCACAAGTTTTAACCATTATACGGATGCACTCCTGTATAAACGGCCATTAAAAATGGGCCTATTGATTTCATGTCCTATTTTTTAACGGCAGCTATTTACTGGCTGCACAAAACAAGGCAATGTGAACAGCCCCACAGAATTTAATTGATTCAGAAAATGTCTGTTTATCACTGTCATGTGAATGATGTCTAAGGGCTCATGCACACAACCATAATCATTTTGCGGTCTGCAATTTGTGGATCCACAAAACATGGATCCTGGCCGCATGCTTGCCACTAATTTTTTTTCAAACTTCTGTAGAAATATCCTATCCTTGTCCGCAAAATGGTCAAAAATAGGACATGTTCTATCTTTTTTGCAGGGCCGATATACGGATGCTCTCCACATCTTTTTTGAGCCCCATTGAAGCTTGAATGTGTCTGCATCTAATCCATGAAAAATGCGGATCAGATGCTGACCAAACATACGGTCGTGTGCATGGGGCCTAAAAGTTTTCCTTCTTTGTGTTTCCTCTGGAAAGTAATCTCTGTACTTTCCATACCCAGCAGTCCTGAGCCGGGTTCTTCTTGCATATTTCACTCTTCTATAAATCATTGGATGTCAGAGAAGCAGGAGGAGCAATGACTAAGCTTTGTACATATCAGCTCTCCCTTGAAGTTTGTACAGTATAAAAACTCAGATGGGAAGGTCGTAAAGACTTCTACAAGGACATTGCTGGCAGGTTACTAGTTCTGCTCAGATCCAGCTGGAAGAGACAGCAAGGACCTTGACATGTCTTCTGAATGTGGGGATCAGGCCTGTTGTCTGTTTACTTTGTTTGTTAAGTCACAATAGGAATTCAACGTATGTTGTGAACATGAGGAACGCATTGTATCGTAGGTGTCCTGAGGAATGTAGCTAATCTGGTCTTCAGCACTGACAAGTCACATTCACAGGTTACATTCTGTCTTATTCCCCTCATTCAGGTAATAAGGTTGGCTTGGTCAAAGCACTTGGTATATACAGTACATTCGAAAGTCTTTAGACCGTTTCACTTTTTTAGCATTTTGTTATGTTGCGGCCTTGTGCTAAAATAAAAAAAAAATCCAGTTTTCCCCATCATCCTGCACTCAGTATCCCATAATGCCAAAGTGTAAACAGAATGTTAGAAATATTTGCTAATTTATTGAAAAGGAAAAACTAAAATCTTGCATTGACATAAGTATTCAGACCCTTTACTCAGGACTTAGTTGATGCACCTTGGGCAGTGATTACAGCCTCCAGTCTTCTTGGGTATGATGCACACCTGGATTTGGGGATTTTCTTCCGTTCTCCTCTTCAGATCCTCTCAAGCTTAGGATCCATTGTCTTCTTGGAGGGTGAACCTTTAGCCCTGTCTGAGGGACAGAGCACTCTGGATAAGATTTTCATTACCTACTTGCTTATCACTGCACAACTTTATACGTTGTGGCGGTAGGCTGATAACTGTATACGTATAAAAGCTTCAGGTTACTTTACATTCTGCTGTCGCAGAGAGGTCACAATGAAGATCCTGGAGAGCAGACAAAATGGTCTCCGGGCATGTGTCCTTTTGATACGCTGTCACAATAATCCTACCTGAATAAAAGTTATATGAAGCTAAAGGGAATACAAAGTAAAAATAATAATAAAAAAATAAAAAAAAGTTATATCAATAGTTTTTAGCTTTAGTAATAGTATAGTAGACTAGGTACACACACTCATTTTTTTAGGTATTTGTTTTTAGCTATATTTAAAGGGGTTTTCCGAGACCTTAATATTGATGACCTATAGTTAGGTGGGACCCCCGCCAATCAGCTGTATGTTAAGGCAGCGGTGCTCACGGTAGCGCCGCAGCCTTCTCCAGCTTTTCCTAGGCCATGTGACATCACCTTCATCGGTCACGTGGCCTAGGCGCAGCTCAGTCCCATAGAAGTGAATGGGGCTGAGCGTGATACTATATATATTACAATCATATATACCCTGCACGTGTATGTTTATTGTATATACATTTAGTTATAGACTACTGGTTGCCTACTCTTTACAGGTGCATTTGTGGTTTTTTTTTTATTTAAAATTTAACTTTTATTTTGCTTTGTTAATAATAAATTGTGAGCATCTTATTATCTAACCTACTATATTAAAATTATCTCTGGACATCCAGGTGTGTGCTGGTATTATTTATTCGCTTTTAGCAGTGCAGCAGTGGTAAATAGGTTGCAGTCGCTCTCTTTTGGCTATCAGTAATTGGTTCTCACTGTTAGCTATATGGATACTTTATTTGTAACCTTTTACTGTGAACTGGTTACAATTAAGGCTACTTTCACACTAGCGTTCTGAACGGATCCGATCATATTAATGCAGACGGAGGCTCCGTTCAGTACGGATCCGTCTGCATTAATAACTTAGAAAAAATTCTAAGTGTGAAAGCAGCCTGAGCGGATCCGTTCAGACTTTCAATGTAAAGTCAATGGGGGACGGATCCGCTTGAAGATTGAGCCATATGGTGACCTCTTCAAGCGGATCCGTTCCCATTGACTTACATTGTAAGTCTGAACGGATCCGCTCGCCTCCGCATGGCCAGGCGGACAGCTGAACGCTGCAAGCAGCGGTCAGCTGTCCGCCTGTCCGTGCGGAGGCGAGCGGAGCGGAGGCTGAACGCCGCCAGACTGATGCAGTCTGAGCGGATCCGCTCCATTCAGACTGCATCAGGGCTGGACGGAGGCGTTCGGGTCCGCTCGTGAGCCCCTTCAAACGGAGCTCACGAACGGACCCATGAACGCTAGTGTGAAAGTAGCCTAAGGCTGGTGTTAATTTACTCAAGCAGTCTGGTTACTTTGAACCTGGCTGCTTGTTACTGTTTTTCTGGCCCTTATAGCTGTGGCCATATGTCGCAACACTCGCTGCCTTATGACTTCATAGTCTCACAGATATTGAAATACCATTGCCTGTCTTATGGTGCTGCTACTTATCTCACTGCTGCCTGCTAATGATGTAGTTAAATATTGCTATTACTTTGATATTTTTGCCATGGTTCCTGACTGTTGATAACATCCAAACTCCTAACTCTATCTATGATCGAGCTGCTTACAGCATCCTCTGCTAGCTAATGATGCTTTGTAGAGCTATGGAGTAACTTGCTTTGCTGACTAAACTATCGCCAGGAGCTTTGACATAACCGGCTGGGTGCCCTAGAGTCTAAAAACGAATTACTGCCCCCCGACATGTTTCGCCATGTCCATGGCGTCTTCAGGGGATCGGGCAGTCTGTCTTTGCAGGCAGCAGTGAGATAAGTAGCAGCACCATAAGACAGGCAATGGTTTTTCAATATCTGTGAGACTATGAAGTCATAAGGCAGCGAGTGTTGCGACATATGGCCACAGCTATAAGGGCCAGACAAACAGTAACAAGCAGCCAAACCAGACTGCTTGAGTAAATTAACACCAGCCTTAATTGTAACCAGTTCACAGTAAAAGGTTACAAATAAAGTATCCATATAGCTAACAGTGAGAACCAATTACTGTTAGCCAAAAGAGAGCGACTGCAACCTATTTACCACTGCTGCACTGCTAAAAGCGAATAAATAAATAATACCAGCACACACCTGGATGTCCAGAGATAGTTTTAATATAGTAGGTTAGATAATAAGAGCGTGATACTAAGCACTGCCACTATACTATGTATGGCACTCTGCTTGCTGAGCACAGAGAAGTCCGCAGCACTCACAGGAGCGCCGGTGCCTTCTCAAACAACCGATCGGCGGGAGTCCCGGGTGTCAGATCCCCACTGATCAGATACTGTATTAGGTCATAAGTATTAAAGGCTCGGAAAACTCCTTTAATATGGGGGGAGGGGGGTTGTGCGTAAAATATATAAATGAGTGCATTTTTTATCTATAAAAAAAAAAAAATCACTTTGAAGGACTTTCTAATGTTTTGACGCTATACAAAATCCGTTCTGGCAGTCCAGTGCCATAGATCCAGCAACAGAAAAATAGCCGCACAAAGAAAGGTCTAATGTGTCCAGTGAAAAATAATATCAAATACCGTACATGGTGATTGGCTCAGAAATTAAATAGTTATTTGCAGTTACAGTACATAGGCACATCGCTAAAACTGAAAAATTGGCCTGGTAAGGAAAGAGGGTAAATACTCTTGTTAGGAATATCTCTGTACCTTGCTTCATTCCCTCAAACCTGAACAGTCTCTCTGTCCCAGTCACTGAACCCCCTCCCCTCCTCCACAACATGATACTGCCACCACCATGCTTTACTGTAGGGGTGGTATTCGAGCAGATGACAACCAGTGCCTGGATTTCTTACAGATATGATTGCTTAGAATTAAGGACAAAAAGGTTAATTTTGGTTTCATCAGACCCGAGAATCTTGTTTCCCACAGTCTGAGAATCCTTTAGGTGCCTTTTTCAATCTTACAGCGGGCTTTCATGCATCTAGAATGGCGTGTGATCACAACATCTTTAGCTTTATCCCGAAGAGTGAAGATGTGCGCACGCGCCGTTCTGGACACAAGTGCGGTTTAACACTGTCAATCTAAAGGCAGGGAGCATGATGAAAAGCAGAGGGGAGTCATTATGGGGCAGCAGAGGCGTCGCTGGAGTAGTGGTCAAACCGCATAAGCCCTCCTCCTGGTGCTCAAATAGTTAATTTGCATAATTGTAAAAGTTTATTGTTTTCCGCAACGATACCACCAACAGACAGAAGACAGATATCGTTTTAATCAGCATCATCAACCCTACCAGGTTATATGCAATAGAGCAAGGACCGTGGTACAATGGCCAATGATGCAGTGGGTCAGGGTATGTATAGATATATTTATGATTTGTTTGTGACGCCAATTGCAGCTTGCGCAGGTACTGTAACAGGGCCCTTTAAGATGTTATAGCTCACGTACCAGGTGAGGAATGCCAGAGGGGGATAATGTCTCTGTGTAGAAGTAGTGCTAGTGTCAATGGTGTCTCCTACCTGGGTACGGCTGGACCCCTGGTATCATGACCGGCGTGCCGATCACATACGTGACGCAAAAGGAGGGAAATGGGAAGGCCCTGTCCAAGGGAGAGGGAAAGGTGGTGACCCCTAACTCACCTTGAGGCTGGCGCCTGACGTCCCTAGACGGGTTCCTCACCTGTACGCCGATCACGTGCCTAAACCCTGGCTTTTCTTGAGATGAGCCCTAGGTAGTGAATAGGGCAGTGGTAACACTAGTCCGCACAACTAACTCTAAGAGGAAAACACCAAGGAGAGGACAGACAATACTGACAAAACATATAGTCCCAGGTGGGCGACAACAAGCAACCAACAGGGATCCGGAGGGTAACGCTCTGGAACAACAACCAGGAATCACAGCTCCATAGCTCCAGTGGGTCAGCATAGAAGTCCAGGCAGGAAGCTCTATATTTGGCAACCAGAGAAGTGGGAGAGGAGAATATAAGGAGATTGGGAGTGACAGACAAGGAACAGCTGAGGAGAAGAAGCTACGGATCCCTGAGTGAGACAAAAAGGATTTCAAGGCAAACCCAGAAAACTACCATTAAGAAACAGCACTATCTTTAGACTTCCTGACCCCGGGTATAACGGAGTCAGACGTGGCTCTTGACACCCTCGTGACACTTGGATCCTGGCTCACTTGCAATAAAATGAGTGTTGTTAATAGGAGTAGCTGAGAAACTTTGGTAATAGTAAATGAGATCTAGACTGGAAATATAATCCAACTTGTCTTTACTTGATGCAGCATAAATCCACACGAGTTACAGCAATAGTCTTTAGGTCCCAGCAGGTATAGGCAATGTATGGCAGGAATCAGTATCTCTTCTGCATTCTATACTATGTGCCTGGAGAATCTGGCAGGTATTTATCTTCTGCTCTGTCTTCTGCTTAGTATGGGCCTGACTAGCTGAGGAGGAATTTGGCTTCTCCTGGACTCTGGACATGTACTCACAGCTTGGCTCACAGGGAATGGTTCTTCCTGGAGGCTGGAGGATGGCTGCTTTTCTTGTCAACCAGCTGAGGCTGAAGGCTCAGGCTGGGAAGGTTCTCTGGTCTCAACCGAGACAGGGTCCTGACTTGGGATCCCTATATTCTTAGAGCTCCTACTAACACAGCCTTCCCCTAGCCGGGGTGGCTGGTACACTCAACTAGAACTTCCTTCTCCTCCCCATGAGACAGGACATGGGACCAGCCCACTTCTGCTCACAGAGGGGGAAGATAAAACTGGAATGAACTATTCCAGTCTAGCAATACTAAACTGGCTATGTTCCTGATCACACATTGCTGCCACCTGCTGGTGTACATGGAAATTACAGCATAATATGTGAAACAGGCCTAGAAATACATTAAATGACATTAATGGCAATATAATTACACAAGATGACAATACAATTACATTTAACATGTTGTAGCAGGGAAAGAGAGTTTAGTAACATACTTCGGGATGTTAGACTATGCCTGGTGGGTAGGGTTGATCCAGGTGACAGAGCCACTTTAGGTCCCCCTAGGTGAGTTGAACATGCAATCATCTGATCGCTTCTCCCATAGAATGTAATGAGGAACATTACTGTGGCAGGCCTCAAATCTTTCAGAGGACCTGAGGTTGCTATAGCAACTGAACGGCTCCCAAGGAAAGACCTCTCAGATGCCATGGTCACAACTAATGGGGCTAAAACTATGTGATCGGCTTTATCACCGAAGTTTTACAATGAATTCTAAGATACGGGAATGAAATAGTCTTAGGCAAAGGTTAAGTGAATAAACAGTTTACTAAGCAGTGTTAAAATATATACACACAGACAGATCACATGCAGAGTAGAGTGAAGAAATAATAATAATCACCTAACCTGCAAACAAATTGGGCGGCTCCCCATGTCATGTGTCAGTCTCCGATTTCTGCCGCAGATCCTCGAGTAAATACACATCAGATCAACAACATGTGAGCTTACCCCTAAAGGGTGGTTTAGTGTGTGGACTTTTTCAACAGACCCCTGCACTTTGTTGTGTATATTAAAAAACTCTACTCACCCACTCCCTACCGCTCCCTTCAGCGTCCTGTAAACTTCTGCACATACAGGGTCATGTATGCTGCTTCAGCCAAGGACTGGCCTCAGTGGTAATGTGTTCCCAAGCGCCACGTGACTCAGAAGTGAAGTGCCAATTGGCTACAGTGGCACATGCGACCCTGTCCTTCTCGAAGTTTACAGGCCTCTGAAAGGAGCCAGTGAGCCAGAACGGAGAGGCAGGGAGCAGGCGAGTATGAGTTTTTCAACAGGTACAGGGATCCGCTTTGTCTGAATTCTAATAATTTTTGGTCATACACCTGCTTTAATTGGCTTGCTTATCTGTATTTGTACTTTTTCATGTTCATCTGAATTTTTTATACCTTATCGTTTACCGCCATGGAAGATCCCAAGAATCGGACTGCATGGTCATTCTTTATTGAAGTCTCTGTGAGATACAAAAAAGGATAGCGCAGATTTCAGATCCTGCAAAGCTTCATGTAGGACAGATGTCACGACTGTTCATTTCCGTAATCTCACTCGTGTAGCCTGTATCTGACAAGAGTCAGCCGTATGGTGCCTGCTAATGAAAATGTAATAACTGCGCCATGATTAAAGTAGACTTCTAATTAACTGCATCTAATCTAATACACTGACATTGTGCAGTCAGCAAATCCAGAAGAAATGGAAGCATACAGGATGTCTGCAACCCAGACCACTGAGTATGCAACGTTAAAGGGGTTAGCCATGACTAAAAAATGTCAACATGTGAGCTTACCCCTAGCATCGCAGGTGACGCTAGGGAGGCTCATCCCCGTCACCACCTGCCATTGACTGCTCCCCCCTGATACCGGATGTTTTCATCCAAACTCATCACCTGACCTTAGTTGAACGCTGTAAAAAATATATAAAATGAAAACTGTGTCAAAACAGCCATTTTTTGGTCACCTGGCCCCCAAAATGTGTAATATTGAAGGATCAAAAAATCTTAGGTCAACTATTCCCACAAAAAATGAGCCCCTGCACAAGACGATCGCAGAAAAATGAAAATAATTATGGCTTTCAGAAAATGGAGACACAAAATCATGATTAAAAAAAATAAATACTTTATTATGTAAAACTGAAAAAAAAAAAAAATGAAAATACACATATTTGGTATCGTTGTGTCTGTAATTACCTGCTCTATAAAAATAATACATGACCTATCCTGTCAGGTGAACGCAGTGGCGTAGCGTAGGTTGCCAGCACCCGGGGCAAGCCAAGTATTGCGCCCCCCCCCCCCAACCTGTGACCACGCCCCTTTTTTACAAATAATGTAGTAGATCTCATCTGCAGTCCTATGTAACACCACAGATAACACAGCGATAGCTCTGTGAGTACAGATAATGTAGTAGATGGGTGTGAGGCCCCAGAATTCAGAATACGCACAGTGTGACCTCAAGTCTGGGGCCAGGCTGCTATAGTGTGGGCCAAATCCTATATCCACCCCATCCCCCCCCAAAACAGATATTTGGATGGACAAAACATACATTGCTATGATATATACAGGAGAATACAGCACCATACCTGTTACATCCAGTGACATCTCCTGTGATGTAGACTTTCCTCAGCGTCTTCATTCGGAGATAGGACCGTCATGATAACTTCTTACAGCCGCGTCTCGTCTCTGTAGAGTTTTACAGAAAAATGTTTAGATTTATAACTTTACTATCATCCTCAGATAACAGACCTCCCCTCCCCCCGTAGTGCCCATAACTATAATGCCCTCTGTATAATTATATTATATACTGGCCCCGCTGTATTATTATTATTATTTCCCCCTCTGTATTATTATTATTAGTATTATTAATATTATAATGGCCCTCTCTGTAGTATTATAGTAATAATTATGCCCCCCTTCAGCCCCTCCAGCATACAGTTCCATGTAAGATACATCACAGCCATTCCTTCCAGCCCTTCTTGCAAACAGTCCCATATAAAATGCATCACTTGTCCTGCCTTCCGCCCTTCTTGCAAACAGTCCCATATAAAATACATCACTCTCCTGCCTTCCGCCCCTCCAGCATACAGTCCCATGTAAGACACACCACTTCCCTGCCTTAGCCCCTCCAGCATACAGTCCCATGTAAAATACATTACTTCCCGCCTTCAGCCTCTCCAACATACAGTCCTATGTAAAATACAAAACTCCCCCTGCCTTCAGCCCCTCCAGCATACAGCCCATGTAAATAATATCCCCATCCCTCTCTTCACCGCTGGCCGTCAGCCCCTCCAGCATACAGTCCCATAAGATACATCACTCCCCCTGCCTTCCAGCCCTTCTTGCAAACAGTCCCATGTAAAATTCACCACTCTTTCTGCCTTCAGCCCCTCCAGCATACAGTCCCATGTAAATAATATCACCCCCACTACCCTCTCTTCAGACCCCTCTAACATACAGTCTCCAGTATCAGGATTATTCCTCCTCCCTTCAGCCCCTGCAAAAAGCCTCCCAAGTAAACATACCAGTCACTATTCTCCTCCACACACTGACCTGCAGCCTCTGCTCCTCTCTCCAACATTGTGCTCTGTAGAATCTCCTGCAAATATTGAGGCCCCTCCCCCTGGATGACGAGACTCCGCCTCTTCCCCCGACATCATACCTCCTAGGAGCAACTCCATTCTAGTCACTACGGTCTCTCTACTGCCTTATAGGCTTCAGGCCACTAGCCTGAAGCATATGAGTAAGAACGGAGTGGCCCTCATTGAAGTGTTTGCTGCCTGGCGTCCCCTGCTATTTTGCGCCCGGGGCAATGGCCCCCACAGCCCCCACCACGCTACGCCACTGGGTGAATGCTGTAAAAAAAAGAAAATATTAAAACGGTGCTAGAACAGCCATTTTTTGGTTACCTTGCCTCACAAAAAGTGTAATATCAAGCAATCAAAAATCATATGTAGCCCACCTTATCCCGTAGTTTCAAAAATGGGGTCACTGTAGGGGTGCATCAGAGGGTCTTCAAAAGCAACATGGCAACCTAAAATTATCCCACCAAAATCTGCCCTTCAAAATCCATATGTTGCTCCTTTCCCTTCTGTCGTGTGCCCATACAGCGGTTTACGACCACATATGGCGTGTTTCTGTAAACTGCAGAATCGGGGTAATAAATATTGAGTTTTGTTTTGCTGTTAACCCTTGCTGCCTTACAGGAAAAAAATTTATCAAAATGAAAAATCTGTAAAAAGAAGTGAAATTTTGAAATTTCTCCTATATTCTTTAATTCTTTTGGAACATCTAAAGGGTTAAAAAAGATTGTAAAGTCATATTTGAATAACTTGAGGGGTGTAGTTTCTAAAATGGGGTCATTTATGTAAGCCCCACAAAGTGACTTCATAACTGAATTGGTTCTTTAAACAACTAAAATTGTACTTCATCTAACATTTAAAAAAATAATATCATTTACAACATGATGCCAACATAAAGTAGACATATGGGAAAAGTAAAGTAATAACTATTTTATGAGGTATCACTATCCGTCCTAAAAGCAGAGAAATTTAAAATTTTAAAATTTTTTTGATAACTGTTGGATTTTTAATAAGTAAAGGTGAAATATATTGACTCAAATTTACCACTATCATGAAGTACAATGTGTCACTAGAAAACATTCTCAGAATGGCTTGGATAAGTAAAAGCGTTCCAAAGTTATTACCACATAAAATGACACATGTCAGATTTACAAAATTTGGCCTGGTCCATAAGGTAAAAAAATGGCTGTGTACTGAAGGGGTTAAAGTAATTTCTAAGGGCTCTTTCACACTTGCGTTCTTGTCTTCCGGCATAGAGTTCCGTCGTCGGGGCTCTATGCCGGAAGAATCCTGATCAGTTTTATCCTAATGCATTCTGAATGGAGAGAAATCCGTTCAGGATGCATCAGGATGTCTTCAGTTCCGGAACTTTTTGCTCCGGCCAAAAGTCCTGAAGACTTGCCGCAAGGCCGGATCCGGAATTAATGCCCATTGAAAGGCATTGATCCTTGATAGATTTACAAAAGTGTGGCAGACATGGGATGACACTTTTGATCGCCCACAATAGGGGTCCTCTGGTTATCAGTTTTTCTTTTTTTTTTCATTTCTTTGTCATTATTCTATGTCTCTCAGGTACCAATTCTCACTGTGACCATTGACATTTGATGCAAAATGTATGTTCTCAGTACCTATGTACACTCTTGATATTGATGATATGCAATATAACATTGTGCCTGTATTACTTTTTATTGATAAAAGTCATTAAAATAAACAATTATAAAAAAAAAGAAAGGCATTAATCCGGATCCGGCCTTTAGCTTTTTCTGAATGGTTACCATGGCTTCCGGGACGCTAAAGTCCTGGCAGCCATGGTAAAGTGTAGCGGGGAGCGGGGGAGCAGCATACTTACCGTCCGTGCGGCTCCCGGGGCGCTCCAGAGTGACGTCAGGGCGCCCCACGAGCATGGATGACGTGATCGCATGGCACGTCATCCATGCGCATGGGGCGCTCTGACGTCACTCTGGAGCGCCCCAGGAGCCGCACGGACGGTAAGTATACTGCTCCCCGCTCCTACTATGGCAACCAGGACTTGAATAGCGTCTTGGGTGCCATAGTAACACTGAACGCATTTTGAAGACGGATCCGTCTTCAAATGCTTTCAGTTCACTTGCGTTTTTCCGGATCCGGCGGGTAATTCCGGCAAGTGGAGTACACGCCGGATCCGGACAACGCAAGTGTGAAAGAGGCCTAAGCTATGGTAAAGTAAATGGTGAAATTAAAAAATACTTGTCCTGTAAAAAAAAACTAAAAAACCCCAATACGGTTATATGAACAGAAAATTAAAAATATTATGTTGGAATACAAGAAATGAAAAATGAAAATAACACAAACAAAAACTGACCCAATGCTTAAGGTGGTAAATAATGCTTTCCAACATAATTTCCCTGCAGGATCAAAAACAGTTATAGATAAAATAAATATAAAATAGATATTCCATGTACAGTATATATTCTAATTCCTCCTTTTCCCTTTCCCTCACAATCAGTCATCTATATAACGCCACCTGGTGGCCTTCCATAGAACAAGTACTCTTCCCACAGGCTCATAAAAGATAGGAATAATTTGGGGCGACTTGGAAAAAAATTCTGCCCACAGTCTACGGTTGTGGAGAGGGAGGTGAAAGTACCAACTTGTTTGTTCGGTTCTAATTCTCTTAATGCTATTCTCTTATAGAACGTCAAATTTGTCAAAGCAGCGATTTTAGTTTTATATCATTAGTCACCAAATTTTTCAAAACCTCCACTGAGGCTAGTTAATTTGGAAGGTGAAAAGTAGATGGATTATCCAATGATGTATTTAAAAACCATATCTGTTTGTTCCTCTCTTATAGCCACTCAACTGTCTTTTTTTGTCCATCAAATTTTTCAGAAAAAGATTTGCCAGAAAATGTTTTTTTATATTTACATTTCTGACACATTTTTGAACATCAATGAAAACTACATGCAGGATGTGAACCTAGCTTAACCCCTTAGGGACCGGGCTCATTTTCACCTTAAGGACCAGGCCATTTTTTGGCCATTTTTTTTATAATTTTTTTGCAAATCTGACCAGTGTCACTTTATGTGGTAATAACTTTAAAAAGCTTTGACTTATCCAGGCCATTCTGAGATAGTTTTTTTTCCGTCACATATTGTACTTCATGACACTGGTAAAATGGAGTAAAAAAAAATCTTTTTTTTATAAAAAAATACCAAATTTACCAAAAATTTAGAAAAATTAGCAAATTTCCAAGTTTCAATTTCTCTACTTCTATAATACATAGTAATACCTATATTATTACTTTACATTCCCCATATGTCTACTTCATGTTTGGATCATTTTGGGAATGACATTTTATTTTTTGGGGATGTTACAAGGTTTAGAAGCAAATTTTAAAATTTTTCAGAAATTTTCAAAAACCCACTTTTTAAGGACGAGTTCAGGTCTGAAGTCACTTTGTGAGGCTTGCATAATAGAAACCACCCAAAAATGACCCCATTCTAGAAACTACACCCCTCAAGGTATTCAAAACTGATTTCACAAACTTTGTTAACCCTTTAGGTGTTCCACAAGAATTAATGGAAAATAGAGATAAAATTTAAAAATTTAAATTTTGGGGCAGATTTTCCATTTTAATAATTTTTTTCCAGTTACAAAGCCGGGGTTAACAGCCAATAAAAACTCTATATTTATGGCTCTGATTCTGTAGTTTCCAGAAACACCCCATATGTGGTTGTAAACTGCTGTACGGGCACACGGCAGGGCGCAGAAGGAAAGGAATGCCATACAGTTTTTAGAAGGCAGATTTTGCTGGACTGGTTTTTTGACACCATGTCCCATTTGAAGCCCCCCTGATGCACCCCTAGAGTAGAAACTCAAAAAAAAGTGACCGCATTTTAGAAACTACGGGATAGGGTAGCAGTTTTGTTGGTACTATTTTTAGGGTACATATGATTTTTGGTTGCTCTATATTACACTTTTTGTGAGGCAAGGTAACAAGAAATTGCTGTTTTGGCTCAGTTTTTTTTTTTTGTTATTTACAACATTTATCTGATAGGTTAGATCATGTGGTATTTTTATAGAGCAAGTTGTCAGGGATGCGACAATACTAAATATGACAACTTTTTTTGGTTGTTTGTTTCAGTTTTACATAACAAAGCATTTTCTTTTTAAAATTATTCTTTAGTGTCTCCACATTCTGAAAGCCATAGTTTTATTTATTTTTTGGGCGACTGTCTTGTGTAGGGGCTAATTTTTTTTAGGATGAGATGAAGGTTTGATTGGCACTATTTTAAGGTGTGTATGACTTTATGATCGCTTGCTATTACACTTTTTGTGATGTAAGGTGACAAAAAAATACCTTTTTCTACACCGTTTTTATTTTTTTACGGTATTCACCTGAGGGGTTAGGTCCTGTGATATTTTTATAGATCAGGTTATTACGGATGCGGCGATACCTAATATGTATACTTTTTTTTATTTATGTAAGTTTTACACAATAATATCAACAAACAAAAACAAATCATGTTTTAGTGTCTCCATATTCTGAGAGCCATAGTTTTTTCAGTTTTGAGTCGATTATCTTAGGTAGGGTCTAATTTTTTGCGGGATGAGATGAAGGTTTGATTGGCACTATTTTGGGGTGCATATGACTTTTTGATCGCTTGCTATTACACTTTTTTTGAGGTAAGGTGACAAAAAAAGGCTTTTCATCTGAGGGGTCAGGTCATGTGATATTTTTATAGAGCATCTTATTACAGACGCGGCGATACCTAATATGTATACTTTTTTTAAATTTACTTAAGTTTTACACAATAACAGCTTTTTTAAAACCCAAAAAATGATGTTTTAGTGTCTCTATATTCTGAGCCATAGTTTTTTATTTTTCAGGTGATTGTCTTAGGTAGGGTCTCATTTTTTGCGGGATGAGGTGACGGTTAGATTGGTTCTATTTTGGTGGGCATATGCCTTTTTGATCGCTTGCAATTGTACTTTTAGTGATGTAAGGTGACAAAAAAATTGTTTATTTAGCACAGTTTTTATTTTTTACGGTGTTCATCTTAGGGGTTAGGTCATGTGATATATTTATAGAGTCGGTCGATATGGACGCGGCGATACCTAATATACAGTGTGTATTACTCATACAGCTTCCTGCCTGTGAGATCCAGGGGGCTCTGGCCCGATGGCACCGCCAACTGCCCGCCCCAACTCCCGTAACCCCTCCCCCCCCCCCGCGCATTGTCCCAGGGTGCCTGCTAAATGATTTGAGCAGGCACCTTGTTCTGATCACCGATACGCCCTTTGTCCTTAAGTACCAGGACATCAGGGCGTACCTGTATGCTCTGTGTCCTTAAGAGGTTAAAGGGGTTGTCCGGGTTCAGAGCTGAACCCGGACATAACCCCATCTTCCCCCGCTAAGCCTCTCTGACATAAGCATCAGAGCATTTCCTGCTTCGATGCTCTCCCAAACCCTGCGCTGCATTGCACAGGGCAATGGCTTTTTTGTTTATTTTTTTGCACTGCTAGGTGGAGGCTTCTGCCTAGCAGTTAGTTCTGCGATTTCACCGGCACTAATGGACAGGCCTTAGCGCTGACCTATCCATTTTACAGGCTAGGGCAGTGCTAAAGACCGCCCTTTAGTGCCAGTGACATCACCAGACTCACTGCTAGGCGGAAGCCTACGCCTAGCTTACTGATGGAGTCACCAGATCTCCAGAAATTCTACAATGCTCATGTCAGAGGGGCTGAGTGGGGGAAGAAGGGGATATGTCCAGGTTCAGCTCTGAACCCGGACAACCCTTTTAAGCTATGTATTTCTATGCAGTTACCGTAGCTCTTGGTTACTGAAGCCCGAATTTTATTATTTTTCCTGCTAAGGAAAGCCAATGATTTTGAGTTATTAGAAAAAGCTCAGCTCCAACTCCTAGAAAGATGTAATGTTACAATACTTTCCAAATAATGGTGTTATGCAGTTCTGTTATAATACCTCTGTACAATGCTATATATTACTGCCATACGGTGTATAATGGAAGCACGCTGTGCATATATAAATGTGCAATATAGTGCCAAATTAGACCACAGCCGGTGCCAAGGTACACAGCCAATTCTTAGGCTGCTAGGGAGAAAAGTTAAAATAGCCACCTGATGGTAGAGGCCCTGGGACACTCGCCCTGTCAGCTCATAATCAGACCCTGGACCCCATAATGCAAAGATCTGTTTCTATTCTGGAGGTCACTAGTGTCTATCATTTATGTATGTAATGGCACCTGCCGCCACTCATGGTCATCCAATGACTAGACGCCTACCAAATTAAAGGGGGTTGTGCAAAGTAGCCCGTGAAAGGTAAAAACTGCTCTCGATATCAGCGTATTTGATTTCCACCAGGACAGATCCATAGAAAGTATTTTCAGAACATCTTTGCAAAGGCAGCTACAACTTTGCAGCTGTATATTGTGACCTGTCATGAAGCCACTACAGATGCAGTCATTCTTCAACAAGGCGGCCTCCACTGATCAGGACAGCAGAGCCTATAGGACTGAATCTACTGTATCCAGGTGAGAGGTGAGTTACACTTCACTGATAGATAAGGACAGAGGCTGCTGGGTTCAGGGGAACAGGTGACTGCCAGCAGGACGTGGGCCCCACCCTCAGGCGTGGCGTACAGCACACACAGATAGCCCGGCTGAGATGCAATATGCTGCCTATCTTTATACTATTAGTGTCTGGGCGCTGTTATTTTTTAGAGCACTGTGTGTCAATAATTGTTGTTAGTGGTATTTCCAGGGGGACTGTTTCCGCAGTATAGTATTGGGGATGGCAGGAAAGGGTGTTCAGAAGATGATGGAAATGTGGGAAAGGTCATGGGGTGATTTAAACTTAATCATTTTTATTTTTATTTTTTTTATTTAATAACTATTACCCCCCCTAGGGGCTAGAACCTGGGATCTTTAAATCCCTTGTCCTATTCACCCTAATAAAGATCTATTAGGGTGAATAGGACTTCACACTGTCCCTGCTACCCTGGGCTTTGTGCACATGTAACACCCCAGAGTTGTGTTACTACATGTCTCTACCCCGCTACTATCTGTTAAGAGCTTTTATACTGTCATCTGATGTGATTTTGCTTATTTCCTCCACAAATGTGCATAAACCTATGTTGAATGCAATTGTTCAAGTCAATTTCCTGGTATACCAGCAGGTAGCAGCATCATTGGTAAAGATAGTTTTCATGTTATGGCCGTTCAGAGTGGAACGATCCTGTTCTATTCTGCACCCCTGCTGAAGAGAAGTGGAGGATTCCATCTTCCTGCAGCAAGGGAGGGAAAAACCAGTTAGATTTAGATTGAGTTACCCCCTGTATAGGGAAGACAGCAAGGATCTTGTCTCGGCTGAGACCTGATCATATCCCCAGCCTGAGCTCCTTCAGCCTCAGCTGGATGAAGAAGCAGGAAGCTATAGACAACCTCCAGAGTTACAGGAATAAAGCATCCCCTGAGAATCATCTGTGAGTTAAGTCCAGAGACCTAGAAGAAGACATTCCCTCCTCAGCTAGTCTGTCCCTATACAGCAGAAGTACAGAAAAGTGCAGAAGATTAATTCCGGCCACAGTTACAGAGCTACCAAGCAGACGACTTATCCTGCAATCTCACAGTAAAGCAGAAGAAAACCTGCTGGGACCAGAGACCAAAGCTGTATACTGCTTGGATACAAGTTATCTTCTGTAAAAAAAAGTTTGAACTTCATCTAAGTTTCTGGACATCATTTTTGCTGCGCAATTCCTCTATTACTCCTACTATCACTACACTCAAATTTATTGCAAGTGAGGCAGGAGTCCAGCCGTACCCAGGTAGGAGACACCGTTGACACAATTATCACCACCCTATAGAGGCATTATCTGCCATTACACCACTCTGGCATTCCTAATCTCGTGTGCATTAAACACCTTGGAAGGGCCCTGGGGTAGTACCCTGCACACGCTGCAATTGGCATCACGACAAATACAGAACATTAACCACACGTATCATGGCCATTGCACACACAGCAGCAGGGAGCTTACCATGGCAGCCATTGATGGCTTCAGTAGCGTCCTGGCTGCCATGGTAATCGATCAGAGCCCTACGATTACACTGCTGGGGCTCCGATCAGAAGCTGCCACTGCACCACCAATGAGGAGGGGAGAGGGGACCCTGTGGCCACTGCCACCAATTACTTTAATACTGGGGGGGTGCACTGCGCCACCAATGTTTATAATACTGGGGTTGTGGGGGGGCGTGCTGCAGCACCAATGAAGATAACTAAACTTTTAATACAAATACAGGCGGTGGGTGCTTGCGGCAGATTCACATACCTGGCACCCGACCTCTATGACAAGGGACTGCGATCCGCGGCAGTTAACCCCTCAGGTGCGGCACCTGAGGAGTTAATTGCCGCAAATTGCAGCGCCCGGTCATAGAAGTCGCGTGCCGGGTATGTGATTCTGCCGTCGGCATCCGATGCCTACATTTGAATTAATGAGTTAGTTATTTTCATTGGTGGCACAGTGGCCACAGCCCCTCCCTCCTCTCATTGGTGGCAGTGGCAGCAGCGGCACAGTGGGGAGGAAGGGAGAGACTCCCTCCTTCTCCACTGTGCTGCTGAGGAGAACATGGCACGTGCTGAGAGCAGTTCACGCCATGTTCTCTGATACTAGGCTGTGCAGTAGCGCAGCCTAGTATCGGTAAATGGCAAATTCCCTGTATCGAATTGATGCGGGTACAAAAGTATCAATTGGGTATCGATAATTTGATACCCGGTGCAACCCTAGTTGTTTGTGCCTCTGAACCTAAGTCGTCTCTAAGTTCAGTAATTCACAGAGATGATCAACCAGTTCTCCAACAGAGGGAACTAGAGAGTCCAACCAATGAAGAAAAAGAAGCCGTAGGGCTGTCAGGAGGGGGAACTCTTCTAGAGGGGGTTTGCAAAGTGCTGAGAAACATAGTACATAAAAGTCAGCAACACTCTGCTGGCTCCATAACTGCCAGTCCAAACCTTCTCTGACATTATGTCACGGACGGTGTACAGGAAACAAGGCAAAGCAACATGCATAAATGACTCGCTGGATCCAAGAGCTAAGGAACCAAAGGGAGACCCCTGCAGAAGACCTGGCACTTTCCCTGGCTGCTCAGCCTATGCAAAGATCCGAATGGTGGAAGTTTGCATATCCACGTACCTTGACTATATAACCCCTGAGCACCCTACAATAGTGAGGGGACACAACCACCGGCTCCCTACACAAGATACGGAGGGAGTCAGGGTCACCTGGGATCCAGCAAACAGAAAATAACAGATAAATGTTCAAACCTTAACTTTGTAGCAGACAGGAGAACAAGACCAGCATGCACACACACTCCAGGAAGAAGTATAAGCCGCCCAGAAAAGCATTCTGGGGAGGAATTTAAAGGGAAGCAATTAGTTCAACACATGACAGCTGAGAGAGGCTAACGAGATGAGTAACTGAATACAACAACAAAGAAACTCAAGGGGGAGGTTCTGAAAGGCCTCTGTCAGAGCTTCTCAGCTGTCTGGTTGTGACAGTACCCCTCCCTCTACGAGTGGACTCCGGACACTCAGAACCCACCTTCTCAGGATGGGACCTATGGAAAGCCCTGATGAGACGAGAGGCCTTAATGTCCGTCACTGGGACCCACATCCTCTCCTCAGGACCATACCCCTCCCACTGAACAAGGTACTGAAGAGAACCGCGGACAAGACGAGAATCCACAATCCTAGAGACCTGAAATTCAAGATTCCCATCAACCATAATCGGAGGAGGAGGCAAAGGCGAGGGTACAATGGGTTGAACATAAGGTTTCAATAAGGACTTATGAAAAACATTATGGATCTTCCAAGTCTGAGGAAGATCAAGACGGTATGCAACAGGATTGATGACAGACAGGATTTTGTAAGGCCCAATAAACCTAGGACCCAACTTCCAGGAGGGAACCTTCAATTTGATATTCTTGGTAGACAACCACACCAGATCACCAACATTCAGGTCCGGACCAAGCACACGTCTCTTATCTGCCACACGCTTATATCTCTCACTCATGCTCTTTAGATTATCTTGAATCTTTTGCCAAATAGATGACAAAGACGAGGAGAATCTGTCCTCATCAGGTAAACCAGAAGACCCCTCTCCCGAGAAAGTCCCAAACTGCGGATGAAACCCATATGCACCAAAAAATTGTGACTTATCAGAGGACTCCTGACGACGGTTATTTAAAGCAAACTCAGCAAGGGACAAAAAAGAACACCAATCCTCTTGATTCTCCGCCACAAAGCAGCGCAGATATGTCTCCAGATTCTGATTGACGCGCTCTGTCTGACCATTCGACTGCGGGTGGAAAGCAGAAGAGAATGACAACCGAACCCCCAAGCGAGAACAGAAAGCCTTCCAGAATCTGGAAACAAACTGCGTGCCCCTATCAGAGACTATGTCTGAAGGAATACCGTGCAATTTGACAATGTGATCAAGCATTGGGCAAACCAGGAAAAGGGATGAAATGCACCATTTTGCTAAAACGGTCCACCACCACCAGAATCACAGTCTTCCTCGAGGAACGAGGCAGGTCCGTTATGAAGTCCATGGACAGATGTGTCCAAGGACGGGAAGGAATGGGTAAGGGAAGGAGAGGACCTGATGGCCGTGAATGAGGGACTTTGGCACGAGCGCAAGTCTCGCAGGCTGCCACAAAACCCTCAACCGACTTAAGAAACGCAGGCCACCAGAATCTCCGAGCGATGAGATCCAGTGTGGCTCTTACCCCCGGGTGCCCAGCAAGGACCGTATCGTGGTGTTCTTTAAAAATCTTGTGTCTTAAAGCGAGAGGCACAAACAATCTCCCAGGAGGACAAAGATCAGGAGCCTCTGACTGGGCTGCCTGCACCTCTGCCTCCAATTCAGGAAAAAGAGCAGAGACCACCACACCTTCAGCCAAAATGGGACCCGGGTCTTCAAAATTCCCGCCTCCTGGAAAACAACGTGACAGGGCATCTGCCTTCACATTCTTAACTCCAGGGCGGAACGTGACAACAAAATTAAACCTAGAAAAGAACAAAGACCATCTGGCCTGTCTCGGGTTCAGACGCTTGGCTGACTCCAAGTAGGCCAGATTTTTATGGTCAGTAAATACGGTAATAGGGTGTCTGGCTCCCTCTAGCCAATGGCGCCATTCCTCAAAAGCCAACTTGATGGCCAACAATTCCCTATCTCCCACATCGTAATTTCTCTCTGCGGAGGAGAGTTTTCTTGAGAAAAAGGCACACGGTCGCCAATTGGCAGGAGAGGAACCCTGAGACAAGACCGCCCCCACACCCACCTCAGAAGCATCAACCTCAACTATGAAGGGTAAAGAAACATCAGGTTGCACCAAGATGGAAGCGGAAGCAAAACTCTCCTTGATATCAGAAAAAGCCTTACGCGCCTCTACTGACCAGGAGGAAAAATCTACCCCCTTTCTGGTCATATCAGTGAGTGGTTTAACAATAGAAGAATAATTCTAAATGAACTTCCTGTAATAATTGGCAAAGCCCAAAAAACGCATCAGCGCCTTCTGATTCTCAGGAAGCTCCCACTCAAGCACAGCGCGGACCTTCTCGGGGTCCATGCAAAAACCAGAAGCGGAGAGAAGAAACCCCAGAAATTGAATTTCTGGAACCGCAAACACACATTTTTCCAGTTTCGCATATAATTTATTCTCCCGCAGGATGAGCAAGACCTGACGTAAATGTTCCTTATGAGTTTTGAAATCGGGAGAAAAAATCAAAATGTCATCCAAATACACCAATACAAATTTTCCCATCAAATGATAAAAAATGCTGTTCACGAAATGCTGAAAAACGGCTGGGGCATTCATCAAACCAAAAGGCATAACCAAATTTTCAAAATGGCCCTCAGGTGTATTGAAGGCCGTCTTCCATTCGTCCCCTTCTCTGACCCTGACCAGGTTGTATGCCCCTCTTAGATCTAATTTGGAAAATACTTTAGCCCCAACAACCTGGTTAAACAGGTCCGGGATCAGAGGAAGCGGATAGGGGTCACGAATTGTGATACTGTTCAGCTCCCTGAAATCCAGACAAGGTCTTAAAGAACCATCTTTTTTCTTAAGAAAAAACCAGCGGCAACAGGTGACTTCGAGGGTCGTATGTGTCCCTTTCTCAGACTCTCAGAGATATAAGCACGCATAGCGATCCTCTCAGGTTGGGAAAGATTGTATAAACGAGATTTAGGCAGCTTGGCGTCTGGGATGAGATTAAGAGGGCAATCGTACTCCCTGTGCGGGGGCAAATCCTGAACTCCACTCTCAGAGAAGATATCCGAAAATTCAGAGAGAAAAGATGGTACAGTCTTAGTAGCAACCTCAGAAACAGATGTCATGAGGCAATTCTCTCTGCAAAAGTCACTCCAACCATTTATTTGCCTCGCTTGCCAATCAATGGTGGGGTTATGTTTAGTGAGCCAGGGTAGCCCCAACACTAGAGGGGTAGGCAAACCGCTAAGGACGAAACATGACACATCCTCAACATGAGCATCACTCACAATTAAACGGATATTGTGAGCTATGCCCTTTAATGATTTCTGAGAAAGTGGAGCGGAATCAATTGCAAAAACCGGAATATCCTTTCCCAAAGTGCACACCTGGAAACCATGAGCTATTGCGAATTGACTATCAATGAGATTGACCGCTGCTCCACTATCCACAAAAATCTCACAAAAAATGCTCTTGCTCTCTAGCGCCACCCTAGCAGGCAGGACAAAACGGGAACTACAAGCAAACGGAAAACCTTCAATTTCCGCCTCAACCCTGCCAATAGTAACAGACGGAACATTTTTAAAAGATTTTTTCCTCTTTGTTTCTTTATTATTCCCAGAGAACTGCCTGAATCTCCTAGAGGGACAAACATTTGCCAAATGATTTATACCTCCACAACAAAAACAAACCCTCCCATGCGGGCTGAATCTTCTATTGTCAGAAGCAATCAACCCCAGCTGCATGGGCTCCTGCTCAGAAGGGGCTGACAGTGACTGAGACCCCTGCGCACAGAATGGGACCGCTGCACAGTCCTGGGACCGAGTATGACATGAAGGAGAGATCTCTCCTCTCTCTCTAAGACGCCTGTCAATACGAACGGCCTGAGACATAGCAGAGTCCAAGGAAATAGGCCTTTCATGAAAGGCAAATGCATCTTTCAATCCCTCTGAAAGACCATGGCAAAATTGACTTCGGAGTGCAGCATCATTCCAACCAGTATCAGCTGCCCATCTCCGAAATTCTGAGCAGTACATTTCTGCGGATTGTTTACCCTGGCATAATAGACGTAGTCTAGACTCCGCCAGAGCAATACGATCCGGATCATCATATATCTGACCCAGGGCTAAAAAGAATTCATCCACTGAACGGAGGGGCCGTGCCCCCTCCGGCAGCGAAAAGGCCCAGGACTGAGCGTTACCCCTGAGCAGCGATATAATGATCCCCACCCTCCGTTCCTCATCACCAGAGGAATGGGGAAGAAGGCGAAAATGGAGTTTGCAAGCCTCTCTAAAACGCACAAAATTCTCCCTACCCCCAGTAAACGTATCCGGGAGCGAGATCTTAGGCTCAGAACAAACTCCATGAACGCAAGCTGAACCGGTCACTTGAAGCTGAGAAAAAGTCTTACGGAGATCAGCTACCTCCAATGAAAGACCCTGGAAGCGTTCAGCCAAATGTGAAACCGGATCCATGCTTGAGACGGTTATGGCGGCTTATAATGTCACGGACTGTGTACAGGAAACAAGGCAAAGCAACATGCATAAATGACTCGCTGGATCCATAAGCTAAGGAACCAAAGGGAGACCCCTGCAGAAGACCTGGCACTTTCCCTGGCTGCTCAGCCTATGCAAAGATCCGAATGGTGGAAGTTTGCATATCCACGTACCTTGACTATATAACCCCTGAGCACCCTACAATAGTGAGGGGACACGACCACCGGCTCCCTACACAAGATACGGAGGGAGTCAGGGTCACCTGGGATCCAGCAAACAGAAAATAACAGATAAATGTTCAAACCTTAACTTTGTAGCAGACAGGAGAACAAGACCAGCATGCACACACACTCCAGGAAGAAGTATAAGCCGCCCAGAAAAGCATTCTGGGGAGGAATTTAAAGGGAAGCAATTAGTCCAACACATGACAGCTGAGAGAGGCTAACGAGATGAGTAACTGAATACCACAACAAAGAAACTCAAGGGGGAGGTTCTGAAAGGCCTCTGTCAGAGCTTCTCAGCTGTCTGGTTGTGACACATTAATATTAGTATAAAACTGTTCTCCAGGATGTTCATGAGATTGGTTTCCATGGCTGTGCAGCTTCCTCACTGCATTGTGCCAACTGTAAAGTCTGGTGGAGGAGGAATAATGTTATGGGGTTCTTTTTCAGAGGTTGGCCTAAGCATCTTAGCATACCTCCCAATCATCCTGGATTCAGCAGGACAGTCTCAGATTTCAGTGGCTGTCCCGCGGTCAGCTGTCTCTGCATCCATAGGATGCAGAGACAGCTGACTGTAATGGTGAAGCAGGGAGCTGTCCACTCCCCGGTTCACCATTCAGCTCGGCTGATGCAATTCCAAACTACTGGTCAGTGTAGGAGGAGCAGTGCAGGCTAGAAGTCACCCTGTGCTCCTCCTCTTCCTACACAGCCCAGCAGCATGATGTGTATCCTGTCTGCTTCTGCTGGGGAGTGCAGATAATTGGAGGAACCAGGTGAGTATTTACAGTTTTTTTGTTTTTGTTTTTTACTTTCTGTGAAGAAGGCACATATCTGGGCATAACTGTTGTGAGGGGGCACATATCTGGGCATAACTCCTGTGAAGGGGGCATAATGTGGGCAAAACTATTGTAAAGTGGGTACATGTGGGCATAACTAATGTGAATGGGCAGATGTGGCCATAACTACTGTGAGGGGGCACAAGGTGGGCATAACTACTGTGAAGTGGGGGCACATGTGGGCATAACTTGTAAAGGGGGCACATCTGGGCATTACTACTATGAAGGGAACACATATCTGGGCATAACTATTGAGAGGGGGCCCATATCTGAGCATCTCCTGTGAAGGCGGCACATGTGGCCATAACTATTGTGAGGGGGCACAGGGTGGGCATAACTACTGTGAAGGGGGACATGTGGGAATAACTACTGTGAAGGGGAACATGTGGGAATAACTACTGTGAAGGGGAACATGTGGGAATAACTACTGTGAAGGGGAACATGTGGGCATAACTACTGTGAATGGGAACATGTGGGCTAACTAGTGTTAAGGGGGCACATGTGGGCATAACTAGCATGAAGGTGCACATCTTGGCACAACTATTAATGGGCAAATCTGTGCATAACTGTTGTGAAGGGAACATATCTGTGCATAACTATTGTGAAGGGGGCACATGTGGGCATAACTACTATGAAGGAGGCACATGTGGGCATTACTACTGTGAGGAGTCACATCTTGGCATAATTACTGTGAAGGGGACACAATGTGGGCAAACCTACTAAGTGGTGGCCTAGAGGGGGAATAATTACTTTGTGGGTGGGATTGGGTGTGTATAGTTATGTTTTGGGCGGCATTAGAGGCATTGCCTAGTATGAAAAAATTCACTGCACATGTTATCACTTATGTCTTAGTTCCAGTGAAGGGAAATCTTAATTCTTCAGCATACCAGGACATTTTGGACAGGTGTATGCTTCCAACTTTGTGGGAACAGTTTGGGGAAGGCCCATAAAGCATGGTTGGGTGAGTTTGGTGTCGGAGAACTTGATCAGCCACACTCAGTCCTCACCTCAGCCTCTGGGTTGAACTAGAATAGAAGCTGAAAGCCAGGCACTTTCATCCAACATTATTATCTGACGTCACAAATGTTCTGGATGAATGGGCAAGAATTCCCACACACTCCAAAATCTTGTAGAAAGCCTACCTAGAAGAGTGGAAACTGTGTAAGATGCTAAGGGGACCGAATCCATATTAATGCCTATGGATTTAGAATGGGATGCCATAAAATCTCCTGTAGGTGTAATGTATAGGTGTCCCAATACTTTTGTCCTTATAGTGTATATCCCAACGTATGGTCTCTAAAGCTAAAGAAATGCAAAATGTAAAAGCTCACCGCTACATGGCACCAGCAGTGAGGTCAGCAATACTTGATTCAACCTCTGACTCTCAATTTACCAGGTGCTGTTGCCAAGTTGGTAATCCACTCACTGTTATACATTTGTCCTCCACTAGAGGGCGCTCAACACTCATCAACACATTATAGAGCCGCATAAGATACTACATTATCAATACATAAGTGCCATGTGGGTACTGATGCCTTCTCGCTGTTATGGGCATTTGTGAATGTGATGTGTGACACATTTGAAGGTGTCATTGGCTGCTATGTTAACCACCTTTGCTCTACCCCATTGCAATCAACAGGCCAATCAGTGACAAGTGCTAAGTAGACCATAGGTGGTAGTTCAATGAGTACAGCGGTATAAAGTTTATTGTGAACACTGTCCGGCCTGCAGGCTGCCTTGGTATGGGCATACTTGGAATTATTGCTTGGGCCTTATTACTGTCAGGGGAACTATCTACTTACCAAATTATTTTTTGGGGTACCGTACTTAGTGGGAATTATTACTGTCATGTGCATCTGCTGGGCAGAGTAATGTGTGGCACTAATTACTGTAGGGGGCATTAGTACTAATATTTCAGTAACATTTTTGCAGTACGCTATTCAGGAGAGCTGGGCAGTGCAGTGGGCGCAGTATTAGCCTCTTAACCCTTTAAGGACGAGCACCATACATGAATGGCGGAAGTCTGGGGTTTAAAGATGGTGCCCGTTCAGAAGCTGAATGTGTGCAGTATGCTCTGGGTGACCTCTGCTTTACTGTTCAGGCTGTGGGGGCCTGAACAGCTTTCCCGTGCCGAGAGTAGACTTCCAACTCTCTGAGGCTACCTACCAGTCTAAATTCACTCGTATAAAAACGTTTTCAGTGTCTTTAGAGGGAAAATATAGTCAGAAAATAACATTATTATTACTATTACTATTAACCACTTGCAGACAGCGGCACAGCGTTAAATATCCTGGGGGTCCACCAGTAACTGTGCAGATGATTCAGCAGCAGGAGCGCGGAGCCGGTAGTTAGTGACAGTTGATGACCATCCCTGCCTTTCCCATCGCTGTATACATGGCGCTCAATGATCGCTGTGTCTACAGGAAGCCGCTACACTGCCTACTCCAGTCAGGATGATCGCCAATGGATATTATTATTGTGGGTAATATTTCAATGGACTGCAGCGACCAATGCAGACTAAGAACATTACAGAGGTTGTCCATTTACTGCAAGTGTGAATTCAGTGCATCATCTTTGACCCCTCTCTACGTTTTCCAACCATCCACCCTTCTGTGTTCTGTCGCATAGTTTTTTTTTTTATTATAAAAGCTGCGTCACAACCATATCCTAACTGTATCCTACAGATAGCACAATGATGACTCTCTGAGTACAGATAATGTAGTAGATACCACCTGCAGTCCTATGTAACATCACAGATAACACAGTGATAAATCTGAGTACAGATAACGTAGTAGAGGTTACCTGCAGTCCTATGTAACACCACAGATAACACAGTGAAAAATCTCTGAGTACAGATCATGTAGTACATGTCACCTGCAGTCCTATGTAACACCACAGAGAACACTATGATAGCTTTTTGAGTACAGATAATGTAGTAGATGTCACCTGCAGTCCTATGTAACACCACAGAGAACACCATGATAGCTTTTTGAGTAGAGATAATGTAGTAGATGTCACCTGCAGTCCTATGTAACACTAGAGATAACACAGTGATAACTCTCTTATTGCAGATAATGTAGAAGTTACCCCAGCATGGGCCAGTGCTGGGTAAGGCTACTTTCACACTGGCGTTTTATTTTTCCAGTATTGAGATCCGTCATAGTCGCTCAATACCGAAAAAAAACCGCTTTCGTTTTGTCCCTATTCATTGTCAATGGGGACAAAACTGAACAGAACGGAATGCATTCTGTTCCGTTAAGTTGCGTTTCCATACCGGAGAGCAAACCGCAACATGTTGTAGTTTTCTTTCCGTCCTGGGATGCGAAGCAAGACTGATCAGTCATGACCCACAATGCAAGTCAATGGGGACACAATAAAACGGATCCGTCCTCCATTGACTTTCAGTTGAGTTCATGACGGATCTGTCTTGGGTATGTTAAAGATAATACAACCGGATCCGTTATGGCGATGAGAGGGGGGCACTAGAGAAGCTGCTGCTGAGGCTGTACATGTACTGTAATGTGGGCATTTGGGGCAACAATGGGCCCACAGAGACATCAGACGCAGGGCTGCCGACAAAAAGGCCCCTATTGTAATCCGTCATTGGGTTTCAAAATGAAACTGGACAACCATCCAGATGAAAGGGTTTCTGTCATGAGAAATAACGTTATGTAGCTGACACTAGCGATGTGCTGATGACAGCAGTATATAACCGTATGCTTTATATCTCCCTGCCCGCCACCGTTCTCTTAAAAGAAATACTTTTATAATATGCTAATGAGCCTCTAGGTGCTATTAGGGCGTTGCTTCAGCACCTAGAGGCTCCGTCTACGCACCCTTTGGCACGCCCAGGTCCCTATGATTGACTTTCGAGTTCTCCTCAGTGTCCCGTAAATCCCGTGCCTGCACCGTCCTGTTTAGTATTCGGTGCAGGCGCAGTGAGTGAAGGATGCGCTCCTGCTACCAGCTTCTCTACTGCGCCTGCGCCGAAGGAAGGAAGCCGGCAGCAGGAGCGCGTCCTTCACTGACTGCACCTGCGCCGAATACTAAAGGGACGGCGCATGCACGTGATTTCGGGGAAACTGAGGAGAACTCGAAAGTCAATCAACTGGACCTGGGCGTGCCAAAGGATGTGTAGACGGAGCCTCTAGGTGCTGAAGCAACGCCCTAATAGCGCCTAGAGGCTCATTAGCATATCGTAAAAGTAGTTATTTTAAGAGAACGGCGGCGGGCAGGGAGATATAAATCACACGGTTATGTACTGCTGTCATCAGCACATCGCTAGTGTCAGCTACATAACGTTATTTCTCATGACAGAAACCCTTTAATCTGCAATCAAGAATGGGTAAGTACTTACCTCGCAGACCCTGCACCGCCACTGTGGTTCTCACCACCGGCTCTATTTACCAATCTGCAGTGGTTACATTATGTCGACAACACGTGACCGCTGCAGCCAATCACTCACTTCAGTGGAGCAGATGGGTATTATCAGTTGGGATGTGTCTCTGCATAGGCTGACACTATCCAGTCAGCGCTGCCAGTGTCAGGCTGTAGAGGGACACACCCCAACTAGTTAGGCTACTTTCACACTCGCGTTTGGTGCGGATCCGTCATGGATCTGCACAGACGGATCCGTTCAGATAATACAACCGCATGCATCCGTTCAGATAATACAACCGCATGCATCCGTTCAGACCAGATCCGTTTGTATTATCTGTAACATGGCCAAGATGGATCAGTCTTGAACACCATTGAAAGTCAATGGAGGACGGATCCGTTTTCTATTGTGTCAGTGAAAACGGATCCGTCCCCATTGACTTGCATTGTGGGTCATGCTCCAAAGCGGAACTGATGTATTCTGAGCGGATCCTTTTCCATTTAGAAGGCATTAGGGTAAAACTGATCCGTTTTGGACCGCTTGTGAGAGCCCTGAAACGGATCTCAGAAACGGAAAGCCAAAACGCCAGTGTGAAAGTAGCCTAACATCCATCCGGACCTTCATTGTAAACTGCTAGTAATTTATTCTTAGATTTTAGCAGGAATAATAAAGGAATGGCCGTTCATAGAGTCATAAGAGCCCAGAATTGTTATTACACGGGGGATGTTACTACAACAGACAGGTCAGGACAGGTTATGGCTCCTTTTTAAAGTCCTCACTCAATTCTTCTACAAAATTCATGGACGCCAGGGGCCCCATCACTCACATCGGTCACTCTTTATTATATTTTAGACTGGATTGTCTTTATGTAACTTTGCACCAGAGAAGCCCACCAGCACAACAGCCATAAACACTGTAGACAGAAGGTACAGAGTAAGTCTAGTAATAAAGACTACTAGTTTGTCTAATGTCAGTCATGGGGTCTTTGTGGATGACTGGGTGTGTAGTCTGGAACTGAAGACCTTAATCTTGTCCCTCCTTGAAACCTAACACCACAGAAGCAAGTTAAACTCACTGTCCCAAAAAAAAAAAAAATTACCTTGCTACAATGTCGTTGGGTCGGTTTTTCCTGCTCTTTGCAGGTGATCCACACCCTTAGCTTAAAGCATTACTGGCAATTTCTTCGTCCAACCTTTTGACCTTTAACATCATTTAACTAAGAAAGTAGAAAACACTAAATGTACAACTGTGTAGTGAAAGCTGCCACGTAAACTGGGCAGAAAGCACAGGTCTACTCTCCCAGGGACAATGCAGCAAAAAGCCAACATTGGGAGGTCAAAGTACACGATTTCCTGACTAGGACCTGAAGTCAACGTTAGAAAGTATTTGGCTTGTTAAAGATTTTAGGCCATTTATTTATTTTTTACATTTACTATATATTTTATAGCATAAAAGACAAATCTCACATCGCCCAATATAATTACTATTTCATTTTTTTAAGCAGTATTAATTACTTTTATTCCATATATAGGTTGAGATAATGCATCTTCCAGGTTTCTTTTTCTAATATTCCCGCTGTACATGTAAAATGAAAGAACCTTTCTTATTTAGAAAGACCAAATTTTCATTAGGGAATTCTAATTTGATGGCTATGTCTCCCTTTTAGGACTCTGAACTACAGTATCCCACCCCTGACATTTTTGTAAATATTTTATTATATCTTTTCATGGGACAGCACTGAAGATCTGACACTTTGATACAATGTAAAGTAGTCGGTGTACAGCTTGTATAACAGTGTAAATTTGGTGTGTCCTCAAAATAACTCACACAGCCATTAATGTCTAAACCGCTGGCAACAGTGAGTACGTCACTAAGTGAAAATAACCAAATTGTGTCCAAAGTGACAATATTTTGTGTGGCCACCACTATTTTCCAGCACTGCCTTGGACATGTTGTTCACGAGATCTTCACAGGCTGCCACTGGAATCCTCTTCCACTCCTCCATGACGACGTCCCGAAGCTGGTGGATGTTAGAGACCTTGCGCTCCTCCACCTTCCATTTGAGGATGCCCCACAGATGCTCAATAGGGTTTAGATCTGAAGACATGCTTGGCCAGTCCAGCACCTTTACCCTCAGTTTCTTTAGCAAGGCAGTGGTCATCTTGGAGGTGTGTTTGGGGGTCGTTATCATGTTGGAATACTGCCCTGCGGCCCAGTTCCCGAAGGGAGGAGACCATGGTCTGCTTTAGTATGTCACAGTACATGTTGGCATTCATGGTTCCCTCGATGAACTGTAGCTTCCCACGGCCGGCAGCACACATGCAGCCCCAAACCATGACACTGCCACCACCATGCCTGACTGTAGGCAAGACACACTTGTCTTTGTACTCCTCACCTGGTTGCCGCCACACACACTTGACACCATCTGAACCAAATAAGTTTATCTTGGTCTCATCAAACCACAGGACATGGTTCCAGGAATCCATGTCCTTAGTCTGCTTGTCTTCAGCAAACTGTTTGCAGGCTTTCTTGTGCATCATCTTTAGAAGAAGCTTCTTTCTCGGACGTCAGCCATGCAGACCAATTTGATGCAGTGTGCGGTGTATGGTCTGAGCACTGACAGGCGGACCCCCCACCCCTTTAACCTCTGCAGCAATGCTGGCAGCACTCATACAACCTCTGTATACGACGCTAAGCATGTGCACTCAACTTCTTTGGTTGACTGTGGCGAGGCCTGTACTGAGTGGAACCGGTCTTGTTAAACCTCTGTATGATCTTGGCCACCATGCTACAATTAGTTTCAAGGTGTTGGCAATCTTCTTATAGCCTAAGCCTAGGCCATCTGTATGTAGAGCACAGATCCTCAGAGAGTTCTTTGCCATGAGGAGCCATGTTGAACTTCTAGTGACCAGTATGATAAAGTGTGAGAGCGATAATATCAAATTTAACACACTTGCTTCCCATTCCCACCTAAGACCTTGGAATACTAATGAGTCACTTGACACTGAAGAGGGAAAATGGCTAAGGCTACTTTCACACTAGCGGCACGGACCTCCGGCAGGCTGTTCCGTCAGGTGAACAGCCTGCTGGATCCATCCTGCCGCTAGTGACAGTGTGCCTCCGGATTGCCGCTTCGTCCCCATTGACTATAATGGGGGCGGGGGCGAAGTTCCGGCGAGGCACGGCAGGACGGATCCGGCAGACTGTTCACCCGACGGAACAGCCTGCCGGAGGTCCATGCCGCTAGTGTAGAAGTAGCCTAAAGGGGCCCGAATTTGGGCACTTTCACCTAGGGGTGTACTCACTTTTGTTGCCAGCAGTTTAGACATTAATGGCTGTGTGATGAGTTATTTTGAGGGCACACCAAATTTACACTGTTATACAAGCTGTACACTGACTACTTTACATTGTATCAAAGTGTCAGATCTTCAGTATTGTCCCATAAAAATATAGAATAAAATATTTACAAAAATGTGAGGGGTGTACTCACTTTCGTGAGATACTTGTAATAGCCAAAGCAGAGAGCGGCTACAAAGAACATTTCTCACGCGGGAGGACCAAGCATGTCCATGATTTATGTAGACGGTCAATTGAGTTTAACAGGAAATGTATACAACTTCATTTTTTCATGTGGTGGAATTAGAGAACATTTGAATACTGGTGGGTTCTCCTACAGATTACAACTGATCACTGGAGGTCTCAGCAGCAGGACATGTTGTGACCTACTTAGGGTATGGTCAGATTTCCTAATGCAGTTTTGGAAGCCAAAAGTAGGAGTGGATCATAAAATGACAGAAATTGTAAACGACAGATACGACTTCTCCAATTTTTTGGAGTTCACTCTTGGTTTTGGCTTTCAAAACTGCATCAGGAAACCTGACCAGGTGGTTGCACCCTTATAGGGAACCATGCGAACAAAAAGTGGACAACCCCTGTTCTGCAAGTTTGACACATATTTCATAACTTGACTTTTAAAGCTGATTATGCACTTTAGATTTAGGGTGAGCATGAGATGGATTTCCTAAAATCTTATCCATATGCTGTAAAAAAAACTTGTTTGATTTGACCTGCGGTGTGGGTTTTCTGTATCTGCAGAATGTAAATTTATGCTGCGGGTTTTGCACATTCGTGGCAAATCCACAGCAAAATCTGCAAAAAATAAGTTGCTTTGCAGGAATTCCTTCTCATGTCGTCCTACCCTAAAATTATCCAAACTTAGCAGTTTCAACAATATCTACTGTCAATATCATGTGCGTATAGGTGTATTCCAATGGCAGACTTCAATGGAAAGACATCGAGCATGCTAAGTGATCCCTTGATTTTATAGATTATACACAGCAGCTGGAGGTGTCTGACAGCAGCACATTTCCCCCTCCCTATTTAAATAAACATGCATGTGCTGCAAGCCCCGGAGGATGGGTGTGGTAGTGGCGCTGGCTAAATATTTACAGTGGCAATCCTCACACCAATGCTCCCTAGGGCCGGGGCAGTGACAAGTGGGCGCACCCTTTCTTTGCTTGAGGCACACCCTCATGTTGGGGCTCCTGTCTGATAGTAGTTGGGGTCCCTTGGTGTTATTAGTGTTGTTCGGGTGCAAGGCAGGAGATGTAGGTGCAGTGGCTGGGGTATGATGCTGGAGTCAGTAACCAGGCCAATTGTAGAAGATAAAAAGCGCAGAATAGGAGTTGTACTACATCAACAGTATTTAAACATAGTTCCAAATAATTCACAGTGCAAATCTTCCTAGATAGCAATATAAGGATATAAGCAAGGATTGGTTTGTAGTACTTCTTCCTCTATATCTTCCCAAAGTCTCTCTCTGCAGAATGTAAGGCTGACAATATGACTGTTGCAATGGTGGTTGTAATTCCCAGCAGGGGTACGGGATTAAGATATGGTGGCCAGGACTGCGTCTAAAGGAGAAGGGTGTATTAACAATGTCCCCTTTACTGCAGTGAAGTGTCTATTAGCCTTAAACAGCAAATACCTTGCTGACTGAATCCAATGCTCAGCCATGCAGATTCTGGACCTTCTAGTTCTTTCCTTTTTCTTTTCCTGGAGTACTGTGAAGGGTTTCTTGATGTAAATATTTCAGAGATAATGATTCTCTGGAACACTGGCCTAGTACTGAGAAGTGAGCACATGTAGCTTCTTACACTTCCTCTGCTAACTCTAGGACGAGCTAGTGACAGACCCAAGTCCCACACATAACTTTAGAATTGTTAACCCCGACTGATCTATACAGAGAGATGCTGGTAATTACCCCCTTTATGAGATCTCCCTAAAATACTTAAAAATTCATAACATTTTGAGCAGGGCAATTTTTGCCAAATTTTACAACATTTTTTAATGACAATATTCTGGCATACAGGGGATAATGAATGTCCCCCTCTCTGCTCAGAATAATTCCAGACGCTGGTGGGCTGATATTACCTGTCTCACTGACCAGGCCCACACATGCTCCTCAGTCGATATCAGATGTCTTCTTTGCCATTGGTGTCCTTTAAAAGGGTACTCGTCACCAGACTTTTTGTAATTAAACTACTGCCATGATGTTGTAGTGTTTGTAAATTTTTTGCCCCTGTGGAGGGAGAAAAAGAAGTTATACCAAATGCTGCATGGTGCTCTTCAGTGATCATCTGGAGATGCTGCAGCTCTAACTAGTCATGGTTCCCTAAGTGTAATTACTCTTGTTCTTTGGACTGATGTCCTGCTCTGCACATCTAGCACTACCTTCACATGTTACTGCTGGCAGGTGACTAGTCACCAGAGCAGTACTGCTTAGATGACTGTTGTAGAGCGCCACGCTGTACATGCATTTTAGATAAATGTTGGCCAAAAGCTCATTAATCCCCCCCCAAAGAGTTGCATGCTCAGTTCAGCCAATTGTTCATATCTTCTCAATAGGGAGAGTGGAGAAAACCCGTGACAGACACCTCTGACACCCTGAGAACAAAAGGATCAGGCATCTTGAAAACCAACTATCTGATCCCTTACTCCATTGACATCTGCTATTGAAAGAGTTGGGAGGCCTCATACTCATTAGATGGTCAGCCAGGAGGACTGAAATAAAGGGGTTTGGTGGACATGAATCAAATATGTATGGCCAGCTTGCCTTCTTATCGATGATGTGTAATAGCAATAAGATTATGATGCATGTTTCATACTCATTTCCTCTGGTATTATTGTTTTAAGCTAACCAATAACAGATTTGCACCAATTGTTGCTCTATCCACTTACTATTGGTCATATCAGCCAAATTATTAGCACTCGACTTCTGTCTGGGCTCCATCTGCTCAATATAGAGACCAATGTGTGCCACAGATTCGGTGATGTGAATGAATGAATGAATAATATATTGTATCTTACTTGTTTTACTTATTTTTACCACTATCTTCCAGCTATAGTTCAAATCTAGGGATGTAGCTCAGTCTCACCTGAGGCCTGTTGCCTATGTTCACTTTGCCTTATAAGAAGCTAAGAAGCCACCAGTATTGTAAATGGCACATGTTGCTTATTTTGTGGTGATGGACAGGAGCTTAAAAGGGAACCTGTCACCATAAAAATGCTAAATAATTTACAGGCTGCATGTTATAGAGCAGGAGGAGCTGAGTAGATTTTTTTTCATTTAAATTCCTGCTCATTCTTGACTTTAAAGTTCAGGAGATGGTCCTATCAGTGATTGACAGCTTTCCCTCTTTGAAGAGGTGGTCCTATCAGTGATTTACAGCCTTCCCTCTATGAGGTGGAGGTCCTATTAGTGACTGACAGGCTTCCCTCTATGAGGTGGAGGTCCTATTAGTGATTGACAGGCTTCCCTCTATGAGGTGGAGGTCCTATCAGTGACTGACAGGCTTCCCTCTATGAGGTGGAGGTCCTATTAGTGATTGACAGCCTTCCCTCTATGAGGTGGAGGTCCTATCAGTGATTGACAGCCTTTGCTCTGAAGAGGCGGTCCTATCAGTGATTGACAGCCCTCCCTCTATAACTGTGTCTACAGAAATACCTGTCAATCACTGACAGGACCGCCTCCTCATAGAGGGAAGCTTGTCAATCACTGATAGGACCTCCTCCTGGACTTCAAAGCCCAGAATGAACAGGAATTTAATTGAATGAAATACAATTTTTACTGAATCTTTTCTCACATAACTATACACTCACCTAAAGAATTATTAGGAACACCATACTAATACGGTGTTGGACCCCCTTTTGCCTTCAGAACTGCCTTAATTCTACGTGGCATTAATTCAACAAGGTGCTGATAGCATTCTTTAGAAATGTTGGCCCATATTGATAGGATAGCATCTTGCAGTTGATGGAGATTTGAGGGATGCACATCCAGGGCATGAAGCTCCCGTTCCACCACATCCCAAAGATGCTCTATTGGGTTGAGATCTGGTGACTGTGGGGGCCATTTTATTACAGTAAACTCATTGTCATGTTCTAGAAACCATTTTCCCAGTCTTCAACAGTCCAATTTTGGTGAGCTCGTGCAAATTGTAGCCTCTTTTTCCTATTTGTAGTGGAGATGAGTGGTACCCGGTGGGGTCTTCTGCTGTTGTAGCCCATCCACCTCAAGGTTGCGCGTGTTGTGGCTTCACAAATGCTTTGCTGCATACCTCGGTTGTAACGAGTGGTTATTTCAGTCAACGTTGCTCTTCTATCAGCTTGAATCAGTCGGCCCATTCTCCTCTGACCTCTATCATCAACAAGGCATTTTCGCCCACAGGACTGCCGCATACTGGATGTTTTTCCCTTTTCACACCATTCTTTGTAAACCCTAGAAATGGTTGTGTGTGAAAATCCCAGTAACTGAGCAGATTGTGAAATACTTAGACCGGCCCGTCTGGTACCAACAACCATGCCACTCTCAAAATTGCTTAAATCACCTTTCTTTCCCATTCTGACATTCAGTTTGGAGTTCAGGAGATTGTCTCAACCAGGACCAGAACCCTACATGCATTGAAGCAACTGCCATGTGATTGGTTGACTAGATAATCGCATTAATGAGAAATAGAACAGGTGTTCCTAATAATTCTTTAGGTGAGTGTATATCAATCTGCTCCGCCCCTCCTGCTCTGTAACCTGCTGCCTGCACCTCAGACACCATGTTTAAAATGACAGGTTCCCTTTAAAGTTACATCCATACTCTAATCCACTGATTGTATAGGACTCGCCTTAGAACTTGGGCGAGGTTTACACTTTGGTTTTGATTAGAGTTTGAGGTTGGGTTGAAACTATTTAGCTTCAGGCTGAATTCACTAACTAATCCTGGAGCAAACTCTAATTTCACATTTTCAAGCTCAAATTTTTATATTTTATTTCTTTAAACTTTTTCAATTTACGTTTCCTGATGGGGGTGACTTTTGTCTCTAGGGGTCGCCTCCATGGAATCATGTGTAATTTCTCTACTAAACGGTTAATAAGATGTAACTTTATCTCTTGTGTACCTTTGTGCCGTATCAGCATTTTTAGATTTTCATTGAATACCTCCCCCAGGGCTGCAGCGACCTTACATTGAGGTGTTTTACATTTCCAAAGAACAAGCTGAAATTTCTGAGCTACTGAATTGAACTGTTTTTTTAAAACAACTGCACCTCTTTTATTTGATATAAACACTATAAAATCTCTAGGGTGGGCGATATAGGAAGATTTGCACTCTGCCATTCAGCTATGTTAGAACTGACTCTTAAAGGGGTTGTCCAGAACTTTTATACTCACTAGGATCAGCCATCAATATGTAATTGGCAGAAGTTTCACACCCTGCACCACCATCAATCAGCTGAAAATGGAGTAAATCTGATGCTGGAACAACACAGCTCCGTCCACTGTTTAGTGCAGGGATGATCAACCAGCTGTTGCAAAACTACAACTCCCAGCGTGCCCCAATAGCTGTAGGCTGTCAAAGCATGCTGGGAGTTGTAGTTTTGAAACAGCTGGAGGGACGCAGGTTGGGCATCCCTGGTGTAGTGGATAGAACTGGTAACTGCAGCTCTGCTCCCATGAAAGTGAATGGAAGCATTGCTGCAGCAATTAGCTCCATCCACTACACAATGGGCGGAGCTGTGTGGTACTGGTGCCCCACCTACACCAGAACAGCTTACTGGTGGGGGTGTGGGGTGTCAGGCAGTCACCAATCACATATCAGAGACCTATATTGAAGATAGTGTAAATAAATAAAGTGGATAAACCTTTTGCAAAACATTTTGTGGAGTGTGGGCACTCGGGCAACCAACTCCGGGTTCCGGGTAAAAGATTCGGTGGATACATTGAGAAGGGGTGGGGGAACGAATCTTAAGAAAAAAAAGCATTGAAATGGATATTTAGGTTAAAATCTATGCAACCACATGGGCTCAATATTGAATAAATTGCATGTAATTGGTGGTTATTGTATACCGATGTAGTATGTCCTATTCAGTATAGGTGTATGCTAATTGTTTTTACTTTTGATTTTAAATTGTCACTTTTTTTATATTCTTCACATTTTTTATAGCCTATATGTGGAGCACAGTGGCTGATCCAGGACACCGGGACTCTACCTGCGATTCTCACGTGCGGTATCACAAGATATGTGGTCCTTTTGGACGACGGTTTAGTTTACCATTGCCCCACAACTGTATATGATAGCCCATTATTGGCAAACAGCCCTCGATAAAGATTCATTGCCAACTGTTAGGGTTAGACACTGGTTGGTGTGCATTGAGCCCATCTGTATGGTTTTCTGTAACGATATATATGGGCTGCCGTCAGCAGCGTGGTATGGATCTTACTGGGCACTCTGCGCATAGGAGTGGGTTAATGGCTTTACTGATATGGGGTAGAATCAGTCCTAGATTTAGCATTACATCGCGGTGAGGCGGGGATGGAATAGCAGTCATGTGATGATCACAAGGCCGTCAGGTGATCGGGGCTGATGACGCGCGAGTGCGCACTCCCCTGACCCGGGACGATTGTTGATGTGATCAGTGACATGCGCACTCCGAGTTTGAAGACGCATGGGGTGAGTCCTGGAATACCGCGAATGACGGCCACTGTTAGCTACCGTCTTTGATAAGGTGATTACATGGTTAATAATGATAGTTAATTGTGATCATTCTGATAATTTGCCACTAGGCACGTAGGATTGGTTATGTCATTGATAGGGGGGTTGTGACACTCATGGTATTGGCTCCCCTAGTAGAGGGGTGGAGTTGTATGCGCTATATTAGGGTGGATAATAAGCTTGACAAAGGCTACCATGTAACCGAAACGTTGCGGTCTGGTTTTTACTGTACACTTTCTGTGAAGCTCGTCCAATGAAGATTCCACTGGAGATGCTGCCACTGCCTTTCATAATTTTTTTTTTGCGGAACCATTGAAATGAATGGTTCCGTATACGGAACGCAAAAAATAGCCAATAAACGGAAAAAAAAAAAACATTGTGTGCAGGAGGCCTAAGACAGACAGTAATACCTCATAAAATGGTTAGCAATCAACATTCCCCATATGTCTGCTTTATGTTGGCATAATTTTGTAAATGTCATTTTATTTATTTTTTTAATTGTTTTGGAAATTTTGTTGAAAATTTTAAAAATAGTTTCCAAACGAAGTTTAGAAGCTATTTTTCAAATTTTCAACAAAATTTCCCCAAAAAATTTTTAAGCACCAATTCAGTTATAAAGTGATTTTGAGGGGGCATATGTAATGGAAACCACCCATAAATGACCCCATTTTAGAAACTACACCCCTCAAATTATTCAAAACTGATGTTACAAACTTTGTTAAGCCTTGAGGTGTTCCACAAGAATTAAAGGAAAATGGAGGTGAAATTTAGAAATTTCCCTTTTTCGGTAGGTTTTTTATGTTAATCAATTTTCTTCTTACAAACACAGCAAGGATTAACAGCAAAATAAACCTTAATATATATTGTTCTGATTCTGCAGTTTACAGAAATATCCCATATGTGGCGGTAAACTGCTCTATGGGCACGTGGCAGTGATCAGAACGAAAGGAGCGCCATATGAATTTTGGAGGCAGATTTCGCTAGAATGGTTTTTGGGCAACATTTTGTATTTGAAGAGACCCTGATGTACCCCTACAGTGTAAACCCTCAAAAAGTGACCCCATTTTGGAAACTACACCCCTTAAAGAATATATTAAAGGGGGTACTGAGCACTTTGACCCCCTAAGCGTTTTATGGAATTTGGAAACATTTGGCTGTAAAAATGAAAAGTTTTGTTTCTTCCAATAAAATGTTGCTTTAGCCCTAAATTTTTCATTTTCACAAGGGGTAACAGGAGAAAAAGCACCCCATAATTACCCATTTTCTCCTGAATACGGCAACTTTATTTTTTGTCCCACTCTGGGACTTCAACTTTTGGGGGTCTGATCCCCTTTACAATGCATTACAATACTTCTGTATTGTAATGCATTGGCTGTATGAGTATTACACACGTTAATACACTTACAGCTTCCTGCCTGTGAGCTCCAGGGGGCTGGATCTCACAGGCTCTCACGAAAGCAGCGCGGGGACCCGATGGACACCCCGCACCCAGCAGGATACCGCATGTGCCGCTATGTCTATGCTATTTTATAATGTTTCTATGACAGTTGAAGCTGTATTTCTGATACAGAGCTCCATAGAAGTAAAGGTAAAGATGTTTTAAATCCATAGACAAGTCTCCTGGTCATCGAGAAAATGCCCCTGAAAACCCTGCTTTTATTGGGTCATGTGACTGTGTGGTGAGGCATCAACATTCGTGGCACCCACCGGGAACTGACATTTTACATCATCCAAACATCATGAATGATACTGGAAACTGTGCCAACTGAAATGCCTAATTCATGAGCTATAAGGCTCCATTCACACGTCCGTACTGTGTTTTGCGGATCCACGGATTCGCAAGACACAAACACCGGCAACGTGCGTTCCGCATTTTGCGGACCAAACATCGCCGGCACTAATAGAATATGCCTATTCTTGTCCGCAATTGTGGACAGGAGTAGGACATGTTCTATTTTTTTCAGGAACCGAAATGCGGATCCGCATTTCCGGAGCTGGGCCGCACATCGTGCATCCCCATAGAAATGAATAGGTCCGCAAATTGCGGACGTGTGAATGGACCCTTACACTGACCTTGACCCGATGATCTTCCAAAACCATGGCCTCCTTTTTACGGCACATTTCCTCTGACGATGCTTCAACAGGTCGCCCTGAACTGAGGTAATTTTCAATTGATTCTCTACCCCATTTTAACTGCTTGGCCCAAAACGCTATTTGGTAGTAGGAAGGTGCATCATCCCCATATACAGCAATCATCCTTCCATGGATTTTGTTGGCTTTTTTTTTTTTTTACTGTATTTCTGAGGAATTTAATCATGGAACAAAGCTCCAAATCCCTCGCTTTCTTTGTAGACCTGCATTGTACTGCACTTGCCATCCTGTCACTTCCAGTGCTTTCATCAGACGGAACTGCTACTTGCAGACATGTCTCAACCTGCACAGACAAGCTCAGCTCCTTAAGGGCTTGTTCACATGACCGTTGCCCCTCTGTGTCCATGCGGTCTGCAATGCTTGGGCAACAACTGTGGGCCAGCTGCATGCGGATCGCGGACCCATTCACTTGAATGGGTCCGCGATCTGTCCATTCTGCAAAAAATAGAACTTGCTCATCTTTTTGCGGTGCAGAGGCACAGAACGGAACCCCAGGAAGCACTCCATAGTGCTTCAGTGAGGTTCTGTGCTTCCGTTCCGCACCTCATCTCCGGATTTGCGGATCCATTCAAGTGAATGGGTCCGCATCCGTGATGCGGAATGCACGCGGCCGGTGCCCCGTGTATTGCGAACCAGCCGTATGCAGGCCGCAATATGGCAACGGAGGGGCAACGGAGGGGCAACGGCCGTGTGAATGAGCCCTAACACTGACAGAACATGCTGGGGTAGATAACTTATTGAAGACACCTTGCATTATTTAGAAGAGAAAAATCCTATTTGCATCTTTATCCTGCGGACATACTGTAGATAGAGCAGAGCTGAATTTGTAACTGAAATGTTTCTTTGGTGCATTATTGTAACACTGAATGGATCATTTTACTTGAGCCCCCCTCCATAACAGAATGTACTCTCTGCACTACGAGTTGTGCCCAATAAGGCGCTCATCATGGGCGTCCGCATGGGGGGGGCAAGTGCCCCCTCCTGGAAATCGGGGCACAGGGAGATGAAAGCTTCCATTGTGGAAGCGCTCATCTCCATAGTCATCTGTATCGCCATCCACAGGACAGCGATACAGATGGCTGTACTGAGGCAGGGGAGGGAGAGGCGTGTCCCTTTCCCTTCCTCTGATAGGCTGCCAGCCTAGTGCCTGCAGCCTATCAGAGGCCGGCGCAGGCGGCGCAATGACGTCATTGCGCCACCTGAGCCATACAGTGCGGGACACAGGCCGGAAGAGGCCTGCATCGCATCGCTGCCAAGGAGGTAAGTATAAGTGTTTATTTTTTTTTGTGTACAATACTGGTGGCTACTGGCACATAATGGGGGTCTCTGGCTACTGGCACATAATGGGGCTCTCTGGCTACTGGCACATAATGGGGCTCTCTGGCTACTGGCACATAATGGGGGGCTCTGGCTACTTGCATATAATGGGGGGGCTGTCATTACTGGCACATAATGGAGGGCTGTCATTACTGGCACATAATGGGGGGCTGTCATTACTGGCACATAATGGGGGGCTGTCATTACTGGCACATAATGGGGGGCTGTCATTACTGGCACATAATGGGGAGGGGCTGTCATTACTGGCGCATAATGGGGGGCTCTCATTACTGGCACATAATAGGGGGCTATCATTACTGGCACATAATGGGGATCTGTCATTACTGGCACATAATGGGGGGCGTCATTACTGGCACATAATGGGGGTCTGTCATTACTGGCACATAATGGGGGGCTGTCATTACTGGCACATGATGGGGGGCTGTTATTACTGGCACATGATGGGGGGCTGTTATTACTGGCACATGATGGGGGGCTGTTATTACTGGCACATGATGGGGGGCTGTTATTACTGGCACATAATGGGGGGCTGTTATTACTGGCACATGATGGGGGGGCTGTTATTACTGGCACAATATTGGGGGCACTACTGAGGCCACAAAGAAAGGGTATTTTATATGGGGAGCTCTGTACAGTGGAATTTTATACTGGGACACATTATGGTAGGTAGTATGAGGAAGGGGGGAGAGGAGTACTATGGGGTCATCTACGGGGGGCACTAAGAAGGGGTATTTTATATTTGCAAATTATGGGGGACACTGAGGGCATCTACTGGGGCCTTTTATACTGGTACATTATGGGGGGCACTAGAAGGAAGGGGGAGAGGAGCACTATGGAGGCATTTACTGGGGGCACTATATAGGGGTATTTTATACTGGCACATTATAGGGGCACTATGGGGAGATTAGCTCAACTGGGGGCATTACAAGGGGGTATTTTTTGCACTGTCACATTATAAGGAGAATTATTTCTACTGGGGGGGCATTATGGTGGGCTTTATTACTCCCCCATGGTATGACCCCCTAGTAGCAGCACCAGCCTCTCCCTGTTCTGCTATCCCTCTGCCCCTTCTCCAAATCCTTATTATGAAATCTTTCTCATTAGGATAAAACACAACATCAGCTCCGCCGAGCCCCCGGCCAAAGTGTTGAAGTGGCGTCCGAGACTCCCAAGGACCAAGCCAAGTAACTGTAAGTTTTCATGTGGAGTATGTTTATGTTATACACATATAGCCTACACTGTGCCACACAATATACAGTATACCTCTACACTGTGCCACACAATATACAGTATACCTCTACACTGTGCCACACAATATACAGTACACCTCTATACTGTGCCCCACAATGTACAGTATACCTCTACACTGTGCCCCACAATATACAGTACACCTCTATATTGTGCCCCACAATATACAGTATACCTCTACACTGTGCCACACAATATACAGTATACCTCTACACTGTGCCCCACAATATACAGTATACCGCTACACTGTGCCACACAATATACAGTATACCTCTACACTGTGCCCCACAATGTACAGTATACCTCTACACTGTGCCACACAATATACAGTATACCTCTATACTGTGCCCCACAATATACAGTATACCGCTACACTGTGCCACACAATATACAGTATACCGCTACACTGTGCCACACAATATACAGTATACCTCTACACTGTGCCCCACAATGTACAGTATACCTCTACACTGTGCCACACAATATACAGTATACCTCTATACTGTGCCCCACAATATACAGTATACCTCTACACTGTGCCACACAATATACAGTACACCTCTATACTGTGCCCCACAATGTACAGTATACCTCTACACTGTGCCCCACAATATACAGTACACCTCTATACTGTGCCCCACAATATACAGTATACCGCTACACTGTGCCACACAATATACAGTATACCTCTACACTGTGCCACACAATATACAGTATACCTCTACACTGTGCCACACAATATACAGTACACCTCTATACTGTGCCCCACAATGTACAGTATACCTCTACACTGTGCCACACAATATACAGTATACCTCTACACTGTGCCCCACAATATACAGTACACCTCTATACTGTGCCCCACAATGTACAGTATACCTCTACACTGTGCCCCACAATATACAGTACACCTCTATACTGTGCCCCACAATGTACAGTATACCTCTACACTGTGCCACACAATATACAGTATATCTCTACACTGTGCCACACAATATACAGTACACCTCTATACTGTGCCCCACAATGTACAGTATACCTCTACACTGTGCCACACAATATACAGTATACCTCTACACTGTGCCACACAATATACAGTACACCTCTATACTGTGCCCCACAATATACAGTACACCTCTATACTGTGCCACACAATATACAGTATACCTCTACACTGTGCCCCACAATATACAGTACACCTCTATACTGTGCCACACAATATACAGTACACCTCTATACTGTGCCCCACAATATACAGTATACCTCTACACTGTGCCCCACAATATACAGTATACCTCTACACTGTGCCCCACAATATACAGTATACCGCTACACTGTGCCCCACAATATACAGTACACCTCTATACTGTGCCCCACAATATACAGTACACCTCTATACTGTGCCCCACAATATACAGTATACCTCTACACTGTGCCCCACAATATACAGTATACCTCTACACTGTGCCCCACAATATACAGTATACCTTTACACTGTGCCCCACAATATACAGTATACCTCTACACTGTGCCCCACAATATACAGTATACCTCTACACTGTGCCCCACAATATACAGTATACCTCTACACTGTGCCACACAGTATACAGTATACCTCTACACTGTGCCACACAATATACAGTATACCGCTACACTGTGCCCCACAATATACAGTATACCTCTACACTGTGCCCCACAATATACAGTATACCTCTACACTGTGCCTCACAATATACAGTATACCGCTACACTGTGCCCCACAATATACAGTATACCTCTACACTGTGCCACACAATATACAGTATACCGCTATACTGTGCCCCACAATATACAGTATACCTCTACACTGTGCCACACAATATACAGTATACCTCTACACTGTGCCCCACAATATACAGTATACCTCTACACTGTGCCCCACAATATACAGTATACCTCTACACTGTGCCACACAATATACAGTATACCTCTACACTGTGCAGTCTGTTCTATAAGCACCATTGTTTTGTGGCAGCGGATAGAAAATAGTCTGGAAATGCCCCTCCCGAGACCAGGCTCTGGATCCGCCACTGCACAGCTCATGCGTTATTATACTTTGTGATAATGAATATGCTCCTCCCCTTCATTACATTCTCAGAAACAAGCAGAGCATGGATGTCAATAAAATTATGTCTGCTCATATCTGCTGCATCTGTATACAGCACAAACATTTCTTTAGAATACTGAGCCCAATGCCCACCAAGAGCTGTTACACTTATATAAGATAGTGGGTACATGCTATAGTACTTTCCACCTCCTGCAGGTACTCCTACGCTTGCTATATTTCTATACATCCTGGAGGCGCATGACACACGGCACAGCAATGTCAGGCACTCCCTGATTCACCAAATCAATATGGTTCTCACTCCTGACACTGCAAGTATTCAGGGTTTGTTTTAAGTCGGTGTCGACTTCTTCATTCGTTGCAACAATGTATCAAACGTAAGATTCTAAATTACAAGAACAGGACAACAATGGAGAGATCCATCTGTATGTAAACGCGGAAATAAAGTAAATGGCAGCTCATCAATCCTGGTTGATATATGGAAGGGATTTATGGGTGCACACAGCTTGCTGGGAACCCCTATTCTGCAAGAGTAAAAAGTAAAACCGCCAAAAGACAGCTGGCTCGCCAAGAAAATCCTGCAGATTTAATAGTATATAGTCATACAAGAAATATAATCAGATAAGGAATATATAAAAGGTAATTGAAACATAAACATTAAAATATGAAATTTAAATATTAAATGAACCCTGGTCTGAGAATCTACCGCAGAGCAATTAGACATGTACTGTATATCCGAAGCTAAAAGTTGCATATTCTCAATTGACAGTAGAAGCAATGCATCGGTCACAGATTAAAGGGGTTGTCTCACTTCAGCAAATAGCATTTATCATGTAGACAACGTTAAAGGGAGTCTGTCACCAGCATTTCACTTTTTTAACCCTTCCCACAGCTCCCTAGCATGCTTACAGTTAATCCAAACGTTACCTCTGGCTTCTTTCCTGCTCTTATAAATCCATCAAAAACGATCTTTATAAGATATGCAAATGAGGGCTCGCTAGTGCCCAGGGGCGGCGTTACTCTCTTAGGTGCCCTGCTTGCTCAGTCTTTTCATTGCCTCCCCCCGCCCCATAGAGATGATCAGATAGGACATACTTTATATAAAGTACTGTTCACATAGACTGTTTTTGCGGTGCGCAAATTGCGGAATGGAACGTTCGGCCCATAACAGAACAGTCCTATCCTAGCCTGTAATGTGGAAAGGAATAGGACATGTTCTATTTTTTTGCGGGTGCTACGGAACGTACGTGCAGATGCAGACAGCACACAGTGTGCTGTCCGCATCTTTTGCAGCCCCATTAAAGTGAATGGGTCCGCATCCAACCCAAAAAAATGTGGATCAGATGCGGACAAAAACAACGGTGGTGTGCAGGAGCCCTTAGCGTTTTGGCTTTCTGCTTCTGAGATCCGTTCAGGGCTCTCACACGTGGTCCAAAACAGATCAGTTTTGCCCTAATGCATTCTGAATGGAAAAGGATCCGCTCAGAATGCATCAGTTTACCTCCGATCAGTCTCCATTCCGCTTTGGAGGCGGACACCAAAATTCTGCCTGCAGCGTTTTTCAGTCCGCGATGTGGTGCGGAGCAAGACGGATCCGTCCTGGCACACAGTGTAAGTCAATGGGGACGGATCGGTTTTGTCTGACACAATCTGGCACAATAGAAAACGGATCAGTCCCCTATTGACTTTCAATGGTGTTCAAGACGGATCCGTCATGGCTATAGAAGACATAATACAACCTGATCCGTTCATGACGGATGCATGCGGGTGTATTATTGTAACGGAAGCGTTTTTGCAGATCCATGACGGATCCACAAAAAACGCTAGTGTGAAAGTAGATGAAGACAGATATTGATGAGGACACTGCTGATTGCTATATTGTACAATGGGTAAAGTTGGATACTGCTGATGACTGTTATACAGGGTACAGAGCCAACTACTAATGATGACTGTTAGGTTTCGATAGCGCTGGAGGCGCTGCTTACCACCTCCCGTCACAGCATCGTACATACATCTCTTGCTGGTTGTTGCAGTCCTCTCCACCTTTCAGTCGGCGGTGCATGTCAGGGGGCCGTGGTGTACATGTGTCCTCCGCTAATTTCTGGAGTCTAGCGGCGTTTCCCTGATCGATATGGTGCAGCTCATGCTCTTCAGTGGAGCTGAGCTGCAATAGCACATACAACCCATGGACCAGGGTTGCCAACCGTCCAGAACAGTCCTTTAGACAGTCTGTTAAAATGGGGGACTTTTTTTTCCAGTGTTCGTGAAGAAAATATGAGATATGTCCGTCATTTTTTTTTGGAGGCTGGTGATACTTGAACAGATCACTTGATTGTAATTCTCATCATTTTAGATCTCACAGTCTGTACTCGTCAACTGAACAGTGTGTTCTTCCGGCGTGCACGCATTCTACTAATTAGGCTCAACGGCAGATCACCACTTTTAATCTGAGGTTCATCAGATCCAAATCAGCTGGGTGCGATGCTAATAAAGCCTCCGTACCATGAAGCGCTCCCAGTGAGTCTTGGTACACAGCTGGTCTCCTTAACAAGAGCCAGCACCCGGCCTAAGCTGCATCCAAGCCATCGCACTCAGCCCGAATCCTAGTCCATACTGACGAGGGGCAAGCACCCAAAAACAGTTGTCTACGGATGGATATTTGGCTTGGCTTGTCATATCCCAAGGCTTGTTGGAAAGTCGGATTTTGACTCCTGGAGAGCCACTTCCACAAGGTGGCGCTAGCAAGATGGTTCTCTTTCCTTTGGAGATACCTCTTTGCATATTTCCATTCAGTGAATTGCAACTCTTTGCAAATCCATTCTATGGATTTACATGAAAATCAAAAAGAGAGAGAGAAACAGAGAAGAAGAATAAAAGACAATTGAAGAAAGCGTTGGGCACACGAATGTTCAGATGTGCAGAATATTGACTCTGTTCTCACCTTCACAGCGCTGTTATAAGCCAAGGTTTCTCCTTCACTACACCCACGATCTCCCTGTGTACAGTTTACCTACGATATCATATCTTGATGCCGGCTTAATATCTTGGTACAATTTTTAACCAGCTCTTGATTAATGAAATACTTGGTAATTTCTATCATGTGTGAGATTACTAGCTACAGTCCTTATGGTGTATCACTTTTATTTTTTTCACCATCCAGTCCAGTAAGTACCAGTAAGCACACCAGTAATAAACAGCAGACACAAAAAGTTAAAAGTTTACAAAGCTAACATGTTAAGTCTTCACAGTGTTGTAGTCAGTGTGTCGGACTGCGGTGCCTATGGCCCGCCGATAGCATTTAATTTGAGCGGCCCACCTGCTCATACAGAGGCAGCAGTGGCAAGGTACTACAAGATGAGGGATTACAGGGGTCCCTGCAGTGACTTTGAGAGGTCCGGCTAGCCCGCCTCTTACCTAGAAGTCATCTCCACCACCTGTGGGTATATGAATAACCTGGGGAGTTTGTTAAATAATACACACAGGTATCTGTATCTAGTGCAGTCAGTCTGTTGTTCCACCTGTGCAGGGGATGGGGGTCTAAGGGCCCACCTTGCTCAGGGGATTCACCAGTTTCCCTGTGGGCCAGTCCGAGCCTGGTTGTATTGGAGGATATACAGTAGGCTGCCACTTTATGCGTGTGTGTGTGTGTGGTACATATGTTACGTTAGATTTTATGGGGGTGTTGTAGTTAAGTTTTAGGCGTGTCTAAAAGTTGGGGTGGAGGGAACTTCAGACAATTCACTTTTATTCTGTGTTCTTTACATGGGCCTGTAAAATACAGCTTATGGTCTTTTCACAGCTTACTTCCACTACAGAGTACAGTGCTGCAATTGTTTTATTAACCTACTGATATTTTACTACTGCTGCTCTTTGACCTAGACACGTCCAGCACTGCTTACCTCCTGGGGAAACAACAGATCTGTCATAGGTATGGCCAGGGTAAAGCCGACCTGTTATCTCTCCCGACACGTCCAGCACTGCTTACCTCCTGGGGAAACAACAGATCTGTCATAGGTATGGCCAGGGTAAAGCCGACCTGTTATCTCTCCCGACACATCCAGCACTGCTTACCTCCTGGGGAAACAACAGACCTGTCATAGGTATGGCCAGGGTAAAGCCGACCTGTTATCTCTCCCGACACGTCCAGCACTGCTTACCTCCTGGGGAAACAACAGACCTGTCATAGGTATGGCCAGGGTAAAGCCGACCTGTTATCTCTCCCGACACGTCCAGCGCTGCTTACCTCCTGGGGAAACAACAGACCTGTCATAGGTATGGCCAGGGTAAAGCCGACCTGTTATCTCTCCCGACACGTCCAGCGCTGCTTACCTCCTGGGGAAACAACAGACCTGTCATAGGTATGGCCAGGGTAAAGCCGACCTGTTGTAGTGTCCCACTAGGTATGGGTGGGCACTACACAAGGGTCAATTGGTGTGCGCGTTACTCCTACTCACAAGGAACAGAAATGTCATATTTAATTCTGCATTTAATGTATGTTTTAATGTGTTGTTATATGCAATGTACCCCTGTCTAATGCAGCAGCAGGCCTAGTTGGGTGTAGTTAGACATCCCAGACACTAGAGGGAGATAGGGAGCCCCTAGTATAAATGTCCAGGCCCAGACAGAGGGAGAGTTAGTGCAGAGCCAGGAGTCTGAGAAGACACAGGTTAAGAAGCCTGCTCCTGACATGCAGCTGGATAGCCCTGGCTGCTAGTGATGTCCAGGAGGCTGTTGAGAAGCTCCAGCCTGCCTGAGAACAAGAGAGCCTAAGGCTACTTTCACACTAGCGTTCGTCGGTCCGCTCGTGAGCTCCGTTTGAAGGAGCTCACGAGCGGACCCGAACGCAGCCGTCCAGCCCTGATGCAGTCTGAATGGAGCGGATCCGCTCAGACTGCATCAGTCTGGCGGTGTTCAGCCTCCGCTCCGCTCGCCTCCGCACGGACAGGTGGACAGCTGAACGCTGCTTGCAGCGTTCGGGTGTCCGCCTGGCCGTGCGGAGGCGTGCGGATCCGTTCAGACTTACAATGTAAGTCAATGGGAACGGATCCGTTTGAAGATGTCACCAATTGACTCAATCTTCAAGCGGATCCGTCCCCCATTGACTTTACATTGAAAGTCTGAACGGATCCGCGCAGGCTACTTGCGCACTTGCGAATTTTTTAAAAGTTATTAATGCAGACGGATCCGTACTGAACGGAGCCTCCGTCTGCATTAATATGAGCGGATCCGTTCAGAACAGATCCGCCCGAACGCTAGTGTGAAAGTAGCCTAAGTTAGCTCTGAAGAGGATACCCCAGTTGCAGGATTCAACCTCCTGGGAGAAACCGACAGTTACCCACCTGATAGGAGGAGGCGACCCAGGGTAAGCACAGTGACCCTGATAGGCAGAGGAACTTAGGAACCATAGCAAGCAGTATATTACCTGAGGAAGAAAGTAACCAAGGATATAAGCCACCCTTTTAGGCATCCGGGCCTTGGGAGATATAAAGCCAGAGCAGGAGTTCTATAAAGGACAGTGTACAGTGATTCTGGGAAAAGTACAACCTGCTGCTGAGTGCTTGTGGAATTTACCCTCAGTGTAACTTGCATGACTATTGCCTGCCATACTTGTGAATAAGCCCCTTTTTGTGGAACTGTAATACAGAGACTATACTACTCCCTGCTGTACAAAGTTGGATTGTCCAGTAAAGTTTCCGTTTGGTTCACTGCATACTTGTGTACCTTCATCTTTCCAACCACCAACCGGCGTGCCACCGGCCAAAGGCACTGGCGTCACGAATACCACAGGGACCTTGCCCCAGGCACACAAAATACCTGTAACATCCAGGGCACCTCATCCACCATCAGGCCTGGTCCCTATCTACAGAGCGTGCCCCAGAGGAACTGTGTCTAAAGGGTTCTTCAAATATAGTGAGTACCCTCGATTGCCCATAACTGTGACCTCACTTCGTCATACCCTGCAGGTCTGGCGTGTTGCATAAATTGGCGTCACGAACAGGATCCGAATATTCCTGCGCCATAGCGGATTTAAGAACTGTGTGCTGAAAATTGTCTTAAAGTGACATGCCCCAATTGTTTTATTGAAAATTGCTGGGCCAAAGTGAACTGTAATATTTGCGGTGTGAAGATTGCATTGTATGGACTGTTTCCTACTTATTTAAGCCACCGCTTGCTGTCAATGAGTAGACAGCTATTTTGCTCAAAGATGGCCGCTGAGCTCGCTTGAAATTGTTTGCTGCGTCATCTTCATCTTAAATTGGCGGTAAAAATTGGCGCCTTCTGCTAAAAGTGCGGGAAGGCTGTATGCTGGCGCCACCGCCCTGTCTGGACATTTGCATGTCTGCTGTGATGGACTCCGCCTCCCCCATACTGGAGTACCTGGGGGGCGGCCTCCCAGTGCAATGGGAGGATCTGTCTGAACTTGTTGGCGCCACCCTGTCGCTCTCCAGAGAAGGATCAAGCATGTTGAGGAGTGAGGACTTTTCTGCTATGTCCGCGCCCGACTTATTAACCATGAATGTGACTGGTGTTGAGCAAGAGGACGCTCCACCGGCCTACTCTCCGGGACCGGAGAGACCCGCCTGCCCGCCACAGAGGACGCAACCGGAGACCTATTATGGCTCCTGGAGAGACTTCTTCCAGCCCTCGTTCAAGTGGTCAGCTCTAATGGCAGAGATCCGGGAGGCCGCAATAAAGAAGACGACTAAAACCAAAATTTACTACGAAGAACTGGCAAAGACCGTTCACGAGTGCCACACCGACACACAACCCCGCCTGGAAAGGAGAATGGGGTTGGTTGTGGCCTTTGACAAGGACCGAGGCTTCGGTTTCATAAAAGACTACCTGACTGGACGAGACTTATATGTCAACAGGAGGTCCGTCAAGCGGAGCTACCTCCCAGAACGTCTACACAACCTCCGCGAGGGAGAGGAGGTTGAATTTACCCCTGCTGAGGGCCTGCGAGGCCCCTACGCCACTGCCGTGTCCCGTCCGAAAAAGAAATCGGAGGACTGGGACTTTGATGAGGACTACTCTGGCTGCGAGCGTGAGGCTGCGCGCTCTCCGGAGGACAACCCTGGCTGCGAGCGTGAGTCTGAATGCTCTCCAGGACCGGCCCATCACGCCTTCCAAGAACGGGGCTCTTTCATTGGCCCAAATGTGTTCTGGCAGCCGACAGTGGTAGAGAAGAGGGTTAGCCCATGGCCCTCACCTGAGTTGCCTCGCAGGGAGAAAACCGTACGTGAACTTCAGGATGCAGAGAGATTCAGAGCTGCCCTGGAGAATATCCGCAGAGGGAGGAAAGCGGACGCCTCGCCTGAGCCTGCAGCGGCTGCGCAGGACGAATCACCCACCTTCCAAGTGCCGACGGCGACAGCGGAGACCAGCGATCCCGACTCCGAAAGCCTGGACGACCAGATCGTGCGGCTGGAGCTGAAACTTCGGGAGCTACGCCAGACTGCCTCCGCCAGGATCCGGACTCCACCTGACCTACAACAAAGAGGACGTAAGGACTCGGACGTCTCCGGGTCTAAGGTGAGAGTACCTGTACCTTCCAGCCGTCCCTCCTTTGTATCGGCACCTGCGGTGAGGCCTTCTTACGCTGTGCACCGGCGCACAGAGCCAGTTGTTTCAGAACCCACCGGACCGCTTGCAGCAGCGGTACCCAGGCCAGTGCAGCAGCCCACGTTTGTTATGCCTGCTCCGGTGAGGTCAGCGACTTTGATAACCCCTAGGCCTATAGGGCCTATACCTATTAGGGGTCCGTTTATGTTACAGTTGCCCCCCAATACTGTGTTGTGGGCACATCCATCTGTTGAATCGCAATACAGGCCCAATATACAAATGGAGCCAGGGAGCACCACTGAAATGCAAAGTGAATATGATATGCCCCTGTGAATTGGCCTGCTAGGCCCTTGATGGTTGCTTTATTTGCCAAGGGATCCTAAAGAAGAGTTAACCCTTCCAGGACAGGAGTCCTTCGTTGTTTTGGCCCTCTGTTGCTGCTGCCAGTTACCCACGGCTCAGTGGAGGCGGCAAGCCACTGAAATACCACGTGCAGCAAGGCCATCTTGATTCTTACTGCCCTTTATAGCCTCCTTTGCCTATATCTTTGCTTAACTGTGGATTAAACAAGAAAGAAAAGAACCTGGGTACGGACTCATTTTAAATGCTTTGAGCCTCCAAGAGCTGTTATTTAATGTTTTACATTTTCCATGGACTACAACTGTTCTATCATGGACAATTTGCACTTAAGAGTATTATATGGACTATCCTGGTATTTACTGTTACGCTGTGCCAGGTCAGCGCCCCTGTTCCCATTGTTTTATCCTGAGAGAAGAGAACGACGCCCCTTTTCACCATTACTTGCTCCTATTCCAGTGGAACTGCCTAATATATGTATACATATAATGTATATTTTGCAAATGTAGATGTGTTTTCCTGCTTTGCTTTATTGTCCTCATTACAGGTGCAGTATCCAGCTGTGCAGGGACCCTCCATGTTGCGCCGAGGACGGGCAACGTTATAGCGTGGGGGTATGTAGTGTCCCACTAGGTATGGGTGGGCACTACACAAGGGTCAATTGGTGTGCGCGTTACTCCTACTCACAAGGAACAGAAATGTCATATTTAATTCTGCATTTAATGTATGTTTTAATGTGTTGTTATATGCAATGTACCCCTGTCTAATGCAGCAGCAGGCCTAGTTGGGTGTAGTTAGACATCCCAGACACTAGAGGGAGATAGGGAGCCCCTAGTATAAATGTCCAGGCCCAGACAGAGGGAGAGTTAGTGCAGAGCCAGGAGTCTGAGAAGACACAGGTTAAGAAGCCTGCTCCTGACATGCAGCTGGATAGCCCTGGCTGCTAGTGATGTCCAGGAGGCTGTTGAGAAGCTCCAGCCTGCCTGAGAACAAGAGAGCCTAAGTTAGCTCTGAAGAGATACCCCAGTTGCAGGATTCAACCTCCTGGGAGAAACCGACAGTTACCCACCTGATAGGAGGAGGCGACCCAGGGTAAGCACAGTGACCCTGATGGGCAGAGGACCTTAGGAACCATAGCAAGCAGTATATTACCTGAGGAAGAAAGTAACCAAGGATATAAGCCACCCTTTTAGGCATCCGGGCCTTGGGAGATATAAAGCCAGAGCAGGAGTTCTATAAAGGACAGTGTACAGTGATTCTGGGAAAAGTACAACCTGCTGCTGAGTGCTTGTGGAATTTACCCTCAGTGTAACTTGCATGACTATTGCCTGCCATACTTGTGAATAAGCCCCTTTTTGTGGAACTGTAATACAGAGACTATACTACTCCCTGCTGTACAAAGTTGGATTGTCCAGTAAAGTTTCCGTTTGGTTCACTGCATACTTGTGTACCTTCATCTTTCCAACCACCAACCGGCGTGCCACCGGCCAAAGGCACTGGCGTCACGATTACCACAGGGACCTTGCCCCAGGCACACAAAATACCTGTAACATCCAGGGCACCTCATCCACCATCAGGCCTGGTCCCTATCTACAGAGCGTGCCCCAGAGGAACTGTGTCTACCTCTCCTTCACTGCCACGCGCCTGCCCAGGGTTCTTCAAATATAGTGAGTACCCTCGATTGCCCATAACTGTGACCTCACTTCGTCATACCCTGCAGGTCTGGCGTGTTGCACTGTTATCTCTCCCGACACGTCCAGCGCTGCTTACCTCCTGGGGAAACAACAGATCTGTCATAGGTATGGCCAGGGTAAAGCCGACCTGTTATCTCTCCCGACACGTCCAGCACTGCTTACCTCCTGGGGAAACAACAGACCTGTCATAGGTATGGCCAGGGTAAAGCCGACCTGTTATCTCTCCCGACACGTCCAGCACTGCTTACCTCCTGGGGAAACAACAGATCTGTCATAGGTATGGCCAGGGTAAAGCCGACCTGTTATCTCTCCCGACACATCCAGCACTGCTTACCTCCTGGGGAAACAACAGATCTGTCATAGGTATGGCCAGGGTAAAGCCGACCTTTTATCTCTCCCGACACGTCCAGCACTGCTTACCTCCTGGGGAAACAACAGACCTGTCATAGGTATGGCCAGGGTAAAGCCGACCTGTTATCTCTCCCGACACGTCCAGCGCTGCTTACCTCCTGGGGAAACAACAGACCTGTCATAGGTATGGCCAGGGTAAAGCCGACCTGTTATCTCTCCCGACACATCCAGCACTGCTTACCTGCTGGGGAAACAACAGACCTGTCATAGGTATGGCCAGGGTAAAGCCGACCTGTTATCTCTCCCGACACATCCAGCACTGCTTACCTCCTGGGGAAACAACAGACCTGTCATAGGTATGGCCAGGGTAAAGCCGACCTGTTATCTCTCCCGACACATCCAGCACTGCTTACCTCCTGGGGAAACAACAGACCTGTCATAGGTATGGCCAGGGTAAAGCCGACCTGTTATCTCTCCCGACACATCCAGCACTGCTTACCTGCTGGGGAAACAACAGACCTGTCATAGGTATGGCCAGGGTAAAGCCGACCTGTTATCTCTCCCGACACATCCAGCACTGCTTACCTCCTGGGGAAACAACAGACCTGTCATAGGTATGGCCAGGGTAAAGCCGACCTGTTATCTCTCCCGACACATCCAGCGCTGCTTACCTCCTGGGGAAACAACAGACCTGTCATAGGTATGGCCAGGGTAAAGCCGACCTGTTATCTCTCCCGACACATCCAGCACTGCTTACCTCCTGGGGAAACAACAGATCTGTCATAGGTATGGCCAGGGTAAAGCCGACCTGTTATCTCTCCCGACACGTCCAGCGCTGCTTACCTCCTGGGGAAACAACAGACCTGTCATAGGTATGGCCAGGGTAAAGCCGACCTGTTATCTCTCCCGACACATCCAGCACTGCTTACCTCCTGGGGAAACAACAGACCTGTCATAGGTATGGCCAGGGTAAAGCCGACCTGTTATCTCTCCCGACACATCCAGCACTGCTTACCTCCTGGGGAAACAACAGATCTGTCATAGGTATGGCCAGGGTAAAGCCGACCTTTTATCTCTCCCGACACGTCCAGCACTGCTTACCTCCTGGGGAAACAACAGACCTGTCATAGGTATGGCCAGGGTAAAGCCGACCTGTTATCTCTCCCGACACGTCCAGCGCTGCTTACCTCCTGGGGAAACAACAGACCTGTCATAGGTATGGCCAGGGTAAAGCCGACCTGTTATCTCTCCCGACACATCCAGCACTGCTTACCTGCTGGGGAAACAACAGACCTGTCATAGGTATGGCCAGGGTAAAGCCGACCTGTTATCTCTCCCGACACATCCAGCACTGCTTACCTCCTGGGGAAACAACAGACCTGTCATAGGTATGGCCAGGGTAAAGCCGACCTGTTATCTCTCCCGACACATCCAGCACTGCTTACCTCCTGGGGAAACAACAGACCTGTCATAGGTATGGCCAGGGTAAAGCCGACCTGTTATCTCTCCCGACACATCCAGCACTGCTTACCTCCTGGGGAAACAACAGACCTGTCATAGGTATGGCCAGGGTAAAGCCGACCTGTTATCTCTCCCGACACATCCAGCACTGCTTACCTGCTGGGGAAACAACAGACCTGTCATAGGTATGGCCAGGGTAAAGCCGACCTGTTATCTCTCCCGACACATCCAGCACTGCTTACCTCCTGGGGAAACAACAGACCTGTCATAGGTATGGCCAGGGTAAAGCCGACCTGTTATCTCTCCCGACACATCCAGCGCTGCTTACCTCCTGGGGAAACAACAGACCTGTCATAGGTATGGCCAGGGTAAAGCCGACCTGTTATCTCTCCCGACACATCCAGCACTGCTTACCTCCTGGGGAAACAACAGATCTGTCATAGGTATGGCCAGGGTAAAGCCGACCTGTTATCTCTCCCGACACGTCCAGCGCTGCTTACCTCCTGGGGAAACAACAGACCTGTCATAGGTATGGCCAGGGTAAAGCCGACCTGTTATCTCTCCCGACACATCCAGCACTGCTTACCTCCTGGGGAAACAACAGACCTGTCATAGGTATGGCCAGGGTAAAGCCGACATGTTATCTCTCCCGACACGTCCAGCACTGCTTACCTGCTGGGGAAACAACAGATCTGTCATAGGTATGGCCAGGGTAAAGCCGACCTGTTATCTCTCCCGACACGTCCAGCACTGCTTACCTGCTGGGGAAACAACAGACCTGTCATAGGTATGGCCAGGGTAAAGCCGACCTGTTATCTCTCCCGACACATCCAGCGCTGCTTACCTCCTGGGGAAACAACAGACCTGTCATAGGTATGGCCAGGGTAAAGCCGACCTGTTATCTCTCCCGACACGTCCAGCACTGCTTACCTCCTGGGGAAACAACAGATCTGTCATAGGTATGGCCAGGGTAAAGCCGACCTGTTATCTCTCCCGACACGTCCAGCGCTGCTTACCTCCTGGGGAAACAACAGATCTGTCATAGGTATGGCCAGGGTAAAGCCGACCTGTTATCTCTCCCGACACGTCCAGCACTGCTTACCTCCTGGGGAAACAACAGATCTGTCATAGGTATGGCCAGGGTAAAGCCGACCTGTTATCTCTCCCGACACGTCCAGCGCTGCTTACCTCCTGGGGAAACAACAGACCTGTCATAGGTATGGCCAGGGTAAAGCCGACCTGTTATCTCTCCCGACACGTCCAGCACTGCTTACCTCCTGGGGAAACAACAGATCTGTCATAGGTATGGCCAGGGTAAAGCCGACCTGTTATCTCTCCCGACACGTCCAGCACTGCTTACCTCCTGGGGAAACAACAGATCTGTCATAGGTATGGCCAGGGTAAAGCCGACCTGTTATCTCTCCCGACACGTCCAGCACTGCTTACCTCCTGGGGAAACAACAGACCTGTCATAGGTATGGCCAGGGTAAAGCCGACCTGTTATCTCTGCCGACACGTCCAGCACTGCTTACCTCCTGGGAAACAACAGATCTGTCATAGGTATGGCCAGGGTAAAGCCGACCTGTTATCTCTCCCGACACGTCCAGCACTGCTTACCTCCTGGGGAAACAACAGACCTGTCATAGGTATGGCCAGGGTAAAGCCGACCTGTTATCTCTCCCGACACGTCCAGCGCTGCTTACCTCCTGGGGAAACAACAGATCTGTCATAGGTATGGCCAGGGTAAAGCCGACCTGATATCTCTCCCGACACGTCCAGCGCTGCTTACCTCCTGGGGAAACAACAGATCTGTCATAGGTATGGCCAGGGTAAAGCCGACCTGTTATCTCTCCCGACACGTCTGTTTTAGTAAAGACTTGTATTCCCCATGAAATAAGATACCTGGAGCTTCTTTTGTTAGACCTGTGTACTGTGTCATTCCTCTTATTTCTCGTGAATATTTATGAACCCCTTAAAGACTGGGCCTGTTTTAATTTTAGCGTTTTTTTATTTTTCCTCCCCACGTTCCAATAGCCATAACTTTTTTATTTTTCCATTCACATAGCAACTGGAGGGCTTATTTTTTGCAGATCAAGATGCATTTATTACGTCTTGTATAGGAAAACAGGAAAAAAAATCTTTGTGGGGTAAAATTGAAAAAACAAAACAAAAAAACAAAACAAAATACAATTCCGCCAAGGTTTTGGGGTTGTGACATCATGGCGTTCACTGTGTGCAAAAAATGACATGGCATCCTTATTTTGCAGCTCAATACAATTATGGCGATACCAAACTTGTATAGTTTTTGTTTCATAACTTTAAAAAAATAAAAATCATTTTTTTTAAATCTAAAATTTCCTTTGCATCGCCATTTTCTGACAGCCATAACTTTTTTTAATATTTCATTCTACAGAGCTGTATGAGGTCTTTTTGATCACCGTTATTCAATGTTTTGGGGGACAAGGTGACAAAAAAATTCCGAATTGTGTGTTTCCATCTTTTACCTTTTATGGCGTTCACTGCGCAGGAATATTTTTTAAAATATTTTAATAGTTCAGACATTTTCGGATGTGAGGATTCCTAATATGTTTATTTTTTTTATTGTTTACATATTTTTATATGTAAAATTGGGAAAGGGCGGTGTGGTTTTTTTACTTAATAATTATTAGCCCTCTTAGGGGGTTAGAACCTGGGATCTTTTGATCCCTTGTCCCTTTTCCCCCTAATAAAGATCTATTAGGATGAATGGCATTCTCATGCGCTCCCTGCTGAGCTGTGTCTCATGCATAGCTCAGCAGGCAGATTACTATGCAGCGGTCACAGTTGAATGCAGCATTTGAGGGGTTAAATGACGGGGTGGTTATTATACCACAGTACCCCGCTCTATACAATTCTGGGTGAATAATGCCATACATGTACACTGCCACTGTAAGCACTGATTGGACAGAGACACACCTCTGAATGGTAACACCCAGTTGTCAATTTATTTATACATTTCTAGGAGAAATAACAGAGGAAAAGGCACAAAACAAAGTTTTAAGAACAGATGCTCCAGATTTCTTTTTTCCTGGTTACTACAAGTATTCACTACAGCAGACATGTCAGAAGAGTTGACTGCTTTGACTTATTTTATGGACATTTAGGCCTCTTTCACACGACCGTTTTTTTTTTCCGTTTTGCGGGCCGTTTTTTGCGGTCCGTATACGGAACCATTCATTTCAATAGTTCCGCAAAAAAACGGAATGTGTTCCGTATACATTCCGTTTCCGTATTTCTGTTCCGTTGAAAGATAGAACATGTCCTATATTTGGCCGCAAATCACGTTCCGTGGCTCCATTAAAGTCTATGGGTCCGCAAAAAAACGGAATGCATATGGAAATGCATCCGTATGTCTTCCGTATCCGTTCCGTTTTTTACGGAACCATCTATTGAAAATGTTATGCCCAGCCCAATTTTTTATATGAAATTACTGTATACTGTATTTGCCATACGGAAAAACGGAACGGAACAACGGAACCACAACGGAAGCAAAAAAACAGAACAACGGATCCGTGAAAAACGGACCGCAAAACACTGAAATGGACATACTGTCGTGTGAAAGAGGCCTTAGATGGTATAAGTCGTCTTTTTTGTTATGTTTTAACTGCTCTTCTATGTTGAATGTTCCTGGCTTGAAATCGTTTTTGGATTTAATTGTGTGTGTGTGTGTGTGTGTCTGTGTCTGTGTCTGTGTGTTGTATAGATAGTCAATCAAAGGAAATATCAATTAGCAAAAGTCTTGAAGGTTTTTTTCTGAAATGTTTAATAACTTGGGCTAGAAAATGGGGCTAATTAAAATAAATTTTAAAGGAGGCCTTTTAAACTCCCTGCCAATTCCACATCACCAGTCTGGTCCCTGCCAGCAGTCACTTGCCGTACAAACGAACAGTGTAGCCAGTCGCTGGCATCAGCAGTTATGTGCCATGTGACCATAGAGGCCAGTGATTGGCTGCAGAGGTGTCACGGAAGGTGTACAGGAAACAAGATCCAAAACTAAGGAACAAAAAGGGAGACTCCTGCATCAAACCTGGCACTCTCCCTGACTGCTCAGCCTATGCGAAAATCCCAATGATAGATGATCGCATATCCTCGTACCTCGACTGTATAACACCTGAACACCCTATAATAGTGAGGGGACACGACTTCCGGCTCCCTACACTAGATACGGAGGGAGTCAGGGTCACCTGGGATCCAGCAAACAGAAAAACACAAATGAATGCACAACACTTATCTTGTAGAAGACTGAGAAGTAGGATCAGCATGCACACACACTCCAGGAAGTAATATAAACCGCAAACTGATGCACTATGGGGAGGAATTTAAAGGGATGCAATCAGTCTAACTACATGACAGCTGAAAGAGGCTAACGAGATGAGGAACTGAAAGCAAAACAAAGGAAGCTCAAGGAGGAGGTTCTGAAAGGCATCTGGCAGAGCTTCTCAGATGTCTGGTGGTGACAGTACCCCTCCTTCTACGAGTGGACTCCGGACACTCAGAGCCCACCTTCTCAGGATGGGACCTATGGAAAGTCCTGATGAGACGAGTGGCCTTAATGTCCGTCACTGGGACCCACATCCTCTCCTCAGGACCATAACCCTCCCAATGAACGAGGTACTGGAGAGAACCGCGGACAACACGAGAATCCACATTCCTAGAGACCTGAAATTCAAGATTACCATCAACCATAATCGGAGGAGGAGGCAAAGACGAGGGTACAATGGGTTGGACATAAGGTTTTAATAAGGACTTATGAAAAACAAGAATCACAGTCTTCCCCGAGGAACGAGGCAGGTCCGTTATGAAGTCCATGGACAGATGTGTACAAGGACGGGAAGGAATGGGTAAGGGAAGGAGAGGACCTGATGGCCATGAATGAGGGACTTTGGCACGAGCGCAGGTCTCGCAGGCTGCCACAAAACCCTCAACCGACTTACGAAGCGCCGGCCACCAGAATCTCCGAGCGATGAGATCCACTGTGGCTCTTGCCCCCGGGTGCCCAGCAAGGACCGTATCGTGGTGTTCCTTAAAAATCTTGTGTCTTAAAGCGAGAGGCACAAACAACCTCCCAGGAGGACAAAGATCAGGAGCCTCTGACTGGGCTACCTGCACCTCTGCCTCCAATTCAGGATAAAGAGCAGAGACCACCACACCTTCAGCCAAAATGGGACCCGGGTCTTCAAAATTCCCACCTCCCGGAAAACAACATGACAGGGCATCTGCCTTCACATTCCTAACCCCAGGGCGGAACGTGACAACAAAATTAAACCTTGAAAAGAACAAAGACCATCTGGCCTGTATCGGGTTCAGACGCTTGGCTGACTCCAAGTAGGCTAGATTTTTATGGTCAGTAAACACGGTAATAGGGTGTCTGGCTCCCTCTAGCCAATGGCGCCATTCCTCAAAAGCCAACTTGATGGCCAACAATTCCCTATCTCCCACATCGTAATTTCTCTCTGCGGAGGAGAGTTTCTTCGAGAAAAAGGCACACGGTCGCCATTTGGCAGGAGAGGAACCCTGAGACAAGACCGCCCCCACACCCACCTCAGAAGCATCAACCTCAACTATGAAGGGTAGAGAAATATCAGGTTGTACCAAGATGGGAGCGGAAGCAAAACTCTCCTTGATATTAGAAAAGGCCTTACGTGCCTCTACCGACCAGGAAGAAAAATCTACCCCCTTTCTAGTCATATCAGTGAGTGGTTTAACAACAGAGGAATAATTCAAAATAAACTTCCTGTAATAATTGGCAAAGCCCAAAAAACGCATCAGCGCCTTCTGATTCTCAGGAAGCTCCCACTCAAGAACAGCGCGGACCTTCTCGGGGTCGATGCAAAAACCAGAAGCGGAGAGAAGAAACCCCAGAAATTTAATTTCTGGAACCGCAAACACACATTTTTCCAGTTTCGCGTATAATTTATTCTCCCGCAGGATGAGCAAGACCTGACGTAAGTGTTCCTTATGAGTTTTGAAATCAGGAGAAAAAATCTAAATGTCATCCAAATACACTAAAACAAATTTCCCCATTAAATGATAAAAAATGCTGTTCACAAAATGCTGAAAAACGGCTGGAGCATTCATCAAACCAAAAGGCATAACCAAACTCTCAAAAAACTGCCTGAATCTCCTAGAGGGACAAACATTTGCCAAATGATTTATACCTCCAAAACAAAAACAAACCTTCCCATGCGGGCTGAATGTTCTATTGTCAGAGGCAATCAACCCCAGCTGCATGGGCTCCTGCTCAGAAGGGGTTGACAGCGGCTGAGACCCCTGCACACTGAATGAGACCGCTGCACTGTCCTGGGATTGAGTATGACAGGAATGAGTGATCTCTCCTCTCTCTCTCTAAGACGCCTGTCAATACGAACGGCCTGAGACATGGCAGAGTCCAAGGTGGTAGGCCTCTCATGAAAGGCAAATGCATCTTTCAATCCCTCTGAAAGACCATGGCAAAATTGACTTCGGAGTGCAGCATCATTCCAACCAGTATCAGCTGCCCATCTCCGAAATTCTGAGCAGTATATCTCTGCGGATTGTTTACCCTGGCATAACAGACGTAGTCTAGACTCAGCCAAAGCAATACGATCCGGATCATCATTAATCTGACCCAGGGCTAAAAAGAATTCATCCACTGAACGGAGGGGCCGTGCCCCCACCGGCAGCGAAAAGGCCCAGGACTGAGCGTTATCCCTAAGCAGCGATATAATGATCCCCACCCTCTGTTCCTCATCACCAGAGGAATGGGGAAGTAGGCGAAAATGGAGTTTGCAAGCCTCTCTAAAACGCACAAAATTCTCACTACCCCCGGAGAACGTATCCGGGAGCGAGATCTTAGGCTCAGAACAAACTCCATGAACGCAAGCTGAACCGGTCACTTGAAACTGAGAAAGAGTCTTACGGAGATCTACTACCTCCAATGAAAGAACCTGCAAGCGTTCAGTGAAAAGTGAAACCGGATCCATGCATGAGACGGTTTTGGCGGTTTATAATGTCACGGAAGGTGTACAGGAAACAAGACAACACTAAATGAATATACGACTCACTGGATGCAAAACTAAGGAACAAAAAGGGAGACCCCTGCATCAAACCTGGCACTCTCCCTGACTGCTCAGCCTATGCGAAAATCCCAATGGTAGATGATCGCATATCCTCGTACCTCGACTGTATAACACCTGAACACCCTATAATAGTGAGGGGACACGACCTCCGGCTCCCTACACTAGATACGGAGGGAGTCAGGGTCACCTAGGATCCAGCAAACAGAAAAACACAAATGAATGCACAACACTTATCTTGTAGAAGACTGAGAAGTAGGATCAGCATGCACACACACTCCAGGAAGTAATATAAACCGCAAACTGATGCACTATGGGGAGGAATTTAAAGGGATGCAATCAGTCCAACTACATGACAGCTGAGAGAGGCTAACGAGATGAGGAATTGAAAGCAAAACAAAGGAAGCTCAAGGAGGAGGTTCTGAAAGGCATCTGTCAGAGCTTCTCAGATGTCTGGTGGTGAAAAGAGGACATGTGAATAATAAACGATACATGACCACAGCAGGCTCAGCAGAGTTTGGAGTGGGACCAGAATGGAGGCAAAGGACCAGCATGACATTTAAAAGGTGAGCACATTTAAAAAAAAAAATATTACAAACCCCTCAACTTTTTAAAAATTATGAAATCCCCTTTAAGGCCCCCATACACATTTGACTATGTTTTAACAATGTAATGTGTATGGGGATCTCCCAACTATACTCCAACAGATGATGCCAGGTGAGAGTGCAGCGTCCAACATGTACAGTGCTGCCCATAATTATTCATACCCCTGTCAAATTTTGACTTAAAGTTACTTTTATTCAACCAGGCAGTAATTTTTTGACAGGAAATGACATAGGTGTCTCCCAAAAGATAATACGACGATGTACAAGAGGCATTATTGTGGGGAAAAAAAAACATTTCTCAGCTTTTATTTACATTTGAGCAAAAAGTGTCCAGTCCAAAATTATTCATACCCTTCACAAACTGTCACAGTCTGTGGCAAAATCCCCAAAAATACCCTTCTCAATAATCAATAGAAAAGCTTTTATTGGCTATTACCGCAATCAAACCTTCCTATAATTGCAGACCAGCTTTTTGCATGTCTCCACAGGTATTTTTGCCCATTCATCTTTAGCAATGAGCTCCAAATCTTTCAGGTTGGAGGGTCTTCTTGCCATCACCCTGATCTTTAGCTCCCTCCACAGATTCTCAATTGGATTCAAGTCTGGACTTTGGCTGGGCCACTCCAAAACATTAATGTTGTTGTCTGCTAACCATTTCTTCACCACTTTTGATGTGTGTTTTGGGTCATTGTCATGCTGAAATGTCCACTGGTGCCCAAGGCCAAGTTTCTCTGCAGACTGCCTGATGTTGTCATTGAGAATCCTCACGTATTGCTCTTTTTTCATGGTGCCGTTTACTGTGATTAGGTTCCCTGGTCCATTGGCTGAAAAACACCCCCAAAGCATTAGGTTCCCACCACCATGTTTGACAGTGGGGATGGTGTTCTTTGGGTTGAAGGCTTCTCCTTTTTTACGCCGAATGAAGAAAACATCATTGTGACCAAACAATTACATTTTTGTTTCATCTGACCATAACACAGAAGACCAGAAGTCTTCTTCTTTGTCCAGATGAGCTTTTGCAAAGGCCAAGCGAGCTTTTGTGTGCCTTATCTAGAGAAGTGGTGTCCTCCTTGGTCTGCATCCGTGGAACCCAGCAGTGTGCAGTGTCCGTTGGATTGTCTGCCTTAAGACATTGCCACCAGCAGAGCCCAGATTCACCAGGATGGCCTTGGTGGTGATCCTTGGATTCTTTTTCACCTCTCTAACTATCCTCCTGGCCAGCACAGGTGTCACTTTTGGCTTCCGACCACGTCCTCTGAGATTTTCCACAGTGCGGAACATCTTGTATTTTTTAATAATACTGTGCACTGTAGCCACTGGAACTTGAAAACATTTAGAAATGGCCTTGTAGCCCTTTCCTGACTTGTGAGCAGCCACAAGGTCCTCACTGAGCTCCTTTGTCTTAGCCATGACTGTCCACAAACCAACTGCAGAGAGCTGCTGTTTTTCACCTGTTGAGTTTATTAAAACAGCTGTTCCCAATTAACCAAGGTAATTAGGATGCTTTAGATTAGCTTGGACTATTTGGAATGGTATAGAACTTTGGATTTTGCCACAGACTGTGACAGTTTGTGAAGGGTATGAATAATTTTGGACTGGACACTTTTTTGCTCAAATGTAAATAAAACCTGAGAAATGTTTTTTTTTCCCACAATAATGCCTCTTGTACATCATCTTATTATCTTTTGGGACACACCTATGTCATTTCCCATCAAAAAAATTACTTGCTGGTTGAATAAAAGTAACATTAAGTCAAAATTTGTGTATGAATAATTATGGGCAGCACTGTATGTGTGTAAATATTTAATGTATTTGCAATGTATGGTATTTTCTATTTATCAGGCTGGCAATGTCATTACACCCATTCGCCCCTAGGCAGTGCTGGCGCCACATAATATGTATAGCCAGGGGTTTGCTAATAAAGTTAGTTAACAGGAAGTGAATTAATTCATTTAGTTCAGAATGTAGTGAAGGAGAGGAGGAAAGCAAGTGTATGGAGGAGGCCTTATCCACAATGTAGCTGCAATTTCTTTCCTTTGGGCCCTGATCAAGCCTGGAGATGACAGACCAAGTAGTTACTGCAGCCAAGCACAAGACCATAAGTCTATGTCTAAATATGAAGCAAGCCTTATAGAGCTGAATCCAGGCTATGGACTTCACAAGTGTCTGAGAGCAACTTTAGGAGTGGCAGAGAGGATTTAGTGCTGTCTTCCCATCCACTACACTGCCGGCCCAGGGAGGCTCTGCTAACCGTGAGTACATGAACTACTACCCCCATCGGCCCACCGTAGTCTTATGTGTTTCCCCTGTGGTCCGGCTCGTTGCATCTAATTGGCGTCACGAACCGGATACAAAATCCTCTTCGCCTTTTTCCACCTGCACTGTGAATGTTTACATGGTGTGTTCAATAAAAACATGGTAACATTAAATTATTTGTGTGTTATTAGTTTAAGCAGACTGTGATTGTCTATTGTTGTGACTTAGGCTACTTTCACACTTGCGTTCGGAGCGGATCCGTCTGCTATTTGTACAGACGGATCCGCTCCTATAATGCAAACGATGGTATCCGTTCAGACGGAACCGTTTGCATTACATTTTACTAAAAAAGTCTAAGTACAATTTGTATTTAGACGGATCCGTCCAGACTTTACATTGAAAGTCAATGGGGGACGGATCAGTTTGAAAAATGCACCATATTGTGTCACCTTCAAACGGATCCGTCCCTATTGACTTCCATTGTAACTCTGGACGGATCCGTTTGCCTCCGTACGGCCAGGCGGACACCCGAACACTGCAAGGTGTCCGCCTGCTGAGCGGAGCGGAGGACAGACGGTGCCCGACTGATGCATTCTGAGCGGATCCGCATCCACTCAGAATGCATTAGGGCTGGACGGATCCGTTCGGGGACGCTTGTGAGAGCCTTCAAACGGAACTCACAAGCGGAACCCCGAACGCTAGTGTGAAAGTAGCCTTAGATGAAGATCAGATCACATTTTATGACCAATTTGTGCAGAAATCCATATCATTCCAAAGGGTTCACACACTTTTTCTTGCAACTGTAGATGCAATAAATGAATAGTGCAAATAATCGCATTAGAGTATCTTTAGAGTAAGGTAAAGTGCACAGAACTGTCACTTTAAGTGCAATAAAAGTATTTTGTAATCCATGGGAATAATGTCATTAGTTGTAATCCTAATGAGGCAATAGTTGTAATCCACATAAGGCACAAAGTCATTTGTAATCCACATGGGTAGTAGTATAGCAGCACAGGTCATGAGAACCACAAGCAAAGGCTCCCAAATAACCTGAAAAGGGGGGAAAAAATAAAATAAAAAAAGGTAAATGGCGCTGTTGAGTGCAACTTGGAGACAATGACCACTGGGGAGAGTTCTAACAAATATGACCAACAGGGTGAGGGAAAAACGGGGGCAACCTGCAACATAAAGCATATTAACACAATGCCAAAAGGCCCTCACCTGTCAGGAACAGTCCACATAGTGGCTCCCAAGGTCAGTGTTTCTTCTTTAAAGTTGAGACAGTCCAGCTCCTATGGATGGTTCCGGACTCCATTGGGACCGCCACCGGATTCCTGCAGAGGTGGGTCCTGGTCCATAGGAAGTAGGGATCGACCGATTATCGGTTTTACCGATATTATCGGCCGATATTGAGGATTTTGACTGTTATCGGTATCTGCATTTATTTTGCAGATATACCGATAACGTACTGGGAACACAGATCGCGCTGCTGTCAGCGCTCTCCGTGTTCCCTCAGCAGCAGCACAGGGGGGGAGAAGCAGTGTCTCCCTCCCCCTGTGCTGCTGCTGCAGCCAATGGGAGGACAAGGGACAAGAGAAGGGGAGGGGCTGTGGCCACTGCGCCACCAATGAAGAGAAATCTCTCATTCATTCAAATTGAACAGGAGGCGGGAGCTGCAGAATGACATAGTCGGCTCCCGACCTCTATGAGCGGTAGCTGCGATCCTCGGTTAACCCCTCAGGTGCCGCGGATCGCAGCTACCGCTCATAGAGGTCGGGAGCCGGCTATGTCATTCTGCAGCTAGCACCCGCCTCCTGTATATGAATAAATGAGAGATTTAACTTCATTGGTGGCGCAGTGCGCCCCCCCCCCCCAAGCCCCCCAGTATATTACTCATTGGTGGCGCAGTGCGCCCCCCCCCAAGCCCCCCAGTATATTACTCATTGGTGGCGCAGTGCGCCCCCCCCAAGCCCCCCAGTATATTAATCATTGGTGGCGCAGTGCGCCCCCCACCCCCACATTAAAAACATTGGTGGCGCAGTGCGCCCCCCCCACCCAAGCCCCCCCCTTGTATTAATCATTGGTGGTGTAGCGGATCCCCTCTCCCCTGCTCCTCCGATCGGAGCCCCAGCAGTGTAATGCCTGGGGCTCCGATCGGTTACCATGGCAGCCAGGACGCTATTGAAGCCCTGGCTGCCTTGATAAGCTCCATGCTGCTGTGTGCACAAAGCACAGAGCAGCAGGGACAGTGAGAGCTCCTATTCACCCTGATAGAGATCTATCAGGCTGAATAGGACAAGGGTTCTAGTCCCTAAGGGGGCAAAAAGTTAGAAAAACAAAACAAAAGTTAAAAAAATAAAACACCAAAATATTAAGTATAAATGAAAAAAAGAAAAACGACACATTAACAATAAACATTAATTTTCAGCAGATTTGTGTAGGAATTTTTTTTTTCAAAAATGAAAATTCCCAGAATATCGGTATAAATTATCGGCTATCGGCCTGAAAGTTCACAAATTATCGGTATCGGTATCGGCCCTAAAAAATCTATATCGGTCGATCCCTAATAGGTAGGTCTTCAGATGATCTGGCTGGGTTAGGCAGGACTAGGTCAGGGCTTCGACTCAGGTATTGGAGGTAGGGTCTGAGGCCAATAGGCTCCCTGACGTGCAACATGTTCCTTCCAGGCCTCCCAGAAGAGGTCGACGTTCTCCTCCATCCTCAAAGGAGCCATAGATTAACTTCCAGCTCCCATGTGGGTATCGCGATCCGTGTCCAGATGCGCCGTACCCTACTGCACATTCTGTCCTTCAGCGACATCTTCTGGCACCGGGGTCTTCAGCTGAGTTAGCCGGCTAGCGGAGCCCCATGGAACAAGCTGCATGGTGTCCGAGAGGCTTATTGGGTGCACCACCCTTACCAGGCGCTGGCGTACCACAGGCTGTGAGTCCATATGGCGGAAGACACCTTGTATCCCGTTCCTCCTGATCAGCGGAGGGGGCGCTCCGCCCGCCTCCACCGTACCGGCCGGCATGGGGTTGGCCTGCGCCTCCTTTCTCTGGTATCGCTTGTGCTGTGGCTTAGGTGCCAGAGTAGCGTTCTCCGTCTCTCTGGCAAGCACTGGAGACGATGGAGGGGCTCTTGCTTCAGGGAGTTTATTCTCCCAGCTTGGGTAAGGTGTTGTCATGTTGTCTTTGCTGGTGAAGACAGAAAATGAAGGAGGGGCTTTAGGGGTGGAGCTTCCCTTCTCCCTCGTCATGCAACAGTCTTGCTCCCTGTAGGCTGGGCTAAGTTTTCACGCTTCAGCAAGGGGTGTTCCTTTAATTTCGCACCTCTCGGCATGAAGAAGATGCTGCACCATATTATGTAGAATTGGCACATTTAGGCCCCTTTCACACGGGCGAGTATTCCGCGCGGATGCGATGCGCGAGTTGAACGCATTGCACCCGCACTGAATCCCGACCCATTCATTTCTATGGGGCTGTGCACATGAGCATTGATTTTCACGCATCACTTATGTGTTGAGTGAAAATCGCAGCATGTTCTATTTTGTGCATTCTTCACGTAACGCAGGCCCCATAGAAATGAATGGGGTTGCGTGAAAATCGCAAGCATCCGCAAGCAAGTGCGGATGCGGTGCGATTTTCCCGCACGGTTGCTAGGAGACGATCGGGGTGGAGACCCGATCATTATTATTTTCCCTCATAACATGGTTATAAGGGAAAATAATAGCATTCTGAATACAGAATGCATAGTACAATAGCGCTGGAGGGGTTAAAAATAATAATTTAACTCACCTTAATCCACTTGATTGCGCAGCCCGGCATCTCTTCTGTCTGTCTTCTGTGCTGTGTGGAGGAACAGGACCTGTGGTGACGTCACTCCGGTCATCACATGATCCGTCACCACAGGTCCTGTTCCTCCACACAGCTAAGATGAAGACAGAAGGAGATGCCGGCTTCGCAATCAAGTGGACTAAGGCGAGTTAAATTATTTTGTATTTATTTTTAACCCCTCCAGCGCTATTTTTCTATGCATTCTGTATTCAGAATGCTATTATTTTCCCTTATAACCATGTTATAAGGGAAAATAATACAATCTACAGAACACCGATCCCAAGCCCGAACTTCTGTGAAGAAGTTCGGGTTTGGGTACAAAACATGCGCGATTTTTCTCACGCGCGTGCAAAACGCGCGTGAGAAAATGTGCAGCGTTTTGCACCAGTCGCTCCGCATCAAAGTCACTAGAGTCACTTTTAAAGGCAGATTTCTAAATCCAATAAGCAAATAAAGTTGGTAGGCACGCAGTTTTGTTGTTTGACTCCTGTTCTTTAGTACAATGGTATGCGGCACACAGTATGGGGATGTCAGAATCCTGTTCGTGACGCCAAATGATGCAACACGGGTTCCAACAAAGGGTCCCTTAAAGAGAAAGCAGTCCCTGGCCTGTCGTAATGCCACTTGCTTTGCAGCGAGCGGTTGACAGCGTCTGGCGGATCCCTTGCCCCTTAGGAGGTTTCTACGAAATACAGGTGAAACTTGAAAAATTTGAATATCGTGCAAAGTTAATTTATTTCAGTAATGCAACTTAAAAGGTGAAACTAACATATGAGACTCATTACAGGCAAAGCGAGATATTTCAAGCCTTTATTTGTTATATTATGGCTTACAGTTTATGAAACCCCAAAGTCACAATTTTGAGGTACCCTTTGCTCAGGGGGTATGGAATTAATTACCTGACTAGAGTGTGACACTTTGAGCCTAGAATATTGAACCTTTTCACAAAATTCTAATTTTAAGCTGCATTAATGCAATTCCTTTTAATTTGCATAACTGAAATAACTGGGCTTTTGCACGATATTCTAATTTTTCGAGTTTCACCTGTATGTCCCTCTTATAGAGCAAATAAACGTGACGCCAGCTGCCGTTAAGCAGCGGAAGCACAAGGCTCCCTTTGTAGATGGTAGTGTTGGTACCCAGGGGTAGGATTGCCAGAGTGGTGCAGGGTGGCCTACAGTCTCTGTAGATGTTATATACATGTGTCACGGTATTCCTACCTGGGTATCTGTGGATCCCAGACGTGGTGTGGTCCAAAGAAGTGCAAAGGGGGTTGTTGAACTTGGACGATGAGTAGGTAGAATAAATGGAGTCCAGACTTTGTAGTAACGTTCAACAGTTGCTTTACTTGGCAAAAACGGTAATCCAAACTGTTTCCAAACGATATCTTGGTCATCAGCAGGTATTGGCATTAATGGCAGGCAAATACTTCTCTGCAACAATCTCAACACTGCTATGCTAGCTGGAGTAAATAGGAACTCTTCCTCTTCTGCTGGAACTTAGTTTAGCTGTCTGTAGTCTGTCTCTTACTTTAATCCTAGGAACATCTTGTCCTGGCTTTGGAGTACCTCAAGCTCTAGCTTCAGCTTGGATGAAGGCAATGCAAGCCCAGGAGGGGACAAGCAACCATGTAGATATCGCAGGCAGGGCCTGCAGGCCTAGCAGTGTTCTGCTAGCCGACACACAACCTCTCCCTAAGGAGGGTGGACTAGATACTCTTGCAGGCTCGTCCAGGAGGGAACGAGGGCCCACTGCTTCCCAATCCAGGGGCTACTCTGACCTGAACAACTAAACTCCCTCTCTAAAGAGGCTGGGGGGAACCAGAAGGTTCCTCTCCAGAGAAACTATCTCTGCCAATGCTGCCGCCATCTGCTGGTGTACCAGGTAATTATACGAACATATCAGTTACATGAATAAATATGCACGGTGAAGATAAATACACTACTGCATTAGATGACACTTTATATTAGCCTAAAGGAAATGGTAGCAAGGTGTCAAGAAGTGGTAATGGCACTCCAGGACATTATACATACAGGACACGTTTAGCACATTGTACATGACTCACCATGTTCGGCCTCTTTCACTCTTCAGTGAATCGCTGATATGTGCTGTCCATGGTCTCACAAATCCAATGCGTGCAGTCCGTGGTCTCACGTATCTATTGTGTGCTGTCCCTGGTCTCACGTATCCATTGCATGATGTCTGTGGTCTCATGTATCTATTGCATGCTGTTCTTGGTCTGACGTATCCATTACGTGCCGTCCTTGGTCTTATGTATCCATTGTGTGCTGTCCGTGGTCTCACAAATCTATTATGTGCTGTCCGTGGTCTCACATATCCATTGTGTGCTGTCCGTGGTCTCACATATCCATTGTGTGCTGTCCGTGGTCTCACATATCCATTGTGTGCTGTCCGTGGTCTCATGTATCGATTTTGTGCCGTCTGTGGTTTCACGTATCCATTGTGTGCTGTCCGTGGTCTCACGTATCCATTGTGTGCTGTCCGTGGTCTCACGTATCCATTTACTTCAATGTCTATATTCACACATCAGTGGTTTTCCACAGAATGTGGGTCTGTGGTGACACCAGGGAAACATGCCCAATTTTTGTCCGCGATTACGGATCCCTTAATGCACATTATAGCCTAGGGGTCTATGAAAACCATGGACACAACACAGATGTCATCCGTGTTTGGTCTGTGGTTTCCATGGACCATACAAGTAGAAGGAGATGCTCTGGAAATTAATTTTCAGCCTACCAGTGTACGTGTTATACGGATGCCACACAGAGGGCAAAAAATAGACGCACAGGCCAAACACGGATTCTTAACAGACATTTTTACAGATGAACCACTAACCATCTTGTCATCAAAGAGACAGACGTGTGAAAGGGGCCTAAGATAGAGTAGTTTTAGCTAGTAGTTCCCCACTACCAATTGCCTTGGTGAGGTTAAAGGAGACCTATCACCATGAAAAGGCAATGTAAGCTGCTGGCAGCATGTTATAGAGCAGAAGGAGCTGAGCAGATTGATATATAGTTTTATGGGAAAAGATTCAGTAAAACAGTCTTCCCTCTATGAGGAGGCGGTCCTATCAGTAATAGGACTCCTCCTCATAGAGAGAAGGCTGTAAGTTACTGATAGGACCGGCTCCTCATAGAGGGAAGGCTGTCAATCACTGATAGGACCGCCTCCTCAGAGGGAAGGCTGTCAATCACTGATAGGACCTCCTCCTCATAGAGGGAAGGCTGTCAATCACTGATAGGACCTCCTCCTCATAGAGGGAAGGCTGTCAATCACTGATAGGACCTCCTCCTCATAGAGGGAAGGCTAACAATCACTGATAGGACCGCCTCCTCATAGAGGGAAGGCTGTCAATTACTGATAGGACCTCCTCCTCATAGAGGGAAGGCTAACAATCACTGATAGGACCGCCTCCTCATAGAGGGAAGGCTGTCAATTACTGATAGGACCTCCTCCTCATAGAGGGAAGGCTGACAATCACTGATAGGACCTCCTCCTCATAGAGGGAAGGCTGTCAATCACTGATAGGACCGCCTCCTTGACTTCAAAGCCCAGCATGAGCAGGAATTTAAATGAATAAAATACAAGTTTTTATATATATAGTTCCCATAGAACTATATATCCATCTGCTCAGCTCCTCCTGCTCTATAACCTGCTGCCTGCAGCTCAGACACCATGTTCAGTGTGACAGGTTCCCTTTGATCACACCCATCTCCTGTACAGACAGATCCCCCACCATCATTGAGATAAGCGCAAAGGCTTTTAGAAGATAATTTTTGATTCCAACTTTCAATTTAATGAGAATGGGCATTAAACACACAAATCTCCATTAGATCATAATGTCTCTAATTACGTGACCTCGCCTAAAACCTTTAGGGTGGTGTCACACACAGCTTTTTGTGGAAGTTTTCTGAGCTGAAGCCAGAAGTGGGCTGGAAGGAAATGAGAAATAAAGGAAGGGTTTAGGCTAGCTGCACACGGGTGCGTTTCCTTACCAAATCTGCACCACAAACCGCACCATTAGGGATCATTGTATACAGATTTGCATTGCAAAGGGTGAAATCCGCACACATAAAAAAAAAAAAAAAAAACGCAAAACAATAGACATACTGCAGATTTTTCAATCTGCACGACAGATCAATTTCTGCACAGATAAAAAAGCTAAGTGTACATGAGATTTGCCTAAGGCCTCATTCACACGACAGTATTTTTTCACTGTCCGCAAAACGGGGTTCCGTTGGTCCGTGATCCGTGACCGTTTTTTCGTCCGTGGGTCTTCCTTGATTTTTGGAGGATCCACGGACATAAAAAAAAGTAGTTTTGGTGTCCGCCTGGCCGTGCGGAGCTAAACGGATCCGTACTGAATTACAATGCAAGTCAATGGAGACGGATCCGTTTGACGTTGACACAATATGGTGCAATTGCAAACGGATCCGTCCCTATTGACTTTCAATGTAAAGTCTGGAGTCCCTTTTATACCATCGGATCGGAGTTTTCTCCAATCCGATGGTATATTTTAACTTGAAGCGTCCCCATCACCATGGGAACGCCTCTATGTTAGAATATACTGTCGGATATGAGTTACATCGTGGGAACGCTTCTAGTTAGAATATACTACAAACTGTGTACATGACTGCCCCCTGCTGCCTGGCAGCACCCGATCTCTTACAGGGGGCCGTGATCAGCACAATTAACCCCTCAGGTGCCGCACCTGAAGGGGTTAATTGTGCGTATCATAGCCCCCTGTAAGAGATCAGGGCTGCCAGGCAGGAGGGGGCAGTCATGTACACAGTTTGTAGTATATTCTAACTAGAAGCGTCCCCATCACCATAGGAACGCCTCTGTGTTATAATATACTGTCGGATATGAGTTTTCACGATGTAACTCATATCCGACAGTATATTCTAACATAGAGGCGATCCCTGTTTCTCCAGTGCATATTTCACCCTTTTCAAAGGTAGGGTGAGATCTGCAGAAAGGGTGGGATCTGCAGGAATTCCACATCAAAGCCACATAAAAATATCACATGAATTTTTATGTGTAGTTGTGGTGCAGGTTTTTTGCAGATTTTCTACACACAAATCTGCACCGTGTAGGTACCCTATGTTAGGAATGGGACAAGGGTACATATTCCTGAGCAAAGTTTCTTGCTGTCCACACCATCAGGGCTCATGCACATGGCCGTTGCCAGTTTTTGCGGTCCGCAAGTTGCGCAAAACATGGATACTGGCCGCGTATGTTCCGCATTTTGCAGAACGGAATGTCCTGCCCTCTACAGAACTGTCATATCCTTGTCCGTAAAATGGACAAGAATAGGACACATTCTATTTTTTTTTGCAGGGCAGCGGAACGAACATACAGATGTGGACGGCCCACGGGTGTGCTTTTTCGCATCTTTTGCGGCACCATTGAAGTGAAAGGGTCCGCATCTGACATGCAAATAATGCAGATCAGATGCAGAACAAAAATATGTTTATGTGCATAAGCCCCTGGGCCGCATTTTTTGCACATAGGATGTGGATCCTTTTATTTCATTTTTACCTGTCCGCATCCGCACATCCGTTCTGCGGACCCTTGGACAAGAATAGGCAGTTCTTACAGAAGGCAGAAAGTACCGTCCCGCAAAATGCTCCCTAAGGCCCCATTCACACAATCATATTTGTGGTACGCATCCAATCCACATTTTTTGTGGGTTGGATGTGGACCCAGTCACTTCAATGGGGCTGCAAAGGATGCAGACAGCACGCCTTGAGCCGTCTGCCTCCGTATGTCCGGTCCGGAGTCTCGCAAAAGAGATAGAACACGTCTTATTCTTGTCCATTTAGCATTAGGCACTGTTACAAGGGGGTCCGCCCAAAAAAAAAAAAAATGATGAAACTTGGACGTCATTCGTATTTTTTGCAGATCCATGGTTTGCAGACGGCAAAATACATACGGTCGTGAGAATGCACCCTGAGGGTGCCTACACAAGAGGCAGATTTTGTTTGCAGAAATTTATGTGAATGAGAATCAATTCTTTGCTCCTGAATGAGACTTGCAGAAATCCATGCGCTTGCTGCCAGAACAACCTGCCACAAAATCTGGCACCCTTAGGCCCTGTTCACACAGCAGATTTAGCCATGGCAAATTGTGCTGCCTGAGGGAATCGCCTCATTGGTGGTGCACCCCTGGCGAACACCCGACGCAGTTTCCAGCAGCCTCTGCCCGGTCACCGTGCCAAGAAAGGCCATGTGGCTATAAAACGTGAGACAGACTCAGTGCGGATGCTGGAGATCCACGCCAATGTCTGCCAGGCATAAGCTCCGTGTGAACGGGGCCTTAGAATGCAACACACCCAACAGCGAGCCCCTAGGGTATTAAGACTAAGCGAGCACAGGTTTGGGCAGTGTCGGCACGCCTCTGTCCTGTATAGTGGCTGAAAAACAAAATCCTCATTAATTGATAGCAATAGCATTTCAAAGGAAGACTGAACAGTCAACACCCCACAGTGTGAATACAGCTCTATATACAAGCAGCCAACAAGCTATCCACAGGTCAGGACAATCAACACAATGAATTCTCACCTTAAAGGGGAGAAGCTTTGTCCCCCTCACCGCAAACTGACCTGACTGACAGAACATTAGTCTGTTACCATGAAAACTATGTACGTGAAAGGTTTACCTAACAATCAGTGACATGACACCTTCCCTACAGTACCTACAGGGGTTGTCTCCCAGTTTAAAGAGGACCTCTCACCTCTCCTGACATGTCCGTTTTAGTAACCACTTTCATTTTCCATGTAGTAACAATTCTAGTGCATCTTTCATATAAGGGTACTTTCACACTTGTGGCAGAGGATTCCGTCAGGGCAATCCGGTCGCAAACTGATGGCATTTGTCAGACTGATCCGTATGCGGATCCGTCTGACAAATGCATTGAAATACCGGATCCGTCTCTCCGGTGTCATCCGGAAAAACGGATCCGGTATTAATGTTTTTTTGCATTTTGAAAGGTCTGCGCATCCGGAAAGCCGGATCCGTTTTGCCGGAACACTTAATGCCTGGATCCGGCACTAATACACTTCAATGTAAATTAATGCCGGACAAAGCTTCTCCCCTTTAGGCCTCATGCACACAAACGTTTTTTGCGTTCCGTATACGGGCCGTATTTTGATTCCGTATACAGTCCGTATACGGAACCATTAATTTCAATGGGTCCGCTCATCACATGGTCCATCACCGTTGTGATGGATCATTGTGATAGACCATGTGATGAGCGCAGTGACGTCACCAAAGGTCCTTTTCCGCCAGGTCCTCAAAGAAGAAGAAAGAAGACAAGCCGGGCTTCGCGAACAAGTGGATGAGGGAGTTTAATTTTTTATTTATTTTTTAACCTCTCCATCACTATTTACTAAGCATTCTGTATTAAGAATGCTATCATTTTCCCTTATAACCATGTTATAAGGGAAAATATTAAAATCTACAGAATACCTAACCCAACCCGAACTTCAGTGAAGAAGTCCGGGTTCGGGTCTGGGTACCACATTCAGTTTGGCTGCAGTTATGTCCACGTTTTAGTGGGTTTCCCATAACCACACTAAACTCTGGCCTCATTTGCACTGGAGAGGTAGAGCACTTTTTGGAGTATACACACAGTGCATGGATCTTTCTGCTTCCGGCTTTATCCACTGTGTTACTTTTGGTGACGGTGGTTCTGAGAACAGCTGATCAATAGGGGTGCGCGAGGGTGCTGGGTGTCAGGCACCCACCAATCTGATATTGACCTATCTTAATGAAAGGTCAATGTGTGGAGCCCAGATAACTCTTTCTACCCTTGTCACAATGTAGCGGGAGGGCAGGAACACCAGAATGACAACAGAAGGAAAATTACCCAAAACTAGGCCTCACGGCTAGGGAAAGGAAAAGGTCTCCACCAAGGAAACCCTAAATCTAGCCCTGACTCCTTTCAGTATGAATAGACCCTAAAGGTGGGAATATTCATACACTGGATACCTAGGCCCTAAAATCCCTGAAAATCCCTAGGTGTAGTGACAGGGTCTGAGACCTACTGGTTCCTTCCCAGATGAATGAACCAGCGTCTCCCTGAGGTCTAGGAAACAATGAGCAAAAGGGGAAAACAAAATAAAAAGGGGAGTACACTTATCTTCAATAGAAAATGGCATGAGCAGGAACTCAGAGGAGGAAAACACACCAGCTCTTCCAACTCCAGGCAGATAATATCAACCGCATGGTAAGAAGTGTGAGTCCAAACTAAATAAAGGAACAATAATGACCACAAGCTACACCTGAAACAAGAGGTGTGGTCATACCAACAACACTGCAAAGTGAAAACCGAGAGGCTGTCAGATAACCTCACGTGATGCAAGTCTCTCAGATCTTCTAACCTCTGTCACAGGAAGGGTTGTGACAACCCTTTCCTGACCAGACAATTTTCCATTTTTAAGTTTTAGTTTTTTACTCCTCCCTCCTGGAGCCATACCTTTTTTTATTTTTATTTTCACATAGCCGTATGAGGGCTTGTTTCTGAAGTTTTTATTGATATCATTTTGGAGTGTGCTTGACTTTTAGATCACTTTATATTCTCATGTTTTGGGGAGGTGAAGCATAAACTAATACTGTAGTTTGGGCATTTTGGGACGTGGCGATGCCAATGATCTTTATTTTTTTATTGTGTATTTCTTTTTAATAAGGGAAAATCATCACATTTTGGAATTCTTGGAAGTGATCTTATAAAGTATTCGGCCTAGAGGACGAAGTGTTAACACTATGCATAGTCTGTTCCTTATTACATTCAATATGGCCGATCTCATTGTGAGATGCTGCTTGTGATGTCATCATTAGAATCCTGGCAGATGACTCACTTACTTGTGGTGTCATAATGGGGGCCGTGACTCATAAATTGGGTTTAAATTGAGGTGATGAACTGACCCCAGCCTCATTCACCCAGACTGGCTCTCACCATTCGGGGACTGGGACGAGCAGCATAGCACATTGGGCAAGTTGGCCAATATGGCCTTATATTTGGGAATTGTTTTGCTGATCTTTATTTTCTTTCTCTTCCAAAAATGTATGTGACCCTCTCCGGCCCCGGAAAATCTGCCTGAGGAACGACACTCAACCTCCTCCAATGGAAGAATCCCAGGAGAAAGTGAAGGAGCCTCCATCTTCCTTAAAGAGCCAGAACCACAGAGATCCAAGACCATTTTATAATAAATAAAGTTTTTTGTGTGTGTTTCTTTAAAAAAAGATTGTTGTGTTTTGTATTTCTTAAATATTAAACTGCACCATTTCTCCTGTGCCCCTGTTTTCTATAGGTATCCTAGGGGGTGTATTGAATGGGTACAAGACTGAACCTTGAAGGATGGGTAACCTAATGAACTCCATAGAGGAAGCATTGCTCCCAAGGGCCGTGCAGTGACTGGAGGGCATACCCTTTCTTCCCTCGGGCCACATCCTGATTATGGGACTGCTGCCTGATAGTAGTTGGGGGTGACCTAAATGTTAAGTATCTGAATGGATTTAAGGCAGGGCGTGTAGAGTGCAATGGCCAGCATATGGTATAGGAGTCATAAAAATAAGCCACAGGTAGAATAAACATCTCTCTCTTTACTATACAGCAAAATGGGAGTTGTAGTACATCCAACTACAGCAAAACACAGTTCCAACTGTACACAGTGCAATTCTCTCCCAGATAGCGGTGTATGGATTTAGGCAAGGATGAGGGTTATGGCCCTCTTTGAACACTATCTTACTAAAGTCCCTCTCAGTACTACAAACTGGATTCCCAAAAAGTTGGGACACTAAACAAATTGTGAATAAAAACTGAATGCAATGATGTGGAGATGGCAAATGTCAATATTTTATTTGTAATAGAACGTAGACGACAGATCAAACGTTTAATCCGAGTAAATGTATCATTTTAAAGGAAAAATAAGTTGATTCAAATTTTGACGGTGTCAACAAATCCCCAAAAAGTTGGGACAAGTAGCAATAAGAGGCTGGGAAAAGTAAATTTGAGCATAACGAAGAGCTGGAAGACCAATTAACACTAAATAGGTCAATTGGCAACATGATTGGGTATAAAAAGAGCGTCTCAGAGTGGCAGTGTCTCTCAGAAGCCAAGATGGGTAGAGGATCACCAATTCCCACAATGTTGCGCAGAAAGATAGTGGAGCAATATCAGAAAGGTGTTACCCAGCGAAAAATTGCAAAGACTTTGCATCTATCATCATCAACTGTGCATAACATCATCCGAAGATTCAGAGAATCTGGAGCAATCTCTGTGCGTAAGGGTCAAGGCCGTAAAACCTTACTGGATGCCCGTGATCTCCGGGCCCTTAAACGACACTGCACCACAAACAGGAATGCTACTGTAAAGGAAATCACAGAATGGGCTCAGGAATACTTCCAGAAACCATTGTCAGTGAACACAATCCTCCGTGCCATCCGCCGTTGCCAGCTGAAACTCTACAGTGCAAAGAAGAAGCCATTTCTAAGCAAGATCCACAAGCTCAGGCGTTTTCACTGGGCCAGGGATCATTTAAAATGGAGTGTGGCAAAATGGAAGACTGTTCTGTGGTCAGACGAGTCACGATTCTAAGTTCTTTTTGGAAATCTGGGACGCCATGTCTTCCGGACCAAAGAGGACAAGGACAACCAAAGTTGTTATCAACGCTCAGTTCAGAAGCCTGCATCTCTGATGGTATGGGGTTGCATGAGTGCGTGTGGCATGGGCAGCTTGCATGTCTGGAAAGGCACCATCAATGCAGAAAAATATATTCAGGTTCTAGAACAACATATGCTCCCATCCAGACGTCATCTCTTTCAGGGAAGACCCAGCATTTTTCAACAAGATAATGCCAGACCACATTCTGCATCAATCACAACATCATGGCTGCGTAGGAGAAGGATCCGGGTACTAAAATGGCCAGTCTGCAGTCCAGATCTTTCACCTATAGAGAAAATTTGGCGCATCATAAAGAGGAAGGTGCAACAAAGAAGGCCCAAGACGATTGAACAGTTAGAGGCCTGTATTAGACAAGAATGGGAGAGCATTCCTATTTCTAAACTTGAGAAACTGGTCTCCTCGGTCCCCAGACGTCTGTTGAGAAATTCTGATTCAACATATTTTTCCCTTAAAATGGTACATTTTCTCAGTTAAAACTTTTGTTGCGTGATTTATGTTCTATTCTGAATAAAATATTAGAAGTTGGCACCTCCACATCATTGCATTCACATTTTATTCACGATTTGTATAGTGTCCCAACTTTTTTGGAATCCGGTTTGTATCTATGGCTGGCAGCAATAGACTGGCAATAAGGGCTGTAATATCCACTGTGGGATACAGGGTTTTAATGACACATCTGGTCAGGGTGTGTCCAGGTGTGAACAGTTTCCCTCACTGCAGCAAAGTCTGAATGCCTGTAGATTACTTTGTTGCTCCTATGCTTGGCCATACAGATTCTAAGTTCTCCTTTTCTCTCCTTCTCTGTCTTTCTCTCTTTCCGTGGATCTTGCAGAGATCTTTTAGTCTCTGTAGCTTTTTTGGGCCTGAGAAGAGGGAACTCTCACTAAGCACTCCCTAACTGAGCTGGGGACGGATCCTGGATCCCCACCCATCCTCCTGCAAAGGGCTGAGCCAGAATTATAAATCCATGGCTGTGCCATCCATACATAGCTATGCTGGGTGCAATGCATAACATCATATTAAATAACATTAAAGATCAAACCCTTTGCAGATCCCCCCTGCTCTGTGGAACTGCAAGGATAAAGTGCTAACCCATTATCTGTAGCCTGAACCTTATAACATTCAATATGGCCTCCCTCATGGTGAGATGCTGCTTGTGATGTCAGAATTAGAATCCTGGCAGATGACTCACTTACTTGTGATGTCATAATAGGGGTCGTGACTCATTTACTTATAATGTAATAATCAGGGGAGGACCCGTCCCCGGCTCTCACCATTAAAGGGCCTCTGATGAGCAGCCCAGGACCAGATCAGGTAAGTTTGGCCGCTTCTCTTCTCGTGTTTGGGAATTCTTTTGTGGATATTTATTCTCTTTCTCTTCTATACAATGTGAGAGCTGCGTGTGACCCTCTCCGGCCCCCGAAAATCTGCCTGAGGTGCGAAACTCAACCTCCTCCAAGGAAGAATCCCAGGAGAAAGTGAAGAAAAAGCCACACAAGCTCCCTTAAAGAGCCAGAGCCATAGAAATCCAATAATAAATGTTTTTGTGTGTTTATTTAAAAAGATACGGCTGTTGTGTTTTTATTGCACCATTTCTCCTGCGCCCATTTTCTATAGGTATCCTAGGGGGTGTCCTGAATAGGTGCAGGACTGAATCCTGGAAGGATGGGTAACCAATGAACTCCAGAGGGGAAATTTATTAAAGGGATATTCCCATCTGGGACATTTATGGCAAACTACTAGGATATGGAATTCACGGGATATAATAGAGACTCTAAAACAGTTTATTAAATATGTATTAAAAGGGGCAGGGAAATAAGCCCTATAAAAAACAAACAAAAGACCCCCTATGAACTGTTGAAATAACGTAAACTATGCCCAGAGGGCTTTGGGGGGTAGACCACACTAGGGGTCTATATCCTCCAATAGAGATCACTGAGGGGTCTGGTTTATACATACAAGTGGCTGATGCTTTATGACACTGAACTCGAGGCACATAATATGAGCGTTTGGCCCCATACAATAGTCACAGTGTTAGATAACAGCCAGGTAAACCGTGTCACTAACGGCCAGGTCGGATGTATCCCCCAATATCACAGGGGAAAACCGTGGTGTCCAGAAAAATGGGTCTAGACACCTATGATCGGACCAGTTCAGTGATCAGTTAGAGGCAGTAGTGAAATGCCACCAGGGTCCCCACCATAAACTGGGGGATTTAAATCAATGTCCCTGTATGTGGATCAGAAAAGGAAAGCCCAGTACATCAGTTATAGTAAAGTGATGACTACTCCAAACACCACTGACGAGCTAACGAAACTAGCTCAGCTTCATAGGCAGGAGAGGCAGTGCGTGGAGGCTCCACACATCTCTTCAATGTAGAGTCACCTGGAGCAAGGTAAACTGCCAAGTATAAAGTCAATGCTGAGCTGCCGGCAGGCTGTCTGGGCATAGTTTACGTTATTTCTACAGTTCATAGGGGGTCTTTTTGTTTGTTTGTTTGTTTTTATAGGGCTTATTTCCCTGCCCCTTTTAATACATATTTAATAAACTTAGTTGTTTTAGCGTCTCTATTATATCCCGTGAATTCCTTATTGTACTGAGACGTAATACCTTCCATTTTCTGTTATCCATACTACTAGGATATGCCATAATTGTCAGATAGGTGCAGGTCCCACCTCTAGGACAGGCCCTAAAGTGAACGAAGAGCACCCTACACATGCACAGTGTCCTCTCCATTCACTGCTATGGGACTTCCAAAAATTGGCAAGCAGGTGCGCTGGGTATCTAATCCCATCATGTGTGATACCGTCTGCTGAGCTGCTGTATCTAATCCCATTATGTGTGATACTGTCTGCTGAGCTGATGTATCTAATCCTCTCTCAGAATGCCCTTATTAGTAATAGTGCCCCAAGTACTTATAATGCCCCCTATAGTTCCCCAGTATTAATAATGCCTCCCTATAGTGCCCCCATAGTTATACTGTCCCTTGTAGTGCCCCAAGTCGGTATAATAACTCCTATACTGCCCCATAGTTATAATGTATAATGTCCCCTTTAGGCCTCTTTCAGACGGGCGTTGCGGGAACATGCGCGATTTTTCCGCGCGAGTGCAAAACATTGTAATGTGTTTTGCACGCGCGTGAGAAAAATCGGCATGTTTGGTACCCAAACTTCTTCACAGAAGTTCGGGCTTGGGGTCGGTGTTCTGTAGATTGTATTATTTTCCCTTATAACATGGTTATAAGGGAAAATAATAGCATTCTGAATACAGAATGCATAGTAAACTAGCGCTGGAGGGGTTAAAAAAAAATAAAAAAAATAATTAAACTCACCTTAATCCACTTGCTCGCGCAGCCCGGCATCTCTTCTGTCTTCTTTTTTGCTGTGTGCAGGAAAAGGACCTGTGGTGACGTCATTCCGGTCATCACATGGTCCGTCACATGATCTTTTACCATGGTGATGGATCATGTGACGGACCATGTGATGACCGGAGTGACGTCGCCACAGGTCCTTTTCCTGCACATAGCAAAAAAGAAGACAGAAGAGATGCCGGGCTGCGCGATCAAGTGGATTAAGGTGAGTTTAATTATTTTATTTATTTTTTTAACCCCTCCAGCGCTATTGTACTATGCATTCTGTATTCAGAATGCTATTATTTTGCCTTATAACAGTCTCCATCCCAATCGTCTTCTAGCAACCATGCTTGAAAATAGCACCGCATCCGCACTTTCTTGCGCATGCTTGCGATTTTCACGCAACCCCATTCACTTCTATGGGGCCTGCGTTACGTGAAAAACGCACAAAGAGGAGCATGCTGCGATTTTCACGCAACGCACAAGTGATGCATGAAAATCACTGCTCGTGTGCACAGCCCCATAGAAATTAATGGGTCAGGATTCAGTGCGGGTGCAATGCGCTCAACTCACGCATCGCATCCGCGCGGAATACTTGCCCGTGTGAAAGGGGCCTTAGTGCTTCAGTAGTTATAATACCCCTTGTAATTATAATGCCCCCAGTAGGTTTTGAAAAGGTCCCAGGGGTGGGGCTTGGATACCCCATATTTCACAGCCAAAATGTTGGTAAGTATGCCATCTCCATCACTCCAAGGCCAGTAAGTGATTCTGCTGTATAGCAATTACCTGTCAGAACACACGTCAGTGGGCGGAGCACATGGCTAAGCCCCTCCCACAGAGGCAAAACTAACAGCTGCAGTTAGAAATGATGCGTCATGGAGCTTGAGAGTCAGGGTGACCGCCTGGTGTATGTGCCGGGATAGCTGGGGCTATGGGTCACATTCTGTGAACATGTCTGGTGTATGTGCCGGGATAGCTGAGGCTATGGGCCATGTTCTGTGAACATGTCTGGTGTATGTGCCGGGATAGCTGGGGCTATGGGTCACGTTCTGTGAACCCGTCTGGTGTATGTGCCGGGATAGCTGGGGCTATGGGCACGTACTGTGAACCCGCCTGGTGTATGTGCCGGGATAGCTAGGGCTATGGGCACGTTCTGTGAACCCGTCTGGTGTATGTGCCGGGATAGCTGGGGCTATGGGTCACGTTCTGTGAACCCGTCTGGTGTATGTGCCGGGATAGCTGGGGCTATGGGTCACGTTCTGTGAACCCGTCTGGTGTATGTGCCGGGATAGCTGGGGCTATGGGCACGTTCTGTGAACATGTCTGGTGTATGTGCCGGGATAGCTGGGGCTATGGGCACGTTCTGTGAACATGTCTGGTGTATGTGCCGGGATAGCTGAGGCTATGGGCACGTTCTGTGAACATGTCTGGTGTATGTGCCGGGATAGCTGAGGCTATGGGCACGTTCTGTGAACCCGCCTGGTGTATGTGCCGGGATAGCTGGGGCTATGGGCACGTTCTGTGAACCCGCCTGGTGTATGTGCCGGGATAGCTGGGGCTATGGGTCACGTTCTGTGAACCCGTCTGGTGTATGTGCCGGGATAGCTGGGGCTATGGGTCACGTTCTGTGAACCCGTCTGGTGTATGTGCCGGGATAGCTGGGGCTATGGGTCACATTCTGTGAACATGTCTGGTGTATGTGCCGGGATAGCTGGGGCTATGGGCACGTTCTGTGAACATGTCTGGTGTATGTGCCGGGATAGCTGAGGCTATGGGCCATGTTCTGTGAACATGTCTGGTGTATGTGCCGGGATAGCTGGGGCTATGGGTCACGTTCTGTGAACCCGTCTGGTGTATGTGCCGGGATAGCTGGGGCTATGGGTCACGTTCTGTGAACATGTCTGGTGTATGTGCCGGGATAGCTGAGGCTATGGGCACGTTCTGTGAACCCGTCTGGTGTATGTGCCGGGATAGCTGAGGCTATGGGCACGTTCTGTGAACCCGCCTGGTGTATGTGCCGGGATCGCTGAGGCTATGGGCACGTTCTGTGAACCCGCCTGGTGTATGTGCCGGGATCGCTGAGGCTATGGGTCACGTTCTGTGAACCCGTCTGGTGTATGTGCCGGGATAGCTGAGGCTATGGGCACGTTCTGTGAACCCGTCTGGTGTATGTGCCGGGATAGCTGAGGCTATGGGCACGTTCTGTGAACATGTCTGGTGTATGTGCCGGGATAGCTGGGGCTATGGGCACGTTCTGTGAACGTCTGGTGTATGTGCCGGGATAGCTGGGGCTATGGGTATGTTCTGTGAACCCATCTGGTGTATGTGCCGGGATAGCTGGGGCTATGGGTCACATTCTGTGAACATGTCCGGTGTATGTGCCGGGATAGCTAAGGCTATGGGCACGTTCTGTGAACCCGTCTGTTATATGTGCTGGGAAAGCTCCCATTTTCCCAACGGAGGTCAAAAGAATGGCCCTTGGGCCACCACTTTGCCAACATACCATTATATAGGGAAGCAGGGAAGACCGTACCGCCCAGCGTGTAGTTGTGGTTCTCCACACCCAATATCAGATCAGGTGGCAGAATATCCCTGGAGGTATGACCATAGACATGAAATACCAGTGCCATTAGCTATCAGGAAAGTTTGTAATGTGGTGGTCAAAGGTTTCTCACCTGTTTCCAGCGCCGTTCTTCAGGCCTAGTTAGGCAAAATCACGATGGCACCTCTTGCCGTATGGGTCTTGTAAGAGATATTCGAGTGACCCATTAAAAAGCATCCGTTGCTCCGTTCCATGGCACCGCAAAATTAATATAACATGTCCTATTCTTGTCCGTTTTGCGGACAAGAATAGGCATTTCTACAATGGGCCGCCCGGTCTGTTCCACAAATTGCGGAAGGCACACGGGCGTCTTCTGTTTTTTGCGGATCCGCAATTTGCAGACCACAAAAAACGGCACGGTCGTGTGCATGAGGCCTTACATAGGCCTACCACACGCAGACTACACACACACACACAACTCCCCTTTTATCAGCTGCTTTATGTCCCTCTGATTACCATTGGGGGCACAGTGTTCCCATGTCACAACAGACTCCCACATCCCCGTCAGCCTTCTCCAAGGCCAGTCCTGACACTGGCACCTCTTTCTTACCACCAGTTTCTATGATTTGGCATGGCGGCACTGCCCAGGACCACAGGACCAATGCTGACATTGGCACCTCTTCCTTACCACCCGTTACCATGAATGGGCATGGCGGTGCTACCGAGTATCACAGGGCCATCACTTACATTGGCACTTCTTCTTTACCATCAGTTACTGTGAATGGGCATAGTGGCACTGCTGAGTACCACACGACCAATGCTGACATTGGCACTTCTTCCTTACCACCAGTTACCATCAATGAGCAGGGCGGTGGTGCCCAGGACCGACCACAGGGCCAACACTGACATTGGCACCTCTTTCTTAGTGCCAGTTACCGTGAATGGGCATGGTGGGGTGCAGTGGTTGAGCGCACGGTAAGGGGTCCCTAAAAGTACATGTTTTTCGTGACGCCAGTTGCAGTGAAGCAACAAGGGCACAGGGCCCCTTTTAGTGATGCAGTAGATGGTACCCAGGTGTAGGAATGCCAGAGTGGTGTAGGGTGGCCTAAATGTCCCTTAATGTTGGTGCCCGTGTCACGGTGCTCCTACCTAGATGCACTGGACCCCAGGCGTTGCCTTCCGAAAGCAGAAAAAAGGGTAGTTGAATTAGGGGATGCAGAATAAATTTGAGTCCAGACCTTGTATATAGTTGAACAGCAGCTATACTTGAATAAACGTTCATCAGAAACAGTCTCCAAACTTTGTCCTGGTTCCAGCAGGCGTTAGCATGAACTGTGGCAGGCAAACTCCTCTGTGCTACGTCTGTTGCTCTCTGGCTCTGCTGTGCTGTCAGGATAGCTGTATGACTTCACTTTAGCTGTGTGCTGTCATTTCTCTCTGTAGTCTGACTCTACATTTGTCCAGGGAAAACTCCTCCAAGCTGTGGCCTCCGCCTCCAGCTGGTCTAGACAAGGCATGTCTAGCAAGGACTTGCACCTGCTGCCTTCCGCAAGCAAGGGGTAAGCTAGACTTTACCCTAGAAGGGGATATGCTGAACTGACTCTAACTAGAACTCCACCCTCCCTGCAGCAAGTGGGACACGCCCACCACACCACAGATTGGGTTGTTAGAATAGAAGGAAAAACTCCATTCTCTGTGAGATAGCTCTGCCGTGTTTGCTGCCACCTGCTGGTGAACCAGGCATATTACAATTGAACAGTTACATAAGATTATGAATGCACATTGTACAGGACCTGGAAATAAATACATAAATGACATGACACTTCCCCGAAATTAAGCCCTACCCCGAAAATAAGACCTAGCCCTATTTTGCAGGGTTTTGGGAGTAGGGCTTAAATATAAGCCCTACTCCAAAAATAAGCCCTAGATAAATGTTATATTTATGGAAGTGTGGGTGATTCAGCAGCTCAGAAGCGCTCACTAATGGCTCCTGAGCTGCCAGGGCGGACGGGCAGGACCTCGGCGCTGGAAATCTCCCTCTCCCAGCTGATCGGAGGCAGAGGCGGGCAGGAGTTACAGCAGCGCAGGGCACCAGCACTTTGCCGTCAGTGAAGCCGCTAGCCCACTCATACATCGCGGCTGATGGCTTCACTAAATGCTAAATTATGCCGGCAGCCGCGCTTCAATCTACCAAACGGGTACATCGCTGGGCGGGCTGGACGGCCTCTACCCTGTACTGCCGCCAGCCCGCACGTTCTAACTTACCCCTACCGTAGCTGAGTGAGGCAGCAGGAGGATGTCCTTCTCCTCTCTGCTGCCTGGAGCTGGCGGTGCGCGCGTCCTGCTCCCTCCCCCGCCTCCACCAATCAGCAGCCTGTCATCTCTTGCGCCGGATCTCCCTGGTAACGTACCGTACACATTGCTGCCCAGGGGCTCAGGGGCAGTGTACGTACCAGAAAGAAGTGTGGAATTGCCTCCCAGAGTACTGTACCGCTATCATAGTACTGTGCCACCCACTGACACTACCGTACACCACCCATTGTAAGTTACTGTAGGGTTATGGTTACTATGGTTACTGACAGTTGCGTTGCCAATGCGCTACAAGCAGGCTACTTGGACAAGAGGTGCTCATTGCAGGGAAGCGCTATAGCTGGACATCAGAAGCTGGGGCCAATGCTTTTGAAGGAAATGGAGAGTTTGGAGAGTTCTGCTGTTTTCCGGAATGGGATGACCCGATTATACTGTATTTGAATAAATCTAGATTTTTTGTTCAAGCATAAATGTCTGATTGTTGTTCATGGAGCCAAAATAAGCCCTACCCCGATAATAAGCCCTACCCCGATAATAAGCCCTACCCCGATAATAAGCACTACCCCGATAATAAGCCCTGCCCCGATAATAAGCCCTGCCCCGATAATAAGCCCTGCCCCGATAATAAGCCCTACCCCGATAATAAGCACTACCCCGATAATAAGCACTACCCCGATAATAAGCCCTACCCCGATAATAAGCCCTGCCCCGATAATAAGCCCTACCCCGATAATAAGCCCTACCCGATAATATGCCCTACCCCGATAATAAGCCCTACCCCGATAATAAGCCCTACCCAGATAATAAGCCCTACCCAGATAATAAGCCCTACCCCGATAATAAGCCCTACCCCGATAATAAGCCCTACCCAGATAATAAGCACTACCCCGATAATAAGCACTACCCCGATAATAAGCCCTACCCCGATAATAAGCACTACCCCGATAATAAGCCCTACCCCGATAATAAGCCCTACCCCTAATAAGCCCTACCCCCATAATAAGACCTACCCGATAATAAGCCCTACCCCCATATAAGCCCAACCCGATAAAAGCCCAACCCCGATAATATGCCCTACCCCGATAATAAGCCCTACCCCGATAATAAGCACTACCCCGATAAGCCCTAACCCCGATAATAAGCACTACCCCGATAATAAGCCATACCCCGATAAGAAGCACTACCCCGATAATAAGCCCTACCCCGATAATAAGCCCTGCCCCGATAATAAGCACTGCCCCGATAATAAGCACTGCCCCGATAATAAGCCCTGCCCCGATAATAAGCACTGCCCCGATAATAAGCACTGCCCCGATAATAAGCCCAACCCCGATAATATGCCCTACCCCGATAATAAGCCCTACCCCGATAATAAGCCCTAACCCCGATAATAAGCACTACCCCGATAATAAGCCCTACCCCGATAATAAGCACTAACCCGATAATAAGCCCTACCCCGATAATAAGCCCTACCCCGATAATAAGCACTACCCCCGATAATAAGCCCTACCCCGATAATAAGCACTACCCCGATAATAAGCACTACCCCGATAATAAGCCTACCCCGATAATAAGCCCTACCCCGATAATAAGCACTACCCCGATAATAAGCCCTACCCCGATAATAAGCCCTACCCCGATAATAAGCCCTACCCCGATAATAAGCCCTACCCCGATAATAAGCCCTACCCCGATAATAAGCACTACCCCGATAATAAGCCCTACCCCGATAATAAGCCCTACCCCCATAATAAGCCCTACCCCGATAATAAGCCCTACCCCGATAATAAGCCCTACCCCGATAATAAGCCCTACCCCGATAAAAAGCACTACCCCGATAATAAGCCCTACCCCGATAATAAGCACTACCCCGATAATAAGCACTACCCCGATAATAAGCCCTACCCCGATAATAAGCCCTACCCCGATAATAAGCCCTACCCCGATAATAAGCACTACCCCGATAATAAGCCCTACCCCGATAATAAGCCCTAACCCTTTTTTCGGAGAAAAAAATAATATAAGACCCTGTCTTATTTTCGGAGAAACACGGTAGTAGCGGGACGCAGAAGTGGTAATGCACCTCTGGGGTGTTACAGGTGCTGCTGAGTACCACAGGGTTAACGCTGATATTGGCACCTCTTCTTTACCGTCAGTTACCATGAATGGGCATGGTGGCACTGCCCAGGACCATAGGGCCAACACTGACATTGGCACCTGTTCTTACTGCCAGTTATCGTGAATGGGCATGGTGGCACTGCCCAGGACCATAGGGCCAACACTGACATTGGCACCTGTTCTTACTGCCAGTTACCATGAAGGGGCATGGTGGCACTGCCTAATACCAGAGGGCGAATTCTGACATTGGCACCTGTTCTTACTGCCAGTTACCATGAAGGGGCATGGTGGCACTGCCTAATACCAGAGGGCGAATTCTGACATTGGCACCTCTTTCTTATTGCCCGTTACCGTGAATGGGCATGGTGGCACCAGAACCTACCGGTCAGTGATACATTCTCCTCAAATGCAACTAATTAATAGACATTTCACTGGTTTCCTTCCTCCCAGAAGTCCATAGAGAGGCGGGCGGACGGCACAGACCCTGATACGTCTCCAGGGGCTTGGTTTTCCCGGACACCGCGCTGTGTGACCAGGTCCCACCGGAATAACGTACGTTGTTTCCCCCTCTCCCGACATTACACCGACGTGTTGCATACAGATTGGTAGCGGAACCCCTCTTCTCCTCAGCGCCTGCAGGGGGAGCCAGAGAGACGCAGCGCCGCCGAGAAGAGCCGAGCGCGATGTACGGAAAGAGCCGAGAGGAGACCTGGCCAGGTATGGCTTACCTGCAGACCACGTGGGCAGGTGGGGGGAGGGTCCGACCCATCCCAACGACAAGTCACCAGCCACTGCTAGGGGCGCAGCCTGCATTGTATTGGTTCCCTTACAGGAGTGCAAAACAAAAAAAAGAGGCAAAACCGGCCTCTCCCTCCCCTCCCCCCAACCTGGATCCTCCTGCAGAGTGAGTGCAGGTCCCCAGGGTGTCCTCTTCCATAGGTGGAGGTGATTTTCAAGGTGTAGGGTGGTGCTGTATTTGGGGGGCTTTTCTTTCACTTTTTCGGGGGAAAGGTGAAAGTTTATTATTATATATTTTTTTTTTTATAAATACATATATATTTTTTGTATATAATTTTTTTTTGCCACTTGTTAATCACCATGACTGCGGCTTCCCCGGATTACCTGGTGATTCTGTTCACGACCACCGCGGGGGCAAGCTGTGCCAAGCTGGGCTCTGACGAGAAGGAGGTCATCCAGCTCTTGTGGAAAGTGATAGACCTGGCCAACAAGAAGGTAAGTGGAGCCCCTGGTCACTTACCTGGACACACCTGAGAGAGAGGCACCTAAACCTGCAAAATGGAGGCTTTGCAATGTAGTTGGGCTCTGGCACAAAGCATTGTGCTGAAGCGCCTCTGTGCTGCTTTCTGTTGCAGGTGGGGGAGCTGCACGACGTGAAGGTCCGACCTGACCACCTGGACCTGACAGAAGAATGCAAGGAAGCCACAAAGATCGAGGCCGAGAGCCTGTACCTGGCCCCACAGCTCGAGCAAGCCCTGCAGCAGGTGAGGCAAAAGGTTAACCCTTTCACTGCCGCAGCTTTAGGTGTATGTATCCGCACCTGCACCTGATTTATGAAGCGTGCCATTTTTGCATAAGGCCTAGCTTTTAGATGGGGGAGGGGATGACATTAATGTAGAGTGTGAGGGGGTCTGCTTCTGGTGCGATCCCCCCTCGAAAAGGGTTAAGCGCAGGGCTGGTCTATGTCTCTGACAAAACTGCTGCCCGCCTCTTGTCAGGGAAGATCCCCCCCCCCCCCCCCCCCGTCTATGGTGCCGCAGTGACATATGCGAATGGCAGGACGGACCCTTCGTAGAAAGGCTTAAATTGTTATATAGGGGCGCCTTAACGTGTGTAACGTCACGCCCTGTATTAATTCACGTCTTGGCCAAAGTAGAAATTCGTGTTCCGGCGGCTCCACATTGTATATTCGCGTTCGTCCTGGTCGTGATTCTAGATGCAGAATGTCGCAATTTATGATGCGAAGCTTTGCTAAATTTTTCACACACCTCGTCTCTAACGCCAACCTCCTCCCGGCGTCCGCGGTCTTAAAGTAACGGTCGCCTCCAGCGATATGTTTTGTTTTTTTTAAACGCGGTTTTAAGCGGTGCTCCAGTTTGACAGCAGGGACCCCGGTCTTCATATCGTCCTCTGCTGCTTATCCTGGAGTCCTTATCATCATGGCGGTGTTGCCACCAGGACTTCCTGGTCAGTAACTGAAATTGCGTGAGCTCCCGTTAACCCTTCGTGAGTAATCTCAGGGGGGTTATCGTCGAGCAGTGTGTGAACATGGCGGTCGTCGGCGCTGGCTTTTCCGCTCGTGTGCTGTGATTAACCCTGTCACTGCTAGGACCGTATACGGCATGGTTAGGCACAATGGCCGCCCCCAGCTGTAAACTTTACCTCAGGAAGTGCTTGGCAGTGCCCCGTTTTTTTGTTTCACACGCAATTTGGCATCTTTTATTTTTTCTTGTGTGTATGTGTCATTACACCCACAGAAAGTCATTAACTAAACAGGTGGCTTGGGTGTGCGGAACTCCAGCTGCGGCGTTGTCCGCCCATAATCCGTCTGTTGGTAGCTTGTAAGGGCAGAGATCCGGGTGGTGCCTCCTCTGGAGGTGGGACACGTTATTCTGGATCACTATAGGACACCTTTACCCTTTAGTTACCACTGCTAATATATATATATATATCTCCTTCCCATTTAAGACTTTTCTGAGGCGTTTGCCCCTTTGTCACGTTTTCTCTGCGGTTCAGGTATCTGCATCTAGGTGTGTTTTCTCAGTGCTATAGTCAGGCTAAAGCAAAAACGCTATAAACCTACCAGAGTTGCTAATACCCCCCCATCAAACGTCGCCTACTCTATGTATAAAATATCTATTTTTATTGAAATCAATGCACGTGACCTATTAATGAAAAACCAGGGCAAGATGGACAAAACCCCACATTAGGCCTCATCCACATGTCCGTTTTTTAACTGACGTGCGCTGTCTGCATTTTCCACGGACAGCACACGTACCCATTGATTTTAAATGTGTCTATTCATAGTTCAGTCTATTATATTTTTTACTGAACGACGATGGGTCGTTCAGTAATCACGGAGACATGCACTACTTTGATCCATAAGGCGGACTAAGCACGCCCACCGTGGTGGTGCGTCCGTTTTTCACTGAAGACTGATTACGGACAAGGATAGGACTGTTCTATTAGGGGCCAGCTGTTCCTTTCTGCAAAATACGAATGCACGCGGACGTCATCCGTATTTTTTGCGGATCCGTGTTTTGCAGACTGCAAAATACATATGGTTGGGTGCATGAGCCCTTAGAGCTCGTGCACACGACTGTAGCCTGTTTGAGATCTGCAAATTGGGGATCCGCCAAACTTGGGTGCCGGCTTTGTGCGTTCCACATTTTGCGGAATGGAACTTCCTGCCCTCTGCCGAACAGTCCTGTCCGTGTCTGTAATGCGGACAATGATAGGACATTGATGAATTTTTGTTTTTGCGAGGCCATGGAACAGACATGCGGATGCAGATAACACCATGTGCGGTCCGCATCTTTTGCAGCCCCTATTGAAGTGAATTGGTCCGGATCCGACCCACACAAATGCAGATTGGATGCTCACAAAAAAAAACGTCCGTGGGCGTGAGCCCTTACTAAATGTAAGCGAAAAACTACGCCAGCCGGGGGCGAATCTTCCAGCAGCGCAAGGGGGAGACTGAGGCTGGTGTAATAATCCAGTCTTCGTAATTGTGCCCCTCTGAGTTTAATCTCTTAGTCTATAGACCGTGTTGGACTGGGGTTCCCTGGGCCCCATCAGAGGAACTTGGGTCCCAACCACTATATCATCAAAAATGTTTAATAGGTTTTGAATACAAGAAATGGATCCTAGTGCTAAGTGACAAAAACTGCTTCAGTTTTTTTCCCCTGGACCTCGGGTACCCACTGCTGCATCAGAGCCTGTGCCCACCGGAGGACCCTCCGGTGGGCCAGTCTGTCTCTGTCTATAGAGTTTGTTGGGCCTTTTAATATGTTCTTCATAATCATGTGCCAAAATAAATCTCTTAAAAAAAAATGCATCCCCCCCCGATCCACATGCATTGTGTATTTGCATGCAGGGTAAATGTGCAATATTTTATGGTACTAGCAAAGTGGATGAGATTTTAGGCTTTGGCTACACTGCGACTTTGTAGCGCAACTGTTTGATTTTAACTACCGGACTACAGGTGCGGTCTAAATGAACGCAATCTTGTGGACTGCAGCTGTCACTCGATGGTTAAAATCAAAAAGTCGCAGGCCTCCTCCACACACTGCAAAAATTATTTTTTTTTTATCATCAGCGTTGACCTTTGTCAATTTATGCTGTGGATTTGTACTGGGGATTTCTGCACATGATCCGCGACATGTACGGGTAGCCTCATGATCCTGCAGATCTTAGAATTTAGTAGGAATCTAGGCTGGCCATACACACTGGTTCGGCTAACGGCCATCTTTCCCGATCCATCCACATGATCGCTCCGCTTAACGTGTTTGTGTTGTGAAAATGACCCAAGAACAAAAGGGTTGGGCAGTTGAAATCAACCTGCCTGATCGTTATCTCCTCTGAAATCGTCTGTCAGGAGAAGGCCAGCGGACCCCCACACACATTAGGTGGTCGGACTGTTGGTCTGAAATCGGCAGGTTCAGCTGACGTTTATCTAATATGTCTGGCCTGCTTAAAGGGTTATCATTTTGACTGGATTTCCCCTGTAAAGGCTCATGCACATGACCGTTGTTTTGCGGTCCAGAATTATTGTCGATCCGCAAAACACTGATACTGGCCATGTGTATTCTGCATTTTGCGGAATGGAAGGACTGGCCCCTATAGAACAAGTCCTATCCTTGTCTGTAATGCGGACAATAGTAGGACAGGTTCTATATTTATTTTATTTTTTAATTTTTTTTTTTTTTTTTTTTTTTTTTGTGGAACGGACATATGGAGACGGAATGCACATGGAGTGATTTCCGTTTCTTTTGCAGCTCTGTTAAATGGTTCCGCATAATGCCAAAAAAATGGGCACGGACAAAAAATAAGTTTTGAGTATATGATCCCTAAATCAGATTCGCCACTACATTTATGACCACTGAGTTTTGGACTGCTGGTCTATCAGTTGTCTCCAGGGGTTTTGAAACTGCAACTCCCAACATGTCTACAGCCCAGGGCACCGTATCAACGGATGAACAGACGTACATACTGTATAATGGATACTACCCGCCTAACGCTTACTCTTTAAACCACCTTCTTCAATGTAATTAAAACAAAACTGAAATTAAAGCGTATTCTTTTAATTCTTATAAAGCATGAGTAGGATCTGATAGCCTAATACGCAGCGACCCAGTGAATCACTGCTGTAGCGTTAAAGGGGTATTCCCATCTCAGACAATGGGAGCATATCGCTAGAATATGCTCCCATTGTCTGATAGGTGCAGGACCCGCATCTATCTCATAAACTGAGCCGGCTAGGTGACGGAGGGCGCGCTGGGCATGCTCAGCCACCTTCTATTAATTTCTATGGAGCTGCTAAAAATAGCCAAGTGCCCCCATAGAAATGAATCGGAGCTCACCACGCTGAGATGGGAATACCCCTGTAATGCTAGAACCTAAAGTGGTTCACTGCTAAGAGTTAATGTATGCTAACTGCAATTACTGTGCAACAAATGGTTAATGTAGCCTTATTATGCACTATGTATTCTAACAGGCTGTTTATGAGAAAGAAATAGTTAACTGCTGGTTTTTAGTGTTAGTTGCTGGGTAGTGGGCTGGCCCCACCCCCAGCAAGCCAGAGAGAAGGCCTGTTATGTTTGTGCTGCTGCCAAGTAGGCTAGGACAGAAGCCTTGTCCGGGGAGACACCATCCCTGTGAGATATCAAGCTGTCAGAAAAGCAACTGTGCTTAGAGAAAAAGCAGACCTTTTATAGAAGGTTAAGGACCATTACAAAGTGTGTGGACATTAAAGCCAGTAAAGGTAACGCTCGCATATGGCTTTAGACTTTACTGCATGCATGTGATTTGGGTTATATTGCCCACCACACTATTGAGACGAACTGGCCATCCGATCTAGGCCTGCACTCCCCCAGATATGTTGAGAATGGACTTGCATGCCTTTGGTGATTTGGGAAGATTGCTTGTGCGTATAGCGAGAGACTTGGGGATAGGCTGTATGATGATGATGATCCCCCCCCCCCCCTCTATTTGCAGTCTATTTAAAATAAACCTGCATTGTTATCTACTTAGAAATTGTGCCTACTACCTGTATTTGTGCAGTGCCATCTACCACCTTCAAGTAAGAAGACTTGGACTTGTCATTGCCATCCCTTACACGGCCCTCTAGCCTTTCACTCTGCTAACCATCCATTTGCCATCAAGGGCACCCCAGCCACCATCAGGCAGGACCCCCTCTCTCACAAGCCCAGGGTGTGCCCGGAAGGGAAGAAAGGGTGTGCCCCTCCAACCCCTTTATTCACGGCCTAGGGGGGAGTTGGAGAAGGACTCATCATTTTGATGACTACGACCGTCTTCACTCATCTTCTCTGTCTGCTAGCGCACACTTGCTATGTATTCAGCAGTCCGTAGCTTTGAGTATAGCGGTCATGACTTTTTTTGATGACGGTGCGGTGCTGTAGCATGCTCAGAGCTCTGCTGATTATGTGATGGACAACGTAGAGCTGCTCTGGAGGATGTGAGTCATCCATGTATTACATGGCCTGCCATTATGTAATAGATTGCATAGGCAGCTGAGTGCACCCCAAGCAAAATCACACGTTTGCTGGGGATCTTAGAAGCTGGATTACAGTGACTTCCATAATTAGGGGAACGTTCACACGTGGCAAATACGTCGCTGATTTTAATATTTTTTATTTTATTTTTATATTTTTGATTTTGTAGCATTGTACACTATAAACAAAGTGGATGGGATATTAAGATATTTGAACCCTACCGCAACAAAATCTGTAGCGTACATTGACCTGCGGTGCGGATTTTAAATCTGCAGCATGTCAAGTTATACAGCAGATTTCTCCTTTTGCAATGAAGACGTTTCTACAACAAAAAAATACACAACATAATTCATGCGTTTTTTTTTTTTTTGTCAGATTTTTCTTCTGTATTTTACATCCCGTGTGCCCTTTACTTCATTGGGCACAGCAGCGATACCACACAACCTGTGGACAGGGGAGGTAATGATTTTGGAAGAAAGCAGCCATGTGGCGTTTTTTGTGTTTAGTTTTGTTTTTTATCCCAGGCCACCCCTTTAATAAATGCATGTATGACAATTTCCCAGTATCTCATTATTGGGCTTCAGGAACAGAAGGGATGTGATGCGGACAGCATCTGCAGGGATGTAGCATGCACAGGCTGGTGCCATAGGCTGAATGGAGAACTGCACAGTGTGCGTTGGTGATTATGATTAATGTCATGTATACAGGGTTACATGGCAGCCATAGTGAACGGCTGTGGGCACGTGCTCAGGGGTTTGTTGTTTGGTATAGTGTACGTTGTGCTGAACAACTGCTTGGCACCTGACACGTAACTCTACCCGGCCTCATTGTATTCAGCACCGGTAGTGTATTAACTATTAGTGGGGTTGGAGGTCGGAAAAATGTCAACTGGTTTTGCTTTTAATGACCTAGTTAGAAAAAGCATCTACCGGTATATTGGAGAGGAGAGGACAAGGGGGGGGGTTACTAGTGCTACCCATAAGTTAGACAGGATACACAGTCAGAAGATGCACCGAATTTATCATCTTGCCAAATGTTGCACTCTTTATTTTTACCTTCTTTTTGTACCACCTTTTGCGACAAAAAAACCTTGTGCATTTAGCTATGTGATCAAACCATGCGCACTTTTCCAGACATGTTGCAAACATCTGTTCTTTTTGGCAAGTTTCGTACATAAACTTGGCTAAAATAGTTTGCACCACAAATATGGTGCACCAGATTTTACCAATTTACACCAGAATGTGAACTGCTACTCGAATTTCTCTATGGGAGTTCTGGAAGTGGCGGAGGGCTGTACCCGGCTGTCTTCGGAACTGCTGTAGAGATGGAATGAGCGGCAGGACACCTATTTAACCTGCTGCTTCGTTCATTTCGAAGCAACCCAAGAGGCACAGGGTACCCATTCTCATAACCAGTGGGGGTCCCAGCCGTAGGACTCCCACTGATCTCATAGTTTATCCACAATCCTGAAGGATGGAGGGACATAGTAGGAAGGAGTGTTCTAGTTAGTATATATCATACCTCGGAGAGGTTCAGGTGCAGAACAGTTTTCCACACACAATCTTTAAAAGACATCACACAGACGCTGTATATATGCAAACGGCAATGACGGACTCAAGAACGCTTGGTCAAAAGGTTAAGGGATCAAGTTTCTAAGGACAGGCAGCAGCTTACCAGCCTGAAAATACTATTCAAAGTCTTGGTCAGGTAGACCATGGTGCAAAACCTTCCACTGCCTTTCCCATAAATAGTTTCAGCAAGGCATGGCATCCAGTAACGGCAATACTGTGCAAAATATGCCTTAATATTGCTGACCAAAAATTTACGCTATTGTGCACAAGGCCTAACGATGCACATGCAAAGTCCTCCAAAATTGCTGACTTTCTTATGTATGGGAGTGTTTAGGCTCTCCCCGACGGATTTCAGAGGATGGATGGATCGGGAATATCTGAACACACCTTTTGTTTTGCTGCCAGAGAAATCCCATCTCCCCGCTGAGAACACATGCATGCTTGTCCGACTCGATCATGTATATGCATTGGGGAGTTTGGAGGAATAACTGCTGGACAGCTAGTGAAGGATCACTGCTAAGGGTTAATTTAATGCTAAAGAGTTAGATACTGTAATTTATTATTAAAACACTTATTTCCTTACGCACCGTCTCTACCTAATGGTTATGCATGGGCAACAAATAGTTAACATCGGCAGCTTTAGCCCTGGTTCCAGGGTGATGGTCTGGTCCCACCACCTGGTTAGTGGAGTGTTAGCTTCTGTGAAGTAGACCAGAAGAGAAGTCTGGTCCCATAAGGCACTATTCCTGAGACTGTAAGCTGCCAGGGAAGGACTATCTCAGAGAGAGAGAACAGAGATTCTTAGATGGTTGAGAACCACATTGTCAAGGCCGTGCCGGATTCGGACAGTAAGGTACCGCATATTTTTGGCAATAAGACTAGTAGGAAGGGTACATTGCTTCGGCGCCCACCACACCACATCCAGATCTGAAGTCTGCACCACAGTCTAGGAATTGCAGAAAGAGTTGATGAGAACGGAATTGTGCGCCTGTGGATATTTGTGAAGATTGCAAAGTGCGACTCTGAGAGGACTACTACCCTCATTGTTCACACAGCTATTGAGAAGTGCGTACTCTTTAATATACCTCAGAACTGTTTCTGTTGCTACTGTCTTTTTTTTTTTTAATGGTAACAACAGGCCTGGTCATTGACTCCATCACTTCATCCTGCCTTCCTCCCAGCCAACTACCACCAGACAGAAGGCCCCAAAAAGTCAAGTGTGCCCCGTAGGAAGAAAGGGTACTCCCTCCAACCACTGCACAGGCCCCATGAAGTGCTAGAATGGTAAACTCCACAGTGAGCAACTACTGCACCCATCCTGGTCGCTACTATCCCGTCGTCCTCACAGCACCCCCCCCCTCCTGCAGTTCACTGCACATGGTCGCCTAAATTTACCATAAAATGTGTTTTAGCTCCTCTTCCATTTTAAGAGACTTCTAGTCTTTTGCGCTTTTGCTTGGATGTGCATGATCGATCTTGCCTGTCTAATGAAGTGGTCAGACTGGATAATCACATTGCTGGTATTCAGATGCAAGGTACAGGTGTCTAGAATGCCTTTAAGGGACCATGGTGGGGAACACTCAGTGAACATACTGCAGTGCGCATATTCCTATTACAATTGGGTAGGGGGTCCTAAAAGAAAGTGGTTTTTTTTTTGTGCTCAAAATATGCACGTTATGTTCATGACCCCCAACCCTAAACTCGTTCGTTCCCCATTCCTGTAACCAGCAGAGTATAATAATTAATTGTTTCCAGTGAGTTAGGGCTATGATGGCTGAGGATACTGCTGTAGGATGTGATTAGATGCAGCGACAAATAAGATTATTCTTCAGTATAATGCTGGCCCCTACATATTACATAGCTATCAGCTGAATGCTCGTTGGGCCGGCATCTATGACCACTTTCCTGACTCCATATATTATGCACGCTTTCGAAGCATGCACGTGTCCTGAACCGGGAGAGGAAGCCGCTACCAGACACCACCTAGCAGAAGCTTGTCTCCCCAAGAACCAAAGGACAGTTGAAACCCAATTGCCTAATCCTTATCTCCATCATCGGAAGGCCCCTCATACACATTAGATGGTTGGACACCCTCTTCCGCCAGAATCGGTGGGTGCGGCAGACATTTATCTAATGTTTAAGAATATAGTCACACCCGGCAAATTTCTTTAAGGAACTTTTGGCAATGGAAACTGGGTTCTGCACACGTGAATGGGCTTTCTACTACAAGCGTGTGGATTTCTGAAAGCCTCGTTCAGCAACTTCTGCAGTCGATTATACACTCGGGACTAAGGCTAGCTTCACACTAACCGTAAAATCTTCTGTCAGGCTGTTTGGGCAGAGGAACAGCCTGTCAGAAAACATAGTATCCACCATAGCCAGAAAAGGCCAGAGCGCTGCCAGGCCTAATTGACTAATGGGACTCTGTGGGGATCCGCTTGCAGTAGTATTCCTCGCAGAGTCCAGTTGTAGTCAGTGGGGTCTGGTGGTGCTCCAGCCTATGCTGGATATAATGTCTTCCGACAAGCTGTTCCTCTGCCGGAAGAATTTACCGATACGACCTGTTGGAGGTCATCTGTGTACACATAGTACACTTCATAGTTTTTTGTAGGCAACTACTTACCGCACACCTTGTTACATACCTACATCTGTGCTATCTAAGTTTTTGTTTTTTTTTTTCTGTGTGTGAATTCCTTGAACTTGTGGTACTTTGACTATATGTTGATTAGATTGTGTAGGTACTTTACTATAATACTGTGTATTACTCTTAATTACTGGATTTAACATGTACACTTCTTGCATTACAGTTCAACCAGTCAGTCGGAAACGAGATAAACATTGGTGTGGGCACTTCTTTCTGCTTGTGCACTGATGGGCAGCTTCACATCAGACAAGTGTTACACCCCGAGGCCTCCAAAAAGGTATTGTGCATCATTACTTTACATGTTATGAATTTCTATGTATCTTATATCTACGTATTGCTTGTTTTAGACATCCCGATTTCTCCACCGTGGTATGCCGAGGTTAATATTCAGGAAAATTCCATCCGGATTTTCTAAAGCCAAGATCCACGTACAGCATATATCTTGACTTTAGAAAGCTGCACAGGTCCATTGGAGACAATGGGCAACCATATATCAATGGACTTTCTGCAAAACAAGCACTTGTGTAACTTAAAGGGGTATTCTTGTTCTTTGAAGTTATCCCCTAACTATTAGATCAGTTGGGGTCCTACCACTGGGAACCCCACCGAGAACGGGGACTCTGTACCCAGTAGAGTCCCCGAGCAGCTGGTCAGCAATGAGCGCAGCACTCTATCTCTGAAACTCCCATTCTGGTTTAGGGTACCACCACTGGGACCCCTACAAGAACGGGGACTGCCATTAGGGCAGTAGTGTGACTGCTCAATTAATTTCTATGGGAGTTCCAGAGACAGTGGAGTGCTGCATACATGGCTTCTCCGTTCTTTTTGGGGGTGTCCACAGGGTACGGCGTCTTGTGGTCGGTGGGGGTCCTAGCAGTAGGACCCCCACCGATCGTATAGTTATCCTCTATCCTGTGACTAAGGAATAGCTTCAAGTAACCTAGATACCTGTTTAAAGCTGCTGGGCCCCAATGTAAAATTTGTCGCCCACCTACCTGTGCTATTTATAACCATGATGTTGTCGTACATGGTGGGGCGGCTTTTGGGCCTCCTCAGGCACCAGGGTCTGGGTATGACTAACTTCTGCTCTTGCAACAAGAGTTGATCATAGGAGAAGCTCACTATATTCAGCTTGTGTGCCAGATCCAAACACCCCAGAGGTAGCATACCCGGTATAATACAATGTGTATGTTTTTATATCAAGTGGTCTGAGGCCTCGTTCAGACCATTGTCCATATTATGGTTGCAGTCCCTTTGGGTTTTTGATGCCTTAATCACATCCTAAATTCTCATTTGGTACGACAGAAGCTTCAGATCTGGAATCTTGGTAAATATGGCTAATATTGACCAGGTGGGATTTACCCCCTCAGTCTTCATAGAGATAATGACTGGAATTTGACACTCCCCAGGGGCCTCGCAATTATCCAGGATATAACTCTATTTGTCACTTAATTCTTTTCATAATTTTGTTTTTCTTCTCCTCGTTAAGAACTGCAGTTTAGTTTAATTGGAGAAGTGGTGCGCTGGATCAGTCTGGCATCTTTTGTGTGTTTGACAACATCAAATGCTTAGAATAGAACATCTAATTATAATTTATCACGGAGGCAGAGTCCCCGCGGACGGGGAGCCGGTAGATGAGCTTTGTTTACAGTCGCTGAATGGTTTTACATCGATTGGTGATTATTTTATTCTATATTATATATTTTTTTTTTTTTTTTATTTATTGGAGTAAGTAATATATCTCCAGATCTTGACTGGTTGGCGGGTTTGTAGCAGTATCTGACCAGTTTATTAGAAGCCAAAGGGTCTTTAATGCATGAAAACAAAAATTATATATAATAAAATATAATTTGTCAATGTAAAATTAACAGACATTTCTGAAACTAGGAAGTGTGTTTAGTTTTAGACCTGAGCAGTTTTTGGCCTTTTTTCTTTTTGTATCTTAGGGGGGGAAAACAAAAAAAAAAATTTGTCCTACTGTCTTGGGGATGGGCATGACTATCTCTGAACCCATGGATGGGTTAAGCAAAAAAACACTAATACCATGAAGCCGTTAGTGCTATGATCAGTGACCCACTCTTTGCTAGCAGCATTGGCTTACATAAGGACAGAGGTTTTATTTAAATTTTAAATTTTTTTATATTGACACCGTTCGTATTAGTCGTTCTGACCTCCAAACTTGCCACATCCTTTATTTTTATTTTATTTTTTTTGGTTGGTTTTAAAGGGGTTGTCCAGTTTTCCCATATTTATCACCTACATACAGGATAGGTCATCAATATCTGATCAGCAGGGGTCCAACTCCCGACACCCCCACCGATCAGCTGTTTGACGAGACCCCGGCGCTCCCTTGAATAGGACGCAGCAGTTGTAGTTGCGCTGCACGCCGCTGCCTTGTCAACAGCGTGCCGCTAAGCACCGAAGAGAATGAAGCTCTTGCATGAGCAATATGGTCTCTTCATACAGTTGATCGGTGGCGGTGTGGCGAGTTGGACCCCCTCACCGATTTTATTTTGATGACCTATCCTGAGGACAGGCCTCAATATTGGAGAACTGGACAACCCCTTTAACGTTACATTGCACCTAATCAATTACTTCCACTCTCTTCATGCTTCAGAATTCACCCTCGAGGTTCTTTCTGATCTGTAATGTATGTCACCTGAAGAACTGATGGCGGTTACATTTCATGTCTGAACACACATATATTATATATACTTTATGGGCTTTTACTCTAAAGGGGTATTCCAGCCACAGGCTATGCTGCTATGGTGTGATAAAGTTCTACCTCTGAGAAATCGGGATGGGGGAAACATGACTTTGGGAGGAGGACTGATAACAGTAGTTGTGTCTATCAATTAGCATTAACCTTCTAAGCCCAAGGGAAGGGCAGTCCTTCAGCCGTAGTTCCCTAGAGGTTTCCTCCATAGGGGTTTTCCTCTGAGTCAGGAGTTCACTCCATTTTTCATATATTTCGACTGAACATCTCATTTTAAATTATACGTTCATGGTGTTGAATAAACAGTACAAAATACAAATATTTTTAATAAAGTTACAAAAAGGAGCTCATTTTACATAAGAGTATAACATGGCATATTTTATAAACTATCAAAGTTTTGATTTTGTGGTTGAGTCGGATGGAAGTTGCAGGCAAGTTGTGGTGGATGTCATAGTGTAACATCATCCAGGACTAAGGATCTACAGTAAGACCCTTAATGTACTGGCTGTACCAGAATGGCCTTTTTATTGATGTCTGGCCAGGTGCTGTTTGTCAGACATGGGGATCTCTCTGTATTTGGGAATCCCAATGGCTTAACACTTTACCTGATGACTCCTGTGATTTAGGTAACGCAGTGGCCATTATGACCCCTGAAAGCGTTTTGTGCATTTATTCTGAGCCTATATTTACTGTAGTTTGACTTCTTCTTTAGAGGTTGAGTGGCACCACACATCCTAAAGTCATGAGTATTTCATGAGAAGTCGCCCAGAATTTACCGGGGAGTCCATAGGTCAAGACCCCCCCCCCCCCATGATGATCTTCCTCGGTTATTCACAACAAAGAGCTGCCCTTATAGAGCAGTTTCTGCTATGGCTGACCTATGTATTACGTGGCAGTGTACTGCAGCCGTTGCTAATTCCAGCTGATCCCCTGGGGTTTCCACAGCCCCAATGCGAGGGCAAGGTCTGATTCTATGATGCATGATAGAGCACACTGATGGGAGGTTAACTGGGTTGTCCACCCTTTACTAAATGTTGGCCTATGCTCAGGATACGCCATCACTAGTTTATCAGTGGAGGCAGTGTCGGACTGGGGTACATAGGGCCCACCAGTAAAATCTTATTTTGGGGGCCAACCATACAGATACATTCAAATATAATAAATAATTTAACAAGTTTTTTTTCTATGAACATAGGCTGGTTGAGGTGCTGTACATTGAATATGTGTATGTAGTGCAGTAAGTCTAATATGTTATGTGCCACTTGTACAGGGGGTGAGAGACTAGGGGCCCACTGGGGGATTCCCCTGTACCCCTGTGGGCTAGTCCGAGTCTGAGTGGAAGTCCACAACCACGTGCCCTTGGCTATGAGCTGTTGGGGTGCAGCTCCATCGCTGGAAATCGCCGCCAGCACTTAAAGGAAATGGCAATAAAGAGGAGGGAGCGTCTACAGTGTTGCTCCCATTGTCTTCAAGCTACAAGGTTGACCGTTGGCTACTGATGGCCTATCCTGAGGACAACTACGTAAAGATTAAACAACCCCTATAAGTTTCATGGAATCTAGTGGCTATGGGGGGAAAAAACAGGTTCTTTTTCTTAAAATAGTGGCACACAGGATAGGGGATAAGGGTCTTAACACTGGATTGAGAAACCCAACGTTCGTGAAAACTGGTGTCTTGGAGTCCCTATGAGAATGGCGCTGTGGTGTGCATGTGTGAACACCACTACAGATGGCCAAGTGTTGTACTTTATAGAAGTTTTTCCATTAACATGACGTATTTCCTGCATTTAGTGAGATTTTAGGATAACTTGGACGACCCCTTTTTATATTAGTTTCACTTAAATGTACTGTAAATGTGCATTTTGAGTAAAAAAAAAAATGGAAGATTCTTAGATTCATAAAACTAGATCTGTCCATTTAATCACTTTGTGGTTTTAGGCATTCTTGATTCCATTGCTCGTTCCTCCTCCTCCCCCAAAGGAATAACTCAAAGCTTCTGGACTCCAGTGCAATATCTGTGGGCCCCACCTGCCATGTACCATTTATCATACTTGTTTGCTCTTGGGCTCCCCCCCCCCCCCCCCCCCCCCCCCAGGGACCAGGGCCTAGAAGTGACTGCTTTATCTGCACTACCCTCATACCGGTGCCCTTACCTCTCCCCTCTATTTGCTGACCTGGTAAAAGTCGCATACCAGTGGAAATAGTATTAGACGTAATCAGAAACGTACACGTGGAGAAGTGAACCATCATTGTGTCTCCCTGGTTCTGGCTGTGCAGGTGCATCAGGAAGCGAGATGGTCACAGTGAAGTTTGACAAGCATGACTGGTTCCTCTGCTTGGGGTAGTGTTAGAACGAGCTTAACGCCCTGAAAACGCCACTAGAACAATGGGCGATTGTTCTTTATCTGCAGCTGATGCAAGCGTGATGCAGGGGAGACTCTCCAGCAGATCTGTGTTTTATTCAGATTACCTGGAATAGAGGCTTTATGGTCAGGATGTGGACCGGAAAGCAGAATATTTTCAAAGTTTTTAAACTTTTACAATTATTTAGACTTGCTGGAATATACCCTTCAAGTGGCAACCTGAAAGACCTGTCTGTTCATCAACTCAAACAGGGTGGAGTCTTTGCATCCATCTTGTTTCATCCTCTTTCTCAAACTGTTGTGCAAGTGGAACGAGTTTGGGGCATAGAGCTGACTTTGGCTGCTTACTGTAGCAGAACCTCCCCCCGTCATACCAGACAGGCTATATCCTATTTCACACAACATTTTACTTTCTGTACATTTTTTATTTTTATTATTGAAAAATAAAAAATGGATAGAATTTTTTTTATTTTTTATATCCTATTTCCTTTGTACTTGGTTATTTTGTAAAGTACCTTACAAAGTGTTCTGAAAGGCGCCCTATACCTACCTCGTCCCTCATGGAGGGGCCACTTGTTTACTGTCGGAGCGTTTTTATTTTGTTTGCTTTTTTTTCAGCTCTTTGACTTATTATATACTGGGTTATTTTATTGCAGTTTTTTTTTTTTTCTGTCTGCACTTAAGGTGCGGTAGAGCTTTTATCTAGTTTTACGAGACTCTCGAGGGTGTGGTGAAATAATGAGTCAAATTCAGTGCTCTGTCCATGAATTTTAATTGCATAAATATATTGCAAGCTGTTGGGGTACAGCCACATGGCGCGGCTGTGCAGAGGCTGAGACGCAGCCTGACGTGTGAATTGAATTATGTTAGCCATGAATGTGTTCGCTGAAATCATGATAAACTAAATTTTTTCAGTTTTTGTTTATGGCTGCCTTTTTTTCAGATTACACACCGACCTACTAATTTCTGTGGGACAATGCACACCTCCATGTGACCCATTCATTTCTGTGGGGTAATGCACACCTCCATGTGACCCATTCATTTCTGTGGGACAATGCACACCTCCATGTGACCCATTCATTTCTGTGGGGTAATGCACACTTCCATATCTTTTTTGCAGAGCCGCGTGGCTGTTCTGCATATTATAGAACATGCCCTATTCCATCTGTTGATGGGAGTGGGAGAAATACGGAATGCACACGTATTTTGCAGATCCGTTGCTTGCGGAATTAAATACATTTACGGTCATATGCATGAGGTCTAAAGCTGTGGATTTCACCTTATGGCAACATCCGCTGTGGACTTTTCTGCCGCAGATAACGCCCCCCTGTGGATATACCCTAAAAGAGCAAAAATTTCTCCAATACCAACCTAAGTTTATAAGTGAACCAGCGTACAGTGAATGGGGGGGAAAAGGCAAAAATAACCTGTAAGTTCAAACCCAGATAGACCGAGCTCGGGAACAAAAAAAGATTTTACAAATTCCTATGTGAGGGGTAGTAAATCCTGATTGTCCACCCTCATAATGTCAGCCCACGTGTGTGTGATCTGCGCAAGCACGTTACGGCTCTAGAGTCGTCATGGGGCCGCAGTGTGCCTCCGTACGTAGTCTATTTTATTATGGAGGTTCTTCTGCGGCATGTTCTATTGGCTCCAGTATTACGCAGGTATTCTGTCCTAGAAACATTGGGCAAAAATCTCCATTACACAGTGCCATTTTGTATTTGAGGTTTTGGAGAAGAAACCTGTGACCTGCTTGCTCCAGTCCTTGTCTGCCCAGTTGATTCTCATGAGGTCCCCCATGTCCAATGACTCCAGTTCGCTATATTCCTATCACGTAACCTTACCTTGTTTGTCTGACGCTTGTGTAAACCGAAGCCAAGTTCAGTCGGCGAAACGTGGTTTATTGTTACCATGTGTGTACTAGGATTTGCTGGTTGAATGTGTTCCGACCAGTTGCAGAAACACAAGTGGCTCCTGGGCTGTGTTTACACCTGTGCTGGGTGTCATTCAGTCAGGTTTCCCATCTCTTGCTGTAGGAAACCTACAGACCCTAGTAGAAGGCAGTGGGATCCTCCATTTGAAAACTGATCGGTCATATCTGTCATAGGTTCGATAAGAATGGAAGTCGTGACAGCAGTATGACTAGAGACCTGTACTGCCATATCTTGGTGTAGGGAGATATTCTCCATTAGAAGCAGTATATCTGGGAGAGAATGGGGATTCTGATGAAGCATGCATAGTTGGCAACATGTCCCGGGACATTTAAGCCTCATCCCTGTGACAGTTCGGGAAACTTCCATAAATGGCTCATTTTTGGGTATATTTTCACAAACCCCACCCTTTTACGGGTCTGTACCACCACTTTCTCAAGACTATTGGCAACTGTGAGTATGTCACCTTTTTTTATTATATATTTTTTTTATTCTGTTGGATTTATACAGAATCCAACAGAAAAACCTTTGTATGGAATGGGTGGTGCAGTAGAGTCCTCATGGACCTCGATGGCAGCCTTATTATATAGTAGGTCCATGCAAAAAGTACTGTAGCTGTAATATGGCCTTGTGTGTACTTTTTTATTTTTTTTAGAAACATGTAAAAGAGAATAAAATTTCAGCAATTTGAGATAAAAACTGTTTTTTTTTTTATTAAGACCGGCATTTTAGACACTAGTCTTAATAACCCCTATAGCTGGTGGTGGATCCGCCGAAGTTGAGAGGCGACGGCATCTATGTAACTTCGGCGTATACAGCGCCAGTCTACATGTAAGACCGCTTCCTAGCTGTCTTACATTTAGACCACTTTCTACGCCTAAAACAGGCGTAGAAAATGATGAATGAGACAGGCCTACCAGCCCGTCCCCTTCCCTGCCCACGCCATGCCTTGACCACGAGGCAAACAACCACAATATGTGAACACAGTCTAAGGGATCCTATGCCCTGACAATGTTAATGTTTGATCTTTCTTTTTAATCAAGCCTTGAGATATGACCTAGGATTGTAGCCAAGCCAGTACCTCATTTGCGGACAGCAGTTTCGGGGTGATTGCCCCTCATCAGTACTCCCTCTGTCCCAACAAAGGCATCTTACCCAGTTAAGCCATGTCTCTGTTCTGCATTGATGAGGGGCAATCTCCCCGAAACAGCTGTCTGCAGATGAGATACTGGCTTAGCTATAATCCTAACTTATGTCTCAAGGCCTGTTTAAAAGGTCGCACATTGACTTCTAGGATATCTACCTTCTATCTGATGGCATCAGAAACACAACTTTCGTTTCCTTTTGGTAACTGATCTAATATGCATACATTTTTCCCAGAGGAGCAGTGCATGGCCTGTAAGAGTCCTTACACCTTCTAGGCGCTCTACACAAGGAGAGATGGCATACCCTGAAATAAGGGATGCAAGATGTAAGTTATACCTATCATTGTTATAAACATTTTCTCAGTGTTTTTTTTTTTTTCTTTTATTGACAGAACATCTTCCTTCCTGAATGTTTTTACTCCTTCTTTGACTTGAGGAAAGAATTCATGAAATGTTGCCCAGGATCCAGTGAGACGAGTGAACCTGACGTCTCCACAATGGCAGATTGTATCCTTTTCATACATAGGCTAAAAATCTGATAATGGACCACTATGGTAATGGCTGAGTAGGGAAGGTGACCCACAGCAGTGGTGTAGCTCTAGAGTGGGCAGAGGTTGCGGCCACTTGTAGGATCTTTGGGCTTGAAGGGGTTGTCCCACGAAAAAATATTCTATGGTTTTAAAACCAGCTACTGCATCTGAATACTTTTGTAATTGCATATAATTCAAAATTATGTATAGACACTGAGTTATTTCATGTAATGTATCTTTATAGCGCCACCTGCTCTTTCTTCTTTTTCTTATTTCTTTGACCTGCTCACGGAGCTGGCCGCACATGCTCAGTTTTATCATTCAACTGCCTCCTAAGCTGTGATAGGCAGAGCATGGACACGCCCCCTGAGCTGTGATAGGCAGAGCATGGACACGCCCCCTTAGCTGCAGCAGAAAAGGCACTTCCCCCATAGCTGCCCGCTCAATATAAATCTAGCAGAGCAATGAAAGGGGAGATCTCTGGATCCATGTGAGGTCCAGGGCTGGTTCTAGCTTGTTAGAAAGAGGTTGTCATGTAATGTATGATGTTGGATTCTAATTGTTTTACATTATTCATGGAATAACCACTTTTAAAGGGCTTGTTCCATCAGGACCACCCTTGTTTTAACCAGGACACACAGTGGTTCTTACTTGGCAAACTTGAGCCATTAACTTATTACATGGACGGCCATTTATACGAGTGGCTGCCATACAATTCTTCTTCTTCTCCCCTGAAGTGGCCGCATCTTTTGGCACAATCTGCTTTTTGCCAGGCAGTAAAGGGTAATAATGGCATACCAGTATATGGCAATTTTGCAATGGTATAATAACTTTAGATTTAGATTTGTAGTAAACAAATGAGTATATTATAGAGATATATGTCCTATGCAGTGTGAAGTCATTGGTCTGTATGCTATAACATGTGACACTGGGGGCCCTGGTCCAGGATTTGCACTATACCCCACGAGCTTCAAGCCACGTCTCTGTCAATAAACATTACGATTTTTTTTTTACACCTTGTATGTGCAAAAAGGAAGTCTTGTCATCTGATCTGATGGAAAGGTAGCCAAATTGCTCTATCAAGTATTCTATTTGCACTTATAATCTACAGTTCAGTGAATATCTGGAAAGTGTTGGTGCCGCGCTCACAGCCTGTAATAGGACTTCTCCTGGCACTCCTCTGTTGATTCTTGTCATGTGCTGTATCCGTGTTCTTTGTTCTGCAAAGGTGGTGCTTTTAAAAAAAAAATAATAATTAAAAATTTCCCATGAAATTGTTCACCCTGGTGAGCCGACACACATACAGAAATATATTGGTGAATTGCATATATGACAATTAAATGCTGTCATTGCAATGAATACATTTTAGGAGCAGGAATTCTCGGAATACGACAGTGCTGGCCTGCATATCCATAACCAGGTGCTAGCTTACAGCAAGCAGTGGTATGTTAATTGGGCTCGCAACAGGCGGTTATGAAGCCAAAAAACAGTTCCAGCAATTCTGTATTTTTTTTTTTTTGCAGCAATATTTATATAACAGTTCTAATATGTGAATTGCTTAATGGATAGTTCCCTAATTTGTGTAGGTTTATGAATAGAAATATAAAAAAAATGGGCCTCCACAGTAGTTTTGCCACCCTTCCCAGAACAATGCATTTTTTGCACTTTTCCATGACCCCTGAGACAATTTGGTGGGGGGGACTGCACAGTCAAAGGGATAAGGCCAACTAGGGCTGGGCCCACTCGCTAATGGCCTCATTGCAGCCTTGTCCCCTCTCACTGATTAGCTCAAGCTGGGTTTGTTCAAGCAGAAGACAACAGTATTTTGCACAACTCCAGGTTGGGTTGTGTGGCTGCAGAATGGGTTCTGTTTTTGAGGACAGAATGCAGCTAGAGCCACTGCTCTGGCTACAGCCAAAGTATCTCGGCTCTAGAATAAGTCTCAGAACGTGGCTCTAGTCATGATCTAGCCTGAATTGGAGCGGACTGTATCTGCAGCTCTCACTTCAGCCTGTGTGGAGGAGAGGAGGCGGCAGCTCATAGACCTTCCTCCTGTCTTATTATTGGATTAGATCAGGGATGCCCAACCTGCGGCTATTGGGGCATGCTGGGAGTTGGGTTGGGCATCCCTGGATTAAATAATCCTAGGGAAAGACTTAATAACCCTTCATGTTATTTCACCCCATATCGATCAGAGCTTGCATGCTCTCTTGTGTTTTTTTTTTTTTGTTTTTTTTTTATGGTGAAAAAATATAAGCAATTGCTCATCTAATCGGATGTGTAACACATGAAGATACTATTGTCAATGCAGTAGTATGCCATTTACAATGTTTTCTTAATGAAAAAAAAATTTGGTCATAGAAAACAGTTTAAAAAAAATATGGTAGGTAACCTCCTGGTTTATACTAAAATGCCTAATGCCTGTCATCCACTTTTGAAATTGCCTCCAAAAAACTTCACCAAAACTCGCCTGTGTGATTCGTGCCTTAGAAATCCATTGTGAAAAGAGAAAACCTTGTCCTGGCGCTCCACAGTCCGGCGCTTTTACTGTGACCTGCAGCCACCAGAAGGTTTCTTCATGGCCGTATCTCAAGAACAGAATCCGTCAAGCATTCACACAATGTCCCTGTGCTCTCCAAGCTGTTAATGACTTGCCAAGTAAGATAAGTAGCACGCCGTGGCTCCATGCTTCCCTTAGCTGCTGGTTTAAGATCCTGGAAAGTAAAGTCCAGTTTCAGATAATCCTAATACGTTCATATGACAGACACACACCTGCTCCAGGTAGGTTTATACCCATCGTCTCCATCCAAAGCCCGAGTACAACAGCTCAGATACTTCTCTCCGCAAAGTTGTCTTGACGGCATGCTTGATGAATCGGGACATCCTAAGGGCGCCTTCACATGCTGCAGATTTTGTTGTAGAAATTTCCGACCCAAAATTGGTTCCATTCATCTGAATAGGGTTGTTATGGAGGGAAGCGCGTGGGTTTCTCCCCGCTTCTCTGTTGCAAGTATTTCATTGTTCTTCTTTCTTTAAAAAAGTGGTCAACCTTTTTGAAAAAAAAAAAGGATTTTAAAGGATAAAACAAACCTTAGATCCTAAAATAATAGGGCTAATTCCTGGAGCTTACTGGTGTTCACTTTTGGAGAATTAATATTCAATATTCAACTAGGCATTTTGGAATTAGTGTTTAGTGTATTCAACTTTAAATTCAGAAGTCTTTTTACATATTTATTTTTATTATGCTTTTTTTTATTTTTATTTTTTATCCATACCTGGAAAAGACTGCGGTCAGAATTTTTTTTTAAGTGAATTAAGATAAAATAATCATTGCTGGTCAGTCACATCTGTCATCAGTTCTTCCTTAAGTCTTTTATTTTTTAACAATCAAAAGTATTGTTGGATCTCCGGGGCCATGGGGAAAGGGAATAAACAGTTAGGGAATGTTTGTTTTTCCCTTGTGCAGACATCCAATGTTTCCTTTGATTAAAAAAAAGTCACTTTTTTGTATATTTTTACAGCTGAAGAATTGACTTACCGAACACCATTATTTTATATGTACCCCTGAACAACAAACAATCAAATAATATAAATTTCTCCCGCATAAAAAAAAAAAAAAAAAAAGCTTGACAGCAGCCCACATAAATGAAAAAATAAACACGTTATAGCTGCTGAAATGCAGAGACTAACAAAAAAAAAAATTGCTGGTTATTGGAGGGCTTGTTTCACCTCAGTAAATGGCATTTATCATGTATACAAAGTTAAAGGGCATCTGTCAGCAGTTTTGTCCCTATGACATGGTCTGACCTGTTACATGTGCACTTGGCAGTTGAAGGCATCTGTGTTGGTCCCATGTTCATATGTGTCCGCACTGCTGAGAAAAATGATTTTTTTAATATATGCAAATGAGCCTCTAGGAGCAACGGGGGCGGTGTCATTACTCCTAAAGGCTCTGCTCTCTCTGCAACTGCCACGTCCTCTGCACTTGGTTTGATTTTAGGAGAAGTCAGTGGTGGCAGCGCTTGCCCACTATAGAAATGATCAGCCTATGTGCGCTCCCGCAGTACCAGCCACCAGAGAGACTGATGCCATTTCCTATAGTGTGCAAGCACGGCCACCACTGCTGGACTGCAGGGTGGTCGTAACCCCTGGATAGATTCTTTGGGCCCCCTAATTACACCATAATACTGGGTTGGTTTATTAGATAAAAATATTCAGTTCTGTCTTGGGCTAGTGAGAAGTGGATATTCTTGCTGGTGAATGAATGCTCTTTTTGCCTATAATTCTAGGGTTTACACAAATAACTTGTCTGTCTGTCTAACTTGCTCTAAGTTCACACATCCTGGATGTGTTGGCTCTTTGTTTGCTCGGTGAGTTTTCTGCTGAGAAATGTTCCGGGTGGCTTCCTCTAGAAAAAAAAGAGCTGCAGTCTCTCTGCCGATTGTTGGATCCTTGAATTTCACCTCCGGGTAACGCTCTTGTTTTTCCATGTTTGATCACCTTGCTTTCCAGTTTGAGTTTCCATCCATAGTTTAGCTAGTGTATATATATTTTTTTTTTTAACTGTTTAAAAACTCCAGAGAAAAGCTTGATTCCCTCAAGAACAAAGATTATTGCTACTTATAAGTAACTCCAACATATTAGAACCTCTCTCCCCAAAGGAGAATATTACTCCTACTCTGATATAGGTCTCCTCTTCTAGACTAAAATGCCATTGCATGGCAAATTAATGTTGGCAGCTGAAAGGACATTTCAGTCAGGGTCCATTCACGCGTCTGCAAATGGGTCCGCATCCGTTCCGCAATATCGGGAACGGGTGCGGACCTATTCATTCTCAATGGGGCAGGAATGGATGCGGAGAGCACACTATGTGCTCTCCGCATCCGCACTTCCGGGCAGCGGCTCCGCAAAAACAATATAGAACTCGTCCTATTCTTGTCCGCAATTGCGGACAAGAATAGGCAGTTCTATGGGGGGGTGCCGGCCAGGTGTGTTGCGGATCCGCAATACACTACGGACGTGTGAATGGACCCTTAAAGGGGTTTTCCGAGATTTTAATATTGACAACCTGTCATCAATAGAAGATCGGCATTGGTCTGGCCCCCCTGCCGATCAGAGAAGGCAACGCTTTTCATTGTTTACCAGCTTGCCGTCAACACTGCGGCGGTGAGCAGTGTAATTACAAGCCGTCCCATTCACTTCTATGCAATGGCTCGTTCCTATACACTTGAATATTAGTACCTGATCACAGGGGTCCAAATCCCGATACATCTGCCAATTTAGCTGTTTGAAGAGACCACGGCCCCCTGGTCAGCCCCACTGCCTCATAGGCTATGTGACGTCACATTCATCGGTCATCTAGGCGCTGCACAGTCCCATTCAAGGGAGTGAGGCTGAGCTGCAATACCAAGAACAGCCGCTATCCGATGGACTGCGCTGTGGTTAGCCATGGTGCTCACCGGAGTGCCGCAGCCTCTTCAAACGGCTGATCAACAGAGGTGTCGGGGGTCAGACCCCTAGCAATCACATACTGATGATCTATACCAGAGATGGCCAACCTGCAGCTCTCCACCGGTTGTGAAACTACAACTCCTACCATACCCTGCTGTAGACTGTCCGAGCATGCTGGGAGTTGTAGTTTTGCAACAGCTGAAGGGCTGCAGTTTTGGCATCCTTGATCTATACCGAGTATAGTTCATCAGTATTGCAGCCCCTTTAAATCTGCCACTAATGGTAGGTAATATTGATATAGAGCTAATGGTAATGTTTATCTAGTGTTTAGTCGTTTCCTAAAAGATTTCCCCCTCGTATTATGGAGGGTTAGACGGGTAGATCTACAAGGTAATGTCATCTTATGGGAATAGATAGACAAATGTTTCAGGCCTCCACCTTGTTCTGGCTACGGCGGCTCCTGAAGATGATGATCAGCAGGGGTACTGGAAGTCTGACCCCCACAATCTCATATTGATAAGATCAGCTACCCTTACGCTGGGTTCAGACCTGAGCGTTCTGAAAGGAGCGCTCTGTATGCGCGATTGTACCGCCGTTTGCAATCGCGCATACAGAGACAAGCCAACGCCCATTGTCGCGCATTCCCGAAAGTCTATGTACGGGAACGCGCGACAAGACGCCCCAAAGAAGCTCATGTACTTCTTGGGGCGTCGGGCGTTTTACAGCGCGATCGTACGCGCTGTAAAACGCCCAGGTGAGAACCATTCCCATAGGGAATCATTGGTTTCTCCTTGTTGAGCGTTTTACAGCGTGTAGGAACGCGCTGTAAAACGCTCAGGTGTGAACCCAGCCTTAGGATAGGTCATCAGGATCAAACTCCAGGAAAGCCTCTTTAATTTGTGACCGAAAAAACCCGGTGCACTTGCACTGTACCATTGCTGCTTCTAGACAACGTTGGGGCCATGTCCGACAAGGGGGATTGCCTAATGAGAAAGGGGGCAAAGCTTAAGGAGCACCAATGTGTGGCAAAATTTTGCAGCAAATTTTGGGTGGTATAAAGTTGTCATCCATTGTGAGCTTTTGATCAATTTCCTGCATCTTTAGACCGCCTGGTCCAGGTTTACACTGTCTATTAGACAGGCTTAATAAATCTAACCCAATGTTTTAAGGCACATTTGCAAGTGCTGACTGAGCAGTCCGTGATCGGGAAGATTTTGTTCCTTCCCGATAACTGCCTGCTCATCAGTGGAGATGAGAGCGGCACTATCCTCTCCACTGTATGGGGATTAGCAATGGCTGAATTACAGTTTCTGGGCATTAGATTGCTTTTTTAGAGCTCATGCCCAAGAACATAAGGGCTCCGTGCCTGTATTTCGAACCACAAACGGCGGGTCTGCAATACTTGAGCACTGGTCATGTGGCACCACATGCTGTGGACGTAGACCTAATCGCAGTCCTATCTTTTGCGGAGCAGAGGCACAAATATGAAGGCCACGGAAACACTACAAAGCACTTCCGTGGGTTTTCGGGTCTGTGCTTCCACACCACAGAAGATAAGACATGTCCTATCTTTTGCCATATCTTGCAGAACGCGGACCCATTCAAGTTAATGGGTCCGCATCCTCATCACGGAGTGTGCACGGTCAGTGCCCGTGCATTGCGAACTGCTATTTGTGGTCTGGGCTTGAAGCCTGTACGTTGGTGGGCATGAGCCCTCACACCACATGATCTGCTGCTTAGTAACATGTGCTGCATATGTGATTAATTCACCCAAAGCCGTTCATAGGAGGACTGGCAGCACCTTTACATGAGCCGATGAACATACAAACGCTCATTCACAAAAAGTTTCCTGTAAATCCGCCATTACTATAGGGCTGGTTCAAAGGAGATGCAAACTGGGCAATTGTACATGGCTCCAACCATCCCAGTGGACAGTGGAGCAGATACATATATATTTGTCTTGTAGCATGACACATTATAGGAGCTTGTAGATTGCATTTTTTTGGGAGTGGTTGACAAGGTGATGTACAGGGTACATATGCTTTGATATAAAACTAGCCCAGACTGGCTGTGAACTCTAGTAGAGGCCTGTTATAGTCCATGTGATGGCGGCTGAACACCTTCTTCTTCCTCCTCCGCCGGTGCTCTAGTTTTGTCAAATGGGTTAACAATTGTGACACCTGGGTAGGGACTGCAAGCAACATGACAGGTCTTATATATGTCAAGCCTGTTGAACAAGTTTGGTGTGTTTATGGATGCCTTGTGGCGGGTTGAGCGGAGTCACTCCGCCTAGCTTGCATCCGCCTTTCCCTGAAGAGAAAAATGTTATTTAAGGGCGTAATTTGATCCCTGTGATCCACCCAATTTATTCACGGCATCAGCAGATGTGAGCAGTAGTTTCTCTCCTTTGGTGTCACATTTAAGGCTTCTTCTTATTGAGGCTCCTTACATAGGCGATTGCAACTCTGATCTATTCTTGTGGCTTTGAAGGCCTAATAGCAAAAATTGGAACAAATACAATATACATATTATGCTAAGAAAGTGTGATGGCAATGGCAGATCATAAAGACTTGTGTCCTTTTAAGCTCCTGGATCCTGATACAAATTGTGTCACAGGCCCACCTTCCATGTCCCATTTATGATACTGGGGTATAGGATAGAGGAGCCTTTGAGTGCCCTCAAGCTTCAGGGACAGTGCGCAGATGCTTCTTCTGCGTCGTCTTTAGCTACACCCCTGAGGGAGGCAATACGCTAATAAATTGAGCTCAGATCTAATTGCAAAAAGAATTATTAGTTGAACGATCTGATATTGATCGAGTAGCACATAGCTCACTGAATGCATGATGGGAACATGACTGCAGTGCTGGATCCGTCAAATGATGGACAGAAATGGCGCCTGATGCATTGACTGTAATGGGGCCCATTTGATTTCCTTTAAGGTATCCAGGGTTTTTGATGGAATCTGTGATTGAGGCTTCTAACACAACCTCTGCTGCAGGTGTGAACATAGCTGTATGCAGCAATTTGGTCCTGGCAGTGGATCATAAGGACCATTATTTAAGTCCTGCAGGCGGCCAGGGGATGCTGGGAGTAGCAGTTTTACTACAGATGGGGAGGATCTGTCTTATTTGCCCATTTAGAGGGACAATGGATGATACTGATGAAAAGGGGTTTGTAGAATGATTGATCCCGATCACTGCTCAGGGCAGAAATCATTTGTTGGCTGATGGGATCTTGTATGCTTTATAAAAAATAAAGATTGGTGGCGAGCAGCATGTCGCCCTGCGTATATGGGGATGTGTTGACGACATAATGTAAAGTGTATGGGGGATCAATGATCGTAACGATTGTTAATCCCCCAGTAAGCTAAAACCAGATGTGGCGATGGATATGCATCCGAAAGCTTGTATGCAGGGTTGCCAACCGTTCAGAAATTTCTGGACAGTCCATAAAAATAAGTGATTTAATTATTATTTTTATTTTTATTTTTATTTTTTTGAGGCTGATGGTAGCTGACTAGATTATTTTGGTGGTAATTCTGATGAAATTACAGCTGATGAATGCTGGTAATGAGGTTTATCAGTATATCGAGCTATAGACCTGTTACTTAAGTTATAATCTTTATCATTAATTGTGATTTTTCAATTTGTCGATTTTAAAAAATGTTGGCTGTCTGTGATTTTGGGATAAGTTGTCCAGAAAAAAAGAGAAATTCTGGTTGACATCCTTGCTTGCATGCCATTTTTTTCTGTATATTCGTTATACACTGGTTGTGGCTTTGAGGGAAACCTATAAAACCTCATGGCCATGAATATTAGGCTAATTTATTCACCATGAGTAAGGGCGGTTGCGACGCTTGAAACGCGTAGGTTTGCTATGTCTTTTAATTTTTCCATGGACGAAAAAAGGAATTTTATACATTTACTATTTCCCGGGGCCGGACTTTGCTTCTATATTATATTATTTGCAACCTCTTTACGGCTGTGGCCACTTCTCAGCATGGATTTTGGCTGCTTGTCCACGTCTGGTTCTACCCATACAGCCTCATGTAAAAGCTTTTTAAACGAATACTGATCGACTTGTTATGTTCACATCTATAGCGGATTTGTGGCTGCTGTCCCTTTCATTCCAGTGTGTCTTGCAGAAATCCGTGTGCTTGCCACTAAAACTCCATCCAGGCGAACGGAACCGAAATGTCTGAAACGAATCTGCCGCATGTGAACGTACCCAGCTACCGGCACGGCCCGGCCCTTTTTAAGGGTTGTACTTTTATTTGGGTGATACTTCCGCCGACAAGACCTACATTTCAGGGTGCAGTTAGTGACTCTGTTGCATGTCAAGGTGCACTTGGTCTATGTTCCCACAGCCAAGATTAACATCTATCCCTTGGTTAATCTGCCTGATGACGATGAAGAAGAAAAAGAACTCGTTTATCTGCATCATTGCACAATAAATGTCCTGAAAACCCCATTTGATGTTGTACAAGCAGCGACAAGATACCTGGTAATAACAATAGGAAGGGCTGGGTCCCTGTACATGCTAATGAGCTGTGCAGAGAACATACCTGGCACGTCCTGGGCGCTTCACCCCCCCCCCCCCCCCCCCTCCTGATTAGCAAACTGAACGATAAATCGGGACATACACTAAAGAAATAATTAAAAAAAATATCAATTAGAAATTCATAACTTGCATTCCTGCCTTGCAACACATTTTAATTAGGGTTTTATAATTGCTGAGTTTTAGTTGCCGATGTAGCAGTGTTGGATTTGTCATTTGTGCCTCAATTAAAGTTGCGTCGTATGTTTACGGTTTACTTGCAGTCCTAGGTTAATGCAGTGTGTTTTGCACAAAATGACAAAATTAATCTGCTAAACCACTATAGCGTCGCTGGGGTATATAATAGTCCTCAGAAATACCAGAAGGATGGACACCTTAATCGAATGCATCTGGCCAAATGGTTATGGCTGTATGATAAGGTTGCCATGACACTGCCTTAAAGGGGTTCTCTCACTTCAGCAAATTGCATTTGTTATGCAGAGAAAGTTAATACAAGGCACTTACTAATGTATTGTGATTGTCCATATTGCTTCCTTTGCTGGCTGTATTCATTTTTCCATCACGCTATACACTCCTCGTTTCCATGGTTACGACCACCATGCAATCCAGCAGCGGTGGCCGTGCTTGCACACTATAGGAAAAAGCACCAGCCCATGTGAGCTCCCCCGATCCCAGCCACCAGAGAGACCGGCACCTTTTCCTATAGTGTGCAAGCACGACCACCACTGCTGGATTTCAGGATGGCCATAACCATGGAAACGAGCAGTGTATAATGTAATGGGGGAAAAAATGAATCCAGCCAGCAAAGGAGGCAATATGGACAATTGCAATACATTAGTAAGTGCCTTGTATTAACCCTGTCTACATAAGTCACATTTGCTGAAGCATTACTTTATTGTTGAATTACCCGCCAGCCTTTATTTACAGGGCTGCAGCGTCGACGTCGTGTCTGCAACACGTGACTGCTGCAGCCAATCACTAGACTCAACAGTAGACTTCTTGAGACGAACGATTGGCCGCGACAGCCACATGTTGCAGGCATGACATCAACACTGAAGCCTTGTAAACAGACTGGCGGGTGATTCAATGGGTAAGAGGCTCTGTGGTTTTACACCATCTCTTGCCTGTGCCCCAGTTTTTTTTTTTTTTTTAAACTCGAACAACCCCTTTAACAGGTTGCTCTCACTAATTGCACGTGTGATGTGGGTAACATTCCTTGCTGCTGCTCCTCTCCTGATGCCATCAGCAGATTTATGGCCACTGCATTCTGTGACTAGACAACGCTGAAAGTCCTGGGGGCAGCCTCCAAACGGTTATGCCTTCTGTAGTATTGTTGCCCCAAGCGGCCTAACCCCAGACATCGGGGTTCAGCTGATGTGTCCAAGGAGTGCAGCTTCCCTTTGCCACATAAGACCCCAATAATATATGGAGCATGATGGGTCAGGGGCTTGTAATGGAGTTTGCATTGGGACTTCACGTTCCACCTCTAGGCCTGTTTGCTGACTTTATGTTCTCTTCCTTTTTTGTTTGTTTGCATTCATGTTCATTTTCATGCCTTTTACTCCAGATTTTAACGCTTTATCACCTACCTGATTATACAATAAAAAGTTATTCCTGTAATAGACACCTAGTTCTCCTTAACCCGATCTCTTCAGACTTGGGTCTGGAAGAACAGGACATGCAGGTCCCTCATGGAGCTTCAGAGGTGGACGCGATGGGAGACATTATTGTGACGTTGATTTCTGAACCCTACAGTAAGTCTGTTACCTCCACGGATTTCTCCATTTCTAATGTATAGGAATGGGGTTGTTTTCTGCAGCACACACATGGTTTTCTACAAACCCCAGTGGCAGAAAATCCTGCATCAAAGAGGTCGCGTGTGAACCTCTCCTTTTGTCAGCCAAAATACCTTCTTGTTTATAGCCTCAACGAGCTTGAATGACAGAAGTTACTTTCCCCGCGGCATGTCTGTAGAGGGTTTGTTCTCATGTTACGAGAGAGACTTCTTAATTTTAACTTTAAGACATCTTTGTTCATCAAAAGCTCAAAGTTCTATATATAGTGGGCAAACCAACCATAGCCTACAGTATGTCAGCAACATTACCCTTAGCTCCCCTAATCTTGAGGATCTGATGTTTTGTAATTAAAGCCCCGCTTTTACTTAAAACCTAGAGAGATGGCGGTATCTCCCAAGGAAGAGAACCTTCTCGCCAGCATCACCTCTTTGAAGTGGCTCCCTATGAGTCAAAATTCGACTTTCCAACAAGCCTTGGGATTTGACATGCTCAATCTGTAGACGGCTGTTTCAGGGATGCTTGCCCCTCGTCAGTACGGAGTAGGATTCTGCAATGCCTTGAATATGGCTTGGGCAAGGTGTCAAATCCTCTGCCAGTCCCGTATGGAGACTTACTGGAAGTGCTCCATGGTATGAGAAATTATTGCCACACATAATGGCATGCAGAGCATAAGATCGTTTGTCTAACATGGATCGGATAGATTTTCGTGATCCCCCTCGAAATTAGCAGTGTGAATGCTCTAGTGGGAAACGAGCAACGACTTCACCCGCCCCAATGTAGGAGATGATACAACCCCTTTAAGGTGATCACTAGATGTCGACTGCTGGAAGATGTCATTTATAGGGAAACCCAGAAGCCTGTGTTCAGCTTTCCTCTAGCTCCGGCACAGGCATGGACATGGGCAGAGCTGAGATAGCCGGGTCCTCCTGCGCAAGTAACGTTCTTTATAGCGGATCTTCACTCTCTAAGAGATGAGGGTCCTGAAGAGGAGATCTCCGGCTATTAACTGAGAATTCCCCTATAGCGTATTTGCGAATGGGGCTTTTAAACCAGAAAACCCTGTTTCTTTTAAAAGGTCTTGGATATTCGGCAATTCCATACTCAACGGCAAATAAAAAAAATTATAGAAATTTATTCAAAAATTTACCGTATATAAAATTTCTTGGCTACATTTGCTAGAACTGAAGTTTCCTGAACTCCCTAATTATGTTTTTTATTTTTATATTTTTATTTTTTTTAGATCACAAATTTTCAGACCCTGAAAGAGTAAACTACAAATTTGAGTCTGGTACTTGGTGAGTCCTCCTCAGTGTTTTTCTGTTGTAATTACCATTATTGCGGATTTTATTTTCATTTTACTGCAAATACCAGATGGTTAGGAAAGCTTCATTATAATGTCAATCAGATGGGGCGATACTGTGTCAGCATCATTATAGGATTAAAAAAATTTCCTTTTACTTAATGTGCTTATGCGTTTGCCCCATGTGAACAGGACTTTATGTGGATCCTTAGATGAGGTTTTCCCACAAGCAGCATCGCTGGGGATCTGACTGCTGGGACCCTGATCTTGACATGGGGCCCCAGAATTCCCCATTTGAATGGAGTGCGAGTGCACATGTTGGTCCACTGCTGTGGGCCTGATATTGACTGACTGCATACAATCAGTCCAATAAAAGTGAATGCAACGGTGCACCAAGGTGCGCGCTACCAGCCATGGCCACCATTCTCCATACCTCCGGGGGTCACATCGGTCACCGATCCTACATCTATCACCAATCCGGCGAATAGGTGTGATAAAGTTGCTCTGAAGTCCGTGGCCAGTTCTAAAATAATTTGGCTTCTTGCATCTTTTAATTCTGGGCGCCTTTTTAATTTTGCTTTTTTTTTATTTACTTTTGCAGCAGCAAACTGGAGATAATTGATGATAACACCATAATCCGTGCCAGAGGTTTACCATGGCAGTCATCAGACCAGGACATCGCCCGATTCTTCAAGGGCTTAAATATCGCAAAGTGAGTCCCGTCCTCCCACCTTCCCTCTTATTCCGCCCCTTGTTCTTTCTGACCTAATTTCCCTTGTTTTTTTATGCTCTGTGTATGTGATTTTGTTATTTTGTGTTTTTTGTTTTTCCCAGTTGGGAAATTGCCATATCTTAACGGGGTGGTTTGTATACACCCTGCATTACCGAAGGTAAGATTAGTGCAGGTTACGAGGCAGGTTCTGGTCTCTGCTAAACGAGATGGTTTTTCAGCGGCGTGTGTGCGTTTTCCACCCCCTTCTCCACTTTTTCTGGTCGCTGTGTTTAGTATGGTTCTAAATTCTGTTCTTATTCCTTTTGGCGTAATTTAGTTGACGGTACTATGATCTATTAGATCTCTGCATGGGATAACTTTTTTATTTTGTTTGTTTTTAGTTTGCTGTGAACCTATTTTTTTTTGCTGGTTGGATCTTTGATTTTTAGAGGGTTGCCTATTTACCTTTTAATGACAGTCACGTGGTCTTCAAATTGAGCTCATTGTTCCATGTCCTCGTCCACTGCTGATACGGGTTGATGTATTTTGCTCAGTTCTCATAACCAATGTTGTCCTATGTAATGCATGTATAGGGGTGGAGCTGCCCTCTGTCTCAATGCCCAGGGAAGAAGAAATGGTGAAGCTTTGGTCAGATTTGTCAGTGAGGAGCACAGAGATTTGGCACTGCAGAGACACAAGCATCACATGGGCAACAGATACATTGAGGTACACTTCCCAAAATTAAATTTTTCCTGTAACTTATTTTTTTTTCTGTACAAATTAAACTGAAATTGACTTTATTTTAGGTGTACAAAGCAACTGGGGAAGATTTCCTGAAAATAGCTGGAGGTATGGAGATCTTTACAAGGGCTGAGATTAGAAAAAGGGTCTCCCACACCCTCTGTGCCACTGTTTTCCAAGGGGTGATCCCATGAAGAAAACGTAACTGTGGAGAGGGAATAAGTTGTCTAAATGTGATAGCCCCTTAGTGGAGCTTCAGAGCCAGATATGACCCATCAAGAAGAGTGATGCCGTTACTGGGGTGTAGGGGGTGTTGAAGGTCGCCCATTTTTTAAAGCAACCCATGAAATTTATTTATCACCTATCCACAGGATAGGTGACAAATAATGAATGACAGGGGGTCCGACTGCTGAGAACATGGGGTCCTATAGTCCCCTCTCTGAATGGAGTTGTAGTGCACACGTCGGTCCACCGCTCCATTCACCTTGAAAGCAGTGGAAGAACGTACTGCATGACTACCACAACATTCAGCGAGGACATGGGATTGTTATGCTGGGCCAACCATTTTGACTACAGCCGCCAGTTTCTAATATGCCATTGATATATCTTTCTTTTTAGGTACATCCAATGAAGTTGCTCATTTTTTGTCCAAAGAGAACCAGGTGATCGTACGCATGAGGGGGCTGCCCTTTACTGCCACTGCGGAGGAGGTGCTGACGTTCTTTGGCCAACATTGCCCCGTAACTGGAGGCAAAGAAGGAATTTTGTTTGTTACATACCCTGACGGCAGGCCGACAGGAGACGCATTTGTGTTATTTGCCTGTGAGGAATATGCGCAGAACGCATTAAAGAAGCACAAGGACTTGCTGGGCAAGCGATATATTGAGCTGTTTAGGAGCACAGCCGCGGAGGTGCAACAGGTTTGTCGGCTCTTTCATCTCTAACAACTAGCACTTGACAGCTTGCAAATGCATTAAATCATAATGTGTGTAGAGTCTATTAGGGTGGTATAGGGCAGGGGTTCTCAGCTGGCGGACCATGGTCTAAGTCAGGACCGCGGTTGCCCGCTCCTCAGGACTCTGATACAAGTGACTGCAGTGGTAAAGCGGGGAGCTGTCAGTGCTGGCAGGCATCATCTCACCGGCTGCACTGAGCCACAAACGGCAAATATTTGCTCTGTTCTGTTTGTCGGGGGAATGTGGGGTTGCGAAATATTTAAACTGGAGGCACTTAAGGGGCATAACTCTGTAAAGGGGGTGTAGCTATGAGGGGGCATCACTCTGTGTTGGGGGGGCTGCTTAAGGGGGCATAACTCTGTGGGAGCCAATAAAGGGAGTAAAACTAAGAGGGGGAAGGGGGGGTATCCGTGTGTGTGTGGGAAGGGGGCATTACACTGTTTGGAGCCACTTAAGGGAGCATCTCTCTGAGACGCGCATTTAAGGGGACCTCATACTGTGTGAGGGGGCACTTAGAGGACATCACTTTGTGTTGGAGGCCCTTAAAGGGGTTATCCCATGATTAAAGTAAAAAATGAAAATCATACATCATATAGCACATGACACATGTACCTCACATGGATCCAGAGATCTCCACATTCATTGCTCTGCTAGATTTATATCAAGCTGACAGCTCAGGAGGCGTGTCTCAGCTCTGCCTATCACAGCTCAGGAGGCGTGTCTCAGCTCTGCCTATCACAGCTCAGGAGGCGTGTCTCAGCTCTGCCTATCACAGCTCAGGAGGCGTGTCTCAGCTCTGCCTATCACAGCTCAGGAGGCGTGTCTCAGCTCTGCCTATCACAGCTCAGGAGGCGTGTCTCAGCTCTGCCTATCACAGCTCAGGAGGCAGTTATAGGATGATTTGCGGCCATCTGAGTGAGCAGGTCAAAGAAATAAGAGAATGAACAAACAGCAGGTGGCGCTGTACAGATGCATTTTATTGAATAACTGACTGGCTATACTAAATTTATAATCATCTGCAATTACAAAAGTATTCAGATCCAAGTGCTGGTTTGAGAACTGTGAACTGTACAATTTATTACTATTTTTTGTGTGTGGGATAACCCCACAAAAGGGACATCCTAACAGATTCGATGCCCCAGAATGATTACATGGGCAGTGCAAGTTTTTATTAAAATAGACATGTCTGTAGAGGGTACAGGTCATCCTTTAGATATCTTAACATCATGAGCTCTTATGTGACTGCTTCCTCATAGTCAAGATGCCAGTCCCATTCATTGACCTCCTAATCTGATGCCCACAGCCAAGCTAAACTATACACCATCACAGGTGTAACAATGCAGAATTAACAGGGCCTCCGCCTACTATGTGGCATTTATAATACCTGCATCTTATGACTAAGGCCATGGGGACTCTTTGGTTAACAGGGCCCACGTGTGGTATCTGCCTCAGCCCCCCCCCCCCCCCAAATTTATCCTTCTGTGTCCTATAGCCTACAAAGCCATGGGGCCATCCAGCTGTGGGAATGCAACATCCTCCAGAGCAAAACCACCTGTCACGCTGACGACTTTGTGAAACTTTTCATGCCCTTTTGCCAAACCCAACTATTGTTTTCAAGGGTAATATGTGAGGTGTATACACTAAAGCAATGGACCAGGGAAGTGTCCTCCTTTCTTTAATGGATTATAAAATAAAACAATCTTATGTAATCTTTTCTATACTGGAGCAGATCTGTCGGCGTTCTCATGGTGCCCTAGTTCTCAGTGTCCTCAAATTAGCAGTAAGTATATGCTGTGTCCCCGCAGGTGCTGAACAGATACTCTTCTGCTCCTCTCATCCAACTCCCGACGCCCCCAATCATTCCTGTACTACCTCAGCCGTTCATTCCTCCGGTCAACATCAGAGACTGTATACGTCTTCGAGGGCTTCCATACGCTGCCACTATTGAGGACATTTTGGAGTTTCTGGGTGAATTCTCAGCTGATATCCGGACACATGGAGTACACATGGTGCTAAACCACCAGGTATGTTCCCCGAACCTGAGTTACAACCTGGGTTCACACCGACAATATTGGTGCAGATTTTTAACCAAAGACTGGAAATGTAAAATGGAAAGCTCAGCTGTGTATATCTTGGGGCGTACGTTATAGGGGGTGTCTCATCTCCGCAAATGGCAGTTTATCATGTAGGAGTTACTACAAGGCACTTACTAATGTATTGTGATTGTCCATATTGCTTCCTTTGCTGGCCTCATTCTTTTTTTTCCATTTGCATTATACGCTACTAGTTTCCAGGAGTTATGGCCACCGCTGCAGCGCAGATACGAGGTGGATGAGAGCCGCTGCGCATGTGTGCCTGGATTGCAGGGTGATCATAACCCCTGGGAACGAGCAGTGTATAATGCAATTGAAAAAAAACAAGCTGGCAATGCGGGCATCGCATTATACACTGCTCGTTTCCAGGGGTTATGACCACCCTATAGTCCAGCATCAGTGGTCGCGCTTGCACACTATAAGAAAAAGCGCCGGTCTCTCTTGTGGCTGGGACCACGGGAATGCACATAGACACGCATGCACAATAACTTCTGTCCCAGCCTCACCTGAAAACGAGCCGTGTATAATGTGATGGAAAAATGAATCCAGCCAGCAAAGGAGGCAATATGGACAATCACAATGCATCAGTAAGTGCCTGGTATTAACTCTGTCTACATGCAAGATGCCATTTGCTGAGGTGAGACAACCCCTTTGAGACTGCTCAGAGGACATCTTTGTGGAGAGTCCTTAGGTTAAAACACCTCCTCCATCCACAGCCACTAATATGAAGAGGCTAGTGCTTCCCTGCTTCATGCCATTTCCGTAATCTAAAATAATTCAGAGCAAAAATTTGTGGGGGTTTGCTAAGGCCTCTTTCACACGACCGTTTTTTCTTTCCGTTTGCGGGCCGTTTTCTGCGTTCCATATACAGAACCATTCATTTCAATGGTTCCGAAAAAAAAAAAAAGGAATGCATTCCGTTTCTGTATTTCTGTTTTTCCGTTCCGTTGAAAGATAGAACATGTCCTATTATTGCCCGCAAATCATGTTCCGTGGCTCCATTCAAGTCAATGGGTCCGCAAAAAAAAACTGAACACATACGGAATGTACTCAGTATGTCTTCCGTATCTGTTCCGTTTTTGCGGAACCATCTATTGAAAATGTTATGCCCAGCCCAATGTAATTACTGTATATGCCATATGGAAAAAAAAAAACGGAACAACGATCCGGGTAAAACTGCCTGCAAAACACTGAAAAAGACATACGGTCATGTGAAAGAGGCATAAATCTGGTAATTGTAGGGCGTGTCCTAGCTCACCGATTTCTGCGTGACCTCACGCAATACCACCGAGATGCCCATACTTATGTAATGTTGTTCTTGTATTAACATTGAGTAACTTTAAGTGAATTTTCACCCTTTTAATATCCTCATTTTCTAACCTATAATCGAATATTCCGCGCTGGTTACTTTATAAAGATATTGTTAAACTGTTGGAGCAATGCGTTTCTGTGGCAGTGTACAAGCGTAGCTTTAATGAGGACCTGTCGCCATTCCTGACATGTCTGTTCTAGTAAATAATTGTATTGCACTATGACAATTCTGGAGCGTCTATACCTATGATTTGATGTTGCCATTCCTCTATTATACCTACTAGAAGTTTATGAATAAAGGTGCAGCAGGGTGTTACCAGTTGGGGGTGTATCTGACTGTGTCCAATCTGTGCAGGGACCTGTGTCCTAACTGGTAACGCCCTGTTGCACCTTTATTCATAAACTTCTAGGAGCAACACAATATAGTTATAAGGAAAGATGTTCCAGAATTGTTACAACATCGAGAATGCAAGTATTTACTAAAACCTGTTAGAAGAGGTTACAGCACCTCCTTAAGCAGGAATTTGCTCGAGGGATGATGGGAGTTGACTACATACTGTCCAGTGGTAACACAGTGCGCGGCAAGCTCCCTCTAGTGGCAGCTACCGGTTGTGAGAATGTTATCTTTTAAAAAGGAACCTGTGCTCGGGTTCATGCTGTCCGAACTGTGGGTGCAGTGACCTTCAATGCTATTATATTCAAGTTTACTATTTATGCTGATTTATGTGCTATCCGATCCTGCAAGGCTGTGAATAGGAGAAAATGGTAAAACTGGCAGTTCTTAGTGCATTTGCTGGGAGACGGGGCCTGGTCAATGCCTCCTCCAGCCCCTGCACCCGTCCTCCTGCCTTGCACCCTGCAACCATCCAGGGAACCCCAGGAGCCCCAAGCCCAGGCTGTGCCCCAAAGGGTACAAAGGGTGATTTCCCTCTCTTCACTGCCCAGGCTGTCTGGGAGAGAGAGGGATTAGCCACTGTGAGGACTACAACCACCTTCATTGCCTCAGCCACCACTCCTGCGTGGCATGGGCAGCATCCCTTCCAAGCTCCGTGTCACGGGGGATCCTGTTGGGGTTCAGGCAGCATGAACCCGAGGGCTTCCACACGCCACTTTGCAATTGTCGTTTATACATGTCAAATGTGAGGCGTGGATTTACGAGAAAACCCGCTCCATTGTTTCCTGTTTGTGCGTTTATATTTCGTCCCTCGCATTGTACCCGTCACCAGCTTGTAAGGAAGAATCCACGTGGATGCATCCGTTCCTGCACAGTTGTAGTAATGTCTGTGGCAGGTCAAGAATGTGACTGTTCAGGTGCAGGGTATGTGCAATGGGTGCTATAGGGGGCACCAGTGAGTAGCCAACAGAGCTTTGAGACTGGCAGATCTGCATGAGGGGTCAGCACTGAATGTGTGGCAGTAGCGTGCAGTGCTTGGATATAAAGAAGCCGGAAGTGTAGGCGTACAGAGAGGAAGACTGGGTACAGCTGGTCAGAGATCTAAAAAAATAAAAGGGAAAAAGTTTTTTTTTTTTTTTAATGAAATCTACGGTACTAATGCCGAGTGGTCCTAACCAGTGGAAATCTGCTCACGTGGTCTGAATGCTAAAACTTGTAATATCTTGTTTTTGTATCGTGGCCAGCTATAGGCATTATCCATAGATCTATATCTGCAGTGAGTGAGCGGGCGTGGTTCTACTACTTTTAAAGGGGTTATCCTATAACTAATGTAAAAAATGAAAATCGGACATCATACAGTCCATGACGATCTCTTTCTAACAAAGCTAGAACCAGCTCTGTACCTCACATGGATCCAGAGATCTCCCCATTCATTGCTTGCTAGATTTATATGAAGCAGGCAGCTCAGGGGGAGTGTCCTTTCTGCTGCAGCTCAGGGGGCGTGTCCTTGCTCTCCCTATCACAGCTCAGGAGGCGTGTCCATGTACGGCTTTCTCAGGTCAAAGAAATAATAAGAAAGAAAAACCAGCAGGTGGCGCTATACAGATACAGTTTATTGAATAACTTGGTGACTATGCCAAATTTTTTATTACGTGCAATTACAAAAGTATTCAGATCCAGGTGCTGGTTTGAAAACTGTAGAATATTTTTTCGTAGGACAACCACTTTAACACTGCTTTCCCTACAAATTAGCAAAACCATTTTGGGTTGCCGGAGTTAATAAAAAAAATATATATAATATTCCACATTCTGATCCCCTCCACAGCTTCTCTCTGCCACCGCAGTCATGATTGCTCCTACACCGCGCGTCACTGCTGCAGTCAAAAATATAAAAAGCTGCGGAGGAGAACGGATTGGTGACACTGGTACAGAGAGAGGTTTGGGAATATACTGGATGGATATACATATTAGACAGAAGGTTGTTGGCCGCACCATCAATGAGAACAGTTTTCTGTTGAATGATGGTTTAGCAGACGCAGCCGTGCACATTTTAGTCCGTAATGGTCGTTAAAGTCGTTGAGGCTTGTTCTGCGATATCGGGCAAAGAATGAATTGTATTTCTTTGAAAGTACAACTTTTTGTCCGACTATTGGGCGAAAATTTTAAGCACTGCTGACTTTATGACTTCATCACATTTTCATGGGCAATGGGTGGTATTAAAGAGTTGTCCGCTTTTTTTTTTTATATTGATGACCTCTGCTCAGGATAGGTCATCAACATCTGATCAGTGGGGGTCCGACACCCGGCACACCCGCCGATCAGCTGTTTGAAGAGAAGGCAGCGCTCGTCCAAGCACAGTGTTCTCTTCTCTTTTTTTTTTTTTTTAACCTACCTGCCATCGACATTGCAGGATAAGTCATCAATATCAGATTGGCGAGGGTCCGGCTCCCAGCACCACCACCCATCACCTGTTTGACAGGGTAGCGGCACTCATGCTTTAAAACCACCTGCGCTGGGACGAGAAATTGTAATGAGTGCACGGCCGCAGCAAGTGAGACTGCACACAGGGGATTACAAAAGCCGTGCTGATCGATGGTGGTGCTGGGAGTCGGACGCCCACCGATCTGATATCGGTGACCTATCCTGAGGTTACGTTATCAATATCTTTGCACTGCACACAACCCCTTTAACGATGCAGACTGACTAATCGCTGCAGTCCTAATTAGTTAATTGGAGCCTTTGTGTCCTGTCCAGCCTCGCAGTGCTCGACCGCATCACAACACTTTATGTCTGCGCCATGTGGTCGTACCTTAGCATATTGCACACCCTAATGGCGGCCTGTGCTGCTATATAGGGAGTGCGGACATGCTGCAGCCACTGTGTAACGACACCACCTTATTCAAGGTCACCATGCAAATATGTGCCCAGGCTGTTGGCAGCGGACAACTCCCATTTACTTAATGACAAGTGCTTTAGCGATTGCTTCCAGGAACTCTCAGACTTAACACTTCACCATCTGACTCAAATCAGTTATTAGGGCCAAGACAAATGAAGAAGGTTCTGCAGATGTTGCTGCCACCACTTAAAAATTTGAGTCATAACTTAAAAATGATCCTAGTCGTCCAAAGCCGGTCTTCATTCTTTGCAGATTTTTGTTCGAAAATAAACGACTTTAATAAAACTTGATACCATTTTGCAAAATTTCCTCCTCCTTCCAGGGTCGGCCATCGGGAGACTCGTTCATTCAGATGAAGTCATCAGAGAGGGCTTTTCTGGCGGCTCAGAAGTGTCACAAGAAGACCATGAAGGACAGATATGTGGAGGTGTTTCAGTGTTCTGCAGAGGAGATGAACTTTGTCTTAATGGGGGGAACTTTAAATCGCAATGGCTTGTCCCCACCGCCATGTAAGTTACCATGTAAGTTTGGGCTGAGGGTCTTGCCGCTTCTCTGCGCTTTGAGCTGGTAGGTGCTGGAACTGCTTTCTTCTTTGTGGAGATTTGGGGTTTGGTCGGTTGTAACGGTTGTTCATGAAAGGGGAGACATCAAATCAACAGCTTCAATTCCTTGGTGGTGAATGAGATTTTGGGGCGTTAGTGGGATGTTTATGCTGCCCTCTATTTTTTATTTTTTATTATTTTAAAGGGGAACTAAAGCAAAAGCAACCCAAGTAGGAAGCTTCTATAATATAATAATGGAAACTATAGAAACTGCTGCATGCTCTCATTTTATTGGTCACCCTTCCTTCATTTATTACCACTCATTCTGTGAGATGTCAGGTCCATTAAATAAGTACAAATCATACTACTGAGGCCTTGACCTGTAGTAGATTCCTATAAGCGATTTTGATTACCGGAGCTTTGGCATTTAAGATTTCTGCTTGCTGTCATTCAGTAGAAACCTTCATTGTTCACGTCTGGGTTTTAAAATCTGTAGACACCCGAATGCACGGCTCATGACGAAACAGAACCCTGATAACCGGACTGTAACGAGCTTTCAATTCCCTTCGATTTAGTTCCCCTTTAAGTCACTTTATTAGACTAGAATCTTTCATCTGGAGCAGAGTCAAACTTCATCCCTGATTTTATTTATTTATTTTTTCTCCCCCCCCCCCTTATTAAATTACTTTTTTCCTACCTGTCTTCGTTGCTGATCTTGGGAGTGAACAGTTGTGCTGCGCCACCAAAATAAGCACATTTATTGTTTTTTATTTTATTTTTTGTCATTTTAATTGCGTGCACAATGCGATTAAAAGCATTAAAAGGACTCTAGTAAAATAAATATATATATATATATATATATATATTGCTGCTGATTTGCAAATCAGCCAGAGAAAACATGAGAAGGTAAATGACAACTTGACAGATAGTGTGCAGTACTATTATAATAGAGAACGGTATTGCCTGACCCCCTCCTGCCGCAGTGTAATCGTTCACCGCAAAAAATGGAGACAGCGCACCGTGGGCTGTCCGCATCCGTATGTCCTTTCCACCGTCCGGCAAAAAAGTGTCCTTCATGTCTGTTCTGCAGAAAAGAATAGGCATTTTTTACATAGGGCTGGATGTACAGAATGGGAAAATGAAGAATACACACAACTGGTATCCGTGTTTTGTGGACTGCAAAACTGTTATGGTCGTTTGCGCGGGGCTAATACACATGGATGCCGTTTTTAATAGCTGCATGCCTAGCTCCTTCTTGTAAAGCCACCCGTCTCATAGTATTGAAACAGAGGGACCTTTTAGGCCACCTCCGTCTCCCAGGTCATTGTTCAGCTGCAACCTCCACTTTTGTATATGGAGGCTTTTCTAAATGCAGAATTATTGTGCAGTGTGACCCACAGTGCTACAAACGCTAACATTTACCAAATGGGAGGTTTTTTTTTAAAGAATGGTGTGTACATGAGCCCTAAGGAATGAATAGGAATAGGACATGGACAATTGACATTTTTCTCACCCCTCGATTAGGTTGAACTAGGACTTCTCAGATCTCTCCTCAGTAGAACCTAAGATGTTATAGAGATTCCTTTCTCATTTGTCTTTGTCTTTCTCCAGGTTTGTCTCCCCCATCATACACATTCCCAGCACCAACGGCCGTTATTCCCACAGAAGCAGCTGCCATCTACCAGCCCTCCTTACTCCTCAATCCCCGTGCCATGCAACCATCTGCTGCGTATTACCCAGCGGGCGCACAGCTCTTCATGAACTACACTGCATACTACCCAAGGTACGAATGACCAGGAACAATGGACCAATTGTGGGATTCAACCACTGGCCTCTGTCCAGGTGTCCTGATACCGCATTGTGCACGAGCTGCGGTGTACAACACTGCGTCGTAGAGAGCGCTAATCCATTTCACCCTCTCGGTGTCCAATTTTTGTTGTGCCAAGTGAGTGGCAGGGCATGAACCTACAGTAGCTGAGGGCTCCCAGCGAATGTATAAGGGGAGGAACGCTGTAGATTCAAGGGTATGAGGCGGCAGTGAGTCCGGTTAATGGATGAGCAGGCGGCAATAAATCTCTTGCAGTAAAGGCTTCTGTAATGAGTAGAAATCTTTCAACCTGCCAAATTGTTGCCCTGGAGTTAAAATAGTTGTGTGCAAGGTCAGGCTTTGTTTCTTGGGTGCAGCTTCTGTAGAGCTTGAAGAATGTCAGCTGTGTAGAAGGCCTGAATTCTGCTGCTTTTCTAAGCTATTGGTGAGCGGTAGACCTTCGAGTTTGATGGTGCGCCCTGGAGGTAACGGTTCAGCAAAAATTTACCGATATGTTTTCGGTAGACTACGGTTTTCTAGAATCTAGATCTCTGCTTCTAGGCTGGTTTTCAAGACCTAGTTCAGGTAACTGTGCTACAACCAGTCCTGCACCTGTGTGATGACGACCAGGACGGGTTTTCTTTCCCCTGGAAGTAAGCAATGGAGGCGCCCACTGCATGACTGCAAGCAGAGATCTAGAAAACCTGTGAAGAATCGGTACAGAAAGCATACTGGAAAGTTGTACAACTTTTCCGTATACAACAGCTTTTATTTGCTTAAAAATTATACTTCACAATCTGAGTACATAATGGGTCACGGTTTGACAATTTGGACGTTTGTGGTTGTCTCTCTTGGCATAGGCATGCAACCGTGGGTGTTTTAGGTTGGAGATTGGTGAGTCATCAGAAAACAATCAATTGTTTAAATCTATTGTCCTTTTTTTTTTTTTTTTTTGGTCAGTCTGCGTCCCCCCCCCCCCCCATGTCACCATCTATATTTAAAGAAATCTAAATATAATCATGCAATTTTCACACTGGCCACTAGTCATAACAATAGGTCATGATTTCCTGTTTTCTACAGGTAACTCTTCAGTGGCTAGTATCATTAGAGGCAGAAGTACAATGACAAGTAACACCTCTATATAGATAACACAGGCTGCACCATTCTCAATGGGTGATACCACAGCTCACCTACTCCCTCCTGACCTTTGACAGAGCATGCTTAGAAAACTCCCATAGAAGTCATTAAGGTCCCCACAAGTCCATTGGGTCTGTGGCCCATCTGGCCCAAGTCTTGACCTGTTATAGGCCTAGTGGCCGCTGTGAAAATTGCAGGATTATATACATTTTTGCTAAATTATAGATAATGAAAAAAACTCCATTAAAATGTTTAGCATAAAAATGTGTTGTAAACAATAGGTCCTTTTCTGATGACACGTACTATAAATGACAAGTTCAGCTCTACACTGTCTGCTATAACCAATAGATTGATTTTCATGTTAGCGTTTTATTCTTTTTATGAACCTTTTGTCTTTTGACTGGAGGCAGAATATTCTTCTTGCCGTCACTACGTGCATTGTAAGCTGTGGAAGGGTCTGTGAATAGTTGTAGATGGGTTTCGAAGTGGTCCTAAGGGGTTTTCTATAGTGTTCATTTTATCTGTATATTAGTTGTATGTGTATTTCCTAGTGAAGCTTGATTTTTATTTTATTTTTTTGTTTTTAGCTTTTTAAGACCCTATTTTACATCTGTATGCCCCATGAGAGTAAAAGCGTATAAAAAGAACGTAACGTCAGGGATGTACATAGATCTCTTAGGGCTCCATAGCAGAAGATAGTAAGGGCCACCCGTCCCACCCACTTTCCCAGTATACATGCGTCACACAATGCCAGGCAACACAGAATGCAAAGCACACCACTCATTTCTGATTAATTTAAATTCTTTTTTATTAAGTGGAAGAAATTTTAAAAGAAATTGTAATAAAAAGTTGTCCTGTACCTCACCCGTTTTTATCCAATTTCACGAATGTGTACACAAGACAACTGCCATAAATACCCTAAGTCTCTTGCCTCCCTTCACAAAGTATTATAGAAACGGCTGCCTGCAGCCTCCACTAGGGGGAGCTCAGTGCATAGGAATGTATTCAATTATCCTTGGTTTTGAAGGGCATCTGTCAGTAGTTTTGTCCCTATGACACTGGCTGACCTGTTACATGTGCACTTGGCAGCTGAAGGCATCTGTGTTGGTTCCATGTTCGTATGTGCCCGCATTCGCATTACTGGGAAAAATGAAGTTTTAATATATGCAAATGAGCCTCTAGGAGCAACAAGAGTGTTGCCATTACACCTAGAGGCTCAGCTCTCTCTGTAACTGCTGCACCCGCTGCACTTTGACAGGGCTTGGCATTGAAGACGCTTGACCCTGTCAATCAAAGTGGAGAGGTCGCAGCAGTTTCAGAGAGAGCAGAGCCCCTAGGTGTAACGGCAACGCCCCTGTTGTCCCTAGAGGCTCATTTGCATATATAGAAACATCACTTTTCCCGGCAATGCAGGCACATATGAAGATGGCACCAACACAGATGCCTTCAGCTGCCTAGCGCACATGTAACAGGTCAGCCAGTGTCATAGGTACAAATCTGCTGACAGAGGCCCTTTAACCACCTCCGGACCGCCTAACGCAGATTCGCGTTCCGGAGGTGGCAGCTCTGCGCAGAGTCACGCATATATGCGTCATCTCACGAGAGCCGTGATTTCCTGTGAACGCGTGCACACAGGCTTGCGCGTTCACAGGATCGGAAGGTAAGTGAGTGGATCTCCAGCCTGCCGGCGGCGATCGCTCGCTGGCAGGCTGGAGATGTGATTTTTTTTTTTTAACCCCTAACAGGTATATTAGACGCTGTTTTGATAACAGCGTCTAATATACCTGCTACCTGGTCCTCTGGTGGTCCCTTTTGTTTGGATCGACCACCAGAGGACACAGGTAGCTGTGTAAAGTACCACAAAACACCACTACACTACACTACACCCCCCCCCCCGTCACTTATTAACCCCTTATGAACCCCTGATCACCCATGATCACCCCATATAGACTCCCTGATCACCCCCCTGTCATTGATCACCCCCCTGTAAGGCTCCATTCAGACGTCCGTATGATTTTTATGGATCCACTGATACATGGATCGGATCCGCAAAACACATACGGACGGCTGAATGGAGCCTTACAGGTGGGTGATTAATGACAAGGGGGTGATCACGCATATAGACTTCCTGATCACTTCCCTGTCATTGATCACCCCCCTGTCATTGATCACCCCCCTGTAAGGCTCCATTGAGAAGTACGTATGCGGTTTGCGGATCCGATCCATGTATCCGTGGATCCGTAAAAATCACACAGACGTCTGAATGGAGCCTTACAGGGGGGTGATCAGGAAGTCTATATGGGTGATCACCCCCCTGTCATTGATCGCCCCCCCTGTAAGGCTCCATTCAGATGTCCGTATGTGTTTTGCGGATCCGATCCATGTATCCGTAAAAAATCATACGGACGTCTGAATGGAGCCTTACAGGTGGGTAATCAATGACAGGAGGGTTGATCAGGGAGTCTATATGGGTGATCACCCCCTGTCATTGATCACCCCCCTGTAAGGCTCCATTCAGACGTCCGTATGCGTTTTGCGGATCCGATCCATGTATCCGTGGATCCGTAAAAATCACAGACGTCTGATTGGAGCCTTACAGGGGGGTGATCAATGACAGGGGGGTGATCACCCCATATAGACTCCCTGATCACCCCCCTGTCATTGATCACCCCCTGTAAGGCTCCATTCAGACATTTTTTTCAGACTTCTTCTCACGCTTTAGGGCCCCTAAAATGCCAGGACAGTATAAATACCCCACATGTGACCCCATTTCGGAAAGACACCCCAAGGTATTCCGTGAGGGGCATATTGAGTCCATGAAAGATTGAAATTTTTGTCCCAAGTTAGCGGAAAGGGAGACTATGTGAGAAAATACCAAAAAAAACAATTTCTGCTAACTTGTGCCAAAAAAAATAAAAATTCTAGGAACTCGCCATGCCCCTCACGGAATACCTTGGGGTGTCTTCTTTCCAAAATGGGGTCACATGTGGGGTATTTATACTGCCCTGGCTTTTTAGGGGCCCGAAAGCGTGAGAAGAAGTCTGGGATCCAAATGTCTAAAAATGCCCTCCTAAAAGGAATTTGGGCCGCTTTGCGCATCTAGGCTGCAAAAAAGTGTCACACATGTGGTATCGCCGTACTCAGGAGAAGTTGGGGAATGTGTTTTGGGGTGTCATTTTACATATACCCATGCTGGGTGAGATAAATATCTTGGTCAAATGCCAACTTTGTATAAAAAAATGGGAAAAGTTGTCTTTTGCCAAGATATTTCTCTCACCCAGCATAGTTATATGTAAAATGACACCCCAAAACACATTCCCCAACTTCTCCTGAGTACGGCGATACCAGATGTGTGACACTTTTTTGCAGCCTAGGTGGGCAAAGCGACCCACATTCCAAAGTGCACCTTTCGGATTTCACCGGCCATTTTTTACAGATTTTGATTGCAAACTTCTTCTCACACATCTGGGCCCCTAGAATGCCAGGGCAGTATAAATACGCCACAGGTGACCCCATTTTGGAAAGAAGACACCCCAAGGTATTCCGTGAGGGGCATGGTGAGTTCCTAGAATTTTTTATTTTTTGTCGCAAGTTAGTGGAATATGAGACTTTGTAAGAAAAAAATAAAAAAGAAAAAAATCATCATTTTCCGCTAACTTGTGACAAAAAATAAAAAGTTCTATGAACTCACTATGCCCATCAGTGAATACCTTAGGGTGTCACTTTCCGAAATGGGGTCATTTGTGGGGTTTTTCTACTGTCTGGGCATTGTAGAACCTCAGGAAACATGACAGGTGCTCAGAAAGTCAGAGCTGCTTCAAAAAGCGGAAATTCACATTTTTGTACCATAGTTTGTAAACGCTATAACTTTTACCCAAACCATTTTTTTTTTTTTGCCCAAACATTTTTTTTTATCAAACAATAAATTTTGCGAAAAATTTATATATGGATGTCGTTTTTTTTGCAAAATTTTACAGCTGAAAGTGAAAAATGTCGTTTTTTTGCAAAAAAAACGTTAAATTTCGATTAATAACAAAAAAAAGTAAAAATGTGAGCAGCAATGAAATACCACCAAATGAAAGCTCTATTAGTGAGAAGAAAAGGAGGTAAAATTCATTTGGGTGGCAAGTTGCATGACCGAGCAATAAACTGTGAAAGTAGTGTAGTGCCGAAGTGTAAAAAGTGGCCTGGTCATGAAGGGGGTTTCAGCTAGCGGGGCTGAAGTGGTTAAAGGAAGCTGCAAATAATTTCTTTGCATTGAGCTCCCCCTAATGGCAGCTGATGAAAAATGCAGAAGGTCTATCAAGAACTGGAGAAGCAGTTCACCCCTGATTCCACAGTGGTCGTATGGTCTGGACAGATGAAGCCGGGTCTGATCGAATGATCTTGACTTGCCACAGACAGGGTTTGCATAGAAGTTGCTGGGGAAGAAATGAGGCGTTCAAAGATTTGCTATGGGGCCCAGTAATTTCTAGTTAAACCACTGCTTAATATTTTTGATAGTTTTCTAAGCTTGGTGAAAGGCTTAACAGTTTAGGATAAGAAAATATTCCTTTATTTCAATCCTATTGAATGGGTACAAAATTGATAGGGGCTGCTAGATAATTACATGATAAAATTCTCTCTGGCTACATCCACCACTAGGGGCAGCTCACTTTTTTTTTTTTTTTTAAATCCTATGTTCTCTTTTTTTTCTACAGTCCCCCAGGTTCTCCAAGCAATCTTGGGTTCTTCCCAGCCACAGCTGCTGCCAGCAGTATGCCCCCTCACAATGGAGCCACAGTGCTGCGCATGCAAGGACTGGCCTACAACTCTGGTGTAAAAGAGATTCTGAATTTCTTCCAAGGTTACCAGGTAGGCAATCTTTCAAAGCTCAGGTCCTTTTTAAAGAGAACCTGTCACATTAAACATGGTGTTTGATCTGCAGGCAGCAGGTTACAGCGCAGATTGATATATAGATTTATGGGAAATGATTCTGTAAAGCATGGAATTTATACATTTATATTCCTGCTCATAATGGTCTTGAAGTCCAGGAGGCGGTCCTATCAGTGACTGACAGCCTTCCCTCTATGAGGAGACGGTCCTATCAGTGACTGACAGCCTTTCCTCTATGAGGAGACGGTCCTATCAGTGACTGACAGCGTTCCCTCTATGAGGAGGCGGTCCTATCAGTGACTGACAGCCTTCCCTCTATGAGGAGGCGGTCCTATCAGTGACTGACAGCCTTCCCTTTGACTATGTAGACAATCACTAAAAGGCAGCTCCTCCTGCTTTATAACCTGCTGCCTGCAGCTGAGGCATCATGTTAAACGTGACAGGTTCCCTTTAATAAAATAGTATTGTATAGAACACACAAGGGAAGTGATGCTAATCATACAGTATGTTCTTCTGTGTTTATTCCTTTACCTTAGTATGCCCCAGAAGAGGGTATGCTCCCAGTAACTGACCAGGGCAGGACCTTGATCACCCACCCAAAGGAATGGGTGTGTATATAAAGTCTTCCCAGCGCTTATGTAGAAGAGGTATGTATAAAATCTTATTTCTTTTTCTTTCCCTTACCCTGAATCGCTGATATGTGCAATTGCTTCGATAAAGGGGTTTCCCAAAAAAACTTCCCCAAAAAGTTTCATTTCTTCCAATAAAATGTTGCTTTAGCCCCCAATTTTTTATTTTCATAAGGGGTCACAGGAGAAAAACCACCCCATAATTTGTTACCTATTTTTCTCCTGCATATGGCAACACCCCATATGTGGTGGTAAACTGCTGTGGGGGCACATGGCGGGACTCAGAACGGAAGGAGCGCCATATGGCTTTTGCAGCGCAGATTTTGATGGTTTGGTTTATGGGCGCCATTGGTTTTTATTTTTTGAGTGATTGTCTTTTTTCCAGGATGAAGCGACCTTTTCATTGGTACCACTTTAGGGTACATAAGATTTTTTTGATCGCTTGGTATTACGCTTTTTGTAAGGCAAGGTGAAAAAAATATTTTTTTACAGTATTCACCTGAGGGGGCATATAATGTGATATTTTTCTAGAGCAGGTTGTTACGGACGCGGCGATACCTAATGTGTCTATTATTTTTAAGTTTTACACAGTAAATGCATTTTTGAGCAAAATAAAATCTTATTTTTGTGTTGCCATTTTCTGACTGCCTTATTTTTTTATTTTTCTGGCGATTGTCCAAGGTAGGGGCTAATGCTTCCTTCCCGACAATCGCTTGTGTAATACAGGCTTTGGTGAAGCCGGCCATTTTATTTTATTTTTTGCACTTTTTTTTATTTTTTTTGCACTTTTTTTTATTTTTTTTGCACTTTCCATGAACTAGAAGTGGCTCAGTGGTTAGCACTGGTGGCTTGCAGCGCTGGGGTCTTGGGTTTGAATCCCAACAAGGACAACATCCGCATGGAGTTTGTATGTTCTCCCAGTGTTTTCCTGGGTTTCCTCTGGATTCTCCGGTTTCCTACCACCTTCCAAACGCATACTAATAGTAGATTGTGAGGTCCACTGGGGACTGTCTGTAAAGTGCTGTGCAATATGTCAACACTATAAGTGAGCAAAATAAACTAAAATGTATACAAATATTGATATATTGTGTATATACATACACATCTATATCTGTGTGTCTTCATCTTTATTTCTCTGCTTTCAGGTTTTCCTCGACCAGTTAAACTGTACATTGTCACTTTGCTAAACAGGAAGCTCCTGGCCATTTATTTTTATTTTATTTTTATTTCTGACCCTGGCCAGGAAGGAATTTTGGGCAAAATGAAGCTGTGGAAATTGCAGTCTACCCTCCCAAGACTTCAAAAACATGAGAATAGACCAAGTGGATGGATAAATCTTCCAATGTGCTAAATAGTAAACCCCCCCCCCCCCCCCCCCCCGCAATGAGATCAGACAGTTATTGATGGCCATTTAAAGGGGAATGACTTCTCTACTGACCTTTTTCGACATGTTGAAGTAGCACTAACCGGCAAAACATAAGGAATTTCCACGCCTAGAAAAAAAAAATATATATTTTCTTTTTGAACTTCCTGTTTATCTTTCCCACTGCTGCACCAGAAGTGTTAATACAGCGGGTGATATTTTTTTATGTATATTTTATTTGTTAGATTTTTGAGACCAGAGGTTCGCTCTCTACGGAATGACACCATTTGCCACGCTCAGAGAAGACTGGCTGGCTGTTTCCTACATGCATACGTTATCTGTGTTGTATAGGATGCAACTTTTTTTTTTTTCTTTTTTTACATCAACATTTAAAATTTCTAAAGCTTTCAGATATTATATGTAACCCTTTTAGTTTATGATAAAAAATAAAGGTGGAAAAAAGTAAAAAAACAAACAAAAGACAAACAAGAAAAACAAAGAAAAATTAAGGATTTGTGTGCTGGCAACATGAAGCAGATTTCTACCTGTGAACGCAAATGCCCTCGCATGGTGCACTCCCAACGTTTATTTTTATTTTATTTTGCTCTAGTCAAACACTATTTGTTACATTTATATATAAAATATTTGTATATATTTTCAGAACCTCTTATGAACGTTATATTATAGTAAAGTTGCTTGAGAATGCATTAGCGCTTTAATTATACACTTATTTTTTTTTTTTTATATAATTGTTTCTAAACTAATCTTCTCTGGGTTCTGTCAATAGAACCTCCCCACCCCAACCATTAATGGCCATGCGCATTGATGTCTTGTTCCTTCTACGCTTAGAGCCCTGTCCATGGAGCAAACATTGTGCTTCCATTCAGTTCTACATTTTCATGGTCGGTGCTCCGTGCATGTCCTCGGCGAGAAGCTACTTGCAGTCCAGCAATATTAGTAAGCGGCTAATGTGTTTGTGTATATATACAATTTTGTAAATTAAAATGTTGTACGGATGTTTCCCTAAGCAGGACACTACCTGAGCTCTTTGGGTTTGCATGGAGCAATGATTTAGTTGATGCTGAGATTTGGTTTGTTCATATCCATATAACGCAAGACCTAGGAAACTGGCTTTTGTGGTGTATCCCCACTTCTCTCTGATCCAAGCATGGCGACCTGTTTTAATAGGTGTGAACTGAAGCCTATGGAACCTAATGGTGTCGACTCCTGGTTTGTAGACCAAGAGGCTTCTTCACTGTTCTTGTCACATTTACACCACGTTGCTGAACCATCAGCGAGAACATAGCGTGTTCCACCATCGGATGGTTTCTTAGCATACAATGTGAACTATTGTAAGTCACTATATAAATATATATATATTGTTTGTCTTTGCATGTCTAAACACTGGTTTATCATAGTTTGTGCTATAAAAAAGTGGTTTGTTTCTGTTTAAGCTGTGTACCGATTACAGGACTGTTTTATTAATGCTGTATTGCACAAACAAACTGCAAAAAAATCTGAAAAAAATGTCTGTGAATAAACTGTTTACATGTGCAGATAATAATAAAAATGCTTTTCTCTGCTTGTCTGAATACTGTCGATGAGTCTTCGTAGATATATGGTCCAAAGAATACAAATAAACTAGGCAAATGATCAAAGTATGGATGCACCTCATATCGTCAGTATATGAGGTGCTGGGTATCGGCTCCACCAAAATATTCTATTTATTTATTCCCCCCCACATAAGTGTTAGCAATTTCCCTTGTTCTGTTCCATTAGGGCAATGAAAATAACAGAAGTGCCTGGCTTGGCATATAACTGAATGGAACCAATGGATCCCATAGAGTAGAATGATGCCCCATCAGGGGTCTAAACAGCCTCTGCTGCAGGCAAACAATGATTCTGTATGGGAACGAACAATGGCATTAGTGATCGCTCCTCACCATACTGTGGAGGAGATCGTTACATGTAAATACAGCTTTCCCCTTCACTGATGAGCAGTGTAAAGGGGCCTTAACGGGGTTAGCCAGTAATAAATATTGATTACCTATTCTTGGGGTAGGTCATCAATATCATATCTGCGTAAGTTCGACACCTGAGACCATTCCCATAGGGAAGAACCATTCCCATAGGGAATCATTGGTTTCTCCTTGTTGAGCGCTCAGGTGTGAACCCAGCCTTAGAGGCGGCCGGCGCACCGTCAGTGCTGCAGCCTCTTCCTAGGCCATCTGACATCACCGCGCATCAGTCACACAGCCTAGCTGCAGCTCACCTCTATTGAAGTGAATGGGGCTGAGCGCCATACCAAGCATAGCCACTATTATGTATGGTGCTGGGCTTGGAGATGCCGGGAGCTCGCAGCGTTCTCTAGAGCGCTGGTGAGTGCAGTGGCTCCCTGTAACAGCTGATCAGCGGGGGAGCTGGGACTGAGGATAGGTCAACATTTATATATTATTGAATAACCCCCTTTAAGTGCAAAATAGAAGTTGTAGTACATCCAGCAGTAGTTTGTACACAGTGCAGTTTCTCTTCCCCGGTGATGATAAGCTGGCAAAGTGATGGCACCTCTGGTATGTTACCTTGATTTCCCCCCCTCCTCCTCTCTCCTGAACTTCTGGCTGACAGCTGAAAGCTGGCACTTGTGTCTGTAGGTGTCCACTGTGTAAAGCCTCATTCACACGTACGTGTTCAAATCCGTGAGCAGGTGGTCAGTGATGCATCCATGAAGGATCCGTGTTGTGTCCGTGTGTCTGTTTTTTGCTGTCCATGTTGCATCCGTGTTTCACTGACGCTGAAAAGCATCTCTTAATGATCCGTGAAACACGGATGGCATCACGGACCCATAGACTATAAAGGATGTAATGGATCCGTGAACACTGACAAAATAGAGCATGCCTCCACGCTAAAAACATTGACCCACGGACAGTGCTAAAACACTGATGTCAGAGAAATATGGCGAAATATTTGTTTCTGTATTACCTTTTCTTCAAAATACAATAAAAACAATTGACAAATAAAACACTGATGTCTAAATACACACATTCAAATGATTGGGGATTGTGTGCTGTCCGTGGAACAGTGATGTGTGAATGAGGCTTAATGCAGGCTTTTTGTATTTTTAAGTTGGCCTGGCTATGATCTAAGGCAGGGATGTCAAACTCGTGACCCTCCAGCTGTTGCAAAACTACAACTCCCATCATGCCTGGGCATACTACAGCTATCAGGGAATGATGGGAGTTGTAGTTTTGCAACATCTGGAGGGCCATGAGTTTGACATCCATGATCTAAGGTAATGGGTGTCTGAGCTGTAGTTCCTCACCTGCAGCAAAGTCTGGAACTATGGTTGGTGGTCACTCTGCTTGCTGTAATGCTGTAGCTTGGCAGAATATCTGTAGTTTTGTCTTTGAAGTCTCTCTGGAGTTATGGTCTTTTTTTTTTTCAGATACATTGGTTCTCTGGTCCCTAAGGCACAGTCTTGTCTAACATTCTCCCTCCCTTGGCAGGAAATAGGACCTACTCACTCCCACCAAGGGTCCTGATGCCAGCCAGGCCTCATCTGCTGGGGTAAAATGCAAATATTTGCAGACACACCCTGTACTGGGGTACTTGCACGTTTTGCATGCCTAAGGGGGGCAGAGCATGGCACAGAGATTCACAGAACACCAAAGCCAGAATCCCTGTGTCAAGCTCCTCCCCCCTCATATCCTGCATTAGACATAGCAGTGTATCTGTTTTGGCCAGAGTGTTCCTTTAAAGCTCTACTATATTCATGCCCCATTATTCACATAATGGCACATGTCATAGTTTGCGTTCTATCCAGGGAACATATCTGTTGTCTGCAAAGTATCATCATTGACTTCAACATGGGATCTTGTAACCCAGACAATTGTTATGTATCACTCTAGGTTTCCTCAGCATTTGTTCTTGTGGATCTCCGCTGGTCCCAATTTTTAGTTAATGGGTCCAGACGGTGACGCTTTAGGTTCTAGCAATGCTGGAATGCAGTGAGATCTAGCAGGTTCTTCCCTTCTGGAACAGGCTGACGGATATTAAGCACGAGTAGGAAACTAGCCTTGGAGTGTCTACAGGGGCGTAACTAGTATAGCGAGGGGCTCGCACCAGCAGGGGATCAGGCAGCACAGGATGACTATTCACTATTAACATACAGGCCCCACCATCCTCAACAGCAGGGAACCTGGGACCATCGCTGGACAGAGGAGTCTAGAGAGAATTGATAATTGCAGGAGGCAGGCACTGGTCCAGTCCGGCCCCACAGGCCTCCTTCATTCTGGCCCCTATGCTCCATGGGGCACTGGTAAAGAATGTCGGGATACTAGACAGTGCTATGATGTTCTTTACCTTTGCTGCATTTGTTGATTATTTTTATTTTCATAACTTTTATATGGCCAAGTGAATAGGAGTGGGTTCTATGGCCAGTATGGGGGATCTTGACTAGCCATAGGAGCGGGGGTTGCTGAGGAGGAAGGCATTCAAAAATTTGCTAGGGGCATAACTAAGAATGACTGGGCCCCATAAGTGTCCCCCCATACAGAGGGTCCTTGGTTCAAAACCAGATGAAGTCATTCTGAGTGAAAGCAGAAGACTCCCAGAAGCACTGACTCCATATGGACACAGCCACCATATATGGTGGCACCTAGAGGGCAACTTCTGCCACTAACACCCAGCGGTTTACTGGGCAGGTGGCAACCCTAAAGGTCCCTTTACATGACAAGATCATTGTTTGAAAGAATTGTTAAATTGAGCATAAGTCATCAATTATTGAATAGTGCAAAAGCATTGAAGGATCGAACAACAAGCGGTAATTGTTTAGTTTGTCATTCTGGCAATCGCTGATGTAGACAACTAAATCCTTGCTCGTCGGACAGAATTCCACAAGTGTGAACGGTTATCGTTTACAACATAGATGATTCCGAAGGGGATGGAAATGGATCTGTTTGCCTGACAAATGATCCAGTACACGATACTCTGCACAGCTAAAGGCTTGACGTTTGAATGTTAACGACAAAACGAATTTGAAACAATAGGCCGACAATTTAATAAAAGATGAACAATGCCTTTCTTCTTTTTCATAAATTTCTTACATGTTATTCTTAGACTTGACAGAAGAGGGCAAACTTCACAAATCGGTAAGAGACCTTCATATAATAATACATCCTTCATATAGAAATGAAACTTAAAAATAAAAAATTAGCTTCATAGGATGGTTCCACATGTGGTATTTTTATGATAAGCACCACATTTTCCATTACTTTTTCCTGCTTTTTCGTCTTCAAACATTTGCTTTATCTGAAATGTACTACAGACCATACTTTTTTTTTTTTCTTGTGGCATGTTGGTGACTTTTTTTTTTTTGTATTTATGGAATTTTTCCATAGGCTTCTCCAGGAAACCACCAGAAAAAATGGAATGAAATAAAAATCCTTGCAAAATAATTTAACTTCATTTTTGACCAGCTGTGCGACAAAATGTAGTTGCACAGACGGTTATACATTTGCAGTGAGATCTCACTATTGGGGGCTGTAAGTAGGATTATATCTGTGAAAACAGGTGGGGGGGGGGGGCACACTCCAAGAGGAAACACAAAGCGGTATAGTGATGATAAACTTTAATATACTAAAATTTTAAGAACATACCCCTAAAACATACATAAAATATATATGATTCATATACGAATAAAGGTGTAAACCAGTATGATCCACACTCAGTCTTTATGGCACATACCAGTAAATCGCAATAGAACCGCAGTGGAACCGCGTGATGGCTAATAGTCCCAATCCTGTGACGCTGTCCAAAATCAATTGTATCCAGCAGGTGTTATAATACTGAAAAGTTCTCATCCAATAGCCCACTAAGCTGTTCAGTACAGTGATGTAGTATCGGGGCCCAATTAATTGTCCAGTGCACTTGTAGTATACTGCCCGCAATTGTGGGCTCAATCTCGCTTGCTTTCACACACAATACTAATAGTAATAACGCTCAAAACCGAGCCCGGTCTTACCCGTCTTCACTGCTTCTCCTGCAGCGTAAGTCCAGGTGGCCGCACACCCGCAGCGTCCCACGTGGTGTGCTTCTGCCTGGTTACCAAGGAGACCGGATACACGCTTGTATGACGTAAGTATTGTGCGACCGCTTTCCAGTCACTCAGCGCTGCTTTATTTGCTTCGCTTTACTTCGTTGCCGGCTTTTCTTTTTTTCTTTGGCTTTAGGTGGATCAACGCTCACGCTAACAACCGCCAGATGCGCTTCAGGGTCTCACGCCCCTTCCTTAGTGGCCTAATGAGTGAACGGATCCTCACTCCTTATAAATGGTTAATTCCACCCACCGTCCTCCACATTCCTTATGCACTTGTATTTTATTGAGTGGATTTGCCCCTTATGGAGCGGGTTCCCATTCCTAATGGGATCATCATGTGTGCCTTTATTCATACATTATAACAATTCATTATAAAAATACAATAAAACTATAAATATACCCCTACAAATCCCATTTAAGGGTACCTATTCAATTTAAAAATAGGTAATGGAGAAGGCTGCAAGGTCATACATAAAATTTCAATAACCACACAAAAAACGCATTGGAACCGCAAATATGTTCCCTGCGTTTTTTATATTAAAGAAGAGATGTTCATCTAATGGTCCTCTTAGTATTCATCCGAACATAAATGGGAGATTCATTCGCTGTTGTGGCTAAGAGGAGCCGTCCGGCAAGGAGGGGAGATCACAGTGTCGATAAACGGCCAGACTGCGATGTCTCATCCCTACTGGACAACCCTCAAAGGAACCCAAAAACTTCCATCTCGGCGTTGAGGCCCCTGGGAATAATTGTGTCATATTCAAAGATCCTCCGGGATTCTTGACGTGACATATGTGCAATATGGTTCCCCCCTCTCCATGCTTTTTTTACTCTTTCAATTGCTACAAACTTCAAACCCGTAGGGTCACAGTTGTGTGTTGTTTTAAAATGTTTGGATAGAGAGTGCGTCTCTAGGCCTTTCTTGATATTTGCCACGTGCTCCGCTACTCTCTTTTTAAGTGTTCTTTTTGTCCTGCCTATATATTGCTTCCTGCATCCGCATTGTAGCAAATATATAACATCTGTAGAATCGCAGGTTAGGCATTCCTGTATTTCCAAACTAAATGAATTCACTGTAGACGCTACTTTTGTAGTCTTTTTTGGGAAACTTGCGATTTTGCAGTAGGCACATCTGCCGCATTTAAAGAACCCATTTACTGCTAACCAATTTTCTTTTTTTGTGGCTTTCCTTCTTCAACTTCACCGTTGGAGCTATTTTACCGGCCAAGTTGTTTGCCCTAGTGTAAGTAATTTTGGGTACTTCACTTAAAAGGGGACCAACTACCTTATCATTTAATAGGTGTCCCCAGTGTTTACGGATGCTCCTTTCCATTGTTTTGTATTGAGAATTAAATGGAAGGATAATCCTCAATATTTCATCATGTGGTTGGGGATCACTAGCCAAAAAGAAGTATTTTCTTTCCATTTTCTTTACTTTTTCCAGTGACCTATCAATCACCTGAACTGGGTAATCTCTTTCTAGCAATTGTTGTTTCAACACAGTCGCTTCCTCTTCGAATTTGATGTCATCAGTACAGTTCCGCCTAAGTCTCCGGAACTGACTGGTTGGCACATTTATCAGCCATCGAGGTAAATGACAGCTAGCGTATCTAATAAAGCTGTTTTTAGCGACTGGTTTGAAAAAAGTATTGCAATGTAGTTGGTCCCCCTTTACCCATATTTCAAGATCTAAAAATTCAACTTTTAATTTGCTAACATTAGGGCTGAACACCAGATTCCTATGGCTGATAAATGTGCCAACCAGTCAGTTCCGGAGACTTAGGCGGAACTGTACTGATGACATCAAATTTGAGGAGGAAGCGACTGTGTTGAAACAACAATTGCTAGAAAGATAAAAACACAAAATGCAATCGCACACTGCAACCAGCACTCTGCCCTGCCTTTATGCTGGATGTTGAATAAGGCATTGGTGTACATTTTGGCCAAAGCGTAATAAGCCACTCACCACGTCAAGGTCGCCTTCATGAGTGGTCCCTAACACTAGTTCCTACCTTTTATGGGCCATGACAGCCACATAAAGTCCAGGGAGCGCAGGCACAGCATGCACGCCAAGCATACTCTGCTTTTAACCCCGTCCGGTGCCATTACAGCTTTCAACGGATCCAGGGATGCAAGTACTCACATGCATGCTGAGCCCACTATATACTTCTCCTGGAGCCCAATGGCTACTGGTAGGTGCTGTATAAGCAGACTCAGTTTTATATTGACTTTAAAACCAGCCTCCAGGGGGCAGATTAACTGGACAGGTGTGCTTGACTGCTTGGAGATCGCCACGCCTCCAATACGTACTACAAAGAGAAAAATATGGAAAATTTCAGCCCGCACTACCCCTAGCAGGTGCAGATTGCTATGGCGAAATAGAGATATAAATGTAAAAACACAAAATGCAATCGCACACTGCAACCAGCACTCTGCCCTGCCTTTATGCTGGATGTTGAATAAGGCATTGGTGTACATTTTGGCCAAAGCGTAATAAGCCACTCACCACGTCAAGGTCGCCTTCATGAGTGGTCCCTAACACTAGTTCCTACCTTTTATGGGCCATGACAGCCACATAAAGTCCAGGGAGCGCAGGCACAGCATACACGCCAAGCACACTCTGCTTTTAACCCCGTCCGGTGCCATTACAGCTTTCAACGGATCCAGGGATGCAAGTACCCACATGCATGCTGAGCCCACTATATACTTCTCCTGGAGCCCAATGGCTACTGGTAGGTGCTGTATAAGCAGACTCAGTTTTATATTGACTTTAAAACCAGCCTCCAGGGAGCAGATTGCATTTTGTGTTTTTACATTTGTATCTCTATTTCGCTATAGCAATCTGCACCTGCTAGGGGTAGTGCGGGCTGAATTTTCCATATTTTTCTCTTTGTAATTGCTAGAAAGAGATTACCCAGTTCAGGTGATTGATAGGTCACTGGAAAAAGTAAAGAAAATGGAAAGAAAAGACTTCTTTTTGGCTAGTGATCCCCAACCACATGATGAAATATTGAGGATTATCCTTCCATTTAATTCTCAATACAAAACAATGGAAAGGAGCATCCGTAAACACTGGGGACACCTATTAAATGATAAGGTAGTTGGTCCCCTTTTAAGTGAAGTACCCAAAATTACTAACACTAGGGCAAACAACTTGGCCGGTAAAATAGCTCCAACGGTGAAGTTGAAGAAGGAAAGCCACAAAAAAAGAAAATTGGTTAGGAGTAAATGGGTTCTTTAAATGCGGCAGATGTGCCAACTGCAAAATCGCAAGTTTCCCAAAAAAGACTACAAAAGTAGCGTCTACAGTGAATTCATTTAGTTTGGAAATACAGGAATGCCTAACCTGCGATTCTACAGATGTTATATATTTGCTACAATGCGGATGCAGGAAGCAATATATAGGCAGGACAAAAAGAACACTTAAAAAGAGAGTAGCGGAGCACGTGGCAAATATCAAGAAAGGCCTAGAGACGCACTCTCTATCCAAACATTTTAAAACAACACACAACTGTGACCCTACGGGTTTGAAGTTTGTAGCAATTGAAAGAGTAAAAAAAGCATGGAGAGGGGGGAACCATATTGCACATATGTCACGTCAAAAATCCCGGAGGATCTTTGAATATGACACAATTATTCCCAGGGGCCTCAACGCCGAGATGGAAGTTTTTGGGTTCCTTTGAGGGTTGTCCAGTAGGGATGGGACATCGCAGTCTGGCCGTTTATCGACACTGTGATCTCCCCTCCTTGCCGGACGGCTCCTCTTAGCCACAACAGCGAATGAATCTCCCATTTATGTTCGGATGAATACTAAGAGGACCATTAGATGAACATCTCTTCTTTAATATGAAAAACGCAACAAAAAACGCAGAGAACATATTTGCGGTTCCAATGCGTTTTTTGTGCGGTTATTGAAATTTTATGTATGACCTTGCAGCCTTCTCCATTACCTATTTTTAAATTGAATAGGTACCCTTAAATGGGATTTGTAGGGGTATATTTATAGTTTTATTGTATTTTTATAATGAATTGTTATAATGTATGAATAAAGGCACACATGATGATCCCATTAGGAATGGGAACCCGCTCCATAAGGGGCAAATCCACTCCATAAAATACAAGTGCATAAGGAATATGGAGGATGGTGGGTGGAGTTAACCATTTATAAGGAGTAAGGATCCGTTCACTCATTAGGCCACTAAGGAAGGGGCGTGAGACCCTGAAACGCATCTGGCGGTTGTTAGAGTGAACGTTGATCCACCTAAAGCCAAAGAAAAAAGAAAAGCCCGCAACGAAGTAAAGCGAAGCAAATAAAGCAGCGCTGAGTGACTGGAAAGCGGTCGCACAATACTTACATCATACGAGCGTGTATCCGGTCTCCTTGGTAACCAGGTCACGTGGGACGCCACGTACAGGCAGAAGCACACCACGTTGGACGCCGCAGGAGAAGCAGTGAAGACGGGTAAGACCGGGCTCGGTTTTGAGCGTTATTACTATTAGTATTGTGTGTGAAAGCAAGCGAGATTGAGCCCACAATTGCGGGCAGTATACTGAACAGCTTAGTGGGCTATTGGATGAGAACTTTTCAGTATTATAAAACCTGCTGGATACAATTGATTTCAGTATTATAACACCTGCTGGATACAATTGATTTTGGACAGCGTCACAGGATTGGGACTATTAGCCATCACGCGGTTCCACTGCGGTTCTATTGCGATTTACTGGTATGTGCCATAAAGATTGAGTGTGGATCATACTGGTTTACACCTTTATTCGTATATGAATCATATATATTTTATGTATGTTTTAGGGGTATGTTCTTAAAATTTTAGTATATTAAAGTGTATCATCACTATACCGCTTTGTGTTTCCTCTTGGAGTGTGCCCCCCCCCCCCCCCCCACACCTGTTGTTTTCACGCATTTTTCTATCCGGTCCTGAGGGTGGGACCTGGGGGTGAGCACCTTTTCCATATAGAGAGGGGGTGAGCTGCTGTATCCTTTTTATTTCAGGATTATATCTGTGTGATAAGATAAAAGAGGATTTGGAACGCTCCCCAGTCCCTATTAGGCTCTCTTTACACCTCTGTTCAGATTTCTGTTTTTCTATTCCATCATAAGGGCAGAAAAAAAAGAACCTGATATTTCATATGAAGAATACCACTGGTGCCTGATGGATCCCATTGACTGAAAAAATGATAATTACACATACCGGTAATTGGATTTTTCCAGAACCCATGACAGCACCATAGAGAGAGATGGATTCACCCCCCACAACTGGACAGGAAGCCCTAGAGCAGAGATGGCCAACCTGCGGCTCTCCGGCTGTTGTAAAACTACAATTCCCACCATGCCCTGCTGTAGGCTGATAGCAGTAGGCAGTCTTAGCATGCTGGGAGTTGTAGTTTTGCAACAGCTGGAGAGCCGCAGGTTGGCCATGCCTGCCCTAGAGCAATCAGAAAGGGAACACCCACTTCCTCCCTCAGTGTTGATTCCAGAGTAGATCAGTAGGAGTGGTACAAAATAGAATTCCTATAATCTCATTCTTCCTTTTTCTTTTTACTTGAAAGACAGAAACAATTCTCATCAACCATAAGCACGAGGGAGAGAATTAGAGGGGTGCTGTCATGGGTTCTGAAAAATCCAATTACCGGTAAGTGTAATTAGCATTTTTCCCTTCACCCATGACAGCACTATAGAGAGATCGAATACCAGAGATAAAATACACCCCTCGGGAGGGATGTGTTTGAAAGGCAATTTTAAGCTAAAAAGACCACAAAGGCTAACAAGGGGCCAAAACTAAAAAAGTGGAAACAATAATCATCCTAACCTAGGAATTTCAACATTATACCTTAAACCCAAGATAATCTTATAAAAATACATTTTATATGGGTTTCTAATCAAGTGTTAACATGGATCACAACAGATTTAACAAAACATCTTAGAGACGCAGAATGATCAAACCAAAGATGATTGCTGAATACCGATTCCTTTTGTGCAGATTATATTCTGAGACAGATGTTTCTTTCTGCCTCACCAAACGTTCCCCAGAAGAGGCCCTTCCATGGTTCGTCACCTGCACTGTTGAATCATCAGGGAGCACGTAGCAGGGAACTCGCCCGGCATGCCCTCCACTGGAGGACCAGAAGAACTTCAGATGCCAAAATCTCCAATTTTTTTTGCAATCTGGCATCCATGATGAAACCCTACCGTGGCATCAATCTCTTTTTTGGAGGAGCTCATGGATCTGCTGCAAGAGGTCCAAAGAGCCCCCTGGACCCTTCAGAACTCCTAGGGTCCCCACCGCCAGGAATTACCGCACAAAGGACCCCAGCAGACAACCGCCAACCCTCCAGGGACTCCCTGGGAAGTTCTAGATCAGCGGCAAGCATTTATAGGGTTTTGCTGCTGAGCCATACCTCCTGTAGGCCATCCAGACTATATGGGCCAGCCCATCTTCTTACTCCCAACCAGGAGCCATATAGGGCTCCAAATCATCTGGTCCAACCCATCTTCTCATTCTCCACTAGGAGCATTATATAGGCTTTGTTGGTGTGCTATGCTTATTGTAGATCATTAAACTACAAACTGTCAATCAGGCATAGCCACAGAACCAGTTCACCATGCAGGCACAGCCTTCAAGGTAGACCGCCACCAAGACATGAAGGCATCTCAGGCACAGCTGGTCACAGACACCAGCTCAGAGCTAGGTACTGCCATCCAAATACTATTGCAAGAACAGTCAGTCAACAAGGCACACGGCGGCACGAGCCGACAGCCACACAGACATGGCGACCAAAGCCACCAACCATGCAGAAACGCCCATGCAAAGTAAGCAGCTTATCAAAAACATCTGCACTAGATAAGCCCAGCAGCAGAAGCAGACAACGACAATGCAAAGCTGGATGAGCAGTCATACCAGGCAAGCATAACATAGAAGCAATCAGCTCCATAGGTACCTGAGGCCATGAAAATAGTCACCCTGCCACAAAGACTGACATTTCTTTATTTTTTAAAGCACAGGCTCAAGACAGTGAGCCAGAAAGGACTATTTTTTGTTTTTTAGGCCTGGACCCAAAGGGGTAACCAGCCAGGCATATACTCAAAGGCAGACAGCCAGGCCAAGACTCAAAGGCAGCCAGCCAGGCATGGACCCAGAGGCAGCCAGCCAGCCAGGCATGGACCAAAAGGCAGCAGGCCAGCCAGGGATGGACCCAAAGGCAGCGAGCCAGCCAGGCATGGACCCAAAGGCAGCCATCCAGCCAGGCATGGACCCAAAGGCAGCCGGCCAGCCAGGCATGGACCAAAAGGCAGCCGGCCAGCCAAGCAAAGTCAGGCAGCCAGGCAATGGGCAGTCAGGCAGCCAGACTGATGATCAACGATCAGTCAGGCAGTGGCTCAACGGGCAGTCAGGCAGCTAGGTATAGATTCAATGGCAGTCGGCCATCCAGGCATAGACACAAAGGCAGTCGGCCAACCGGGCACAGACTCAAAGGCAGTCGGCCGACCGTGCACAAACTTAAAGGCAGTCAGCCGACCAGGCATAGATTCAAAGGCAGTCAGCCGACCAGGCACAGACTTAAAGGCAGTCAGCCGACCAGGCACAGACTCAAAGGCAGTCAGCCAACCAGGCACAGACTCAAAGGCAGTCAGCTGACCGGGCACAAACTCAAAGGCAGTCAGCTGACTGGGCACAGACTCAAAAGGAGTCATCCGACCGGGCATAGTCGGCCAACCAGGCACAGACTCAAAGGCAGTCGGCTGACCGGGCACAGACTCAAAGGCAGTCAGCCGACCGGGCACAGATTCAAAGGCAGTCAGCCGACTAGGCACAGACTCAAAGGCAGTCAGCTGACCATATCAATCATGCTAAAGGCACCAAACAGATTCATACCAACCACACAACACAAATATTCGCTGTATAACCTGTTTAATCCATAAGGTGTTCCTTGTTTCACAGCCCTGGAGGCTGCATGTTCCAGGCTCCTCTGTCCAGAGAACAAGAAACCACTGAGGGAGGAAGTGGGTGTTCCCTTTTTGATTGCTCTAGGGCTTCCTGTCCAGTTGTGGGGGCGGATCCATTTCTCTCTATGGTGCTGTCATGGGTGAAGGGAAAAGGAGTCTATTTGGTTTACGTCGTGGTATCTGTCATTTTACCAGAACCAAATAGTGCAGCATGCAGTATTTTTTTTCGTACGGCAAATATGACAGATATACAAATACAGACTTAGAGCTTATGCACACGATCGTATGTATTTTGAGGCCCGAAAAAACGGATCCACAGAAAATACGGATGATGTCCTTGTGCATCCCATATTTTGCGGAACGGAACATATGGCCCTTAATAGAACAGTCCTATCCTTGTCCGTGATGCGGACAATAATAGGAAATGTTCTACTTTTTTGTGGAACGGACATACGGACACAGAATGCACACGGAGTAACTTCAGTTTTTTTGGGCGGACCCATTGAAATGAATGGTTCTGCATACGGTCTGCGAAAAAAACAGAACGGACATGGAAAGAAAATATGTTTGTGTGCATAAGCCCTTATAGGGGCTTTCAAGTCTTTTTATGTTGATGTCCTCAGGATAGGCCATGAATATAGAACATAGTAGCCTCCATAATGCTTAAACGGAAGAAGTTTGGAACAACCATGACTCTTTCTAGTGATGCCACCCCACAAAATAAGTAATCAGAGGAAAAGGGCCTTTGTAAGTGAGGTGATCATGAACCCAATGATCACTCCAGCTGAGCTCGAAGATGGGAGAAACTTCCAGATGGTCAACCATCACTGCATCCTCCATCAATCTGGGTTTAATGGCAGAGTGGCGAGAAAGAAGCCACTCCTCAGTAAAAGACACATCAAAGCTCCGTTGTCACACACCACTTTGCCGATCTCCAGTTGGTGCGGAGTCGGCCACTGATCCACCTGTGCGTTCAGGGCGGACAGGAGTGCTGGTCCGGAGTGACTCTCTGCTTTCAGGCAAGTCAACCCCAAGACGGCGTGACACTGTTGTATCCGGGATGTGGAATAGCCCCTGGGGAGCTGGGGGGGTGCTGTTGATGTGTAGCAAGACGTAGCAGCAGAAGAGGACTCAGCCGAGGAGGTTATGGAAGAGGATGGAGTAGGAGTAGAGGAGGTGGCAACAGGCCTGCCTGCAAGTCGTGGCAGTGTCACCAACTCCTCTGCAGAGCCACGCATTCCATGCTTGGCAGACGTCAGCAGGTTTACCCAATGCGCAGTGTAGGTGATATACCTGCCCTGACCGTGCTTTGCAGACCAGGTATCAGTGGTCAGATGGACCCTTGCCCCAACACTGTGTGCCAGACATGCCATGACTTCCTTTTGCACAATCGAGTACAGGTTGGGGATTGTCTTTTGTGCAAAGAAATTTCGGCCGGGTACCTTCCACTGCGGTGTCCCAATAGCTACAAATCTTTTGAAGGCCTCAGACTCCACCAGCTTGTATGGTAAAATCTGGTGGGCTAAGAGTTCAGACAAGCCAGCTGTCAGACGCCGGGCAAGGGGGTGACTTTGTGACATTGGCTTCTTACACTCAAACATGTCCTTGACAGACACCTGACTGTGGGAAGATGAGCAGGAACTGCTCAAGGCGAGAGATGGAGTGGCGGATGGTTGAGAGGGGGCAAGAAGGACAGCAGTGGTTGACGTGGCTGAAGATGCTGGACCAGGAGGAGGATGGCGGCTTTGAGTTTGTGTGCTGCTTGTACTCATGTGTTGATCCCATAGGCATTTGTGATGTGCGATTATGTGCCTTCGCAAAGCAGTTGTACCTAGGTGGGTGTTGCACTTCCCTCGACTCAGTTTCTTTTGGCACAGGTTGCAAATAGCGAAGCCTACGTGGCGAAACACGTGTCGAGGTTGAAGCAGTGGGGGAGTCGTGTTACCATTCTACAGCAGCAACATGGGTAGGTAACTTGGTAGCTGGATCAGGGTGGGACGAGAGGTTTGCAGTTCATTGTTATATGCCATCTTTATTAGTAGTACTGCACCGTCCATTGACACCTCACAGCATCCCCGGACAGAGGTTGTGAGCAATAGTCAGTAGTTGTTTTATACTAGGGGATCAGCATTCGCACCCGCAACTACACTTTTGCTCACGGCCTCTGTTATATTGTTGTTCTCTCCTGGGTATGGTCACATTATCCCCATTGTGATTCTCCACATTGTATAGCCCCTTGTGGCTCAGTCTCCATGTCCTGTCCCATTTGAGCAATACCTGTAATGATCATGTGATTTATATTGAATAAAATGAGATTTTTTACCTTGGAAAAATCCTTGCTCTTTTTTTTTTGTACAAATCGCTGTTGTCAGAGACAGACACACAAAAAAAATGCCACACTGCTGAGCTTTGCAATGACGGCATTCTGGCGGTGGCAACAGCATGCGTTGATTGGCGTGCTGTCTGGCTGACCCTGGGTGCCGATGCATGCTGTCTGACTATGCCACTAGCTCCTTGCGATGACCTCCCCCTGCTTCCAACTCGTCTCCTCCTCCTCTCTGTCTCCCATTCAGAACTTTCCACCTGTTCTTCTTCTCTTCGAGCGGGCACCCACGTGACATCCACAGACACATCGTCATCATCAACCACTTCACTTGTATCTGACAACTCAGCAAAGGAAGCAGCAGCGGGTACAACATCATCATCATCACACTGTACGTCCATGTGTGTAATGCTGCCTGACTGAGACATATCCCTGTTATCTACATCCTCTGGCAATAATGGTTGCGCATCACTCATTACTTCCAACTGATGTGTAAATAACTCCTCTGAGGGATCAAGTGAAGCGGCTGTGGTGCTAGTGTTGCTGGTGGAGGCAGGCAGGCGAGTGGTAACTTGAGAGGTGCCCGAAGCTGAGCTGGGGGAGGATGGTGCGTCAAGGTTCTGCGCGGAAGCTGGAGAAGATTGGGTGTCCTGTGTTAGCCAGTCAACTATGTCCTCAGAACTTTTCGAGTTCAGGGTGCGTGGCCTCTGAACACTGGGCATTATTCTAGGGCCAAAGGGAATCACAGCACCACGACGGCCCCTGCGGGGTGGCCTGCCTCTGCTTGTAATTTTTTTTAGATTAGTTAAGTTGTACTATGCGTGTACGCTACTGTGACACCAGATATGAGTTGCGCTGCAGTGACACTATGTGCTTGCAGCTGCGCCTTAAACACACAAACACGTGTTTGCAACTGACTGCTATTTATTCACAGTCAAAATTGTTGTTTTTCTTTAAATATAATCGAATGTGACACCAGATATGAGTTGCGCTGGTGACACTATGCACTTGCAGGGCATGAAACACACACGCGCTATTATATTAAAGTCCCAATTTTTTTTTTTTTTATGCAAGCTACTGTGACACCAGCTTCCGAATGAATCTAAAATGGATGCTGTCCAGGAGGTGGGAGGGTCTGGGAGGGAGGGTCTGCTGCTGATTGGCTGGAATGTGTCTGCTGACTGTGAGGTACAGGATCAAAGTTTACAATGATGTAGGTACACAATGATGATGAATAGAGGGCGGACCAAACATCACATATGCTTGCCCGCCGCGGCGAACGCGAACAAGCTATGTTCGCCGGGAACTATTCGCCGGCGAATAGTTTGGGACATCTCTAATGTCTGCCTGCTGGGAGACTCTGCAGCATGTTGTATGTGTAGGACTACACCAGCACAGCTGATTGTCCCTATATAACATAACGTTTTTTCTGGTGATGACAGATTCAGAAACCCGTTTAAACACGGTTACACTTCAAATGTTTTATATACCTTTTTAGAAGTGACTACTAGGACAGGACTTGGTCACAGAGGTTGAACAAAACACTGCTGCACTGTCTGCAGGCAGGGCACAGTGGGCACTGGGCTGTCTGGGCACTTGGGCAGGCACTGGCAGGCTGCTGGACTGGAGAATGATTTCTCCCACGGAGCTCCCTGCCTCTTTCTCTCTGATGTCACTTCCTGTTCCTAACTTCCTCGTATCAGAGAGAAGGAGGGAGGGACTGGGAGGCAGGGGAGGAGCGAGGAAGACTCTGAACTCTGAAGACAGCGATCTGAGGCTGCGCTGGCACCGCCCTGCGCTAGGCAGCTGCTAGCATCACTAGAGGGACTCGGGGAGCGCTCAGCTGATCACCCGGCCGTAGCCTGCCGCTGCCGCAATGACAGCTGCTTATCCGATCGGTGTCTCGGACGTCCACAGTGCTCATCGCCTGCCGCGGCTCACCACCAGCGCCCAGCTGTCAGGTGAGACAGAGTCTCTGCAGTTTGAATGAATCTAAGAAAGGCTTGTACCCAGGCACAGGATTACAAACCCGGACTGTCCGGGTCAATCCCGTACGGGTGGCAACCCTATAGACTCTGCAGCATGTTGTATGTGTAGGACTACAAGTCCCAGCTGTATAATGACACTGCTAATACACACAGGATCTTCCCCCTACCTTCTTGTGCAATGCTCTCTCTAGTATGTATTGTCTCTTCACTGCCTGCAGAGCTGTGCAGCTGAAGGGGTTAAGAATCCTAGCAGAGAGTAGACGGCAGTGAAGGGGGGCATGGCCAGCACAGTGACGTCTCGTTTACAGGCTTGTAAACGACCTTTATCAGAGCAGGGAGAGAAGCTGACATCACAGGTCATGTGACCCTCAGTGAAATCTGAGAAACCAAGCACTGGAGATAAAGTGAGTTAATTGGAAAGCTGTTACATTTGCTTAGTTAGGAACATATGTAGTGTCCCACTAGGCAGGAGTGGGCACTACACAAGAGTCAATTGGGTCACGTGTTACTCCTGCTCACAAGGGACAGTGATGTTATATTTATATATACATTTAATGTGTCTTTACATATGTTGTTTCCCCTGTTATATGCTCAGCAGGCCTATTTGGGTGTGGTTAGACATCCTAGACACTAGAGGGAGATAGGGAGCCCCTAGTATAAATGTCCAGGCCCAGACAGACAGGGAGGGGTTAGGTCATAGTCAGGAGACAGAAGTGAGAAGGCACCAGCCAGAGATATGCTGAGGGCCCCCTCCTGACATGCAGCTAGACAGTCCAGGCTTCTAGTTGCCATCAGGAGGCTAGTGGAAGGAGTACAGCCTGTCTGGAGACCATTAATCCAGCAACCACAGAAGAAGCAACCCCAGTAGTAGGGATGGACCTCCTGGGAGAAACCTGCAGTTACCCACACAGCAGATCCAGTATAACCAGCTAAGAGAAGTAAGCTGATGGGCAGAGGTACTATAAGATAGAAGCAAGGGTCAATACGGGAGGAAGATTTATTACTGAGGATTAAAGCCAGCATTTAGGCATCCGGGCCTTGGGATCCAGCCAGCCAGAATTGCTGTGGAGATAATGCAGCCTAGTCTGTGAAGCATTAACTGTTTACCCTCCAAGTATCTTGCAAGATTAATACCTGTCATCTTACTGCAATAAACCTGCTTGTGAATTATATGATTCAAGGGACTGCATAATCAACTGTCTGTACAAAGTTTGGACTGTTTTCAAGTAAAGCAACGTTTGGTTCACCAGACCATCTGTGTACCTCTATTACTGCTGCTGTAAATCGGTGTGCCACTGTTGCAGGCACTGGCGTCACGATCTTTGGGGGGACCTTGCCCCAGGCACTCAAAACACCTGCAACATCCAGGGCACCTCATCCACCATCAGGCCTGGTCCCTACATACAGAGTGTGCCCCAGAGGAACTTTGTGTCAGCCTCTCCTTCACTGCCGCATGCCTGCCCAGGGTTCTCCTACAAACAGTGAGTGACCCTCGATTGCCCATAACCGTGACCTCACTTTGCAATACTCTGCAGGTCTGGCGTGCTGCACATAGAAAGAACAAAAAAATAACGGGGTGTAACCGGTGGAACAATGAATGGTGTTGTTGTAAGTATACATGAGCTGTGGCAACAGAGTAGGCCAATCACCCCTCGTCTCAGGGGGTACTGCTCTCAGCATTTCCATGAGAGTTTGATTCATCTTTTCACAGCGTCCGTTACCTTGCGGATGATAGGCGGTGGTCCGGACTTTCTGGCAATTATGCAGCAGGCACATCTCTTGGAACAGCTGTGACTCAAACCCAGACCCTTGGTCGGTGAGGATTCTCTCTGGGCAGCCGTAGGGCAGAAGGAAATGCTTCCAGAACGCCTCCGCTGTGGTCTTGGCTGTCAGGTCTTTCACAGGCACTGCTACGACAAACTTAGTGAAGTGATCAATAATAGTCATGGCATAAGTATACCCTGAGCGACTCGGCTCCAACTTCACATGGTCAATAGCAACAAGTTCTAAAGGAGTTTTACTTACGATAGGATGGAGAGGCGCCCTCTGGTCATAGCGTTCAGTTCGCCCCACAGCACAGGCAGTGCATTCTCGGCACCATTTCTCAATATCCACTCTCATCCCAATCCAATAGAATCTTCTGCGAAGAGTGGCCTCAGTCTTCTGCACGCCGAAGTGTCCGGACTGGTTGTGGTACATATCCAGCACCAGGCTGGAACCTCGACGTGGTATGAGAATTTGATATATCCTATCACAGGACACTGGATCCAGGCACCTTCTGAGCAACAGGCTTCTTTGAAGGAATAGTTGGTGGCGATGTCTCCACAGCCTCGCTAGTTCTGGGTCTGCACTCTTCCTGCTGATTCTCTCAGGGATTTTCCCACTGGTAAGGAAGTCGAGCAGTTCACCGAGGACTCTACTTTCGGACTGGAGCTTAATCCACCTTTCTTGGTCGCCTCTTGACTCCGGAATGTCTGTTGAGGGAGGATCAGCAGCAGGGAGGTTTTCAGTGCGGATATTATCCTGCTGAGCGAATTTATTGTAGAACGCTGGCATTTCCACTTCTTCCCAGGCATCTTTTGGTTCATCTGGGGCCTCTGTAGTGGGAAGCCGCGACAGAGCATCCGCGTTATCGTTGGAGCGGCCTGCCCGATATTTCACAGTGAAGTCATAGTTGGCAAGGCGGGAGGCCCATCTTTGCTCCAGTGCCCCTAATTTGGCTGTATTCAGATGCGCCAGGGGATTATTGTCCATGAAGGCAACAAATGGTGTGGCAGGCAGATAGTCTTTAAACTTTTCGGTCACAGCCCACACTGAGGCAAGGGACTCCAGCTTGAAGGAACTGTAGTTCTGGTTGTTCTTTTCAGCTCCCTTCAGAAATCTGCTGGCATAGGCAATTGCCCTCCCTTTGTTATCTTGCACTTGAGCCAACACGGCCCCCAGGCCTCTTTTACTGGCATCTGTTTAGAGGTGGAACGGCTTCTGATAATCTGGGTAACCCAGGACAGGGGGTTCAGTCAACTTCTTCTTTAGGAGTTGAAAGGCAATTTCCCGTTCTTCGTTCCATTCAACAGGAATAGGAGTTTTTGGGCTCTTCTTTGGATGCCCCCTCAGGAGTTCCTGGATGGGATCCGCAATTTGTGCGAAATGCGGGATGAAACGCCTGTAATACCTTGCAAAACTGAGAAAGCTTCTTACCTCTTTCACGGTGGTAGGAGTAGGCCAGTTGCGGACAGCAGCAAATTTATCAGGATCAGGCTTTACTCCTTCGGCATTGACAACGTGCCCTAGGTATTTGACCGCTGGTTTCAGCAGATGGCACTTGGATGGCTTGATTTTGAGGCCATATTTAGTAAGAACTTGAAACACTTCACCCAGGTGTTTTAAATGGTCCTCATACGTCTTGGAGTATATAATGACGTCATCCAGGTATAATAGTACAGTCTCAAAATTCCTATGGCCTAAACAACGTTCCATCAGCCTCTGCAACGTTCCTAGAGCGTTACACAGTCCAAACGGCATATAATTGAATTCAAACAGGCCCATAGGTGTAGTGAAAGCAGTCTTTTCTCGATCTTCTGGGGCCATGGGTACTCGCCAGTACCCACTGGTTAAGTCCAAGGTGGAGAAATAGGCTGATGACCCTAGGGCAGTCAAGGACTCTTCAATGCGTGGCAATGGATATGCATCTTTGTGGGTGATTTGATTGATTTTTCTGTAATCCACGCAGAACCTTATGCTGCCATCTTTTTTTCGGACAAGCACTAGGGGCGCAGCCCAGGGACTATGACTGTCCCGGATTATATTTGAGTCTTTCATCTCTTGTATCATCTCTTTCACAGACTGATAGGTAGTAGGTGGTATGGGTCTGTATCTCTCCTTAATAGGAGGGTGAGAGCCAGTGGGTATGGTGTGTTTGATCACACTGACCTCTCCGTAGTCCGTGGAGTGCTTGTTGAAGGCCTGGTGGTGCTCCTTCACCAGCTTCAGGACTCCCTCTATTTGCTCCTTTGGGTGGATTCGTTCCCCACATGTAGTTCTTCCCACCAGGATGTCGTAGGGAGGCTGCTGCTCTGTGTGGTCTGGAACGCCTCCGTGGCAGGCAGACGGATCACATCCTGGAAAGACACCTGAAAAAGCTGAGCAATGGGGCAGTGTTTAAGGAGAGTAACGGGATTATCACCAAAGTTAATTAAACGGCCAGGCACTTTACCTTGAGACACGGTCACCAGGCTCTTGGCTGTCCGTATGAAGGGATGATTCTCAAGGGAATAGGTTCCACTAGGGCTTGATAGTCCTGGCCCTGGATCCCTAACACAGCACGGCACCACAGGATGATCTGGGAATTTGGAGGCAGAATTACCGGACGGTTATCGCGGATCAGGACAGTACAAATTTCTCGTTTTTTATTGGCGAACCTTTGTTGAGCACACAGCACACTGATAGTCTTTTAAATGACTCTTCTGGAAGCAGGCGAGGCTGAAGATATGGTTGGATTCAATGCTTCAAGCACTTCGGAGTAACAATTTTTTAGAACGTTAGTCCCTAAGATCACAGGGTGTCCTCCCTTATCTCCTGCTTGTACCACAATCACGCCTTGCTGTGGCAGGGTGGCTTCTCCCACCTGAAGGGTAGGTTCCCAATACCCATGGACTTTCACTGGCTTACCGTTGCTGGCAATGATATCTAGCCAGGACTCTGGTGGCTGGGTGAGGAGACTTGGATCCCAGAACTTGTCAAAGGCAGGCCGTTGAATGGTGGTGACCTGTGACCCAGTGTCCAACAGGGCTTCAAAGGGTATCCCGTTGATACATATTAAAATTTTTGGACGGGATCCTACATACTTAGGCATCCAGCTTGGATCCTTTGGACCTACTGTTCTACCTCCCGAGGGGCGGTCCTCTGCCTCAGGGGTTGCCCGTTTAACTGGCAGCACATTGATTCAGTATGTCCATATTTCTTACAATGGTGGCAGACAGGCTGCTTTCTACTTCTGTGCCGGTAACTCGGTCGCCCATCAGGTTCTTTTGGATATACATCCCTATAGGAAGGTGGGAGTTTTGGAGGAAAAGGGCCTTCATCTTCCAGTAACAATGGTCTCTCCCATTCCTCTATTTTCTTGCACACCTTCTCTAAGCTTAGAGTGAGATGGTTCACTTGCTCCATTAGTGCTGCCACTACATCTGTGACTGGAGCCTGGGTGGCCTGACTGACTCCTGCAGGCCTAGTATACTGATGGCCAATTCCTTAAAATCCTAAAATGTACAGTGGGGGTGTTGAGCTGACAACATCCGTAGCTCGCCCTTTAAATGCTCAGTACTTATGCCCGCAATGAACTGCTCTCTAAGAGTCCTGTCCTGGTCCTCAGATTCTTTGGGATCCACTTGGACTACAGCTCTCAGTGTCTCTTGTAAGGACAGGGCAAAATCGCGGAGCGACTCTCCAGGCTGCTGCTTTCTGCTGAAGAAATGCATTTTAACTTCTGACACCGTTCTGGCCTCAAATGTGGTGCCCAAGCGATCAAAAATCTGTTCCAGGCTACTCTTCTCAGAACGAGGCCATGACATGACTTCCCTGCGGGCGGCCCCCTCTAACTGAGCTAGGAGGATTTCCATTTGTTGTTCGGCAGATATGGGATAAAGCCTTATAAGTTTTTAACTTATGGGCTTCCCCTGAGTAACGTGGGAACCAGGGGGCCCCAAAATAATACGGCATGGTTAGCGGCATCAGGCATGGCGGTGCCGCGGCGGCAGGGGCCCTAGGGTCGGCTGTGGGTACTTCAGAAGGCACGACTGGGGCCACCTGCCCGATTTCTTCAGGTGCGGACATGGCGCTAATAGGCGGGTATGGCCCTTTAAATGTAGCGGAGTGGACCGGAGCGGCAATGTAACAATTTTTCAGGGGAAGTCTTTGGTCACTAATAGGGGACCCTCCCTGGTGCCCTGGCAGGGGATGTTCCGGTAAAGTAATCGAAAGGAGCTAGCAAAAGATTAAAGTCTGTACTTACTTCGGTGATGCTCGCTCCAGATCTCGCGAGATGCGTGGCTACGTGCGTTGGGCGTCCTGCATACAGCGTCAGCAGGTAGGCGCGGCCTCTCGCAGCTCCGGGACTCAGGTAGGCGGCACCTTTTCTTCCAGACAGGGCGGCGTTCTTCCTCCTTGTCCTTGTAATCCAGACAGGTTAAGCGGCCATCTTTGAGCAAATCGCTGTCTATTCACTGACAGCAAGCGGTGGCTTACGCAAGCTGCAAACAGTCCAGACAATATAATGTTCACACCGCAGGTTATTACAGTTCTCTTTGGTCCAGGAATTTTTTATAAAGCAATTAGGGCTTGGTCACTTTAAGGCAAACAACGGCACACAGTTTTTGTATCCGCAATGGCGCAGGAATGATCGTATCTTGTTCGTGACGCCAATTTATGCAGCACGCCAGACCTGCAGGGTATAGCGATAGTGAGGTCACGGTTATGGGCAATCGAGGGTTACTCACTTTTTAGAGGGGAACCCTGGGCAGGCATGCGACAGTGAAGAAGAGGTAGACACTAGTTCCTCTGGGGCACACTCTGATTGTAGGGACCAGGCCTGATGGTGTGTGAGGTGCCCTGGATGTTGCAGGTATTTTGAGTGCCTTAGGTAAGGTCCCTTTAAGAATCGTGACGCCAGTGCCTGTAACGGTGGCACACCGGTTTGCAGGAGGATTAATGGAGTACGCAGATGGTAAACCAAACGTTGCTTTACTTCAGAAAACAGTCCAACTTTATACAAGCAGTTGCAGTGGTGTATAATGCAGTCCTTTATAGTACATATGTACAGCAGGTTTCAATCTGCAAGATACTTGGAGGGTATACAGTTAATGCTTTGCAGTACAATGCTGCTCTATCCCCTCAGCTATTCTAGCTGGCTGGATCCCAAGGCCCGGATGCCTATTCGCTGGCTTAAATCCTTGGTATATATAATCCTTCCTCCAGTATTGGCACTTGCTTTAGATTACAGTACCTTTGTTTCCTAGCTGTCTTCTCTGCTGGATGGGAAAGGTGGCTGCAGGGTTCTCCCAGGAGGTCCTCTCCTACTACTGGGGTGTCTCTACTGAGCTAAGCTTAGCCTCAGGAGCTTCAGGCTGACTAGGTGACTCCTCTAGTCCCCTGGAATACACACGCTCTTCCCTGTCTGGGCCTTCCTATATATAACTAGGGCTCTCTAGCTCCCCCTAACGTCTGGGAGGCTAAACTGCACCCTGACAGGCCTGACACCCAGATGACAGTAAATGCAATAAACACATTAACCCTTGTGTAGTGCCCACCTTTACCTAGTGGGACACTACATTGGCACACCACAATTCAACAGGCGGTAGTGTTCAGCTTACTTCAGCTAACACTTAAAGAAAAACAGTTCAGTCTTGAATCTGAAAAATCACATAGAAAGTTTTAGGGCACAGTATTGTACTCCCCACGGAGTGGATGGGAACCTTGCTTTGTCCTTTGTCTCTCGGCAGAGACCCTCTGGTTTTCACTCGGCTCCAAAACCACACAGCTACACAGAGCTCCACCATCAGCCAGGTTATCACACCCCTGACCCTGCTGGCTGACTTTTTGTAAGCCCGGCAAAACCCAGCCTGGACCATGGGGAACAGCCACCCCCTGCACTTTGGCTGCTCCCAGTAAGAGCCGGCCCGGATTAGCTTTTCACAGCTATGCTAACTATCAAAGTATCCATCAGCAACTGCTGCGGACATATACACTACTGGCTCCTACTTCACCAAGGCCAGGAACCTCGGTGACACATATCTTCCATCTATGATGGTCCCTTGTGCCTTTCTACATATCCACCCCCTCTGCCCAAAGCCAGGGGTTTGGGCAACTCCAGCAAACATGCAGTGTACTCTAGATAGGGCATTCACATTTCCTTGTAGCCTTCCCGGCCTATGCTCTACCGAAAACCTAAAGTCCTGTAGAGCTAGAAACCAATGGGTGACACGGGCATTCTTACCCTTTTTCTCTCTTAACCATTGCAGAGGGGCATGATCCGAGACCAGTGTAAATATCCGTCCCAGGAGATAGTATCTGAGACAATCAAGGGCCCACTTAATGGCTAAGCATTCCCTTTCAATTATAGAGTAATTCCGCTCTGCCGGGGACAGTTTTCTGCTGAGGTAACACACAGGATGTTCCTCCTCATTTATGACTTGAGACATTGCTGCCCCTATGCCTACTTCGGATGCATCTGTCTGAACAATAAATTCCCAGGAGAAGTCAGGGGCTACCAAGATGGGCTGTCTACAGAGGGCGGATTTAAGTTTTTGGAAGGCTTTGACCTGTTTCTTGGTAAGTAGGCGGGGCCATTTTTGGATAGCTTCCACTTTAGTTACTTGGTGTTTTATTATACCTCTTCCTACGATATATCCCAAGTATCGAGCCTCTTCCAACCCCATGGCACACTTACTTGGATTTATAGTGAATCCGGCCTTTCATAGCGCATCTAGAATGCTCTGAACTTTACTGAGGTGACTCTCCCAATCTTGACTGAAGATCACTATATCATCCAAGTAAGCGGCCGTAAATTCCCTATGTGGGCGTAAGATTTGGTCCATAGCTCTCTGGAAGGTGGCGGGGGCCCCTTGCAACACAAACAGCATCCTAACATACTGGAAGGATCCTTCCGGTGTAGAAAACGCAGTTTTTTCCCTAGCTTCTCTCGACAACAGAATTTGGCAGTATCCCTTTGTAAGATCCAGGGTCGTTATGTATCGAGCTGGCTCTAGTCTCTCAATGAGCTCATCCACCCGGGGCATGGGATAAGCATCTACTTTGGACACCTCGTTTAATTTTCGGTAGTCATTACAAAATCGCCATTCTCCATTGGGCTTCGGGACTAGCACTATGGGACTAGACCACCCACTTGATTCCTCAATTACCCTCAGTTTTAACATTCTCTGGACCTCTTTGGAAACGATCTCCCTTCGGGCTTCAGGTATCCTGTACGGTTTTAAATTTACTCGTGCCTGAGATTCCGTTAGATTTTCATGTTCCACGACCTTGGTTAAGCCAGGGGTTTCTGTAAACAAGTCCCTATTCTGCTGTAACAGGAGCTGGCATTGGTATTTTTGGAAAGGGGACAGGGTTTCGGCAATTTTTACATTGTCGATGGTGGCGTCTTGTTGGGTCAACAGACATGGGCTCTCAGGAGGGTCCCTATCCTTCCATGGTTTTAACAAGTTGATGTGGTAGATTTGATAGGGCTTTCTCCTACCTGGCTAATGTACCCGGTAATTAACTTCGCCCACCCTCTCAGTTATCTCTTAGGGCCCATGCCACTTGGCCAGGAACTTGCTCTCCACTGTGGGGACTAAGACTAAAACACGGTCCCCAGGACTGAACTGTCTAAGACGGGCCGTCCTGTTGTATACGTTCGCTTGCGCCTCCTGTGCCTGGAGCATATGCTCTTTCACAATAGGTGTCATTTGAGCTATTCGCGCCTGCAATGTAGTCACATGTTCAATGACACTTTTGTAAGGCGTGACCTCACTCTCCCAGGTCTCCTTAGCGATATCTAACAGGCCTCGTGGATGCCTTCCATACAACAACTCAAAAGGCGAGAAACCTGTTGACACTTGGGGTACCTCTCCGATTGAGAACAGTAGATAAGGTAACAGGTAATCCCAATCTCTGCTATCTTTCTCAACCACTTTTTTCAACATGGTCTTCAAAGTTTCATTGAAGCGTTCCACCAGGCCATCTGTCTGTGGGTGGTACACTGAGGTACGCAACTGGTTAATTTTTAATACTTTACAGAGATCCTGCATGACCCTGGACATAAACGGGGTCCCCTGGTCAGTCAGGATCTCCTTGGGCAGCCCTGTTCTGGAGAAAATCTGAAACAGTTCTCTGGCTATAACTTTAGAGGTAGCTTTCCTCAAGGGCACCGCCTCAGGGTATCGGGTAGCATAATCCATTACCACTAATATATATTGGTGCCCCCTTGCGGATTTTACCAAAGGCCCGACTAAATCCATCGCAATTCTCTTGAATGGTATCTCGATAATTGGTAATGGTATTAGAGGGCTGCGGAAGTTTGCGACTGGAGAGGTTACTTGGCAAGTAGGGCAGGATTGGCAGTAATCCTTAATTTCTCTGTAGCACCCGGGCCAATAAAACCTCTGCAAAACCCTTTCAAGAGTTTTATCAGCCCCTAAGTGTCCCCCTAATACATGGCTATGTGCCAGGTCCATTACCATGCGTTGGGTATGCTTTAGGAACCACGAGCTGTTCAACTAATTCTTCCCGGGTTTTAGTCACCCGGTACAACAAGTTTTCATTCATTGCAAAGTGAGGGTACCTTTCGTCTGCCCCTGGCTCTTGAGGTGCCCCATTTACTACCGCCACATTGTTTAAGGCCCCTTTTCGAGTCTAATCTCGGAACTGAGCAGTCCCAAAGTTCCCCCGAGACACCTCTAAGTCGGAGACCGTCTCCTCAAGGGCAGACTCTTCCTCATTCTCACCTACCATGGCCGAGAACGGAAAGTCAGGGACCATCTCAGGGTCAAGGAGCACGGGGCTGTCTGCAGCACCAGAGTGTTGCTGCGGTACTGGCTTGGCCCACAGGTCCCAGAACACAGGACCGTCACGGCCAATGATCATCTCATGCATCAACCCCTGCACTACCCCTACCTGGTGGTATACCGTACACTCTTCTGTTTTTAAGGTCACCTGGGCTATTGGGTAGACCTTGGTATCACCATGAATGCAGGTGACTCCCAAAGTCTTCCCAGGAACCAACTTATGAGGAATACGGGCCGTTAGGAGCGTGACCAGGCTCCCCGAGTCCAGAAGTCCCTTTTTGGGGTTGCCATTCACATTCATTGTACAAAAAGGGAGTCCTCCCTCAACATTAGGAACCACTCTACACGCAAACAGTGAGGTTTGTCTCCCCACAGAACAGTCCATTTGTTCTGGGCTGATGGGACATTGGGCTGCCATATGTCCCAGGCCACAGCACCTCCAGCAGATGGCCTCTCTTAAAGACGGTTGTGGCGTTGGTTCTGATAGACTCTTGGCCTCATAACGTCCACCCCGGGGGGGTTTTAGTCAATTTTTCTGCACTTCAGTGTCAACCCGTGCCTTCCAGTAGGGGGAGTTCAAGGATCCTGAGGCAGCTATGGTTGGCTCTACGGCATAGTACCTCTCTACCAAACTTATTAAGTCATCTGCAGTCTGCTGATTTCCTTGTACAACCCAGCACTGTAATGGCTTAGAGAGAGCATGCAGGAATCGGTCCATTACGACCCGCTCCACCATTTTGGCTGGGGAACAGATATCCGGCTGTAGCCATTTTTGAACGAGGTACAGTAGATCAAACATTTGGGACCTGGGAGGCTTGCCTCTCTGAAACCCCCACTGGTGCACCCTCTGAGCTCAGACAGTGATGGTTACCCCCAGACGTGCCAATATTTCTGCCTTTAGTCAGGAGTATTCCCGTGCATCCTGCAATAAGTCATAATAAGCCTTCTGGGGTTTGCCTGAGAGGAAGGGGGCCAGCACCTCGGCCCATTGTTCAGCTGGTAGTCTCTCGCGCTCAGCGACCCGCTCAAAGACGGTGAGGAAGGCTTCTACGTCATCCTCTGCGGTCATTTTTTGTAAGGCAGATTGCAAGTTTTTTCTTCCGCCCACATTCTGTTCAGCCACATACCCTGCTGGTTGTGCGGCCACCCTCTCTCTTAGGGCTGTTTCACACGAGCGGATGCCGTGCGTGACATCCGCTGCGTGAATGACAGCCAAGACCCGATGCGGACAGCAGAGACACGGAGCAGTAACACGACTGATAATGCTCCATGCCTCTCTGTAACCTCTTTACTACGAAATCACAATGACAACTTTATCTCACTGTGATTTCGTAGTAAAGAGGTCACAGAGAGGCACGGAGCATTATCAGTCATGTTACTGCTCCGTGCCTCTGCTGTCCGCATCGGGTCTTGGCTGTCATTCATGCAGCGGATGTCACGCACGGCATCCGCTCGTGTGAAACAGCCCTTAGGGTGGCAATTTGCTCCGCCAGTAGGCGGTTCGTCTCCTGCTGATGGGCATTAGCCTGCCGTTGTTGCTCCAATGCCTGTTGCTGCTGTAGATTGCTCTGCACCACCTGCTTGATAAGATCCTCCATTTTTATTGACTCTTGTTGAAGCTCCGCTGCTGCTTTAACCCAGGACATCAATTGAAAAACTTCCTTTCAGCATTAAAAATCCATTCAGTAATTTAGGCTACTGGCCCTTTAAGAGTCCAACCAGAGTATAAAAAAACAGCTTCTGACATTTAACTTGTTGTTGCTTCAAGCAATCCTGGGTGTGCCCGCATCCTCCACCAATTGTAGGGATTTCCCAAATGGTAGCCTTCAGATAAATACACAGTAGCCTTTTAGTGGTGGAAATCAAAGTAATAAAAGTCTTTTATTGTAGGCACACCACATTTCAACAGGCGGTAGTGATCAGCTTACTTCAGCTGACACTTAAAGAAAAATCACATAGAAAGTTTTAGGGCACAGTACCATACTCCCCACGGAGTGGATGGGAACCTTGCTTCGTCCTTTGTGTCTCGGCAGAGACCCTCTGGTTTTTACTCGGCTCCAAAAACCACACAGCTACACAGAGCTCCACCATCAGCCAGGTAATCCCACCCCTGACCCTGCTGGCTGACTTTTTGTAAGCCGTCAAAACCCGGCCTGGACCATGGGGAACAGCCACCCCCCCTGCACTTTGGCTGCTCCCAGTAAGAGCCGGCCCAGATTAGCTTTTCACAGCTATGCTAACTATCAAAGTGTCCATCAGCATGCTGCGGACATATACACTACTGGCTCCTACTTCACCGAGGCCAGGAACCTCGGTGACACATATCTTCCATCTATGATGGTCCCTTGTGCCTTTCTACAATATATACCATATTTTTCGCCCCATAAGACGCACTTTTTCTTCCCCCAAAACGGGGGAGAAATGCCCCTGCGTCTTATGGGGCGAATGCTTGCCGTTTTTTACATCGCAAGCTGCGATGTAGATGCGAGCGGGGACTCGGGGAGGGACTGGGAGGAGGAGCTGGGGCCGGCAATAGCGGCGGGGCGGTGCAGTCAGTGTGGTATCCCCGCACACCTTTTTGGTTAAAAAATTTTTTTTTCTTATTTTCCTCCCCAAAAACCCAGGTGCGTCTTATGGGCCGGTGCGTCTTATAGGGCGAAAAATACGGTATCACTATATTCTAAATATTCGCGAATTTTTGAAGTGCCGATATTCGCGATTAATATTCGCTATTCAAATATTCGTGCCCAACACTACTCATCACCTGCCAAATACCATCCTACACTGAAACATGGTGGTGGCAGCATCATGCTGTGGAGGTATTCTTCAGTGGCTGGTACGAGGAGACGGGTCAGAGTTTATGGGAAAGCTAAATGGAGCAACATACAGAGATATTCTTACGGAAAATCTGTTTCAGAGTGCTCTGGACCTCAGACTGGGCTGAAGGTTGACCTTCCAACAAGTCAATAGCCCTAAGCACATAGCTACGGCAAAAGTGAGTACAACTACTACACCCATTCGGCACACCCTTACACTCAGATATCGCCCCTGTGGTCTGGCATGTTGCACTAGAGGCACAACACTCTGAAAGGCATTAAATGATGTCCACCACAGCTCCTGCTCACGCTGTCACGGCCCGGTATCTAGAGGTAAAGAAGAATGAGGAGGGAGCGCTGTCCCTATCGGTGGAGGAAGGAGAAGGGTATGGTCATTTGTTATATTCTTTATTGGTCAATGACGCGGCCGTACTGGCCCCTTCCTCAGATTATAACCGTTACAGAGGTCTCCAAATACACTTATGTAAAATACCAGTATTCACGCCCATTTGGTACAGGGGCGTGTCAACCTGTCATGTGATATTCATTCATAAAAAATAGATAGTACCTCTGTTAGTATAATAAAGAGTCTGTGGTCATATCTACATTTTTAAAAAATACAACCATTGGATAAAAAATAATAATAATATATATATATATATATATACATATATATATATATACAGTGATAAATGCTCAGCTATAAATAACAGTGAAATGGTCTAAAAAAATACAACGATATATATAGTCCCATAAAATATATATAAAAGGATATCAACCTTGGAAGTTACAAGTATCCCCATCATGGCCACTGGGTGGAGCCATAGTCCTGGAAATCAGAAGGGAAACCATCAGACTTGCTGTAAATGTATTATACATTGTAACTTTCAGAATACCATTGCTACTAACGTTCCTATAAGGCTACTTTCACATCAGCGTTGTCCTTTTGCTGTATTGAGATCCATCATAGAATCTCCAAACTGTAGGAAAACGTTTCAGTTTTGTCCCCATTCATTTTCATTGGAGACAAAACTAAACTGAACGGAGCGGAGTCACCAGATTGTATTCCATTCAATTTGGTTGCATCCCCATGGCAAACACAAAAGCGCTGCAAGCAGGGTTTTTGTGTGCTACATGGGATACTGATCAAGATGGATCCAGCATGAAACACAATGTAGGTCAATGGTGCTGGATTCCTTTTCTAGGACACAAAAGAAAACGGCGCCCATTGACAATGGTTTTAGTGCCGTCATTTTGGAGAGAATACAACCAGATCTGTTCATAAAGGATGCAGTAGGTCTATTATCCTAACGGAAGCTTTTTGCTGATCCCTGACGGATCCAGCAAAAACGCAGATGTGAAAGTAGCCTTACAGAATCTGGATTTATAGTGTGTAATTTATAAATCCCAAAAAAAACTTCTCTTTTTTTCAGGACTTCAAACCTGTTATAGGTGTTTTCGGGAACATGATCAATAGGTGTCATTTTTATTTTTGTCTGATCACTCTCTCCTCTAACCCTGCCAGGAATTTTTTTTTTATATTGTTGGCATAAGCGGTTATGCAGCTCTTGTGTGATGAGATGAGACCCACGTACTGTTTCCCACAATCGTATTCGATAAGATAGATTATAAAATCTGATTTATAGGTAAGATGATGCCTCATTAGAATTTTTTTTTCCTGTAGTGTTGGACTGGAATTCGCCCGTGCCGTGTATGATAGACAGCGTAATGTCCCACAGCGAAAACTACCAGGGTAGGGTTTGTGTGCAGAGGTGAGTTGTCTCAATCTGCTAGGGAGTAGATTTTTGATAGCAGGAGCTCACCTGAATGTAATCACAGGCCCTTGTGGGAGTCTTGCTGAGGATAGGGTCCTTAAGAAGGATTGGCCAATGTTTCTTGAGGATGTCCCTAATTTTGCCATACAAGGAAGAATATGTGATGATGAAACTTCTATTTCGGTGTTCATCCTCCACGTTCTCACCATCGTTATGGACCTTTGGTCGCAGGCATTGACTCTGATCCAGTAGACTAGCCCTCTTGTAGGCATCCTCAATAAGAGTAATCGGATATCCTTTCTCTAGGAAACGTGTTTTGAGTAGGTTGGCTTGGACCTAAAAGTTTTTTTTTTTCTGCGTGCAGTTTTTCCTTATTCTTTTGAATTGGTCAAAGGGGATATTGGTGAGCCATTGGAGAAATGTACGTAACTATTACTATCAAGTTTTTTGAAGTGGGTAGAGGTGAGGAAAGACCGGTTGTTGTGAGTGGTATTGATGTCCAGAAAATTCACTTCAAGGGCACTGTAACTCAGGATAAGCTGGATACCTCAGTCCCTATTGTGAAATTCAACAATCGAATTAATGTCCCCTTTGCCAAATGAAGAATAGGTGATCTATGTATCTTTTGTATAATATGACATTGCCCCTGTATTCGGTCTTATTGAGAACATGGATTTCTTCAAACAGACCCATGATTAGGTTAGCATAGGCTGGCGCTACTTTACTTCCCATGGCTGTCCCATGGCGCTGGTGATAGGAGGAATTCATTCTGACCAACAACTATTTCACATACGGGGAACACGTCTATCAAAAATTGCTTCTGAGGCAACGAGATTTCATAGTCTCTCTCGGGATATTCTTTCACACAATTTAAGCTTAACACATGCGGTATATCTGAATAAAGTGCGGAGACATCCATGATAAGCAAGAGGTCATCTTCATTCCATTGTTTAACAGAAAGCTCCTGAATAGTGTTGAGTGCAAATATTTGAATATCCAATTCACGAATATTTTGAATATAGTGCTATAAATTTTCTATTTCGAATATTCATTTTTTTTTTATTGTTATATTTTTTCTTTCCCACTTCCCAAAAGTAGTTCTTACCTGTCCTTAGGATTCCTGGCTGCTCCAGTCAGTGCCTGTTGCCGCTTCTGCCGACTTCTGTGCTCATCACCATGGGAATGTCTTCATACTAGAATGTACTGTCGCATTTGAGAATTACGTTGAAATCGCAATGCGATTAATATAAATTGAAGTAATCGCATTGCGATTTCAACTTAGCACTGCTATATTCCATATTCGTTAATTCTAGCCTAATATGGAATATAGCAGTGCTAAGTTGAAATCGCAATGTGATTAATATAACTTGAATTAATGGCATTGCGATTTCAACTTAGAGCTGGTTTACTATGGTTGGCTTGGTAGAATTAGCAAAGATGACGAATATGACGAATGCATTCGTCATATTCCTCAAAACAAAGTTAACAAAGTATTCTCCATCTTCGTTTTAGCTCCATATCTGTCAACTTCGCTAATTCTAGCAATCAAATAGGAAAGTTGACTATAGAGACAGCTGTGTTTAATTCGCTATGCGATTATATTACTTTGCTTTTTTTTTATAAATAGAATAATTATAATACTTGATAATTATTATAATTATTCTATTTATAAAAAAAAAGTAATATAATCGCATAGCGAATTAAACACAGCTGTCTCTATAGTCAACTTTCCTATTTGATTGCTAGAATTAGCGAAGTTGACGGATATGGAGCTAAAACGAAGATGGAGAATATTTTGTTATCTTCGTTTTGAGGAATATGACGAATACATTCGTCATATTCGTCATCTTAGCTAATTCTAGATATCAAACCAATAGGAAAGTAGCCTTAAGTTACAATCGCAATACGCGATTATTTAAATCGCATATTACTCGGGATAACTAGAATAATGACGAATATTCGATTTCGACGAATATGAAACGAATATTCTAGCAAATATTCGCGAATTTTGTTGAAATCGAATATGACACCTCCCGCTCATCACTACTCCTGAATTAGCGGTGTCAAGTCCTTCAGATAGCTTGGTAAGCTCACTACATATTTCTGGAGGTACAGGTCTAAGTAATGGGATAGATTACTGGAGGCTGCTCCTGTAGTGGCCACAAGTGGTCTTCTGGGAGGATTCTGAAGATTTTTGGAGACTTCAGGAAAGGGGTCATGAAGAATATTGTATGCCTCTTTTTGATAGTGGTCAAAATTCTGGATGATTTGTCGGCTGGGCAGATGACAATGTTATGATGCATCCGTAGCTTCTTCAATGCTTACTATTCTTGGTAGGTGAGATTTTTTGTGTGGTTTGTATGACTTTTTGATCACTGGTATTCAATTTATTTGGGGGAACAAGATGACTAAAAAATGTTTTTCATTTTTTTATTACGGCATTCACAAGTATTTTAATAGTTCAGACATTTCCAGACGCTGCTGTTTATTTTTTTATTATTTATATATTTTTATATGTAAAATTGGGAAAGGCGTTGATTTAGACTTTTATTATTTTGTGGGTTTTTAAAAAAACATTTAAACTTTTTTTTTTGCTTTTTTTTTTTAACTATTAGCCATTCCCTGTCATTGCAGCTGGGTGCCTGCCGTATGATACAGCCGGCACCCGCTGCATATGGAGTGGGCTCGCCTCAGCAGCCCGCTCAGTACAATTGCGGGTGCCTATTGCTGTACGTGTACAGTATTATGTGTTAAGAGGCTAAAGAAAGGATATCCGATTACTCTTATTGAGGATGCCTACAAGAGGACTAGTCTACTGGATCAGAGTCAATGCCTGCGACCAAAGGTCCATAACAATGGTGAGAACGTGGGGGATGAACACTGAAAAAGAAGTTTCATCATCACATATTCTTCCTCACACGGAAAATTTAGGGACATCCTCAAGAAACATTGGCCGATCCTTCTTAAGGACCCTATCCTCAGCAAGACTCTCCTACCAAGGTCTGTGAATACATTCAGGTGAGCTCCTGCTATCAAAAATCTACTCCCTAGAGGCTGAGACAACTCACCTCTGCACACAACTCACGCTGGCGCAAAGACGGGTAGTTTTCGCTGTGGGACGTTACGGTCTCTCTGCTGCAAGTCCATCATACATGGCACGGATGAATTCCAGTCCAACACTACAGGAAAAAAATTCCAAATCAGGCATCATCTTACCTGTAAATCAGATTTTGTCATCTATTTTATCGAATGTGATTGTGGGAAACAGTAGGTGGGTCGCACCGCACAAGAGCTGCATAACCGCTTAAGCCAACACAGGCATAATATCAAAAAAAAATCCTGGCAGGGTGATAGGAGAGAGTGATCAGACAAAAATAAAAATTACACCTATTGATCATGTTCCCGAAAACACCTATAACAGGTTGGAAGTCCTGAAAAAAAGAGAAGGTTTTTTGGATTTATAAATTACACACTATAAATCCAGATGGCTTGAATGAGGTCACTGAAACAATTCTGTAATAGAAACATTAGCAGCAATGACATTCTGAAAGTTACAATTTATAATAAATTGGCAACAAGTTTAATTGATGTTTTTCCTTCTCATTTCCAGGACTATGGCTCCACCCAGTGGCCACGATGGGGATACTTGTAACTTCCAAAGTTGATATCCTTTTATATATATTTTATGGGATTATATATATATATATATATGTAATTTTATTTTTAAATCCAGTGGTTGTATTTAGATATGACCACAGACTCTTTACTATACTAACAGTGGTACTATCTGTTTTCTCTTTATGAATGAATGTCACATGACATGCCCCCTGTACCAAATGGGCGTGAATACCAATATTTTAAATAAGTGTATTTGGAGACTTGATTATAGTTTGACGAAGGGCCAGTACAGCCAAGAAACATGTCATTGACCAAATAGAATATAACAATTGACCAAACTCACCCTACTCCTTCTTCCACCTATATGGACAGGCTCCCTCTTCTTTCTTCTTTACCTTAGAGACAACTCTGTGAATATCCTTGAGTGGCCCAGCCACAGCCCTGAATTGAAAAACTCTCTGGAGAGACCGGAACATGTCTGTCCACCGATGGTCCTCATCAAACCTGACAGAGCTTGAGAGAATCTGCAGAGAAGAATGGCAGAAAATCCCCAAATCCAGGTGTGCAAACCTTGTGGCCTCATCCCCAAGAAGACTGGAGGCTGTAATCGCTGCCAAAGGGGCTTCAACTAAGTCCTGAGTAAAGGGTCTGAATACTTTTGTCAATGCAAGATTTTAGTTTTTCCTTTTCAATAAATTAGCAAAGATTTCTGACGTTCAGTTTTCACTTTGTCATTATGGGGTACTGAGTGCAGGATGATGGGAAAACTGGATTTTTTTTTTTTTAGCACAAGGCTACAAACTAAGGGGCACATTTATTAAGATTGCGCCGCTATTTGCGACTTCGCCCCGCTCACACCAGGTCTAAAATTGTGGGCATGGCATGGGTGGAAAGGGGAGGGACGACAGGCCCGTCTCAATCACCATTTTCTACACCTGTTTCGGGCGTAGACAAAGGTCTAAATGTAAGACAGCTCGGAAGCCGTCTTACATTTAGAAATGGCGGTGGATGCACCAAAGTTATGGAGGGGTCGGCATCTTTTCATAACTTCGGCAGATCCACTTCCAGTTTGGGGCTTTATGAAATCTTAATAAATGTGCCCCTTTGTTTGTAGCCTTGTGCTTATGCTGATATCTGCACCTGAAATACGCCTAATTTAGGCATATTTCAACATGGTAAATGACCCCCAAAATGTTTAAAAAGTAAAAGTGTCTGAAGACTTTCTGTATAGCCACTGCACCACCCTAGACCACCGGGGATTATATTAGGACTAAACAGTTATCATCACCCAGTAAAATTGTGGAATTCCTCTAACTCGAACTTCTGTATCTCCTTATAGACTGACTGTGCATAAACACTTTTCAGATTTTATTTAATAAAAATGTTGAAAACCATGCCTCATTTTCTTCTAACTTCACACATACTTGCTACTTTGTGTTGGTCTATCACATAAAATCCCAATAAAATACATGTAGTTTGTATGAGTAAGGGTACCTTCACACTAGCGTTATTCTTTTCCGGTATTGAAATCCGGTAAAGGGTCTCAATACTGGAAAAAAACGCATCAGTTTTGTCCTAATACATTCTGAATGGAAAGCAATCCGTTCAGTATGCATCAGGATGTCTTCCATTCGGTCCCTTGTACGGTATTTTACCAGACAAAATACAGCAGCTTGCTGCGGCATTCTTCCGAACAAAAACACGGAACAATACCGCACTTGCCGGATCCGGCATTCATTTCCATAGAGATGTATTAATGCCAGATCCAGTACCAAGTGTTCCAGAAATTGCTGCTTCGCCGGATCCGGTTTTCCAGTCTGTGCGGGACATAGGAGGAACTATTTTTGCTTTTGATCTTTAAATACCGGATCTGTTATTCTGGATGATACTGGATGAGACGGATCCGGTATTTCACCGGATCCATCTAACGGATCCGGAAAAAAACGGCTTGCTTGATCCGGCAGGCAGTTCCGGAATATAAAAAACCCTAGTGTGAAAGTACCCTAACGTGAAAAATTGTGGAAAAGTTCAAGGGGTATGAATACTTTTTCAAGGCACTGTATGTGTGTGAGAGCACAGCATGTGCATACAGGGCCGGCAAACTGGGCAATTGCCCAGATCCTTCCCGCCTGCGGACTCCAGAGTGGGGAATTTCCCAGCTTAGGAGTCCTTGCTCTGATTCCATATATGCATATGTCCATATATGGAGTCAGTGATATGAACATGAAAAGGGTATCCCCAAGCATTGTCATTACGAGACACCCTGTGTATATAACTCTATTTTTGAAATGCCTCTGTGGGGATTTGAACTCACAACCTCAATGTTAATTCAGTGCTGAAAAATCTCATAGAAGTTTCTCTTGTATAATACACAAGAAACTTCTATGCTGTTTTTAACAGAAGAGAAACTTCTATGAGGTTTTTCAGCACTGAGCTAGCATTGTGCTCTATGGCACAGTGGTTAAGGTTCTGGCCCTTAATGTAGAAGGTTGTGAGTTCAAATCCCTACAGAAATATTTTAAAAATAGAGGCTAAATAAAATTTAAATACACAGGGTGTTCCCAACAGTGAAAAATTTGATTTTATTGAGAAAAAAATGGAGCAAAACGTAAAATATGATCAAATAACACCCGTATTAACCTACACCAATCATTTTAACTTGTGTAACCAGTATTTTTAAAATGTTTCTGTGGGGATTTGAACTCACAACCTTCTACATTACAGGTAAAAACCATAACCCTTGGGATATAGGGCTCAATGCTAAATTACTGCTGAAAAACCTTTATAGAAGTTTCTCTTGTATAATACAAGAGAAACTTCTATGAGGTTTTTCAGCAAAAACATAGCATTGAGCCCTATAGCTCAGTGGTTAAAGGGGTTGGCCACTCTTTAAATACTCCCCACTACAGTGTGGCAGGCAGGGAAAGAATGAAGTTCCTAATATACTTCACTAAACACACCTGCCTGCTTCTCTGTCAGTTATAAGCCACGCCCCCTTAGTCCTGCTCTACCTTGCAGCTGAGTTCATCCATGGCTGCACGCGACATGGAGGAGCTTGAGAGGAAGCTCGTCCATGCGCATGTGCAGTCTGCTCATGTCAGTGGTCGGCTCCCTGCTGCCCGCTCCAACTGTGACAGGAATCAGCTGCTTGTTCCCTCTCTACAAACAGCTGATTCCTGTCAGAGTCACAAAAACCATCAAGCGCTACAAAGAAACTGGCTCACATGGACCGCCCCAGGAAAGGAAGACCAAGAGTCACCTCTGCTGCGGAGGATAAGTTCATCCGAGTCACCAGCCTCAGAAATCGCAGGTTAACAGCAGCTCAGATTAGAGACCAAGTCAATGCCACACAGAGTTCTAGCAGCAGACCCATCTCTAGAACAACTGTTAAGAGGAGACTGTGTGAATCAGGCCTTCATGGTAGAATATCTGCTAGGAAACCTCTGCTAAGGACAGGCAACAAGCAGAAGAGACTTGTTTGGGATAAAGAACACAAGGAATGGACATTAGACCAGTGGAAATCTGTGCTTTGGTCTAAAGGGACCTAATTTGAGATCTTTGGTTCCAACCACCGTGTCTTTGTGAGACGCAGAAAAGGTGAACGGATGGACTCTACATGCCTGGTTCCCACCGTGAAGCATGGAGGAGGAGGTGTGATGGTGTGGGGGTGCTTTGCTGGTGACACTGTTGGGGATTTATTCAAAATTGAAGGCATACTGAACCAGCATGGCTACCACAGCATCTTGCAGCGGCATGCTATTCCATCCGGTTTGCGTTTAGTTGGACCATCATTTATTTTTCAACAGGACAATGACCCCAAACACACCTCCAGGCTGTGTAAGGGCTATTTGACCATGAAGGAGAGTAATGGGGTGCTGTGCCAGATGACCTGGCCTCCACAGTCACCGGACCTGAACCCAATCGAGATGGTTTGGGGTGAGCTGGACCGCAGAGTGAAGGCAAAAGGTCCAACAAGTGCTAAGCATCTCTGGGAACTCCTTCAAGACTGTTGGAAGACCATTTCAGGTGACTACCTCTTGAAGCTCATCAAGAGAATGAAAATAAAGAAAACTCTTTGAATGAGAAGGTGTGTCCAAACTTTTGGTCTGTACTGTATATATACAGTATATCTGTCATGATACAAATTCCTCTTGGCTTTAGTTATTGTCTGGGGCACTTTATTGTTTTTTATACTTATGGTGGCCAACCCCTTTAAGGCTTTTGCCCTTAATGTAGAAGGTTGTGAGTTTGAATTCCCACAGAAACATTTTAAAAATAGAGGCTAAATGAAACTTACTAAATGAAAATACACAAGGTGTCCCTAACAGTGAAAAGTTTGATTTTATTAAGAATAAAAATGTAGCAAAACGCCCATATTAACCCACACCAACTTTCTTAACTTGTGTAACCAGTATTTGTTGTTGGGAAAGGTGGCAACCCTAACATCCTCACCACTCAGGACCTCTATAAGCCCGCTCACTGCAGCAAGCTAAGCCTCATCAGGACTCACTTCGTAAAAATTATTTTTTTCTTTTCATCTAGATATTCTGACCGTCATAACTTTTTTATAGTTATGTCCACGGACATCTGTGGGGACTCATTTTTTGTGGGACAATCTGTCATTTTTGACAATACCATTTGGGTTGTGTATAACTTGATCTCTTTTTATTCAATTTTCTTGGGAGATAAAGTGATGAGAAAAACTCGAAAAGGCATTTTTTTTAAAAAAAATTGTGTTACGCCATTAACCATAATGGCTAACTTTTTTTATATTTTAATAGTATGGGCGCTTTCGCATGCAGCGATGCCCATAATTATATATTTTTTTGTTTCTTTCATTTTGAGGAATGGGGGTGATTTAAAAATGTATTTTTTTTATATTTTTAAAACTTTATTTTACTTTTTTATTTTTTTTGTTAAGTCCCCCCAAGTGGACCACAACTTCAGATGTAAATTGCTCCATTAGGCTTCATGCACACAAATGTGGTTTGGTTGACGCATCCGAGTCACATTTTTTTGCAGCTCGGGTGCAGACCCATTCACTTCAATGGGGTCACAAATGATGCAGACAGCACTCTGTGTGCTGTCCGCATCCGTTGCTCCGTTCCGTAGCCCCGCAAAAAAAGTAAAACATGTCCTATTCTTGTCCGTTTTGCGGACAAGGATAGGCATTGTTACAATGGATCCCCAAAAAAAACGGATGCCATACAGACGTCATCCTTTTTTTGCGCATCTGCAATTTGCGGACCGCAAAACACATACGGTCGTGTGCATGTAGCCTAATTCTGTATAGAAATCACTTTATCACAGTTCAGTGCTGCCATCTAGTGGCCTGAACTGGGATATACTAACAATGAGCCTGGAAGCCTAGTACAGGCTGCGACTCATTTTTAGAACAGGGTGCTTACCCCGATCTACGCTGGGGGAAAGCGCGCTTGAAGAGGAATTCCGCTCTTCCGGTTTTTAACACTCTCAAATGCTGTGAGTAAGGGGAACTCATTTCTGTAAATACATAGATGTAAGCACTGAGTAGACTGTATAAGAAACAGTAAGTAGTTCTTATAATTCAACCTTTACTATATTGTACTTGTAAGCGAAAAACATTTTAAAATACATATTGTAAAAAATGCATTACCATATTTTGTCCACAAGAGGTCAGCCTTTCACCATAACAAAACTTGCAAAGGGTGAACCACACTAACTCCTCATCTAGCCAAAGGATACGTGATGAGCGTCTGATCACTGGAGGTCCCACCCCAGAGAATTAGTGATAATTAATTATTGTATGGCAAGACCATTAACAAATCATCCCCTATGGTAAACGGCCTCATTTATTATTATTTGACCTTTATTATTATTATTATTATTTTTTTGTATCTTTATAAATGCTTCCCTTAAAGAGGATCTGCCACTTCTCCTGACATCTCTGTTTTAGTAACTACTATCATTCCCCATATAATAACAATTCTGGAGCATCCATTAGTTTATTATTCCTGCTAAAAGTTATGAATTAGTTGCTAGCAGTTTGCATTGAAGGTCCAGATGGGTGTTACCAGTTGGGTGTTGGTGGGTGTCCCTGCACAGTCTGACACTATCCAGTCCAATGCGGCCAGTGTCAGACTGTGCAGGGACACCCCCCAACTGATAATACCCATCAGGACCATCAATACAAACTGCTAGCAATTCATTCATAACTTCTAGCAGGAATAATAAAGGAATGGCACAACATAGAGTTATGGATGCTCCAGAATTGTTAATACATGGGTAATGCAAGTAGTTACTGAAACAGACACGTCAGGAGAGGTGACAGGTCTTTTTAAGACCCCCATTCTGCACCAAATAGGAGTTGTAGTACTTCCAGCAATCATGTGTACACAGAGCAAATTCCACCCAGATGTCCAAGCAAGAGCTAATCAGATGTTTACAGCAATGGCCCTCAGATTACTCTTTTCTCTTGCTACAGTCCCTGGTACTAGGATCACTGACTAACAACTGCAATCTATCACAATGTCTGCAATTTGCACAATGTCATGCGGTTTCCATAATATAGCCAAATTGAACCTGAAGTGTGCAGGGTGTCTGAACTCATTATCCTTCCACTGCAGTAGGGTCTGAGAATACTGTACGCTGATCACCTTGCTGACTAAAACATTGTAGCCTCTGTGTCCCTTGACCTGGGGTGTATAGGGTGTCTTAACTTGTTTCCACTTTGCAGCGGGAAAGTCTGTGATGCTTTATGCTGTTACCTTGCTGACTGTCACACTGTAACCATGAAAATTCTCTGAAATCTTCTCTATGTCTGTAGAAGCAGCAGAGGACACTCAGGGATCTGTTAGTGACCAGAAGCACTGAAGCTGAATGCCTGGGGAAAGGAGCGCTTGCAATCTTCTCCCTATCTCCTCCAGGCCTGTCTTCACACACTGCCTACTCCTAGAACACTAGAATCTTCTGGAGCTAGGGGGAGGGACCAGCCCACACCTTGATCTCCAGAGAAGGCTGGGCCAGGATAAAGGGTTTGTCTCACTTCAGCAAAAGGCATTTATTATGTAGACAAAGTTAATACAAGGCACTTACTAATGTATTGTGATTGTCCATATTGCCTCCTTTGCTGGCTGGATTCATCTTTCCATTACATTATATACTTCTCATATCCATGGTTACGACCACCCTGCAATCCATCAGTGGTGGTCATGCTTGCACACTATCTTTTTTCCTATAGTGTGCAAGCAGTGTATAATGTAATGGAAAAATGAATCAAACTAGCATAGGAAGCAAATAGACAATCACAGAACATTAGTAAGTGGCTTGTATTAAAGAGACTCTGTCACCCAGATCAAGTCTACCCTACCCAGCATATATCGTGGTAGGGCCGACGACGGAGACAAGTGCACAGGCGCGAGATCTCAATCAAAAGACATGGGGGCTCCGGCGAGTAGAAATAAAGTGTCACCGAAGTCTCGTGAGAATAACTTCGGCATTCGATTTTTAAAATTAATTGTAAAACAGGAATCCGAAGCTGGCCTCAGTACTGGCCGGTACCTCAGTACAGAAGCCGACTTCACATTCAAGTTTTAAAACAGTTTTCAATTTAAAAAATCGAATGCCAAAGTTATTCACCAAAGTCCTGCGAGACTTCATTGATAACCTCGCTGGAGCCCATACATTTTAATGAAGTTTTGAGCAAATCGACTGCGGATACAAACTGAAAAGAATGGCGTGGTATTAAACAAGCAGGAAGTGCTCAAACCCACATGCAGTTGTGCATATATATACAGTACAGACCAAAAGTTTGGACACACCTTCTCATTCAAAGAGTTTTCTTTATTTTCATGACTATGAACATTGTAGATTCACACTGAAGGCATCAAAACTATGAATTAACACATGTGGAATTATATACATAACAAAAAAGTGTGAAACAACAGAAAATATGTCATATTCTAGGTTCTTCAAAGTAGCCACCTTTTGCTTTGATTACTGCTTTGCACACTCTTGGCATTCTCTTGGTGAGCTTCAAGAGGTAGTCACCTGAAATGGTTTTCGCTTCACAGGTGTGCCCTGTCAGGTTTAATAAGTGGGATTTCTTGCCTTATAAATGGGGTTGGGACCATCAGTTGCGTTGTGGAGAAGTCAGGTGGATACACAGCTGATAGTCCAACTGAATAGACTGTTAGAATTTGTATTATGGCAAGAAAAAAGCAGCTAAGTAAAGAAAAACGAGTGGCCATCATTACTTTAAGAAATGAAGGTCAGTCAGTCCGAAAAATTGGGAAAACTTTGAAAGTAACGGCTATTTGACCATGAAGGAGAGTGATGGGGGGCTGCGCCAGATGACCTGGCCTCCACAGTCACCGGACCTGAACCCAATCGAGATGGTTTGGGGTGAGCTGGACCGCAGAGTGAAGGCAAAAGGGCCAACAAGTGCTAAGCATCTCTGGGAACTCCTTCAAGACTGTTGGAAGACCATTTCAGGGGACCACCTCTTGAAGCTCATCAAGAGAATGCCAAGAGTGTGCAAAGCAGTAATCAAAGCAAAAGGTGGCTACTTTGAAGAACCTAGAATATGACATATTTTCAGTTGTTTCACACTATTTTGTTATGTATATAATTCCACATGTGTTAATTCATAGTTTTGATGCCTTCAGTGTGAATCTACAATTTTCATAGTCATGAAAATAAAGAAAACTCTTTGAATGAGAAGGTGTGTCCAAACTTTTGGTCTGTACTGTATATACAGGGGAGCAAATCCTGCACTTGTGGCCCGTTGCTAATGACGATCCCCAGCAAAAATGCATACGGTGGAGGATGCCCGCAGCGAACCACAAGTACCACAATAGACATCCTACACAAGATAGCAATTACGTGGATGTGATAATCAATTGAGCACTTCCTGCCTGTTTAATACCACGCCATTCTTTTCAGTTTGTATATATAGAGATTCCTGGAGGTGTATAAACTCCAATTTAAATGTGCCTGCTTTCCATCTACAGGCCACATTTAGATGCACCTGTGAGGCCTGGGCCATATCAGCCAGCCTTGAGTGGGACTCGCAGACTCCTCCCTCCTCCCATTGCAAGCATGGTTACATGCTGGAGGTAACTGGTGAGTTGTTTCTGAGTCGGCCTCATGCTCCTGTAATTTGCCCACTGGCTCCTGGTATTGCCCACACGGCTCAGATAAGAGAATGTTAGGTCCCAAGCTACTTGAGAAACCTTGGCGCGGTGCTCAGGCTCAGACATGTCCTACACCGTAGGACATGTTGACTAATCTCTCCATTTTAAAATAAGTTTGAGGGTTTAGTAAGACCGCAGAGTGCACCTGTCTTTGCTATTATTTTGTTATATTGCCAAATCGACTGCGGCCCTCCAGCTGTTGCAAAACTACAACTTCCAGCATGCCTGAACAGCTTACAGCTATCAGCCTACAGCAGGGCATGGTGGGAGTTGTAGTTTTACAACAGCTGGGGGGCCGCAGGTTGAGCACCCCTGCTCTACGGCCTCCTATGATTAACATTGCCAACACAGTTATCATGTTGGTAACGCCCCATTACACATGCGTGGTGATCCAGAAGCATGGGAGAAGAACGCCAGAGCCGATTCCATGTATCAACATCCGATACATCAGTTGAGGCGCTGGATGTCTCCACGTGTCATCTGGTGGGATTGGGTTGAGGATGAGGGATTAGCATCCTTCGGCAATTCTGTAGCCTCTACGCTTATGTCTCTGTGTTGTGTCATTCCTTTATGATTCCTGTTAGAAGTCTAAGAAGGAGGCCTCATGCACACGACCGCTGTGTGTTTGGTTCCCTCCCCCCCGTGCACCTAGAGGCTAATTAGGATATTATAAAAGTTATATTTCTGGTGTAACGGGGCACAGATAAAGGTAGGAATAGGCTAGTTAGGTTCAGCGGACATTAGCACATCGCTATTGTCAGTCAGCTTAATACCCATTTTTCAGGTGACAGAAACCCTTTAACACGAAATAGACGGTTTTAATGTTATGGCTGATTGGCTTATGTGAACCCGGACTAACATGCCTTGAAACCATCATTCATCTTTTTTTGTAGTTTCCTCTTTTTCAGTGTTTGTCAGGTCGTTTTTACCCCCGCAGTATCCTGTATGTGTGAACGCTGTTTGACGTGTCCTGTGCAGTTTCCTGTAAACACAATTTCCGTGTTTTCCAGGATTCATTACCAGACCGGATATTTCTACCCTGTGAGGGAAGAGTCCAGGTGCCGCTCACTGCCCAACGTGGACCTCGGCTCCAAGGCATGTTTGTTATGTGTGAATCCCTCCAGCTTCGGGCCCCGTGACTCCGCGGCAGCAGGGCACAGATCCGGCTCCTGTGCACACAGTGCAGTACGATGGCTTCATGTTAGAACTGGTATTTGATGTCCAGTATTTGGACGTAACTACCACGTGGGCAAGTACAGCAGCTACGATGGGGCCCAGTGTAACTTCTGGGCCCCCATCCAGCTGCGCCTGACACCTCTGCACCCCAATAGCCACACCCGCCTGACGTGTAACACGAGGTGGTGGAATCGGAGGTGAGGGGCATCGTGTGATGGATGAAGAGGGATGTGAGAGGATAGAGCGACCGAGTTTTTTTAGGTCCGTTTTTCACGAATCCGTTGTTCTGTTTTTGTGTTCCGTTGTATTTCTGTTTCCTTTCTGTTTTTTCCGTTCCGTTTTTCTGTATACCATGTACAGTATACAGTAATTACATAGAAAAGGTTGGGCTGGGCATAACATTTTCAATAGATGGTTCAGAAAAAACAGAACGGATACGGAAGACATACGGATGCATTTCCGTATGTGTTCCGTTTTTTTGGCGGACCCATTGACTTGAATCGAGCCACGGAACGTGATTTGCGGCCAAATATAGGACATGTTCTATCTTTCAATGGAACGGAAAAATGGAAACGGAATGCATACGGAGTACATTCTGTTTTTTTTGCGGAACCATTGAAATGAATGGTTCTGTATACGGACCGTATACGGAACACAAAAAAACGTCCCGTACACTCGCAAAAAAAAACGTTTGTGTGAACTAGGCCTGAGAACTATGATAATCACATTCTGGAACTGGGGCGGACCGGGAACTTAAAGTGGCCCTGGAAAAAACTAACAGTGTCCCTATGTTGTAGGCAAATCTAAATTGATAGGAGGAGGGACAACACAAGTAGGCGCTGGGCAGCAATACCTTAGTGCAGCACAAAATATCACCCCACCAGCACCAAATACCACAGTGCAGCACAAAATACTGCCCCACCAGAACTAAATACCACATACAGCACAAAATACTGCCCCACCAGAACTAAATACCAGAGTGCAGCACAAAATACTGTCCACCAGAACAAATACCACAGTGCAGAACAAAATACTGCCCACCAGAACCAAATACCACAGTGCAGCACAAAATACTGCTCCACCAGAACCAAATACCACAGTGCAGCACAAAATATCACCCCATCAGAACTAAATACCAGAGTGCAGCACAAAATACTGTCCACCAGAACCAAATACCACAGTGCAGCACAAAATGCTGCCCACCAGAACCAAATACCACAGTGCAGCACAAAATACTGATCCACCAGAACCAAATTCCACAGTGCAGCACAAAATAGTGCCCCACCAGAACCAAATAACACAGTACAGCGCAAAATACCACCCTACCAGAACCAAATACCACAGTGCAGCATAAAAAACACCCTAGTAGAAACAAATACCACAGTGTAGCACAAAATATCGCCACACCAGAACCAAATATCACAGTGTAGAACAAAATACTGCTTCACCAGAACCAAATACCACAGTGCAGCACAAAATACCACCCTACCAGAACCAAATACCACAGTGCAGCACAAAATACCACCCTACCAGAACCAAATACCACAGTGCAGCACAAAATACCCCCCACTAGAACAAAATACCACAGTCAAGCATACAACACCACCTCACCAGAACCAAATACCACAGTGCAGCATAAAATACCACATCAGGAGACCAAATACCACAGTGCAACACAAAATACCATCCCACCAGAACCAAATACCACAGGCAGTATAAAATACCGCCCCACCAGAACCAAATACCACAGTCCAGCATAAACTACCACCTCACCAGAAGCAAATACCTTAGTGCAGCACAAAATACCGCCCCAGCAGAACCAAGTACCACAGTGCAGCATAAAATACCACCCTACCAGAACCAAATTCCACAGCAGCACAAAATGCTGCCACCTTTGCTCCAGTATTCCTGAGGATACAGTTGAATTTAGAAGGGGACCTGTGGCCGCTGGCCAGGGGCATAAGTACCTGATACTTCTACACTAATTATTACTGAGAGCGTCAGATCAACTAAGGCGCCTTTCACACGGGCGTTGCGGATTGGGGCCAGATGCGTTCAGGGTGCGTTCAGGGAAAATGGTGCGATTTTGACACTAAAACAAGTACGTTTTCACTGCTATTGCGTTCCATGTTTGCGTTTTTCCGCGCGGGTACAAAACATTATAATGCGTTTTGCATGTGCGTGAGAAAAATCGGCATGTTTGGTACCCAGACCCGAACCTGGACTTCTTCGCGGAAGTTCGGGTTTGGGTCAGGTGTTCTGTAGATTGTATTATTTTCCCTTATAACATGGTTATAAGGGAAAATAATAGCATTCTTAATACAGAAAGCATAGTACAATAGCGCTGGAGGGGTTAAAAAAAAATTATAATTAAACTCCCCTTAATCCCCTTGATCGCGCAGCCCGGCTTCTCTTCTGTTTTCATCTTTGCTGTGCACAGGAATAGGACCTTTGATGACGTCACTGCGCTCATCACATGGTCCATCACATGATCTTTTACCATGGTGATGTATCATGTGACAGACCATGTGATGAGCGCAATGACGTCATCAAAGGTCCTTTTCCTGTGCACAGCAAAAATGAAGAAAGAAGAGAAGCAGGACTGCGCGATCAAGTGGATTAAGGAGAGTTATATTTTTTTTTTAACCCCTCCAGCCCTATTGTACTATGCATTCTGTATTAAGAATGCTATTATTTTCCCTTATAACCATGTTATAAGGGAAAATAATACAGATCGGGTCCCCATCCCGATCATCTCCTAGCAACCGTGCGTGAAAATCGCACCGCATCCGCACTTGCTTGCGGATGCTTGTGATTTTCACGCAGCCCCATTCACTTCTATGGGGCCTGCGTTGCGTGAAAAACGCAGAATATAGAACATGCTGCGATTTTCACACAACGCACAAGTGATGTGTGAAAATCACCGCTCGTGTGCACAGCCCCATAGAAATGAATGGGTCCGGATTCAGTGCGGGTGCAATGCGTTCACCTAACGCATTGCACCCGTGCGGAAAACTCGCTCGTGTGAAAGGGGCCTAAAGATAAGAATTTCCCGGCACCAATAATAGCGATTGTAGAGAGAATGGACTCATTAGGCCTCGTTCACATTTCCGTCTCCATTTAATTTCTATGTAAAATCCGTTCGTGTTTCATCCCTGAAGAATCCGTGTTTAGTCCGTGTGTCTGTTTTTTGCTCTTTGTGTCTCATCCTGCTCAGCTAAAAATTCATATCCAGAGGATCTCCTACTAATGGTCTGCAGCAGAAAGGACACAGATGTCCTTGCTTTATCAAGCACCCATAGACTTCAATGGATGTGACCAAAGTGGTACATGCCCCTGTATTTTTCCATTGACCCACGGTCCGTGGAAAAACCACTGATGTGTGAACAAACACATTAAAATCAATGGGTAAGTGTGCTAGAGAACAGGGGCAGCACACATCCGTGATTCACTGAGGTGTGAACAAAGCCTTATTTCCCATGATCTACACTACCAGGCTGTATTTCTGGTTTGATCATGTTGACAGATGCTCATTAAAAGGGATATTCCATGATGGATGTAAAAAAAATTAAAATCAGACCTCATATGCTACATAACAACACCTTTCTAACAAAGCTAGAACCAGCCCTGTACCTCACATGGATCCAGAGATCTCCCCAGTCATTGCTCTGCTAGGGTATCTTCAGCCTGACAGCTCAGGGGACATGTCCTTTCTGCTGCAGCTCAGGGGACGTGTCCTTTCTGCCGCAGCTCAGGGGACGTGTCCTTTCTGCCGCAGCTCAGGGGATGTGTCCTTTCTGCTGCAGGTCTCTCCTTGTAACTGCCACAACTTCTAACAGAACATATGGCTGGTGGCAGTTGAAGATTTAAACTGAGCATGTGCGACCAGCTCAGTAAGACGGACAGAAAATAAGGAAAAGAACAAACAGCAGGTGGCGATATACAGAGACATTTTATTGAATAATTCAGTGGCTATTCTAAATTTTTTATTACATGCAATTACAAAAGTATTCAGGTCCAGGTGATGGTTTGAAAACTGTAGAATATTTTTCATAGGACAACCCCTTTAAATTATTTGCCCTTTTGAAGATAACCCAATAGAAACATAGAATCAGTGGACAGATTTTCAGCACAGTGACCGGTGGTCGGCCGTCTTCACCGTGGGTTTCAGTGTCCATTATTTGAATGTCTGGAATGTGGTTCAGGGATTCTGCTCAACACATCAAAGACTTGAGACAACAGACGTTGCTGGGAGGGACCTAGACAAATGGCAGTCGTGACCCTTAAATTCTTAAGGTAAAACTGTATACAAAGTGCAGGGAAGATTGCTGACAGTTATTTGCCATTCCCAATATACAATTACTCCATAATGATGATGACGGTTATGGGCACAGCTTTGGTTGGTTAAGAATACATGTATAGAAATGGATATAGCCAGAAGGAAAGTAAACACAAAATCTTTTTTTGGGGTGGATTTCCCCTTTTAAAGGTGTTACGGTATATAAGATTAGAAACAGCGCTACACGTGTCTACTGGCTTTGTCTGGTACTGCAGCATTTACTTGTAGGAGGCTGAGCTGCAAATCTTGAAACTGCCCATGAGTGGTGCTGCTTTTTTGGGGGAAAGAAAGAGACTATGGGGCACTGCTCGAGTGACACATGAAGATCTGAACACTGGGCCCAAAAGAAAGGTTTTTATATTGGTCATCTACTGGTTGTTGTTTTTCTGATGACCACATTTGAGTAAAAACAGTCCCTGGAAATTCTCCTTAGTGATGGATGTGGCCTGTCTCACTTTTAAAGAACGGGACACCAATATCTGATCGGTCAGGGTCGGACTCTCGGCACAGCCGTGTGATCAGCTGTCTGAAGAAGCCACTGAAGCCAAGCACAGTGCATGGTATAGTGGCCGTGCATGGTATTGCAGCCCAGGTCCATTCACACGTCTGCAAAATGGGTCTGCATCCGTTTCGCAATTTTGCGGAACAGGTGCAGACCCATTAATTTTCAATGGGGTCGGAATGTGCTGTCCGCATCCGCATTTGCATCCACAAAAAAATAGAACATGTCCTATTCTTGTCCGCAAAAAGGCATTTTCTATGAGAGTGCCGGCGATATGCGGTCCGCACATTGCCGTTATCCGTGTTTTGCGGATCCACAAAACACATACGGACGTGTGAATGGACCCTAAATGGGACTGAGCTGCACATAGGCCATGTTACCGATGAGAGCCCACCAATCAGATATTGATGACCTATCTTGAGGACAGGCTACTAATATTACTGTAAGCTCCCAGAAAACCTTTTTAACCACGTGAGTCCCAGAGGATTTTTTTGTTTTTTGCGTTGTCATTTTTCCTTCCTGTCTTCCCGGAGTCATGACTTTCTTGTATTTTTCCATTCACATAGCTATAGCTATATGGGGGATTGTTTTTTGTGGGACAAGCTGCATTTTCTTACGGCACCACTTAATATTGCATACGATGTAGTGGGAAGCGGGGAAAAAAGTTCCATATAGGGTGGAATTGGAAAAAAAATGCAATTCCACCACAGTTTTATGGATTTTGTCTTTACGGTGTTACCTATGCGGTAAAACTGACCTCTTACCTTCCTTCTCTGGTTCAGGCAGTAAAAATCCAGCAATACCACATTTACAGTATATAGTTTTTCTACTGTTTTAATACTAAAAACAATAAATTTGAACTTTTCATTGCCATATTCTGACCCCATAACTTTTTTTTTAGTTATGCTTACAGAGCTATGTGGGGGAGGGGGGGGGGGGCTCATATTTTGTGGGATGATCTGTAGTTTCTATTGATACCATTTATGTTTTTTTTTATTATTTATTTATTTATTAATTCTGGGGAAGGGAAGGGTGTGATTTAAATTTTTATATATTTTTTTCAAACTTTTTAAAGTATTTTTAAAACATATTTTAGGCCCCTTAGGAGGCTGGAATATGCGATCTTCTGATTGCTTTTAGTTTTACACTATAGTTCAGTGATGGAAAACCTTTTAGAGACCGAGTGCCCAAACTGCAATCTGCAATGTGCCGCCCCCCCAGGGCCCTATCACGTCCCAGGTTTAATTGCAATGGCGAGTAGTTTGGTGCGGCCTATATGTGTCACGGTGCTCCTACCTGGATACAGCGGGACCCCAGGCTTTGCTCCGAAGCATTGAAAAGGGGGAATAATTGAGGGATGAAGTTAAAATAACTAAATAAGTGCAGACCTTGTGGTGAAAGTCAACGGCAGCTTAAGTTGAATAAACTTTCATCCAAACTATTTGCAGGCTTTGTCTTGGTCCCAGCAGGTCTTAGCATAAACTGGCAGGCAACCTCAATAACTCTGCCTTCTTAAGTAGTTATTGCTTAAGTACAGTGGCGTACCTACCATATAGGCAGACCACGCAGCTGCTATGGGGCCCGTGAGGAAGAGGGGCCCCCAGTGGAGGAGAATCCCCGCCCCCGTCTATCTTCCTAACTGTCTTCCATCTGCTAGCCCCGCCTCCTAGCCCCGCCTCCCGCTGGCTAGCTCCGCCTCCCGCCTGTTAGCTCCATTATGCCTGATTCCTCTCTGGATTGCCACTACCCCACCAGTAATGAAGTAAGTGACCACTTGTTGGTGAGGACAGTGCAGGGGGGGGGGGGGGTCACTCAGCTTTCCCAGGCTATTCCTCTGCACATATGTCATTCAGAACAGGAGGAAAGCTGGGGGCTATTATGTAATGTGACTCAGCTTTCCTGATGTCCTGCATGGCACAAGTGCAGAGGCCTGAGAAGATATGAGGGGAGGTGGGAGTTGTGCAGATAATAATTACATGGAAAGGCAGGGGGGAGGGGTTCACCCAGCTTTCCCAGAGACTCCTGTCTCTGCACATGTGTCATGCAGGATAGCGAGTAATGACAGTGTCTCTCAGCTGTCCTGCATGACACAGAGGATGGGGGAAGGGGGGCACTCACTTCCTCAAACTTTTCTCATGTCTATGCGCATGTGCATGTGCCATGCTGGACAGCAGGTAAGTTGGGTGGTATTACATCATGTAACGCCCCAGATTCTTGTCAATATATGCTGAACACCGCCGGGAACTATCAGATCCCATTCTCTATAAGGCTACTTTCACACTTGCGGCAGGACGGATCCAACAGGCTGTTCACCCTGTCGGATCCGTCCTGCGGCTATTTCGCGCGACCGCCGCTCCGTCCCCATTGACTATAACGGGGGCGGAGCTCTGGCGCAGCATGGCGGTGCACGGCGAAAGCCGCCGGACTAAAAGGTACTGCATGTCTGACTTTTTAGTCCGGCGACTTTCGCCGTGCACCATATAGTCAATGGGGACGGAGCGGCGGTCCGGCGAAATAGCCACAGGATGGATCCGACATGGTGAACAGCCTGTCGGATCCGTCCTGCCGCAAGTGTGAAAGTACCCTAATGGGTCTGTTGGGATCCGGCATGAGTACTGCCATTTTGTAGAACAAAATACTTCTGCATGAGGTGGGGCAGGGGAGAAGTTAGGGAGGGTAGTGAGAGGAGCCAGGGTGCATAGTAGGAGGGACTAGGAACGGGCATGGGGGCCCAATCTAAATTCTTGCTATGGGGCCCAATGATTTCTGTGTACGCCCCTGCTTAAGTACTTTACTTTCTTTCTCTGTGCTGCACTATATTCTGGTTCCTGTACTTCTGATTTGCCCAGGTATCCTAGGATGGGGTGCCGTCGAGTGTTATTCCCCCCCTGACACTCAGTAAACAACTTATTTTCAGCCGAAGAATTATTCCTCTTGCTGATTTCTCTTATAGTGGCCTAAGAACTATTCCGCTGGCCCCTATGGCTTCCGGACATTTTTCTTCATGGCAAGCAGAGCTTAGGGTGCTCTGGCTGGCATAGGCACGCCTGAGCATGCCCCACCTTGCTCCTCTCCTGTCTAGCTTAGAACTAGAACCCACTGGAAACTTCTGCCCCACCCTTCCGGCAGGAAGCAGGACTCGTCCAATTCTATCCAAAGGTGGGAGAATGGAATGGTGAGTTCCATTCTTTCTAACTATAGCTCTGCCATTTGCGCTGCCACCTGCTGGCATAACAATTTTAGGAATGCACAGTGTAGAGGACTTGGACCAAAATACACAGATGACATTCAGGTTAGCCCATTAGAGACAGAAGCAGGGTGTAGGAGTGGTAACACCACTTCGGAGTGTTACAAATTCAAAACCCACTAATTTATTGCAATGTGCCAACACAGCAATTTACCCTGAATACTACAGTCCAGTATAGTATATCTTCCATGTACTTTATCATCTAGCTATAATATCCTGCCTACATTCAGTGCGCTGCCTGTGCCGTACATAGCGCACCCTACACTGATGAATGGCAGGCAAAGTCTAAGGCATATTGGTACACCATAGACTTTTTCCAGGGTGTGGGTGCCCACAGAGAGGGCATTGAGTGCCGCCACTGGCACCCGTGCCATAAATTCGCCACCACTTCTATAGCTCAACAGAACTATAATCTAAGCTCCATTTACAGTTATGCTATGCAGCCCTGCCACCGGCAGGCCTCCATAGAAACTACAGCTCTGATACGCTGGGTATCTTCAGAGAGATCCAGGGCATCAGAGTGAAGAAACGGCTCCCCCGATCACCACATAGGGAGCCGTATGCTTCCAGTTTTTTGGCATTCAGGGATAACTGTCTGTGATCTGCGTTATCACTGGTTGCAGACATTAGCCCCGGGCTTCTGCTGTTTGAAACAGCAGAGACCCAGCAGCTATATGGCCCGCTGCACATATTTAAAACCCCTTCTTTTACCGTACATGTATGGCACTGGGATGGAAGGGGTTAAAGGGAACTGATTTAGGCCTCCAAATCACCATCAACCTGTTATCCGTTATGGTGATAGGTTTTCTTCTGTTGTTTCTGGATAATGTAGAAAAAAGAACTTTAATAGTCTTATGCCAGTAAGGAGTCATGCTGGTGTTCCCTCTCTTGGTCTTACAGACTGGATACATCACCCCAATCCTCCTAAAGTGGCATTTGGCACATGCGCAGGAAATTAGGGTGTACTAGCCTTGCCTTTGACTGCACAGAAGACCATTGCACTTGCATTGTGCAAGTCCAAACAAAGAGGAAGTTAAAGAGACAGGACAGAAAAATAGAATACATGGAGTGACTTCAAATATTACAGCATATCCAGAAAACCATCTATCAGTTTCTTTACAAAAAAATATTTCATAGAATATTTTCATATATGATTTAAAAAAATTGATAGAAGTGTCCCTTTAATGTAAATGGTGCAAATTATTGCAAATCACTGGTCCATGCAGAGAAACTCTCAGCATGTCGCATTCTTGTCCATTTTATATCATTTCTGTGAATGGGTCTGGAAAAAAACAGGACGCACCTGGAAGCCATATGGCCATCCACATACACCCATGTCTTGCAGATAGTTAACCTACATGCACACAAACGTTTGTGTTTTGCGGTCCGCAAATTGCAGATCAGCAACAAAAACGGAAAAACGGATGAAGTCCGTATGGCATTTTTTTTTTGCTGATCCATTGTAACAATGCCTATCCTTGTCCACAAAACGGACAAGAATAGGACATGTTCTATATTTTTTTTCGGGGCTACGGAACAGAGCAACGGATGCGGACAGCACACGGAGTGCTGTCCGCATCTTTTGCGGCCCCATTGAAGTGAATGGGTCCGCACCCAAGCCGCAAAAAATGCAGCTCGGATGCGGAACCAAATCGCGTTCGTGCACATGTAGACTAATCTAAACAGATATCTAAATCCAGCTTTATATTGTCAGCAGATGCCAAAAAGTATTTATTAACAACCATCATATTTTTTAATGGGCAGGAAAAGTGATAAATGCATCGAATGTTGAAAGGGGAGGGAGATGTGACTTGGTTCAAAACATAACCTGTGGAACATCTAGCAGCAGTTATACAAAGTGCAGCTCCTGGCACCAGATGAGGAGATATGGTGGCAGGTTGGATGATAATTGATTGGCACTAGCAGGCACTTGAGGATTTTACAGGCTTGATGTTAGTCTGGCCTACCGGTGGTATAGATGATGGGTGTCTTAGCTGTAGTCCCTCACCTTGCAGCAGTGTCTGTAATGTATTTTGCTGATCTCTCTGCTGTCTTGTCGTACTGATGCTTTTTTGAAGCTCGTATTTGGCTGATCTCCCAGGAGTGTGCGTCTAAAATCTGTGCCAATTTATTCCATAGTCAGCATTCCAGGTGATGCAATGTTTCTGCTAGGAAATTGCCCTTTTCAAGAAAAGTTGCATCACCTGGAATGCTGACTATGGAATAAATTTGCACAGATTTTTTCACCTGCACCAGCAAACATTATATATGGACTAAGCCCTCACTCTGACATAATAAAATCTGAGACTCTCAGGCAATATATTTTGATCAAAACCCATCTGTGCCCACCTACCAGCGCCAAGGTGGTCTCAGTCAGACAGGACCTTCTCTAAACCTACCTATGCTGTTGGGCATTTACATTCAGGAGAGCAGACCCTGCACATATAGTGTGCTGCCCCTAGTCACATCTATGTGCATCCAGCAACCAATGAGAGGAAGAGCACGCACACCTATATGTACCTCCTAATCAAGGTCGTCTGTGGGATAGAGGGGGCAAAAGTGCACAGGAATGCTACTCCCAGGATAGAATAGAAGCGCATTCACAATTCAAGGTGCCACTCCTTCAAGTGTATACTACAGACAAAACAAAACAAATCACAGAAAAAGAAAAAAAATAACATCCTGCACGATGTAATAAATGAATATGCGGATGTGCATGGCTACAAGTATGAAAGAGTAACACAATAGATCCAAACACCACCTTGGCGCTGGTAGGCGGGCACAGATGTCTTTTGATCAAAATATATTAGCTGAGAGTCTCAGATTTTATCATATCAGAGTGAGGGCTTAGTCCATATACACTCACCTAAAGAATTATTAGGAACACCTGTTCTATTTCTCATTAATACGATTATCTAGTCAACCAATCACATGGCAGTTGCTTCAATGCATGTAGGGTTGTGGTCCTGGTCAAGACAATTTCCTGAACTCCAAACTGAATGTCAGAATGGGAAAGAAAGGTGATTTAAGCAATTTTGAGCGTGGCATGGTTGTTGGTGCCAGACGGGCCGGTCTGAGTATTTCACAATCTGCTCAGTTACTGGGATTTTCACGCACAACCATTTCTAGGGTTTACAAAGAAAAGGGGAAAAACATCCAGTATGCGTCAGTCCTGTGGGCAAAAAATGCCTTGTTGATGCTAGAGGTCAGAGGAGAATGGGCCGACTGATTCAAGCTGATAGAAGAGCAACGTTGACTGAAATAACCACTTGTTACAACCGAGGTATGCAGCAAAGCATTTGTGAAGCCACAACACACACAACCTTGAGGCGGATGGGCTACAACAGCAGAAGACCCCACCGGGTACCACTCATCTCCACAAATAGGAAAAAGAGGCTACAATTTGCACGAGCTCACCAAAATTAGACTGTTGAAGACTGGAAAAATGTTGCCTGGTCTGATGAGTCTCGATTTCTGTTGAGACATTCAAATGTGTCCGAATTTGGCCATCCCTCATGACCACCATGTACCCATCCTCTGATGGCTACTTCCAGCAGGATAATGCACCATGTCACAAAGCTTGAATAATTTCAAATTGGTTTCTTGAACATGACAATGAGTTCACTGTACTAAAATGGCCCCCACAGTCACCAGATCTCAACCCAAGAGCATCTTTGGGATGTGGTTGAACGGGAGCTTCGTGCCCTGGATGTGCATCCCTCAAATCTCCATAAACTGCAAGATGCTATCCTATCAATATGGGCCAACATTTCTAAAGAATGCTATCAGCACCTTGTTGAATCAATGCCACGTAGAATTAAGGCAGTTCTGAAGGCAAAAGGGGGTCCAACACCATATTAGTATGGTGTTCCTAAAAATTCTTTAGGTGAGTGTATAATTTTTGTAAAAAAAAGGTGGTCGCGCTGCCAGGTATACGTCCCAGTTACAATCAGGTCCATCAAATCCAATGCCCTGGTATAATTTTATAAGGCGTTTTTATCACGATTTTATTGTGAGTATAATAAAAAAAGTTCCATTTACTCAACTGTGCGGCCCTTCACTATGTACCCGAAACTTTGATTCCGTAGGAAGGTTGCTTTGAGAAAAGGCTACTACCCACGGGATTCAGGTGTGCTGGTTGTGTCAAAGAAGATTGCCGCTTCTCCTGAGCTTGTGAACTGGGACATACCTTTTTTACAAAGACTGGTTTATTGTGATTTTACCTGCATCACACGGAGGTCAGCGAAGCCGATCTAACATCAGGAAACGCATTGGTGAACTTTTTAGTTTGTTTTTGTTTTGTTTTTCCATTTTAAAATCTAGTCCATATATAATGTTTGCATCTATTGTGTTAGTGCATTATTTTCAGTGATTTTTCTTTTGTAATTGTAGCCATGCACATACGCATATTCATTTATTACATTGTGCAGGATGTTGTGTTTTTTTTTTTTTGCCTAGCCCTGTTCCTTGTCAACCATTATTTCCTCTTCTGGAAAACATGGCCAAAACAATGTGTAAAATGTGTACCATTACAATACAATACATAATTATATACAATTGCAGATACCCCCAGGTCTGGTGTACTGCACTTGCATGTGCCCTGGGTCTTTTGTCCTTATCCAGCTTTGCCATGACAATTGTCACATTCAAATATATCCGCATCTCCACAATGTTCTACCCTTGTCCCAATAGACTTTAGAGTCTGGCGATGCCCCTGACTAAATGCACAGGCTTGTAGCTTTGAATTAGCATTGAAACCTGTCACAGCAGATGAGCATTAAAGTTGACTTTGATGCATTAATCGGAGATGTTACCATAGAAGGGTTGGGGGTATTAACCATGCCCAGTGTGGGCCATAGTTTCTTCAGACCATTTAGCTAATAGCAGCAAATCAAAGTAACGTCACAAGCCCCTTACAGTCAGGATTGTTCTCTAGGTTCTTAGAAGAAGTGCACGTGCCTGGAGATATACTTAGATAACTACCTTGACTGACACTAATTATCGTGCCGGGCTTATCATAAAGCTCTGTCTTCATTATCTTAGTCTTGCCTCATCCACTGAACAGAACATTACTGTGCCCAAGAAAAGCATAGTAAGCAATTAAGGATTTATCTATAAGGTAAATGTCATAGGAAGCAAGAAAATTAGAATTTTTAGGTAATGTTTTAAAGAGGAACTCCAGTAAGGAAACCCACTTTTAATTGTCCCATCAGGAATACAATCAATTTGATTATGTCTCCTTTATCAACATTTTTTTTCATCCACATTGTGAGAAAGAAATAAGGGCTAATGTACATTGCCCTGTGAGTCCCTGAGGTTCATTTAACAAAACTCTAGGCACCTTGTATGATGCCATGGTACCTCCACGAGATGGCTAGAAGCATTGCTTTTGGGGGAAGATACCCAAGACACACAGCAGTGCACTGTAGGTTCCATATTATAGATCTGTACAACATGGCTGTGAGCTTGAGGCCTCAGTAGAGGGACTTTGGGCTCCCTCAAGTATACAGGTGTTCATAGTCCTTCAATAGGTTTTGTCCGATCGCTCATTAGCCCAACAGGTATTCCTCCCAACTCCCCCATACATATGCATGCTCAGTTTGGTTGAGCATGTAAGTGTCTTCAATGGCAAAATAGGAGTAACCGCTGCCAGACACCACTATTGGTGGCTCCTCTCCTGTCCGAACACAAGGAACCTTCTTGCGCCCAACATCATTTATTGGAGGAGAGTCTGGAGTTCCCCATACAAACTGGATAGTCCACTCGCCCTGCTGGAATTGGTGAGCTCAGATGACAATAATCTAATGCATATGTAGGGGAGGTGTATGACTGTAAACTCTGAATTTAAAGGGGTTTTCCAAGAGTTCAATATTGATTTCCTAGGATAGGACATCAATATATGATGAGTAGGGGTCCAACACCCAGCACCTATGCAGCACACAGCACAGCTACGTCAAGCTTACCAAGCACAGTGCTGTACATTGTATAGTGGCCGTGCTTCGTATTGCAGCTCAGCCCCATTCACTTGAATAGGACCGAGCTGCACCTAGGTCATGTGATCGATAAGTGTGATGTCACTGGCCAAGGAAGAGTCTGCAGCGCTCGCGGGAGCGTCATGGCCTCTTCAAACAGTGGGGGGACCCACACTGACCAGATATTGATCGACCTATGCAGAGGACTGACCATCAATATTGAACTCTCGGAAAACCCCTTTAACCCCTTTGGCCTAAGTCAAAAGTTGAAGTTGAAAGAGACCCCCCCCCCAAGGGCAAGGGGCAAACAGTAATGAGATAAAATAAAAAGGTATACAGGTGGGTTAAGGCCCCATTACACAGGCAAATAGAGCAGACGATTGTCGGGAGGGAAGAGTTCCCTCCAAGCAATCGCCTACTCGCTAGAGGAGGAGACCGCTGCTATTACATGCAACGATCTCCTCCTCAGTATAGGGACGAGTGATCGTTAATACATCGCTCATCCCTATGCAGTCTCATTGTTTGCCAGCAGCAGAGTGCCTATTACACGGCGTGATCTGCCGCCGGCAAACCAGGATTTTTTAACATGTTAAAAGATTCTTATTACCCGATGAACGAATGTTTACGCTCGTTAGCAATTATCTTAACAATAATCTGCCGGTGTAATAGGGACTTTAGAGGTCCATGGTCCTGTTGTTGGAATGCTCATACATATAGTATCCAGGGTGAAAATGTCCTCATGACCAGCCATTATATTTTGCAATAGGACAGATGGTCACGAGGACCATCAATGAAAAGAATTATTATCTTCCCAATTTACTTGGAACACAAACAATGGATGAAGCTTAACTGGGAAAATAGTGTGACCTCCTCCAAATATGAGCTCCAGGCCATGGCTGGAATTTACTCCTGGCCCGGTTATGAGAGGAATGTGGAGGATAAGCAGCAGTTTAATGGCTGCAGACTAAAGAGTGACTACTCTGTGCAGAACATGTGACAGCTGGAAAGAGCCCCGAGCTACACTATTCCCGCTGTCATGTAACTACCCTTGTAAGAGGTCCTCCTGCACGTCTGCTCCCTGCTTTAAGGACAAACATTATATACATAGAGGAAGTGGGATATAATTATAAAGGACATCTTACCGAGGTAATATGGATATAATAATAGCATAATGATAATATAAAATAATACAATAATAATATAATAGCAAATAAAGATGCAGCAGACACGTTTTAATAAATTTGCTCACATTTTTTGTAAAATTACTTTTTAATGCCTTCAAAGTGGTTTCCAGCAGGATAACATTTTTATATATAGAGTACAATAGGTTTAAAATAAAAGAAGCATAACACACCGATCCCCGCCCCTGCCGATACCAGGCTTACGGGGTTCCTGCACACAGTGTCAGACTGAAGTCCCTTGGGCCCACCAGAGGAAATGATTCTGAGGGCCCACCTTCTGTGTGTGTATATAGGACCTCAAGGGCCCTGTTTTATTAGGGTTGATTATTGTCTGAGCTTGGGTTCACCAGAGGATCCTCCGGTCATCTGGTGGGCCAGTCTGACCCTGCCTGCTGGTGTCTGCTTCCTGGTTCCCAGGTCAACAAACGAAAATGATAGTAGATACCTGCTCAGTCATCACGACCTGCAGCGTAGACTGGCTTCATCTTCAGGAATGTCTGGTGTGTGGAGCCAGGAACGGGAGGTGGAGAACAATAGAATCCAGGAAAGCATCAGAGCAGCAGCAGCGGGGGATCGGTGATGCATTGCTTTTTTTAAATTTATTGCGTCCCATATATAAAGGCCTCATGCACACGTCAGTATTTTTTCACGGTACGCAAAACGGGGTTCCGTTGTTCCGTGATCCGTGTCCGTTTTTTCTTCCGTGTGACTTCTTTGATTTTTGGAGGATCACCAGACACGAGGGAAAGTAAAAAAAAAGCCGTTTTGGTGTCCGCCTGGCCTTGCGGAGCCAAACGTTGACACAATATGATCCGTTTGACGTTGACACAATATGGTGCAATTGCAAACGGATCCGTCCCCCATTGACTTTCAATGTAAAGTCAGGAGTCCCTATCGGAGTTTTCTCCAATCCGATGGTATATTTTAACTTGAAGTGTCCCCATCACCATGGGAACGCCTCTATGTTAGAATATACCATCGGATTTGAGTTATATCGTGAAAACTCAGATCCGACAGTATATTCTAACACAGAGGCGTTCCCATAGTGATGGGGACGCTTCAAGTTAGAATATACTACGAACTGTGTACATGACTGCCTCCTGCTGCCTGGCAGCACCCGATCTCTTACAGGGGGCTGTGATCCGCACAATTAACCCCTCAGGTGCCGCATTGAAAGTCAATGGGTCTGCAGAAAATCACGGAAAACGGAACAATGAATACGGATGCACACAACAGTCGTGTGCATGAGGCCAAACAATGTAATCATCTTGGACAACCCCTTTAAGGTGCCGTCACACTACATTTTTCTCCTACTGCCATGGAAATCATGTGTGTTTGGCTAGTGTTTTTTTGTTTTGGCATTGTTTAGAAGTCCGGCAGTCCGTCCGCTTAAACAGCTCAGAGTTGCCGTAGATTTCTGGCTTCATTTGCGCTGGAAAACTGGTGTAAATAAAGATAAATTTGTCTCTGGTGCTGGCCCTTTCGCAACCTTGCCATGGCCCTTTTTGGAAAAGTGTCGAGGGTGGCATAAAAAGAGGTACTTGTGACTTATTTTTTCAAAAAGTTGCATTTAAAAAGTTAACCAACTTGCGATTTTTTAAAGCCACTTTCTGGCTCAAGGATGATAAATCTCCCCCATAATGTGAAACGACCCTTGAAGGGGTTGTGTGCTGTAATTGTATTGATGATCTATCCTCAGGATAGCGTTCAAAGAAGCGGTAACGGTATCATCTCCAAATATTCTTTATTGGACGTGCTTCAATGAATGTGTACAAAAATTGCAACATTTCGGCTACATGGTAGCCTTTATCAAGCATTATCATGGCTGATAAAGGCTACCATGTAGCTGAAACGTTGCAATTTTTGTACACATTTGTTGAAGCATGTCCAATAAAGAATATCTGGAGATGATACCGTTACCGCTTCTTTGAACGCTAATCTGTGGAGTGCTGAGGATCTGTGGTCGTGGCTTGGCTGGTGCATTCCGGTAAGGTCGAGGAGGCCCGTGGGTGCTGCTCTACATTATCTTTTTCACTATCCTCAGGATAGGTCATCAATATCTAATCGGTGGGGGTCCGACTCTTGAATACTGCAGTGTATCTAGAATATAGCGCCAGTGCTCGTCCTCTTCACTTGAATGGGACAAGCAGTTGTCTTTACATGGAACCGCTGCTATAATTTAGATGGCATGCAGGTAAATATTGAAGAGAATACTGTGCTCACATGAGCACCACAACCCCTTCAAACAGCTGATCGATGTGGGTACCGGGAGTCGGAACCCAACTAATCTGATATTACAGACCTGGTGTGTGAAGGGCTGAGAGCAATTCCAGGAGCGCCATAAGCAACCTTCGGGCAGGAAGAACTGGGTCCTGCTCTGCCCAGAAGTCTTCTGCAGCCAGGAAAAATTTACAAATTCTCACCATTGGCACAGCCTTCTGGAGGAGGGGATCGGCAGAGTGGATCCTTAGCCCTCCTACTCTTCGACTGCTTCCAGGACAGAAGTGGTGAATTGCCCTGGCGATGAGCTAGTCAGTAGAACGACCCGATGGAGGAGGTATGGGAGCAGTTCCCCAGTTGTGGAAGAGTTGGGCAGCTCGGAGAGGGGATCGCGTGGCTGACCCAGTGCTCAAGATGGTGCCCATATGTTTCCATTGGGCCTTGGATGCGATGGGAATCACTGGCCTACCCAGGTGGGGCAGTAGGCTAAACATTCCACATGGAGATGCTGCAGAGACAGTAGGGTACTGCAAGAGGAAGACTTCTGTATACCTGGGCCTGCAGGAGGCATCAGTAGTTCAGATGGCAGTGGATATGCCAATGTTTCCACAGATCCATTGGAGCCTTCTGGGGATGCCGGTTCGGTGGTTGTTCTGAAACCTACTCAGAGGCTGCCAGGTGTAGGGGTGGATATCACTTTCAGTTTTAGGGGCCTTCACGGGCACATCTAAAGTAGTAGACGCATTTGCAAAGGGGAGTATGTCGAAATATGTTTGCTGCTTACTTTGGGGAAATTCAATTTTAATAAAGTGAAGCTGGGTGAGTCATAGAAGGAAGAGAGGAGACAATATCATCTTATCCCTCGCAAGAGTCATTGGCCAAAAGGAGCCTGAACATTGTCTCGCTGTGGGTATATGAATTTGACCGGGGAAGCATATAGGGTTTATGGAGGAGAAGTTTGGCTCTGATATGATGAATAATTCCAGCAGAGGAAAGCCGTGAGTAACAACATGAGATGGGATCATAAAGATGTTTGCACTTGATGATCGCTACAGTTGCTAAACCGGCCTTTTAGAGGTGCGCCGAGGGCAAATTTTGCGTCTCATCATAAGGGAAACTGCTGGTAATTTAACAACAGGGGCCAGTGTAAGTTGGTTCATTGTGTTGCTTTAAACTCGAGTGATCAGGATGAAGTGGTAACCATAGTCTCAATCACAGAAAAAATGCACCAAACAGATATGCCACTGACTATACTAGCTAGCCATACAAGCAGATATTAAAAGCTGAGACTTTTGCCAATATAATCCTGTCAGGAACATATCGGAGCCCATCATGCCCATCATTCCCGACAGGAATATATTGGCAAAAGTCTCAGCTTTTAATATCTGCTTGTATGGCTAGCTAGTATAAGTCAGTGGCATATCCGTTTGGTGCATTTTTTCTGTGATTTATATGATTATATTTTCATCCGCACAATGCTCTGTTTTGTGTAGGATGCCTTTGTGGTGCATGTGGACCGCGCCGGCATCCTCCATTGTACGCATTTTTTGCTGGGGATGGTCGTTTGCTGCGGTCCACATGCGGTGGGACTGCTCCCCCAATAAGAAACACGCTACAGTGTTTGGGGTTTGAGCAGTTCCCCCATATTTGCCACTATATTTCTGTGATTTTGGTAACCATAGTCTCGCCAAATGTTTTAAATGATCAAAAGTGAAATCTGCTAATTGGTGTTGGAATTGTGAGGCGGCAGCGTTGTTACAGTCTGGTTTTTTGCACAGTTTTCGTATTCTGTTTGATTCGTCAGCCCCTTGTTTTCATCTGGGTAATCTAAAGTCTGCGAGGGACCATCCGGAGGTAGAGGGTGAAAAAACTGTGGAAGGAGCTCAAGTTGGTGTGTAAGAAAAGGCCTTTTGACATCCCTCCTTGGCACCCATTAGAGATGAGCGAATCGAATTTCCTCACTCTTCGTGGTAACGAAGTGGCATTAGTGGCAAAATAAAAATATATTTGCCGTTCAACGGTGCAGCCCTTTTTTGTGTGTATGAGTGTAAAAAAAAAGGGCTTATTAGCCAATGTGTGGTGAAGTGAGAAAATTACTGACTTTTTTGGGGTGTTTTAATTTCCTTTTCATTTATTTATTTGATCTAACAGTATGTCAGACATGGAAGTGCCAGGCCCTGCACAGGGGAGTGGCAGAGGCCTAAATGTTTCTGGCGCAGGCAGAGGTCGCAGCAGAGAAAGTGGCCGTGGCAGCAGGGGTCACTTTGAGAGGCCTGAGCTCCCAGTGTCAGCTAGCGGTCGTGTCCTGACCAGCAACCCAGCGGTTCCTAAATGGTTGACTTGATCTTCGACTTCGTCGCAAGTGACATGAGACACCCCCAGCCAAGAGTCGGGGGGTTCGTCAGACACAACCCTTAGTTGGCATAGCCAGCCCTGTGCCCTCACCTGTCCTCAACCTGCCTCTGTGTTTTTCTGTTTCCTTAGCCAAAGAAGTATTGTATGCTGTGGGCTCAGCTCCACTATACAGTGAGAACGAGCTACTAGAGACAGTCAGCAGCTACTGGCAAGCCAAGATGTGGAGGAGACATCCGCCGCTTCCTCCACTAGTCGGGCAAGTAGTGATGAGGAGAGTGGTGTGGGAGCTAGTGTTGCGAGCGGTCAGGCTCCTGACCCAGAGATGGTTGAGGAAGACATCAGTGACTCGCAGACAGTACTCGATGATGATGTAGCTGATCGCACTTGGGAGCCGGGTGATAAAGGGGCTTTATCATCATCGGGAGAAGATGGTGGCAGCTTGCCCATGAAGCAGCGGCGGAGCCAGTAAGTTGATAGCGTGGCCGGGAGTCAGCAGTGCGGCAGGTCGGTACCCAAACATGCCCGGGGTAGACCTCCCACTTCGCAGGAGTCTACTTGCCCGGGAAGTAGTGGTGCACCGGTTCGCGGAGGCAGCAGCGGTAGCAGTCAGTCAGTGCGTAGTGTTGGGGGTAAAATCATCTACTCTGCGGTGTGGCAGTTTTTTGTTAAGCCACCAGAGGAGGTGAACATGGCCATATGTAGAATCTGTGGGCAGAAGGTGAAGCGTGGCCAGGGTGCCAATGTTGGCACCATGGCCCTGCGTCAACATATGCAACATATGCAGCATCACCATAAAGTGGCCTGAGAGAACCGTGGCTCCGATGTGGTGGTCCAACTTGCCGCAGCAACCGCTGCATCACCCAGTGGCACACAGCCGATTTCAGGCAGTCAAGGCTCCACCACCTCAGCCGAAGGGAGCTGCCTGTCCTTCCCATCATCTATCTGTCCTGATGCTCCTGCTCCTCGTCCTCCTACTCCTCGTCACTCCGTCAGCAATCGATCACCGAAGCGATTGCCAAGAGACAACAGTATGCGTGCACTCATCCAACGGTGCAGAAGCTGAACGTGCTCCTGGCCTTGTTGCTGGTGCTGCAGTCCCTCCCTTTCCATGTGATGGACTCTGCACCTTTCAGAGAACTGATGGCTTGTGCCAAGCCAAGGTGGAGAGTCCCAAGCTGTCATTTCTTTGCCAAAAGGGCAGTACTAGCCCTGTAGAACAGCGCCGAGGTGTGGAGCTGTAACTACTGTCGGGGACAATACATGTAATTTATGGCCCACTGGTTGAATGTGGTTCCTGCATAGCCACACCAGCAACTTGTTCAGGTGATGTCGCTTCCACCTCACCACGTTCTTACGCCGTTGGTCCTGCGACAATGTCCGCCTCTACCTCCTCATCCTCCACCGTGTCCTCAGCCTCAACTGCAGGGACAATTCACAGTGCCCCTCCAGCATACCACATGTACAGTGCACGGTGGAGTCACGCTCTTCTGCACCTCGTTTGCCTGGGCGAACGGAGTCACACAGGGGAGGAACTGCTCCGGGTCCTTCATCAAGAAATCGAATCCTGGCTTTCTCCTCGACAACTGAAAATCGGAACCATGGTGACAGACAATGGGAAGAACATGGTGTCGGTGTTGCGTCAAGGAGGGCTGAGCCATGCGCCTTGCATGGCACACGTGTTCAATCTGGTTGTCAAGCGGTTCCTGAAGTCTTCCACCCATCTGCAAGACATCCTAAAAATGGCCAGGAAACTTTGCATGCACTTTAGCCACTCGTACACAGCAAAGCACACCCTCTTTGAGCTGCAGCGGCAGAATGGCGTCCCCCAACATAGGCCAATATGCAATGTTTCCACCTGATAAAATTCCAGCCTCCATATGTTGGACCGACTGTACGAACAGAGAAAGGCCATAAACGATTTCTTGATGATCAAAGTGGAAAAGAGTACTCCCCTGTGTAACTACAATGACACCTGCTGTTTGTCAGTCACCAGGACTATGGGATGAACAATGTCATTTCACTGCTTCATGTCCTGGAACAGATGCTGGTAAATCTGGCTGGTCAGGGGACTGGAGACTTGGCACCTTCATCTTACGGCCACATGAGCACTGTGGGGGCTGAACTGGAGGAGGAGGACATTGGAGCACAAGCAATGTGCAGCAAAATGGGTAGTTTTTCTACACAGGTGACAGGAGAGGAGAAGCAGGAGCAGCCAAAGGAGCTACAGGGCGATGAGAAAGACGAGGCAGAGGACCCAGACACACCGTGGCAGTATGCAGTGGAGATGGAGGCACGGAGTCCCTCTGAGTCACTTGCACAAATGGCCCGATGCATGCTCACTTGCTTGCGTAGTGATAGCCCAATTGTCAGCATTCGGCAGAGGGATGACTTTTGGCTCTCGACCTTGTTGGACCCTCACTACTGGTCCAAAATGGGGGCCTCTTTTACACTCGCTGAGAGGGAAGACAAACTGAACTACTATAAAGACACCCTATGTAGTCAGTTGGCCGCTGCCTATCTGCGCCACCGTCCATCCTCTCGCAGGTCTGACCGGAGGGGCTCTCTGTGCTCACGTTCCACTACCATGGCTGCTGGGGAGGGGTGGAGTGGCAGGAGCAGTACCAGCTCCATTAGCAGCAGCCTGAGTCTAGAGTCGCTGATGAGCAGCTTTCTTCACCCGCCTAGTGAAGAAACTACTCACCAGCAGCAGCACCTAGACCTGGAGCAGAACCTGAAGGTTGGCAGGTGGTGGCAAAAATGCCTCATAGGCTGATTTTAATTAGCATAAGTATAAAGCTTAGTTTGCTCTGCATGCATGTTGGTACTTGTAGTCCCTGGATTCAATAGAGGCCATTTTGGCACCAAAATTGATAAAAACCAAAGGGGGTCCAGCATGCATGTGGAACCTACACCCTTGAACTTCATGGTCGCTGTCATGGCACATAACAGGTTGAACTTAGTGTTAGGTTCCCGTCTTGCGGGGATCGCCTTGACGTGTGGCAGACAGGCTCAAATGATTTTGTACAAAATGTATTTGCCAAGCATCTCTAATTTATAAGCATAGCATTAGCAATATAATACATTTTTGTACTTTATTTAGTTTGCAGAGTGCTGTTGCATTGTATGTTTTGTTCTATGTTGTGTTTTCAGCCATAGCAACATGCACCTGCGCATTGGGATGTGCTGACTATCCCCCCCTTTTTCTCTTTGCATACTTAGACAGCACCCTGCCATCCCATATTGAAGATCCGCGGAGTACTGGGCAGCCAAACTGGATTTGTGGCCGCAACTGGCCGAGTTTGCCCTGGAAAAGCTGTCCTGCCCAGCCAGTAGTGTGACATCAGAGCAGATGTTTAGTGCGGCAGGGGGCCATAGTTACCCCAAGAAGAACTCACCTGTCCACCCAAAATGAGGAGAGACTGACCTTTATCAATTTAAATCAGGCGTGGATCAGCCAGGATTTCCACCCACTAATGCCTGATGCATCAGACTAGATCAACACTTTGACAGAAGAGACCGGTTTCTTCTGCTGCCATCTCCACACTATGTCACCTTGCCGCTCTGTGGCCTCCTGATGCTTTCGCCACCTCCAGACTCTGACATTGGGCCACTCTGTGGTCTCCTCATTGTCACGGCCTCTGTTGTGTGCGCTGTGACATGGTTGCCGTGCATGCTGTTGCCTGCGGCAATGTGTAGTGGTTGCAGCATGTAGGTGGCTCCTCCTTTCCCCTTGGTGCACCAGACTAGATAAACACTTTGACAAAAGAGACTGGTTTCTTCTGGCTACATGCCTTAGCTACTATTATGATGCTGCCACCCGCTTGATGCCACACATCTGATGCCAAGTGCTCCTTCTTTCACTCACCATCTTCAGCTAGTACTGGTATTGCCACCCACCTCCACACTCTCCCAGGATCACTCTGTGGTCTCCTGATGCTGCTGCCAACTCTACACTATGTCATTGTGCCGCTCTGTGGCCTCCTGATGCTGCCGCCACCTCCACACTGTCATTGTGCCGCTCTGTGGCCTGCTACTGATGCAGCAGCCACCTCCAGACTATGTTACCCTGCCACTCTGTGATCTTTTGATGCTACTGCCATCTCCACACTATGTCACCTTGCCTCTCTATGGTTTCCTCAGTGCTGCTGCCTTCTCCACACTATGTCACCTTGCCGCTCTGTGGCCTCCTGATGCTTTCGCCATCTCCACACTGTCATTGTGCCACTCTGTGGCCTCCTCCTGATGCTGCCGCCACCTCCAGACTCTGACATTGGGCCACTCTGTGGTCTCCTCATTGTCACAGCCTCTGTTGTGTGCGCTGTAACATGGTTCCCGTGCATGCTGTTGCCTGCGGCAACGTGTAGTGGTTGCAGCATGTAGGTGGCTCCTCCTTTCCCCTGGGTCCTTCCCTGTCTGGTGTCAGAGGGGTTAATTATCTGGCTGGTGTGGATTTAGGTGTGTCTTGGGTGTGGCCTCTTGGCTCTTTATATGTTGTGTTGTGAGCCTGAGGTCTGTTGCCCTTCAGCCTTTGTGTTAGCTGGAGTGTTAAGCCTTTCCTGGATATACCATCTGTCCAGTGGGAGGGCCTTCTAGCTAGACATCAATGTCTCCATGATGTCTCCCTATGTCTTTTCCTTCTCTTGTATCTATGTTTGGTGTGGGTTATGTGCGGGGTCTGTTCTATGTCTAGTTGTTGTTACATGTCTGGCATGTGGGTGTCTGTTTCCAGCTTGTTTGCTAAACATTTCCCCTGTGCGCCACATAACCTCCGGAAGGGGGTGTCAGGGTTCCACGGAGGGAGAATCACAACATGGTGAGCAGCTCTGCCTGGGTCCCCCATGCTTTCTGTCTGCATGGGGGTCCGGTCATCGTTGGGGCCGCGGCAGGTAAGTGTATTTTGTTCCTGGGCTCTTACCTGCTGATCCAGTGGCTGTTTACTGGCTGTCCTTTTCCTTGTAGCTAGGTCAGTGGAGAATCCTGTTCATCCACGTTTGGGATGAACCGGTCGTCTCCTGCTCCTAACCTCCATTGCAGGGATCTTCAGGGCGAATCAGGGTCCGAGGTTCCTGTGTATAAGCCCACCTACCATCTGGGTCTGCTCATACGGTTAGGATTAAGGGCCAGGTTTAGGGTGGCATTAGGAGGTGACCTGCTCCCTTTTCCTGGTGTCCAGGCCTAGCTGCTTTCCCGTTTTCCTACGCTATACAGTGGGGATTTTTCCTCCACTCCCCACCGTGACACTCATACTGCTTCCACCTCACAATTATGTCATAGGGCCACTCTGTGGACTTCTCATGCTGTTCCCACCCTCCCCACTTCATGACTGGGCCACTATTTTGCCTTTCGGTCTAGCTGACATCATCATTTATTTGACCCTACTTCTGATCTGTCAGAAAGAAGGAAAAATGGGAGTGGGTAGAAAACACACAAGACATTCAAATATTCCATTCACATGTCATCTCTGTTTTGGATCCACTCCTGTTTTTTGGGCATTAGCAATACTGATGGATTACTGACCAAATGCTGACCAAGGGAAGGCAGATGCTACACAGACAGGATCCGTTTTTTGGGGTTATTGTTCTGTCGGATCAGAGGAAGGGCAAAATAATCAGTGATGTCAACACAAACTTACTGCTGACACCCTCTCCACTCTGCCAGGGGGGCTCTACTTGTATAAGCGTTTAATAGAACAGGTTCTGTAGACATCTATGTGGAATCATCTGACGACGGTGTAAAAGGAGTACTCTTCTTCTTGGCGCTAAAATCGACCTGTAAGGCTGAGTTCATACTTGAGTTAGTTGGTCAGTTTTGACCCAGTGACTGCCCAAATAAGTGAAGTGTGCAGTGATTCCAAGAGCGACGCCTGTCATCTGCATGTCATACAGACTCACAGTATTATTTCACTACCACAGCCGACTCCCAATGCGTGCTAACTGAATCTCTGTGGGAATGGAGTTTATGAGGAGACATGAAGTACAGAGAAGATGGACAGGACAGGCTGTGGTAATGGACACTGCATACAAGAGCTACTGCTCATTATCCCACATCACCCCCACCTTCTTCTCTGTACTTCATGCCTTCTCATGAACTCCATTTCTACAGAGATTTAGCTGAAGATCATATTAAACTGTATTCAGGATCATAGAAGACGAGGCAGCTCTTTGGCTCACTGCTCTGAAGTACCTTGTCCTGCTGTGTGATTAGGACAGGTTTTCTGTGTACGAATAGGATGGCGGCCATTTTATTTCTCCTGATGATTGCTCCCTAGACAAAATGACTAATGAATGGTATTTGGGAATATATTTATAATAAAGTAATATTTAAGTATTTTTATTTACCTAATTCCCGGAGAACCCCTTTAATCTCTGGGAGAGGCTGCCAAAAAGGACCCCAATAAATTTTGATTGATACATCACTTGTTGTTTCCGGTGGGTTCTTTGGTGAATGATGGGATTGTACCTGAGTTGACTGCTGTGTCTTACGTTACTTTTGATAGGGCTGTCGAGTTGGTTTGGCGGGCAGATAAGGGTGCGCTTACTGAGAAGACAGATATTGAGGTGGCCTTCCATTTGTTTTCATCCCGAGAGTTTTCACTTACTGGGGTGTATGTGGGAGGACCAATATTACGTGGATTGTTGTCTGCCTGTGGGTTGCTCCATATCCTTCCTGCTCATACTTCAAGGCCTTTAGATCCTTTGCTAATTGGGTGGTGCTGGATGTTTTGGGAATTTCTTCCATCACCCATCATCTGGATGATTTATTCTGTGTGGGCCCCTTTCGTTGCCATCAGGCCCGTCTTTAACGCGGGGCAAAAGGGGCAGCTGCCCCGGGCCCAGCTGCGCCTGGGGGGCCCAAAGCAGCTCCCTCTGGCCAGTGGCGTAGCGTGGAAGGGGGGGGGGGCGATTGGGGCCGTTGCCCTGGGAGCAAAATTCCAGGGGGGCGCTAGCAGGGCCGCACCGCCAATTAGGCAAAGTGAGGCGATGGCCCCAGGCGGCGCGGCCCTGGTGACAAGTGGGGGGCGGCGGCAGGGCACAATGAGATGAGCTCTTCCATTGTGGAAGCACTCATCTCAATCGTCATCTGTATCGCCGTCCTCAGGACAGCGATACCGATTAAAGTGCTGCGGCAGGGGAGGGAGAGGCGCCTCCCTTCCCCGTTCCTCTGATAGACTGCAGGTCTAGTACCTGCAGCCTATCAGAGGCCGGTGCAGGCGGTGCGATGACGCGCCACCTGAGCCGTACAGTGCTGGACACAGGCCGGAAAAGGCCTGCGTTGCATCGCTGCCAGCCTGATGGAGGTAAGTATAAGTGTTTATATTTTTTATATGGTACTACTTATTGGCACATGATTGGTGGGCATCTATGGGGGCACTTGTTACTGGCACATGATTTGGGGGCATCTATGGGGACTCCTTCTACTGGCATATGATTGGGGACATCTATGGGGGCACTTTTTACTTGCACATGCTTCGGGGGCATCTATGGGGGCACTTGGTACTGGCACATGATTGGGGGTATCTATGGGGGCACTTGTTACTGGCACATGATTGGGGGGCATCTATGGGGGTACTTGTTACTGGCACATGATTGGGGGGCATCTATGGGGGTACTTGTTACTGGCACATGATTGGGGGGCATCTATGGGACTACTTGTTACTGGCACATGATTGGGGGGCATCTATGGGGCACTTGTTACTGGCACATGATTTGGGGGGGCATCTATGGGGCACTTGTTACTGGCACATGATTTGGGGGGCATCTAGGGGGCACTTGTTACTGGCACATGATTTGGGGGGGCATCTAGGGGGCACTTGTTACTGGCACATTATTGGTGGGCATCTTCGGGGGCACATCTTACTGGCAAATTATTGGGGGAATTTATGGGGGCACTTGAAACTGGCACATTATTGGTGGCACTTTTTACTGGCATATTATTGGGTGGCACTATGGGGGCATTTATGGGGCCGCTTCTTACTGGCACTTTATTGGGGGCACTAGGGGGGCATCTACTGAGGCCACAAAGAAGGGGTATTTTATATGAGGGAAGGGGGAGAGGAACACTATGGGGGCTTCTACTGAAGCCACAAAGTGGTATTTTATATGGGATGCTCTGTATAGGGGCATTTCATACTGGGGCACATTATGGTGGGTACTATGGGGAAGGGGAGAGAGGAGTACTATGGGCTAATCTATGGGGGGGGCACTAAGAAGGGGTATTTTATACTTGAATATTATGAGGAACACTGAGGGCATTTACTGGGGGCACTATATAGGGTATTTTATACTGGCACATTATGGGGGCACTATGGGGACATTGGCTCAACTAAGGGCATTAAAGTGAGGTATTTTTTTGCACTGGCACATTATAAGGAGAATTATTACTACTGGGGGGTATTACGATGGGCTTTATTACTACTGGGGGTCTATGGGGAACATGATTACTAGTATGGGCACTATAGGAGCATTATTACTTCTGGGGCACAGTGCAGTGGGGACATGTTAGGGGCACTGTAGGAGCACTATTACTACCATGTGTGCTCTAGCAGAGAATTATTCCTATTGGTGGGACTTTTGGGAGCACTATTACTGTGGGGGCACCTTGGCACAGTATCAGCTTACCACAATTATTTTTGGGGGACGTTATGTTTACACTATTAGTGTCAGGGGCACTATTTGCTGGGCGCAGCTATTTTAGGGCACTGTGTGGCAATAATTATTGAAGGGCACTATCTGCATGGTACTATTATTATCAGGGGGCTTATCTGTTTCTGCAGTATAGTATTGGGGAGCACAGCAGCACAGTATCGGGGGTGCTAGGATGATTTGTCCAGAAGATGGGAGGATGATGGAAAAGTAGCTAACTAAGATTTTGTTTGTCAAACTGCAGAGACGAGAAATGGCTGAAAAATGGTGGTCTGGTCTGAAGGTCTAAGAGGAGAAGATGAGGAAAGAGAACATCTACATTAAAGGAGACAGTCACTGGATGTAAGAGGTATGTGGCGATGTATTACCCTGTATGTAGGGGTGGATGGAGGGGTTAGTAGTACAGTACTACCTGCACATTGTAAAAAAAATAGTAATCTGCAAAATACTATATATTTGTGTCAGAAGTTGTGCTTTTTTAATTTTTGGACTAATGATGCAGCCATTTTATTTGATACTTTTGTGATTTATTTTATTTTATTTTTTCTATATAATCACCAGAACCACAACAGCTAAACGTAGTAGTTCTGGTGTCTATAGCATGTCTCTGCAAGCTTCTTACTGTAAACACTGCCTTTTCAGAAGAAAATCCAGTATTGACATTACTGCCAAGGAACACCTCTAGTGGCCCCTCATCATTATTAAAGCTACTCTATGAGGTGTGTGTTGTGGCGTGATTGCATGCTAGGGTGTGGCAAGGCGGGATCCAGGGGGCCCAAGTAAATTCTTGCCCAGGGTCTAATCAATATTAAAGACGGCCCTGGTTGCCATGTACGTGTAGTACTCCTCCTTACTGGGTAGCGCTGCATTTTGGGATCCCCTTAGCTCTGAAGGCCCTGTTACAGTGATGCGCTTCCTTGGTACTTAAATTGATTTTCTTGCAATGGAGTGTAGGTTGGTTGCCACCTGATAAGTTGGCAGATTTAAAGAAAGTGGTGGCTAGATTTCTGTTCATAAAGCTCGTTTACATCATTTCAGTCTTTCTAGGGCAAATTAAATTTTGCTTGTTGGATTATGTCAATCTGCAAGATTTTTTTGCCAGGGGAGTCCTGCTGCTATGGCGGAAGTTTGGTCCCCTAATCACTTTGTGTGGGTGACACGGAACGTTCGTGAGGACCTCAGGGTGCAAGACTCCTTTCTTTAGTGTTACAATAGTTGGTCTTTGTGGCTGGAAGGTGCTGTTTCGAATAGTGCCATTGATTTAGACATGGATGCTTCAGGGGGTTCATGGTTTTGTGTCCCTTCTCAAGGGTTGGTGGTGTGTAGGGAGGTGGCCTGACTCTTGGGTGCAGCAGGGACTGGTTAAAGGCGTTATCCAAAGTCTAAAACATGCCAATGCCTGGGCCCTTCATATAGATTATACTTACCTGCTCCCCGGCACCTGCGTCGTTCCTGATCCCCGCATGGCCGCCGGTGCATCTCCCCGTTGCGTGGATCAAAACATCCAGCAAAGAGTGAACAGCCAATAGCAGGCCACAACGGGGACAAGCCTCCCTAGCTTCGCGGGTGACGCTACGGAGGCTCGTCCTAGTCGTGCCCTGCAATTGGCTGCTCCCCCCTATCGCCGGTTGTTTTCTGCTTCATCCCCTCAGGAATGGGCCATAATTATTCGGTTTATGGCATGCTCTGTTGAAAGTTCTGAGTATTTCTTATTTTTCTATTTATCTTATATTTAATAAAGAACCTCAATTATTATGGGGCGCCATTTGCTCACAGTGCATTTTGTGACACAAAATGCATTTTGTATAGACAAAATTAATTTTGTTTAATTCTATGTCACAGAAAGACATTCTGTGCAACAAAATTATGTTTTGCGCGACAAATTGTGTTCTGTGAGAAATATCTGTCAATCAAACACTAACCAATGAAATGCTCTCATCAAACCGAAGCTTCTGACCAAGCATTGAAGCTTTGTTACAAAATGTAATTTTGTGAGCAGAAGATTTATTTTGTGATTCTATGTCACAAAATAACATTCTGTGTTAATATGGGCTCCGATCTGTGCTGCTAGGCCCTGCACACCATCAGGCACATGCAGTCCTCTCCACTCTGCCCAGAGACAGTAGTAAGTTTACAACCAACCACGAGACTACAGCTGCCAGCCCCCCACCTCCCTGCAATAGGTCAGAATCCTTCTGCTTTTCAAGGACAGTATGCATTAGGCGGTATTATATTACTAGGCGAATCCCGTACATGGGACAAGTCATATATGGATAGGTTAATCTATTCACAATGCACACGAGTAACTGAGGCTGGACCGGCGCTCTTGGCCTTTTCATCCGTCTGATGTGCTGCATTAACTATTTAACGGCTGCAACATCATAAATAAAATGGCTTCAGTGACTTACACATGGATTTTATACAGCTGCCTATAAACAAGGGATCAACCAACACTGCCAGCCACGAATTGAACAGTGCCAACCTATGTACACACACCCACCCAATTAACAGGGGGAACAGTGATACCCAGTTTTAATCTATTCATATATTTCCAGGAGGAGTAATAGAGGAACTGCACAATGCAGTCCTGAGAAAAGATGCTTCAGATTTACGCAACGATTTACGCAAACGGACATGTCAGGAGAGGGGACAAGTCCTCTTTGAGGAGGCCGTAGATTTGAGATCCATATTGGCTCAGTTTTAATAATTACCTTCCACTATTGGCCATTCCAGTTAAATAGATACGGTAATCTATTGACATCCGGTTCTGTCACGTTGTATTTTTTTTACAACCAGTTTTATTTCTTTTCTGATGAATTTTATCTTTTTCCATATGTTTGTGATGGCATTGGCCGCTTTTAGCGTATGTTCTCGCGTGGCTAGTCCAGCAGCGGATTTTCTGCATGCGTAAAATTCACAGTGGATCTGGATGAACACATTGGTAAAATGAGCACCAATCAGATTTCAATTGCAGAGACGCTGCAGATTTTACCTTCTGCATTGCAAAATTGACATTTTGAAGATTTAAAATCCCCACCGCAAGTGACAGATTTGAAGCCTGCAAATCGGAAGGAGACTCACCACATGGAAACATACCCTGACTATTGTGAATATGGCCAGAGTAAGCAGGTTGTCGAGATTAAAGAAAAAAGGCCGACAATTGCTATACTGCCTAAAAAAAACTAAAACAGGAATAACGGCAACACCCATCAAATGACAATAAAAATCCAAATTTATGGAAAAATACAATAATGACATATAACTGTAAATAATCTTAAGGAAAAAGCATCAAAACATGGAAATCATACCCATAAACATTACTGTACCGAGTACATAGCCCCCATATTACAAAATGGAATCATGTCCCTTAACTCCTTAAGACATATTTCACCTTAAGGACCAGGCCATTTTTGGGAAATCTGACCAGAGTCACTTTAAGTGCTGATAACTTTAAAACTCTTTGACTTATCCAGGCAATTCTGAGATTGTTTTTTCGTCACATATTGTACTTCATGACACTGGTAAAATGGAAGTAAAACAAAATCATTTTTATTTATTAAAAAAAATACCAAATTAGCAAATTTCCAAGTTTCAATTTCTCTACTTCTATAATACATCGTAATACCTACAAACAGTTATTACTTTACATTCCCCATATGTCTACTTCATGTTAGGATCATTTGGGGAATTACATTTTATTTTTGGGGGACGTTACAAGGCTTAGACGTTTAGAAGCAAATCTTGAAATTTCTCAATTTTTAAAAAACAACTTTTTAAGGACCAGTTCAGGTCTGAAGTCACTTTGTGAGGCTTACATAATAGAAACCACCCAAAAATGACCCCATTCTAGAAACTACGCCCCTCAAGGTATTCAAAACGGATTTTATTGGCAGATTTTCCATTTGAATCCAAAGCAAGGGTTAACAGTCAAACAAAACTCATTATTTATGGCCCCGATTCTGTAGTTTACAGAAACACCCCATATGTGGTCGTAAACTGCTGTACGGGCACACGGCAGGGCGCAGAAGGAAAGAAATGCCATACGGTTTTTGGAAGGCAGATTTTGCTGGACTGTTTTTTTGACACCATGTCCCATGTGATATTTTTATAGAGCAGGTTATTACGGATGTAGGCGATATAGAGCAGGTTATTACGGATGTGGCGATACCTAATATGTATACTTTTTATTTAGTTATGTAAGTTTTACACAATGATTTCACTTTTTAAACAAAAAATATTATGTTTTAGTGTCTCCATAGTCTGAGAGCCATAGTTTTTTCAGTTTTTAGGCGATTATCTTGGGTAGGGTATGATTTTTGCGGGATGAGATGACTGTTTTATTGCCACTATTTTTGGGTGCATATGACTTTTTGATCGCTTGCTATTACACTTTTTGTGATGTAAGGTGACAAAATTGCTTTTTTTACAGTTTTTATATATTTTTTACTGCGATCACCTGAGGGGTTAGGTCATGTGATATTTTTATAGAGCAAGTTATTACGGAAGCGGCAATACCTAATATGTATACAATTTTATTTTATTTATGTTTTACACAATAATATTTTTTAAACAAAAAAAAAAATGTTTTAGTGTCTCTATATTCTGAGAGCCATATTTTTTCAGTTTTTGGGTGATTATCTTAGGTAGGGTCTCATTTTTTGCGGGATGAGATGACTGTTGGATTGTCACTATTTTGGGGTGTATATGACTTTTTGACACTTGCTATTACACTTTTTGTGATGTAAGGTGACAAAAATTGCTTCTTTTTTTTTTTACACCTTTTTTTTTGTTTTTTTTTACGGTGTTCACCTGAGGGGTTAGGTCATGTGATATTTTTATAGAACTGGTTCTTATTGATGCGGCGATACCTAATATGTTTTTTTTTTTTACACAATAACAGCTTTTTTAAAACAAAAAAAAATGATGTTTTAGTGTCTCCACATTCTGAGCCATAGTTTTTTTGTTTTTTTGGGGGGGCGATTGTCTTAGGTAGGGGCTAATTTTTTTCGGGATGAGGTGACAGATTGGTACTATTTTGGTGGGCATACGCCTTTTTGATCGCTTACTGTTGTACTTTTAGTGATGTAAGGTTTTCTCTATTTTTTACCAATTTTTTTAACTTTATTTGGGGAAAATGACGTGCGTTTTTTTTACTTGAAACTTTATTTTTTGGGGGGAAAACTTTATTTTTGTAATTTTTTTCACTTTATTTACTATACTTTACTATACTTTGGGACTTCAACTTTTGGTGGTCTGATCCCCTTTACAATGCATTCCAATACTTCAATACATGTTCTATTTTTTTGCGGAAACGGAAGCACGGATGCGGAAATGCGGATCCGCAAATGCGGATGCAGACAGCACATTCCGGCCCCATCAAAAATTAATGGGTCTGCACCTGTTCCACAAAATAGCCAAACCGATGGAGACCCATTTTGTGGACGTGTGAATGGAAAAGATATCCCTCAAAATGAAAATAAATTAAATTACTAAAGTTAAGCAAAAAGCATAGATGTGGTTGGCAATAACAAGTGCTCGGTGGCACTAAATCAGGTGCTCGGCGGCACCAAATCAGAAACCATATGTCCTACCACAATCCGGGGGCTTCCAGTGCACATCCATGAATCCCGGAGGGAAAGCAAAAAAACATCTATCCCTGGGCTAGATGATGATGTGGTATTGAAGGACAGGGTGGGCAAAGAACTGTCCCTGATAGTGCCCTATAGGGGGTGCTATTCTGGCCCTGATAGCCTAACCACAGACCAGCCGGTCTAATAAGAGTGACCCCGTCCAGAACCTTACCCTATATAAAAAATGGCCCTAGTAAGCCCCTAGCCCCTAGCCCCCTGACTTCCAGGTGATCACTATATAGATCTATGTGTATCACACCTATCGATAGCACACCTATACCAGTCCTTAAAAGGACTTTTGTGTCCCTATTAGCTAGCGTTTGGTGTCCCTAACAGCCTGTCCCTGCCCCACACAGCAACCTCTCCCTACACTGGCAAAACACTGAATGTAAAATGGCGGCCAGATCAGGTTTATTTATAGGGTAGGGGGTATGTCCATGTGCTGAAATGTCTCAATTGTACCTGTACCACCTGATGGATGTATCATGGGTCAAAGTTCTTCACTATGTAAAAGAATATGGCGGGCGCAAATATCTCCATATGTTCGCATGTTTGGCGAATCGTGAACACGCAAAATTCGCCGTGAAACAACCACCGGGCGAACCGCAAGACCATCTCTAATCAGTAGTAAAGTCCTGGAAACCCCTGTAATGATGAAGATTATGAATGAGGACCTTCTGTTTACAACATTCCGATTACCTACAGGTTATTGGAAACATGTTTTCTAAATGAGAAAAACCATTAAAAGGGGTGTTTCGGGGGGGGGGGGGGGGGGGAGAGCCATTAAGGGTTAACAATAAAAAACAAACCTTACTTACCCTCACCAATACCCCACCACTGCTGATCCAATGCTGGTCCAATCCCTGCTGCTTTCCAGTGCCACACCAGGAAAGGGCGGGACATCGTTTTAGCCAGTGATTGGCTAAGTGGGGCACTCCTGGCATTTCCTGTATGTTGAATCGAAACTGGAAGTGAAGAGCAGCAGAAACTGGACCAGTATAATAAGAGCTGCAGTGGTGGAATGGTGAGGAGGAGTATGGGCCAACCAGGGGCGTAACTACCATAGCGGCAGACCATGCGACTACTATGGGGCCCAGGGCAAGAGGGGGCCCAGTCTTAGTTGGGATTATCGCCTCTTCTACTGGAGATGAAAACTTGATCAGGACTCTACCTTCTAAAGGAACAACTTTTAGCAAATGAGGCAGTGGAAAAATGGCCCAAGGGTCATTGAAAAGGGTTTAGGCGGAAACCGTTCTTTCCTGTGTGGGGGGCCTGGTTTGATCCTTGCTATGGGGCCCTTACTTCTCTATGTACGCCAGTGGGGCCATCAGGGTGATCAATAAACAATTATAGAATACATCCATAAGGGGGCAAATACTGTTTCTCTCCAGCAGTGCAATAATTTTGGAGTGAATGATCACATAGCAGGCCCCATAGGCATCTTGTTGCCATTGAGATCTTCCATTACCATTGGTATGCTCAGTTTGTTACGGTATGATATGGTGATATATTGACAGATACTTTGGTTTCACACCCCTTGAGCGGTCAGAATGAGGTCACAGAATGGGTGACATTTCATGCTCAACTAAGCTCTTTCTCTAGATTTAATAGCTGAATTCAGAGGCTGAAATACATAGCAACCCCGGAGCTACAACTCCTGACCACAGCAGTCCTAATTCTGAAGGTCATAGTTAACCAGACGCGCCATTACATTCTAGATTTATAAATTAGGATTATTCTAGAATTTCCAGAAATATTTAATGATAATATATATCATATTTACATGGGCAGGGGTCCTACTTCTGTTCTTAGGCTACTTTCACACTTGCGTTGTTAAAGAGGACCTTTCACTAGAATAAAAAATCTAAACTAACTATACAGACATGGAGAGCGGCGCCCAGGGATCTCCCCTGCACTTACTGTTATACCTGGGCGCCGCTCCGTTCTCCCGGCTATAGCCTCCGGTATCTTCATAGTTAGGCTCCACCCAGTTGAACCTGCCGGCGTCTTATTCTCCCATGCTGTAGCGCCGGCCAATCGCAGCGCTCAGCTCATAGCCTGAGAGAAAAAAAAGCCTCTCAGGCTATGAGCTGAGCGCTGCAATTGGCCAGCACGACAGCATGGGAGGAGAAGGAGACGTCGGCAGGTTCCCCTGGGTGGAGGCCTAACTATGACGATACCGGAGGCTATAGCGGGAGAACGGAGCGCGCCCAGGTATAACAGCAAGTGCAGGGGGATCCCTGGGCGCCGCTCTCCATGTCTGTATAGTTACTTTAGATTTTTTATTCTAGTGAAAGGTCCTCTTTAATTCCGTTATTAAGATCTCAATACCAGAATTAAACAGATTCGTTTAGATTTTGCACATCAGGATGCATCAGTTCCGTTAAGATGCGGTTGTGTGAAATCAAAACGGAAAAAACTGATCCGTCACTAAACACATTGAAAGTCAATGGGTGACGGATCCTGTTTTTTTAGGCTCCTTAAAGGGTCTGCAAAAAGATCTATGTGCCGTCTGCATACATGCGGACACTCCACAAATTGTAGAACATGTCCTTTTCTTGTTCATTTGCAGACAAAAATAGCCATTTCTACTGATGGGAGTGAGAAAATTGTGAAATACGGACGGTATCCGAGGTTTGCAGACCGCAATATGGATATAGTCATGTGTATGAAGCCTAATTTTATAATTTTTTTTGCTGCAGAAATAAATTATTTGCATAGTTTATTTGGTTTATTTTTAGTGCCGTTTATGTTTCACATAAAATAAACATATTATGGTCGTGTGGACACCTAATCTGTGTATTTTTATTTAATGTGTGCATATTAAGATATATTTTACACTGCGATCTTTTTAATTACTTTGTTTAGAACATTTTTTTAATCCTATTATTTGCTTACTATTTTATAACCTTATTTCACATTTATAATGTATTAGCATACTCCTGTATAGTAATACATTATACTCTGTGTCTCTATTACACAGGCTGCTATTAGGGCAACACTAGTGTCCCCTGACAGCAGGCTGCAGCACAGACAGCCCTGGGGTTCTCTGGGCCGACCGCAATGACACCCCCAGTCTCCGATCGGATCACTGAGAAACCCAATGACCTGGAGGAGGCCCACATGCCACTGTATAGACCATGACATGATCCAGGGGTTAACAGCTGGGATTGGATTCCTCCGAACCCCGAATGTAAAGTGACCAAAAAGACACCACTGCAGACTGAGAAACTGCACTGCCCACCATCAAAAGACAGTGGGCAGTTGTTAAGGAGTTAATAAAGTTTATGAACCCCTTCACAACATGTGGTGCAGGTTCAGCTGACACCCTCCTACAGCTGCCAGAATCAGAGACATCTCTGATCCCAGCCATGCAAAGCTTTAGATGCCACTGTCAATATCAACTGGGGCATCTAAATAGACAGAAGGAGAGGGCTCGCTTTTTTTTACCCGATCCCCTCCCTCCCTGCAATGCGATCAAAAGTTGTTATGGCAGTTAAGGTGCTAGTAAAGGCCTGCCTTCTTAGTAATCCTATTACACCCTGTCAGAGGTAGGGCATAAAAAGACAACTGCAAAAGCACAATACACTGCAGTACAGACATATTGCAGTACATTGTGCAAGCAATCACATGTTAAGGCCACCTTGAGGGTCCAAAATAATTTACCAAGAAAGCAGATGTCATTCCAGAATGGTCTACTCAGATACGCTCAATCATCTGATGAATAGTGAGCAGCTGTATTTTTTTTTTTAATTAGTAAAACATAACAAAATCTATACAAATCTGGTATCGCCGTAATCATACCGATCCGCAGAAGTTATGTAATTTTTAAAATGGCAGAATCGTACTTTTTTCCTGATCCACCCTACAAATCATTTTTTTTAAGTTTCTCAGTTCATTAAATTATGGTCTTCAAGGGTTAAATTATACAGTAGTGTTTTTTCTGTTACTCAGAATGGTTGCATCAGCTACTTCTCAGCAGAAGATCACGTTCTCCTGAACATGTCCTTATCAGCCCATTCAGGAAGTGACTTTTACCTCGAGTGAGCTGAAAACAAGCGCTCTCCACATAGTAACAGGAATGCAATGATTAACTTCGACGTTATGTCAGGCCACTGCCCTAAAAAATATTTACTGGCTGGATCCCTCGTGGTATCAGTAAATCAACATGTCCTCAGCACCAAAACACCTCATGACTAACCATCCACAAACAGTCCACTTATACAGGTGTAACCATCCTGAAAGGGGTCATAAACTGGGGTTACATCATTTTACCCTTTGCTCTATATTTCCAAATCAGTGTTAAAGGGCATGTGTCATCATGAAATGACCAAGTGTTTAAATCATATTTATTTTTAGAATTTTTGGTGATTTTCTTATTTTTGTTTCCACATCACTATATATTTTTTTTTTTAATGTATATAACCCAGCAGTTTTCGCATGGGCCACTAGGGCTAATAATAAGTCATGATTTCCTGTTCTGTACAGGTAAGGCTACTTTCACACTTGCGTTCAGAGCGGATCCGTCTGAGGCAGATGTGATCGGTAACGATTCTCAAACTCGGCTGGGCAGAACAATGTGTATTCACACATTAATGGTTTTCCATGGACCGTGGTGACACCAGGGAAGCATGCCCTATGTTTGCCCATGATTATGGATCCCTCACACACATTGTAGTTAAGGATTCATGAAAACAACAGACACAACATGGATGCCATCTGTGTTTGGTCCATGGTTTTCACAGATCATTGTTAGGAGATGCTCTGCAAACTAATTTTCAGCCTATCGGAGTATGTGGAATGTGGATGTCACAAGGAGAACTAAAAACCAACACGTGGACCAAACACGGATCCTTCATGGCAGTGTCAGACTCATCCACCAAAGGACCAGAGGATCCTCTGGTGGGACCAGATCATAGTGGGCACCAAAGGTCCAGGAGAAAAAACATTTGGAGCTGCCTTTGGAGACAATAAATTTCCACTAGGGTCTATATCTTTGAATCAACACCCTTAAGACTATTTATGATATGGTTGTTGGGCCCCAGGAATAATTTTCTCTGGTGGGCCCAAGAAAACCCAGTCTGACCCTGCTTCATGGTCATTTTCACAGAAGAACCACTGACCATCTTGTCACAGATGTCATCACAAAAAAGAGGCCTTATCGTCAGTAATATATCGTCCTGCATATGGTCACCTATCACCTTTCATGCCAACATCTTGAGGGATACCACCAGTGATATGAAAGTCAGTGCTTGGGGAATAAGCAGTTTGTCTCCCCCACTTCCATGACACCAAAGCAGAATGTGTGGCTTACCTCTGCCACTGGGACCATTTTGGTTGCAGCTCATCTTTGACTGAGTGGACATATGGGTGAATCTGTCCCTGGAATTACCGTATTTTTGGGACTATAAGACGCACCTAGGATTTAGAGGAGGAAAATAAGAAAAAATATATTTTTCATCAGACCTCAGATCAGACCACCAAGCTCCATCAGCCTCAAATCACACCCCCTGTAACCTCCATCAGCCTCAAATCAGACCTCATATCAAAAAAACTACCTTGCTTATTCTGGTCGGCACTGTCACCCTGCAGATTCAGGACTCCCTGGTCTTCTTCTGGCCCGCGCTGTACTGTAACCTGGCGTTGCACAGCGTCAGGTCATAGTGCTCGCCTACATGCACTATGTCCTGAGGCTGTACTCAGTCAGGCCACAGTGCAGCGCAGGGCTCGGAAGAAGACCAAGGAGGGTAAATGCTTCCCTCACAGCTCCCCATGCCTCCGGCATACTAATGATTGCTTCCATGAGCGGTCATTAGTATTCGGACTATAAGACACACTGAAAAAAGTGTCTCTTATAGTCTGAAAAAGATTGTAGTAATTTCTAACAACCCCTTATGTAGTGTACGGGAGAGTAATACCCCGTCACTACAGAAGGGTCACTTGGGTACTGTCGTTCCCCCTGTATTTATGGGGAGGTTGGTATAAAATATCTTGTTAATGTCATGCTATGTACTTCCTGTTACTGTGAAATGTCCATGTGCAGGCCGGCTAGGGTGTCATTCCAGCTCTGAGTCACTAGAGGGAGCTAGGGAACCCTAGTTTATATAAGGCCCAGTCAGGAAGTAGTAGTAGGTCAGACAGTGGGAAAAGGAGTCAGAGATGATCCTGTGTCTGAGTCAAGGCCAGGCTATGGGCCTGTGAGAGTAGCGCAGGCCTGAAGCCTGCCGACTAGGAGAGGGTAGTAAAGGCCCTGTAACCGGGTTCCGGATCCAAGGAAAAGGTTCCCCTCCTGAGTCATCATCCGTTTAGCTGAAACATCATAAGCAAGCAACCAGCCGGGACACAGAATACCACAGAGGCCGATCTGATAAAGCAAGAGGTACTCAAGATAACAGAGGAGGTACTAGATAAGACAGCTTCAAGGATACGCCAGCTATAGGGCATTAGACCTTGGAGAATAAGTCACATGTTTCAGGACCAGTCAGGAATAGTGTGCAAGCCGCCTGTACTGCATCTCCTGTAATTAACACTCTGTAAAGAACATTGCTATAACCGGCCAGTCTGTACTTCTAAGAACCAGCTGTATTCAAATAGAAACCAACTGTCTTCCATGGAACTGCGCTTCCAACTGCGTCCATGTATGATTATCACTGACATTCAGTAAAGTTCCAGTTTTGGTTGGCTAATCCGTGGTTGCTTCATTCTTCTACATTACTATACACGGCGTGTCACCAGTTTAATTGACACTGGCGTCACGAACATTAAATACCTGCCTGTTCCAGTATTTGCCCCGAATTGAAGACGACAGTGGATCCCAGGTTAGTGGGTAATCTGCACTACAAAGCCCAGCATACACTACTGACCCCCTGGGACACTGCATCGCTCTTTTTGGCGTCACGAACAGGATCCGCATACTTCTGAAGTGCAGAGAAGTGTGAACTGTGTGCTTTAACTATTCCACCACCGTATTGCAAAGACTGTAACCTTTATTTCCTAAATCTGTGGATTACAATTGTGCCTGGGAGGAATCAGAGACGCTGTACTGTGTTGCGCTACCCCCAGAGAGAAAATCGTATTTGTGGACTGTGATTTATTGGACTTTTCATCAACCTGCTTGCTGTCATTGAATTGCAGCATCAGGACATCTAAAATGGCCGCCGACGCCATGAGGCTTTTTACTGCGCCATCACGATGCACAGAGGCGCGAATATTTGGCGCCAAAACCCTCCAAGAAGGAGGAGGAGATTGTCCTGGAGCGCCACCCACCTTGAGAAGTGATGATGCGGCTGACTTCCCTGAAGAGTTACGCCTGGGAGGCGGGCCTCAGATGGAGGTAGACCGGCCCAGTGTGTGGGAGGAGCCAGTGTCGACTCTGCACCCAGTGAGAGAAGAGATGGCTATGGCGTGCGCTGAGGAGCTGGAAGTTGAGACCACGTGTGAGTGGGGCGCCACTCCACCGGACTATCCCGAGTTGGAGGCATGGGACCCTCTAGCCTGGACGGCCACCTCTTGGGACAAGCCATGGATTTGAGCATAACCCGTCCCCGGTCCCCACCGATCCGTCGCCGGCACGCGCAGTGGCCGACTATCATGGCCGAATTGAAAGCCGCGGTGGCTAAGAAGAACACCAGCCGGAAAAAGAGGTTCGAGGAAATGGCCAAGTCCATCCAAGGGGACTCCTTCCCGGGTAAGCCCCAGCTGGAAAGGCGCCGTGGGATCGTGGTGGCCTTTGATAAGGAGAGGGGATACTGGTTCATCCAGGAGTTGGGAACTGGCCGGGACTTTTATGTTAACCGGCGGTCGGTGAAGCGTCACTACCTCCCGGAGCATCTTCACAACTTGACCATGGGAGAGATAGTGGAATATACACCAGCCAAAAGCTTACGGGGCCCCTACGCTACCGCCGTCACTCGCCCGAAGGCGCCGGCTGAGACTTGGGACCCAGAGAAAGAGGAGATAGACCCGAGTGAGACAGAGGAGGCGAGTACTGGGCCGGCCCGAACCACTCACCGGCACAGTCAGATATATTTAAGCAGCAATGTCTTCTGGGAGCCTATCATCTTGCAGGGGCCAGAGGAACTATACCCCCCTCCCGATGCGGTGAGGCGAGAAGAGGAGAGAGAGAGGCTGGACAGCTGCCAGCGGGCGGAAGAATGTGCAGAGGCCCGACGTCAAGCAGCGGCTGCCACCGTTACCCCAGAGGCCACTGTCACGGACCTCCGGTAGCCCCGATGATCTGCACCAAGGCTGACATAGAGGCTCTACGCAAGAGAGTTTACTGGGTGGAGGACCTCGGGTACGCAGGATGCGTGCAGTGTATCCCGTTTCCCAGAACGGATGCAGAAATGGAGGCAATGAAAGACAAGCCTCCCCTTTAAGAATCGTCAGAGGAGATGGTTTCCAGATATGGCCGGCTAGGCCTGAACAGTTGCTGCAGGAACCTTTTCTGGAGTCGTCATCGGATGAGGAATATGACACTCGTCTGTGAGTAGGCCTTTCTTCATGTCTGTCTCCATAATGGCCGTTTTGTCCCTCCGGTTGGCAGAGCTGGTCAAGCTTGCTGCCAGTTATACACGGCCGGTGGCATTCTAACCGAATGATGGTGCCACTGTATACCACTGCTTCCAGCTGCCCATGTTGTGTTTGGGACATCCGGTCTGCTGCTAATATCCCGGTTGTGCCTTAGTTTGCACCATTTTACCCTTTTTACCCCCATTTCAGGTTGAAAAGACATTTTTATGTCAGCACTATTTTAAAGGGTAAGCAGGACTTGCCAGGATAACATGGCCCTGGTATTGTTAGAGTCCTGTATTGTCATTTTATGTATGTGCTGCTGACAGTATTTAATAACCGGTTTTTATTCACGCCTATGTGCCCAGAGATGGACTTCCTATGTGCAAGCCTCTGAGAGGTTGATTTTATTATGGACTTATTTATTGTCATGGACTATCCTGGTTCTTTAAACATCCGCTGTGCCAGGTCAGCGCCCCCGTTCCACTCACTATCCTGAGAAGAAGAGAACGACGCCCCTTGTCACCGCACTTCACCTTTGCCAATTGGGTCTGATATGAGTGTAATTGACATATATGTATGCATGCATGTGTCTTTCTCTATTTCAGGTAATGATTCCAGTTGGGCGGGCCCTGATGGAGTACGAGGTCGTACTCAGCTTAAAGCAGCGGGGTATGTAGTGTACGGGAGAGTAATACCCCGTCACTACAGAAGGGTCACTTGGGTACTGTCGTTCCCCCCTGTATTTATGGGGAGGTTGGTATAAAATATCTTGTTAATGTAATGCTATGTACTTCCTGTTACTGTGAAATGTGCATGTGCAGGCCGGCTAGGGTGTCATTCCAGCTCTGAGTCACTAGAGGGAGCTAGGAACCCTAGTTATATAAGGCCCAGTCAGGAAGTAGTAGTAGGTCAGACAGTGGGAAAAGGAGTCAGAGATGATCCTGTGTCTGAGTCAAGGCCAGGCTATGGGCCTGTGAGAGTAGCGCAGGCCTGAAGCCTGCCGACTAGGAGAGGGTAGGTAAAGGCCCTGTAACCGGGTTCCGGATCCAAGGAAAAGGTTCCCCTCCTGAGTCATCATCCGTTTAGCTGAAACATCATAAGCAAGCAACCAGCCGGGACACAGAATACCACAGAGGCCGATCAGATAAAGCAAGAGGTACTCAAGATAACAGAGGAGGTACTAGATAAGACAGCTTCAAGGATACGCCAGCTATAGGGCATTGGACCTTGGAGGATAAGTCACATGTTTCAGGACCAGTCAGGAATAGTGTGCAAGCCGCCTGTACTGCATCTCCTGTAATTAACACTCTGTAAAGAACATCGCTATAACCGGCCATTCTGTATTTCTAAGAACCAGCTGTATTCAAATAGAAACCAACTGTCTTCCTTGGAACTGCGCTTCCAACTGCATCCATGTATGATTATCACTGATATTCAGTAAAAAGTTCCCGTTTTGGTTGGCTAACCCGTGGTTGCTTCATTCTTCTACATTACTATACACGGCGTGTCACCGTTTAATTGACACTGGCGTCACGAACATTAAATACCTGCCTGTTCCAGTATTCGCCCCAATTGAAGACGACAGTGGATCCCAGGTTAGTGGGTCAATCTGCACTACAAAGCCCAGCATACACTACTGACCCCCTGGGACACTGCACTTATTGCAGGCTGCACTTAAAGGGTTTTTCCCGTTGCCTCAACTTCCTTTACAATAATCATTTATGAAGGGAGCTGTAATTTTGTAATGTATTCCTTTTGCCTTTATCGCTCCTATCTCCCGTTCTGGGCTGTGGTCACATGACCATGTCCAGGCAGCTCTTTCTTATTTCCTGTGACGTTATGTCCATGGACGGGGCAGTGATAGGGGAGTGTCTATGTAACTGGCTGGGTGGGAACAGCGATAAACCAGTTGGGCGTTGTTACTGGTGGGGCTGGAGCTGTGGCAGAGAAAGGAGAAGTGCATCATGGGTTTGGTTGGATACAGCGACAGAAGGTGCTACATACAGGATGGAAAGAAGCCAGAGGGATTGGTTTACATGGTGAAAATGGGGCAGGAGAGAGAGAGAACAAAAAGCATGCAGAAGATGTACATGAGGTAAGCAACTACATGAGCAGATCTGTTAAAAACTACAGTAATTCCGGAAAATTCCTTTAAGGTGAAGTCCAAACCGCAATAAGAATAGAAGCAGCAGCAATCATGTGGAGAAATGACCTCAAAATAACCTTATAATGCGGGCACATGTAGCTCCTTGTAAACTTCCATGCTGCCTGCCATTAACTGCAGTTTTAATTGCCTGCTAATGAACTAAATGGCATGGTTAAGTGAACAAATTTAGCCCACAGCGTCGCTCCTGTGTTTTTCGGCTCAGACCATCAGTGGGATGGAGCTGCGCATTCCCCTTATTGATTGTAATTTATGGCCTTCGTTATAATACATATCGTTAGGAGCAGATGGTATCAGCACTCCCAAGAGGTTTTATGTCTGCACAGCAAAGGCCGAGGACCCAGCTCAGACTGCAATAACAGTGCGCCGAGGGAATGGTTCCCACTTCTCAAGAGAAATCACATGGAAGGTACAAAGCAGCTCGTAGACACATCGGGCAAGTGACAGCAAACCAGGCACAATGGGGGTCATTTACAATACACTCGTTTTTGTCGTATAAAAAGTAGCAAAACCCCTTTCTGGGACTTTTTAAACATCCGTGCGACAATGTTTTGTTGTCCTTGCCACTTTGGAGTGGAGAGGGAGTGTCCAGGGCCAGGACATTGGGCCCGACATATTTACTAACCTTTACACCTGCACTCCAGTAGTTTCTGCTCCAGGCGCATGGACTACCGGAGGTGCACCTCATTTATGACTAGGCCTGCACCTCATCATAAATTAGCCATCTCCTATGGCAGTGCCAGGGGGGGATCTAAGCCCGGCATAAAAAGCAAGTTTTAGTAAATGACCCCCAGTGTCTTGTAGGGCCAGCTCAGCTGAATGTAATGGTATCTTTCACTTAGAAATCTGTTGCTGCATTCTGGCGGAAAAGCACTTTGAATCCATATGCAAATGAGCAGTTAAGTGCCCCAAAGATAGGCCCAGGTCCCTCTGTGCAGCCTTGCTTCCCCCGCTTCCTCCGCCAGCTCCTCCCTCTCCTTCTTGATTGACGGGGCCAGACGAGATAACTCTGCAGGAGCCTGGTCCGGTCAATCAAAAAGAAGAGAGAGGGACTGGCAGAGGAAGCAGGAACGTCGTGGGGTGCTTCTCACTGCATCTCGTGCTCTCTGCAGCCTTCCCCTTGTCCCACCCTGGTGTCCTCCTCTCATCCCCACAGTACTGGTCATCTCTGGTTAACATGAATACATATTATGTGCATATAAACAGCAGTGCTCAGCCTCAGTGCTCAGCCTCAGTGCTCAGCTAGGGCTACAGGGCGACATCACACAACAACCGCAGCTAATAGAAGCAAATATACTGTCATTAGTTGTGGCCTAAGGCCCCTTTCGCACGAGCGAGTTTTCCGCGTGGGTGCAATGCGTGACGTGAACGCATAGCACCCGCACTGAATCCTGACCCAGTCATTTCAATGGGGCTGTGTACATGAGCGTTGTTTTTCACGCATCAGTTCTGCGTTGCGTGAAAATCGCAGCGTGTTCTATATTCTGCGTTTTTCACGTAGCCTTGGCCCCATAGAAGTGAATGGGGCTGTGTGAAAAACGCATTGCATCCGCAAGCAAGTGCGGGTGCGATGCGTTTTTTAACTGATGGTTGCTAAGAGATGTTGTTTGTAAACCTTCAATTTTTTATCACGCGCTTGAAAAACGCATCAAAATGCATTGCACCCGCGCAGAAAAAACTGAACGCAATCGCAGACAAAACTGACTGAACTTGCTTGCAAAATAGTGCGAACGCACTGAACGCACCCTGAACGCATCCGGACCTAATCCGTCACGCTTGTGTAAAAGAGGCCTAAGGCCTCATTCACACGTCAGTGTTCGGTCAGTGATTTCCATCAGTGATTTGTGAGCCAAAACCAGGTGCAGCTCTAAACACAGAACAGGAGCAGATCTTTCCCTTCTACCTCATGTCTGTGGAGGCTCCACTTCTGGTTTTGGCTCACAAATCACTGATGGAAATCACTGACCAAACACTGAAGTGTGAACGAGGCCTAAGTAGTGCAACATGGCCCCAGCCTTAGGCCTCATGCACATATTGCGTCTCTCAAACAGCGGGTCCGCAATATGCGGGCACCAGCCGCGTGCTCCCCGCATCACAGATTGGGACCCATTCACTTGAGCTGTGGTGCAAAACGGAGGAACGGAAACCCAAGGAAGGGCTACGGAGTGCTTGCGCCGTGTTTCTGTCCGTGTTAAATGGGTCTGGATACATCGCGGCTGCCACGCGGATGGTGCCCGCAAATTGCAGTCCCCACTGCACAGAACGGCCGCACAACGGCCGCGTACGAGAGGCCTTAAACGGGTTGTGCAAGAATGGACGGACCTGTGAAGGAAAGATGACTTACCTGCTGGCTCCCCGCTCCTTCTCCTCCAGGCATGCGATGCTCACCAGGGCTCCCTCTAAGGGCTCATTCAAACAACCATAGTGTTTTGCGGATCAGCAAAACACGGATGCCGGCCCGTGTGTGTTCCACAATTTGCGGACTGCACGTGGCCAGCACCATCATAGAAAAAGCCAATTCTTGTCCGCATTTGCGGGTCCACGGAATGGAACTACGGATGCAGACAGCACCCGGTGTGCTGTCCGCATCTTTTGTGGCCCCATTGAAATTAATAGGTCCGCACCAGTTCCGAAAAATTGCGGAACGGGTGCGGACCCGATCATACGGCCGTGTGAATGGGCCCTTAGGCTGAGTTCACATCACTGTTTAGCTTTCCGTTCTTCTGATCTGTCAGAAGAGAAAGAGAGAAAAAATACAGGATCCTGTTGCACCAGTTGTCATCCGTTTGAGCCATTTAATTCTGAGATCCGTTTTTTTAGACAGGAAAAAAGTCCGGCATGCAGTACTTTTTTTTCCGTCTAAAAAAAACGAACCTCATATGAAAATGGCTCAAACAAATGACAACTGATAAAACAGGATCTGTTTTTTACAGGATTCTTTAAAAAAACGTATCCTATCCAATCCTACGCATAACTGATGCAACAGGATCTGTTTTTTTTTTTTACAGCATCCTGTTTTTTTTCCCTCTTCTTCTGACGGATCAGAAGACCGAAAAGCTAATCAGTGATGTGAACTCAGCCTAAGGGTCCATTCACACGTCCGTTGTTTCTTTCCTGATCTGTTCCGTTTTTTGCTGAACAGATCTGGACCAGATCTGGACCCATTCATTTTCAATGGGTCCTGAAAAAAATTCTGACATTGTGCTGTCCGTTTTTTTTCAGGACCCATTGAAAATGAATGGGTCCAGATCTGGTCCAGATCTGTTCAGCAAAAAACGGAACAGATCAGGAAACAAACAACGGACGTGTGAATGGACCCTAAGACCTCATGCGCACAGCCGTTGTACATCCGTTCCATGCATTGGGGACCGCAATTTGCACTCCCCTATGCACGGGCAACATTCGTGCGGCGACCGGGACGGATCAAGACCCATTTAACTTGAATGGGTCCGTGATCCGTCTGCTCCTCAAAAAAATAGAACATGTTCAAGTGAACGGGTCCAATCTGTGATGCGGGGAGCACACGGCCGGGCAACATGCACGAGGCCTAAGACAATATCCGGTTTGACATTGTCACAGCCAATCACTGTCCACAGAGGAGACCAGATCCCCTCACATCATGTGACCATTTGTCACAACGTAAGGGGAGCCAGTCACCAATCACTGGCCGCGGCGATGTCAAACTCGATCTTTGACACTCAGATTGTGTCCTTTTTGCATGCCCCCGAGTCCCCTTTGCACAGAGAATTTCCGAGACATAAATTTTGCCAAAAAGTAGATTCCAGCGCAGGGAGGAGCCCAAACCGTTTAATGAAATACGTGGATTAAACATGGGTTGTAAATACATTGTGTGCCTTAGATGGCCAGAATATGGCCCTCCATAAGGCCCCCTGTAGAGGTCCCTGTGCATAGGGGGAGATTTATCATCTGCGCTTATTCTACGCCCATGTTTGTAGACACTCAAAATGGCGCAAAGTGAGACAAATTTATCAGAAGTCGCACGTCACTTGATAAATAGGTTGCATCTAAGGCGAAAGTACCAACATCAAAACTGACTAAAAATCACGTCACTTCTCTAAAAAGACTCCTCTGTCAGAACTAGATGAGGCGAAAAGCGAATAATGGTCTGGTTCAGATCTGACAAGACCCTCTTGTTCCCAAGATTTCCGCATTTTAGGTAATGGGGCCGTGCTGTGATACTGAGGGTGTGGCATGCGTAGCTGCTGTGCTGTTTTTTTTTTTTTTTTACAAAATGTGCATAAAAAATACCATACCATGTAAACAAAACAAAAAAATCAGCATTTATGGTGTGTTTTCTACATGCAAAGGGTAAACACATAGGAAAACTGCATTACATTACTTCATAAATAGACTTAGCCACGGCCACTACGTAATGTACCTCAATATGCTTAGAATGATGCGCTATAGCTGGCTCAAAAAGCTTTGGGGTCATTTATCAGACTGGTGTAAAGTAGAACTGGCTTAGTTGCCCATAGCAACCAATCAGATGCCACCTTTCATTTTTCAAAAGAAGCTATCTAAAATGAAAGGTGGAATCTGATTGGTTGCTATGGGCAACTAGGGCAGTTCTAGTTTCCACCAGTTTGATAAATCTCCCCCCTTATTTGCAGGGGTGCAACGAGTTTGACCCATGCTTATCTCATCTCATTATGTAACTCCTGGGTAACCCCTTTAAGGGTGCGGATATACGGTGACGCTGGTCGTGTGACAGCTGTCGTGGCCAGGTTCGCAGAAGGGCTGTGATCCCATACAAATGAATGGGATCCAAAACTGCTGGATTTCTTGTGACTCACACGGAAATCCTATTTATTTGTATGGGATCACCCCTAGTCTGAGAACCTGGCCACGACAGCTGTCACACGACCAGTGTCGCTGTGTCATCCGGAAAAAAAAGATCCAGTATTTATTTTTTTCACATTCTTAAAATGGTCTGCACATGTGCAGATCGGGAAACCAGATCCGGTACTTGGTACTGGATCTGGCATTAATACATTTCAAAGGAATGTGTTCCGGAATTTTGGCTGGAGAAAATACTGCAGCATGCTGCGGTATTTTCTCCGGCCAAATACCGTAAGAATGACTGAACGGAAGACATCCTGATGCATACTAAAACGGAATGCATTAGGATAAAACTGAAGCATTTCTTTCCAGTATTGAGCCCCTGTGAAGGAACTCAATAACGGAAAACTTTAACGCAAGTGTGAAAGTACCTAAGCCAGTTCTACTTCACACCAGTTTGATAAATGACCCCAATAGATTTTTTTTGCACATTTTTTAACTTTGCTCTATGTAGTTTTTTTTTTATTATTTTCACTTCACCCTTCCTTTCTATTCCCCTCAGTAACCGTGGCAATGAGATCTCTCCGTTCTATTTCTAAGCCTTCTATAAGGTGCGCCTTTGTATACCTTCTTTTCCATTGGCTGTTTCTTATTAGGCTGGTTGAAAACACATAGGACACGCGCCATTTTTTTTTAAAAGGCACAGCAAAGTATGTAATGCGACAGTTTTACGTGAGGTCCTGGTTGGCGCTGATTTGCGTATAATTAAGCGACCATTTAAAAAGGCGCACGTAATAAATGTGGCAAATACTATACGCCTTGAAAACCATGGCCCCTTTTTCATCGCCAACTTATAGATAGACGTGAATGGTGAAAAATTGCTCTAAATTAGGCACAAGTGGCTTGATAAATGAGATGAAACATTTTTAGCACAAAAAAGGAGCAATTTATGATAAAAAAAATCATGCAAAACTACAATGATAAATGTCCCCCATAGTGCGCTAATAAAAATGTGAATGATGAAACAAAGTATCAGGAAACAGCATGCGGGGACTGCAAAATAAAATACTGTATGGGTAGACAGTATAAAGGCTCATGCACACGACCGTTCCGCAAAAAATACGGATGACGTCTGTGTGCATTCCGCATTTTGCAGAACGGAACAGCTTGGCCATAATAGAACAGTCCTTTCCTTGTCCGTTATGCAGACAATAATAGGGCATGTATTATTTTTTCGCGGAACGGACATACAGACACAGAATGCTCACGGGGTAATTTCCGTTTTTTTGCGGCCATATCGAAGTGAATGCTTCCGCATACAGGCTGCAAAAAAAACTGGAACGGACGCGGAAACAAAATACGTTTGTGTGCATGAGCCCTAAGTGCAAGAGGAACGGACACAATAGCTGCACATGGAGCATCAGGCTGTTAAGACACACATTTTGCACTGTGTATATTCACACGCACTACTGTGTGCAAAGACCAGGCCTGCCTTTACAGAACAATGCTTTCATGTCACAATGGACTCTCTAACTGCAGCCTGTGGGGATGGAGGCAGCGGTAAGAAGTGTGAAAGAGGCTGAGGCCATGTGTCCTCAGCTCCATCCCCCTGCAATTGAGAAAGCCAGATGTTCTCATGTGTGTTTTGTCTAAGAGGGTGGAGGACGTGACAGTCCGCACGGCCTGCTGTCAAAACTGGAGGCTGCGGCCTAAGGCTGTTCAGCGTGGTCTCAGCTTACCTATAGTATATGGCCTAAAGCCTCTCTTGCACACGACCGTGTGTCCCCCTTGGCCGTATTGCGGCCCACATACGGCGGGTCCGCAATACACAGGACACTGGCAGTGTGCATTCCATTTACTTAAATGGGTCCGCAAATCCGGAGATGCGGTGCAAAACGGAACCACAGAACAGAAGCACTACGGTGTGATTTTGTGGGGTTCCGTTCCGTGCTTCCATTCCGCAAAAAGATAGTCCTATCTTTTTGCGAAAAGGACAGATCGCGGACCCCATTCAAGTTACTGGCCCACGGTCGGTGCCCGTGCATTGCGGACTGCAATTTGCGGTCCGCAGCTCAGGCAGCACACATTTGTGTGCAAGAAGCCTTAGGCTGCTCAGTATGGTTTCAGCGTACCTATAGTATACGGCCTAAAGCCTCATGCACACGACCGTATGCATTTTGCGGTCCGCAAACAATATGGCTGACATCCGTGTGCATTCCGTATTTTGCGGAATGGAAAAGCGTGCCCCTAATAGGACAGTACGATCCTTGTCCGTATTGCGGACAATAATAAAACATGTTCTATTTTTTTTGCGGAACAGAAATACGGACAAACGGAATGCACAGTAACTTCATTTTTTTTTGCGGACCCATTGAAATTAATGGTTCCGTATACAGTCAGCAAGAAAAACGGAACGCACGAGGAAAGAAAATACGTTCGTGTGCATGAGGCCTAAGGCCTCTTTCACACGAGCGTGACGGATTGGCTCCAGATGCGTTCAGTGAAACTCGCACCATTTTGCAAGCAAGTTCAGTCAGTTTTGTCTGAGATTGCGTTCAGTTGTTCAGTTTTATCCGCCGGGTGCAAAGCGTTTTTCACGTGCTTGATAAAAAAAAACTGAAGGTTTACAAACAACATCTCCTAACAACCATCAGTGAAAAACGCATCGCACCCGCACTTGCTTCCGGATGCAATGCGTTTTTTCACTGAAGCCCCATTCACTTCTATGGGGTCAGGGCTGCGTAAAAAACGCAGAATATGGGTCCATTCACACATCCATGCGTGTTTTGCGGATCCGCAAAACACGGACAGTAGCAATGTGCGTTCCGCATTTTGCGGACCGCACATTGCCGGCACTTAGAGAATATGCCTATTCTTGTCCGCTGTTACGGACAAGAATAGGACATGTTCTATTTTTTTCGGGATCGGAATTGCGGACCAGGAAGTGCGGGTACGCAATTCCGGATCCAGGCCGCACATCGTGCGGCCCCATAGAAATGAAAGGGTCCGCTATTCCGTACCGCAAAATGCGGAGCGGAGTTGCGGATGTGTGAATGGGGCCTATAGGACATGCTGCGTTTTTCACGTAACGCAGAACTGATGCGTGAAAAAAAAAAAAAACTAATGTACACAGACCCATTGATATGAATGGGTCAGGATTCAGTGCGAGTGCTATGCGTTCACTTATTACTTCACGCATTACACCCGCATTGAAAACTCGCTCGTGTGAAAGGGGCCTAAAGCTGCTCAGCAAGGTCTCAGCTTACCTATAGTATATACATTGCTGTACAACAGAAGCCATATATAGGCCACAGTGTGGTATGAACAGAACCTTACAGCGTGCGTATGTTAGCTGGAAGTACTGTAACTGAACACTACACTAGGTACATACCATGTATGGGGTTTAAAGGGTTTATCCCAGGATGTAAAAAAAATAACTAAATCAGACATATAGTACATGACAATCTCCTACTAAAAAACAGCCCTGTACCTCACAAGGATCTAGAGATCTCCCCATTCTGGCCAGGAACGTGACATTCTGATACTCTGAGCATCAGGCACTTATGCACCGGGTCAACAGTTGCAAGTGTCCTCCTGAACTCAACTACAGTCAGGTCCATAAATATTGGGACATCGACACAATTCTAACATTTCTGGCTCTATACACCCACACAATGAAATGAAAGTGCTTTACCTGCAGACTGTCAGCTTTAATTTGAGGGTATTTACATCCAAATCAGGTGAGCGGTGTAGGAATTACAACAGTTTGCATATGTGCCTCCCACTTGTTACGGGACCAAAAGTAATAGGACAATTGGCTTCTCAGCTGCTCCATGGCCAGGTGGGTGTTATTCCCTCATTATCCCAATTACAATGAGCAGATAAAAGGTCCAGAGTTAATTTCAAGTGTGCTATTTGCATTTGGAATCTGTTGCTGTCAACTCTCAAGAGGAGATCCAAAGAGCTGTCACTATCAGTGAAGGAAGCCATCATTAGGCTGAAAAAACAAAACAAACCCATCAGAGAGATAGCAAAAACATTAGGTGTGGCCAAAACAACTGTTTGGAACATTCTTAAAAAGAAAGAACACACCCGTGAGCTCAGCAACACCTAAAGACCTGGAAGACCACGGAAAACAACTGTGGTGGATGACCGAAGAATTATTTCCCTGGTGAAGAAAACATCCTTCACAACAGTTGGCCAGATCAAGAACACTCTCCAGGAGGTAGGTGTATGTGTGTCAAAGTCAACAATCAAGAGAAGACTTCACCAGAGTGAATACAGAGGGTTCACCACAAGATGTAAACCATCGGTGAGCCTCAAAAACAGGAAGGCCAGATTAGAGTTTGCCAAATGACATCTAAGAAAGCCTTCACAGTTCTGGAACAACATCCTATAGACAGATGAGACCAAAATCAACTTGTACCAGAGTGATGGGAAGAGAAGAGTATGGAGAAGGGAAGGAACTGCTCATGATCCTAAGCATACCACCTCATCAGTGAAGCATGGTGGTGGTAGTGTCATGGCGTGGGCATGTATGGCTGCCAATGGAACTGGTTCTCTTGTATTTATTGATGATGTGACTGCTGACAAACGCAGCAGGATGAATTCTGAAGTGTTTGGGGCAATATTATCTGCTCATATTCAGCCCAATGCTTCAGAACTCATTGGACGGTGCTTCACAGTGCAGATGGACAATGACCCAAAGCATACTGCAAAAGCAACCAAAGAAGTGGAATGTTCTGCAATGGCCAAGTCAATCACCTGACCTGAATCCGGTTGAGCATTCATTTCACTTGCTGAAGACAAAACTGAAGGGAAAATCCCCCAAGAACAAGCAGGAACTGAGGACAGTTGCAGTAGAGGCCTGGCAGAGCATCACCAGGGATGAAACCCAGCGTCTGGTGATGTCTATGTGTTCCAGACTTCAGGCTGTAATTGACTGCAAAGGATTTGCAACCAAGTATTAAAAAGTGAATGTTTGATTTATGATTATTATTCTGTCCCATTACTTTTGGTCCCTTAACAAGTGGGAGGCACATATGCAAACTGTTGTAATTCCTGCACCGTTCACCTGATTTGGATGTAAATACCCTCAAATTAAAGCTGACAGTCTGCAGGTAAAGCACATCTTGTTAGTTTCATTTCAAATCCATTGTGGTAGTGTATAGAGCCAAAAATGTTACAATTGTGTCGGTGTCCCAATAATTATGGACCTGGCTGTATATCACCATCTTCGGGATGATACAGTTGAACACTGTGGCGCGGGCGGCAGTATTTTGTGCTGCATTGTTGTATTGGATTCTGCTGGGGCAGTAATTTGTGCTGCACTATGGATTCGACTACAACACGGGGCCGCTTATTTATTTTTCCAGGGCCACATGAGGTTCACAGCTCGCTTCTGCATTCACCGATACAGGGCTGTAAGCTTTTTTTTTTTTTATGCACTTTGCCCAGTCATACTGCTGGCTGTCCCATCTCCTCCATACACAAGCTCACTGGGTTGAGAAGTTGTGTGTTCAGAACAGGGAGAGAAGAAAGCCTTATCTCACACAGAACAAAAGGCTCAGGCACGTTAAAGTCCAACTGCCGAAACCTTATCTCCCGTAGCGTCAGAGGTGGGGGGGGATTGAGAAGAGGCTGGTCCCCCCAAATCATCGGGTTTAGTGAACATCTGTCTGTGTATGGGCCTCTATGTAGCTTTTTGCATAGACCAAGGATAGTGGCTGTTATAAGGGGTGAAACCTTTATAACTGACACATGTAATGGTGTTGGGGACAGGGCTGTGGAGTCGGTAGATAAATGCTCCGACTCCTCAGTTTTTTGTACTTCCGACTCCTCTGTATTTAATATGCGAATATATTTTATACATTCCTTGAAGGAAAGAAAGAAGTTCTTCTAAGCTCTTCTAGCACAGAGAGGTAGTTGGGCAGAAGCTGCTGCCTTCTCCTTTGTGTGCTGATCTTCTGCTGAAGACAGGGCAGTGGGAGGATCCAAGAAGGGACATTTATTTTAAAACATGATTTCCCTAGAAGAATCCCATAGTCATGTTTAAAGTTTAAGATAACATTCTGAGTTTACACGTTTTATAGCCTTAGCTGAATGACAGCAGTTTTTCCAATGGTTTACAGCAGGGATGTCAAACTCGTGGCCCTCCAGCTGTTGCAAAACTACAACTCCCATCATGCCTGGGCATACTACAGCTATCAGGGAATGATGGGAGTTGTAGTTTTGCAACATCTGGAGGGCCATGAGTTTGACATCCATGGTTTACAGCTTCAGTCTTGAACTATTGACCCTCCATTCCCTTCACTTATACAAGTGTCTCTAGTCCTGCAAAACACATATTTACTTAATCCCTTATTAGTGAGAGGCTCGGTAAACCATGGGCATTGTGTTCCCTGTAACATCAGAACACAACACAATGGAAAGTATATGTATTGCCACTCCTAATTGTGCATTGCGTGCCATATAGTGAAGCATATGAAAAGCATGCTTCTTCACATCACTGAACGCGTTTGTTTTGCGGTTACGTGAGGCACTGCATGCATTGGCCTTTATTCTTACAGTAGAGAAGTCATTAATTATAACTGTTTATGAATTCGGACATTTAAACTTGCTTTTTTATTCCAATTTAAATTTAGTCGGAGTCGGTTCATTTTTTGCCGACTCCGACTCTAGGTACCCAAAATTGACTCCGACTCCACAGCCCTGGTTGGGGACCTTTTATGCAGCACTGGAAGCACACTGCAATGTGTGAACAGGTAGGTGCCGTCAACAAGCATGGAAACTGTATGGGGCTGAATGATCCTAGTAACGATCATTTATCCCCCACACATCACAACAAGCGGGGAATGATCAGGAATGAACATCCTCATTCCCCATCATTGTCCGCTGTGTCAATCTGAGGAAAAAGGCCCTAATGCAATAATATCCCAACGTACGGCAGGCAAACAAGCCGATCTTCTGGAATACATCTGGACAATGCAAGTCTGTGGACGCGTCACAATGAACAGCCCAAAAATGTTGTGAACCGGCCTAAAATGACAACCACGATGCCCTGATGGAACCAAATGGAATTTGGCGCCTCAAACAGAAGTGTGAGCACCGTGCTAAGCGCCTCAGCGCGCCACTGACAACCGCCTGTAGGCAAGTAACCGTTGTCCCCATCATGACATCACATCCATGCAGATGTGAATAAGGGCTGAGTCCACCATGTGACCACATGGACACCATTTCAGCTTTTATCAGAGGGGCTCTCTCACCTCAAACATCGGTGGCATATTGCTCGGATATGCCACCGATGTCAGATAGGCGTGGGTCCCTCCCATCTCTAGAATGGAGCACCCAAAGTGAGGAGCACACAGCGCATACTCGGCTTCTCTCCACTCATTCTATGGGCGTTCCGAAATATTGCCAGACGGTGCATTCGACTATCTTCAGGACTCCAATAGAAATTAGTGGAGAGAGCACTGCGCAAGTGCTGCCACTGCTTCATTTACTGCTGTGGAACTGGCGGAAATAGAAAAGTACCACTATATTAAAGGGTTTCTACCACTTCGGTGTCACATATTTAGCTGTCAGACACTAGCGATCCGCTAGTGTCTGCTCTGCCCAACCATCCTAATATAATTGCTTTTTGTGCAGCCTTTTTGCAAAAAAAAAGAACTTTTATTAATATGCTAATGAGCCTCTAGGTGCTATGGGGGCGTCATTAGCACCTAGAGGCTCCGTCTACCTTCAGAAACTGCCGCCGCCCAGCGCGTCCCTCCAGCCCGCCCATCTCCTCCTGAATGCAATCCTCCATGTGAGCGTATGTATTCTGCGCATGCGCAGTGAATGTCTGACCACTTCCTTGCTCAAACATCTCCACTGCGCCTGCGCGATGACGCCATAGTGCTCCGAGGAACAGGCGCAGTGGAGATGTCTGAGCAGGGAAGCTGTCAGACATTCACTGCGCATGCGCCGAATACAGGCGCTCACAAGGAGGATCGCATTCAGGAGGAGATGGGCGGGCTGGAGGGACGCGCTGGGCGGCGGCAGTTTCTGAAGGTAGACGGAGCCTCTAGGTGCTAATGACGCCCCCATAGCACCTAGAGGCTCATTAGCATATTAATAAAAGTTCTTTTTTTTATCAAAACGGCTGCCCCAAAAGCAATTATATTAGGATGGTTGGGCAGAGCAGACACTAGCGGATCGCTAGTGTCTGACAGCTAAATATGTGACACCGAAGTGGTAGAAACCCTTTAATGAATGGAGAGTGACAGCACGTGCACTGTTGTTCACTTTGGGAACCCGAGGAGGGACCCACACCTACCTGACATTGGTAGCATATCCTAGTGATATGCCACTAATGTTTCAGATGAGATAACCCCAGCCTTCAGGAAAGGCCACGATTGGGTAAAGCCCCATTGCCAGAACTACACTGCACTGTTAGCTATGTAATGGACAGAGGTAGTCATCGCCGCACTGTTCCCTCCACTACAAGGTTCATGGTGCGGTGTAGTTCTGACACAGTTAAACCTAAATGGGCAGAGTGAGGGGCGTCTATTTAGACGGCAGCTTGTCAGGAACCAACGTTCACAGGATTATCAGACAGTGTAAATCCACCTTTAGGCCCCTTTCACACGAGCTAGTATTCCGTGCGGGTGCAACGCGTGATGCGAGCGCATTGCGCACACACAGAATCCGGACCCATTCATTTCAATGGGGCTGTGTACATGAGTGTTGGTTTTCATGAATCACTTGTGCATTGCATGAAAAAAAAAAATAACAGCATGTTCTATATTCTGCATTTAAGAAACGCTGGCCCCATAGAAGTGAATGGGGCTGTGTGAAAAATCGCATCCGCAAGCAAGTGCGAATACTATGCTTTTTTCCCACGAATGGTTGCTAAGGGATGTTGTTTGTAAATCTTCAGTGTTTTTTATTTTTTTATTACGTGCGTGCAAAACGCATTAAATCGCATTGCACCCACGCGATAAAAACTGAACGTGATCGCAACGCGTCCGGACCTAACCCGCACACGCTCGTCTGCAAGGGGCCTTAACTCCTACAGACTTGAGGCACAGGCACGCTCACCTCCCCACTACGGTTGGGAAGATCTCAATTGGAAAAGCCGAGACTGAGCACACCGCTGGGAAATAAACCAAACCCACAAAAAAAATATCTTAAAAAAAAGTTTATTATACACATTTAATTCATAAATCCTGAAACACCAGGAACACAAGTCATCGTCACTTCGGTACGAAGGGTACACTTTCCAACGGTCGTCACATAACCCATAGACGACCATTGGTTCAAGTTTATATTTCAGTTAGCTTAAATCCATGGCCCAAAACTGTACAAAGCTTACAAAAATCAAGAGCTTCCTGCTGAACATAAAATATACGTAAAAAACAAAACAAAAAACACACCTCAGGTGCAAGCAATACAACTGATGGTGATCTGGAGGACCATTCCTCAGGGACAGCCATCCACCTACCAGTAGGAAACGCGGCCCCTCTTTCACATTTTAGAGATTAGGGTGAGCATCGAATGTGTTGTCTAGATAGGCGAACTGTTCGTCAGATTACTGCAGCCACACTATATGGCGGTATTACAGGAAGGACAGATCTACACAGGGTATTGCCATTGATCCTTTAGAGCATTATACACCTAGCATGGTGACAACTGCCCCATGGGCACCAACGCTGGGGGGCAGGGGGACACCACTGTTTGCAAATATACTCACACCCGCGCTGCCTTGTAATAAACAGCCATAGACGTACATGGATGCGAGCAGGCAAATAAGTGTCTCTCCCAGGACACGCTGAACAGATGACAGATTTAGTGCGCATACACGGGGAACCTGGCACCTCTCACACACAGGTTTTTGGTGGTGTTTTTCTGGACTTTGGCTTTTTTTTTTTTTTTTAATGCAGTAAAAACACCCTGAAGGTCTATGGGAAATATGAAACACAGGACACAAGCATTTTTTTCACTACTGCCATATTTGTTCATGAGGTGGTGCTAACAAAAAACAAGCACGCTGGAGCTCTTGGCATTTTTATATCCTAGGGAGGGGGAAGGGGAGATTCTACCATTTTGTACTGGGAAGAAAACCGCACAATTCCGTTGTGTTAGGTGCTGACACTGTTTACATGTCATATGGACTAGAACAATGGGACATGTTACAGACGCGTGCTGTCCCTCTGCTGGACCTAAGCAGGGCGATATGGTCAGAAAAATACAACTACACGGCCACATGCACACGAATGTTGTTTGTTTCTGTGTCCATTTTTTATTTTTTTTTGCGGATAGGATGCGACCCATTCATCTCAATGGGTCCACAAAAAAAAAAAAATAAAAAAAAAAAAAATGCGGACAGCACACCGTGCGCTGTCCGCATCAGTATGTCTGTTGTGTAATCTTGCAAGAAATAAAAAAAATTTGAACATGTCTTATTCCTGTCCGTTTTAGGGCATTGTTACAATGGATCCGCAAAAAGAAACGGATGGCATCAAAACACATACGGTCGTGTGCATGTAGCCTAAGGCTGTAGTCAGACGAGCAGGTTTTGTTCAGGTTTTTCCAGGGTGGAGATGTATTATCTGTCCTTAATACTTCCTTTACGAACCACAACTGATTTTGGATTGTCTGAACAAAACCTGCAGGTGTGAACAAACCCTAACAAGGTTAGAAGAAGGCACTGATCTTATACCCACAATACTAATCTATCAATAGAACCAGAATAAGAAACACTTTCCAGTTCACCCATCACATTTCAAGTCAATAAAGGGGTATTCCGGCTATGTAAAGTCTGGGACCCCCACAATGAACAAACCGTCTCTTGTGGCCACTCTGTTCTTTTCGCGGGGCCTCCATTCTTGTGACCAATGAGGAAGAGGGGGGGGGGGGGGGGGGGGTTACAGTGTGGTCAGGACCCCCACCCTATGGTGTGTATAGGGCAAACGTCAGCAACACCCAGCTGTTCAGAAACTACAACTCCAAGAATGCTCAATTCACTTTTGTGGGAACAGCCAAGTATGTTTGCATGCTGGGAGTTGTAGTTTCACAGCAGCTGGAGTGCCAAAGGTCAAGGATCCCTGTTATAGGGGATAGCTTTATATAAGCAGAATACCCCTTTAACACCTAAATGTATCTTAATAAGCAAAGACATGCCTCAACACAAGGTTGCGTCTTACCCCACCAATGCACAAAAGCTAAATAAATTCTGTATTTTCCATTCATTTGGCTGCATCACACGTGTGGCACCATTCACGTTAGCTTGTCCTGCTCAGGGGTCGTCTCAGGCTGTGCAACTAACTTAGCCAAAAAAAAAAAAAAAAGTTGACCTTCAGCAACCAATGCCAACAAGCTCTGCCAGGCAAAACAATAACACGGGATAGGAGCAGGAGCCAGCGCCCGCCTGCAGACCTGTAAACAAGCAGCCGAGAACAATTACATAAACCCAAATAAGGAGAACATGGGCATCCACAACCCCCCCCTCCCCACCGGGTTCCTTTGGGATCACACGAGTGTAGTGGAACCGGCGCGAAGAACCAGGTACACAAGTCATAAATTCTCAATTTCTAGGAAAACAACAACAGAGCTTCTTGATCATGGTTCCAATTTGAGGGCAAAATTCTAAAGTTTGTGAACCCCTTCAAGTATCTTGTAAACAGGGAGGGGAAAAAAAATATATATAAAAAATTTGGGGCCAAACTCTGCAACTGGCTCATGGTAGGATTGCACATGATTCATCTTTAGGGTCACTAAGATAATCTACCGCTCTTGTTGTTGAGGAACCTCAAACTTGGTGGCACCTCCAGCATCAATGTGAGAATGGGACCAACCAACTGTTCACCAGTCAGCAAGGATGGGGGCAAGAACTGTGTCATTTGGGCAGAAAGACAAAGTTGGCTGGTGAAGAAGAGCAACTCTGGTGGCCTGAGGTGTGCGCTGATGGAGGTCACCAGGATGAGGTTGTCTGGAGTTCCCGGTGGGATATTTTTGATCAGTAAGTCGGTATAAAGTTCTTCTTTCGTCCCCAATGTCCGATAGTCTTACTGGGAGGGGAGTCTTCTGAAAAAGTCCACCAAAATTGAGAGGCCTCCATGTTGGGGGGCGTAGAGGTGGTCACATTACTTGCTTCAAGGCAGTGGCCACCACCCAGGACCACATTGTGGATATGGCTCAGGTTGGGTGGGAGATGATCTGTACACGTTTGGCATGATTAGCGTGTGCGCCCGGCTGTGACTCCGTGACAGACCAATGTTCTCCAGGGCATGATGCCCACCACCTTGGCATGGACAGTCACCCCCCCATGATGGCACAGATAACACCAGGTGGTATGGTCTGACCCCTCCACCCCCTTTCCTTGGCACTGGCCTCTGTCAGCCTCACTGCACCAGGGTCTCGGGGGCCTCCGCCACTTTGCAGGGCGCCGGGCTGGAGCTCTCCCCGGTGAGATGTAGCCTCCGCACGGCTTCTTTGATGAGGTTCCCGGAGAGCAGGAGCTCCTGCAGCAGCTGGTGCGGGTCTTCCCCCTCGTCCTTCCTGCAGCTTCCCCGCACCCAGCCCCGACCACAGAGCTGCTTACTGCTCCCCAAGCACTGCCTGGCGCCCCCCGGGTGCTGCTGATGGTAGCGCCCGGCTCCTCTCGGGGTGCATACCCGGTATGGTGTAGTCCTGCCCCGCACACAGGAGCACATGGCGGCCGGCGCTCGGGTCACGGCCGGAGGTTTCAGGACCAGGCTGCAGGAGGTCGGAGCCCGGTGGGCGTTGAGCTGCAGGGCTTCACCTATGCGGGCGACCAGGGAGTCCACCTCCTTGGAGTCCACGGTGACCGACTGCTCCAGCAGCAGGAAGCTCTCCTTGCGGCACGGCATGGCTACACAGACGAGCGCAGTCACCAGTCCTCCTCCGCCCGGCTCCTACCGGCCCTGCTGGGTTTGTAAACAATGGGTGACGTAGACCTTTGCTCGGAGCGTACCACTTACACCTCAAAGGGAGGCGATTTCCTTCCAGGACAATATTCGCCGACAGCATGTGCCGTTCGTTTTACGCACTCCTTATTAAATTCACTAATACTTCATGCGGTATCGCAGATGTTTTTATCTTTTAGGCGTCTCCCACTAGAAGAAAAAATATAAGCGGACGAGACCATCGCCGGTTCCCCCTCTTTGTCTTTTACAGCTTGTGGCCCCGCCCCTACTCTTTTTTTGAAGCCTCTCGTACGTTAGTGACGTCACCTTGTTTTGGTGTGTCTGTCAGTTATGGCGGAGGGGGGCGTGGCCAGGGCTTGATTCACAGACACAAAGCGCACGTTGCACGGTGGCTGGGGGAGGGGAGGCTGTGCGTGTGACCTGCCCATAACCTGGGGACGGGCAGCACTGCAGCGGCTCCATGTTTGCTTTGTTTGCGTGAAGCTCTTGAAAATACCGCACCCGTCCGGCCAAGTCTGAACACGGGGCAGATAAAGGCTGACAGGCTGCAAACCTCCCCCATGAGTGACGCAATAAAGTGGTTTGGTGACATCAGTGACCATGGGGTAGATGTCACCCCAATGGGCCGCGCTGTGGTCTGTGCCAGTATGTAAGGCCCCATGCACACCACCGTATGTGTCATATATGTGCTCTGCGCATTGCTTCCGCTTCGCTCACTTACCCATTCACTTCTATGGCGCCGCATTTACAGAATGTGTCCCGGTCCGTGCTGAGGACGAGAAAAGTCCTTTGTAGTGAGAAATGCACATGGAAGGTATCCGGATTTTTCACGGACGGACGCCATCTGTGTGCAGGAGGCCTAACGGAACGACCACACAGGGCGTTTGAGGCGCAGCCACGCCGTGGTCGAGTACCGGGCGTGCAATTGAGCTGCCCCTTATTAAACTGTAAAAGGCCTCATGCATGCAAACGTATTTTCTTTCCATGTCCGTGCCTTCAAAAAAACAGAAGTTTTTCCGTGTGCATTCCGTTTCCGTATGTCCGTTCCGCAAAAAAATAGAACTTGTCCTATTATTGTCCGCATTACGGAGAACATTAGGACTGTTCTATTAGGGGCCAGCTGTTCCGTAAATTACGGAATGCACGTGGATGTTATCCGTATTTTTTGTGGTATTTTTTGTAGTGTGCATGAGCCCTTATCCAACCCCTATAATCCCCCCCCCCCCCCAAAATGCCTGGGCCCCTCATACTGGTTATACCGACCCTGCTCCCAGGAACCTGCATCGCTTCTGATTTTCGCACGGCCGCAGCTGCATCTCCCTGTCACGCGAATGAAAACATTGCGGGAAACGCTCAGGAGGTTTGTCCCTGTCACAGCCTACTATTGGCTGCTCCCCATGCCCCCCCCCCACCCCCCCCCCCTCACCTCCATCGACTGATGTTTTGATCAGCGAGACGGGGAGATGCAGCGGCGCGCTGGCGGCGGCATCAGAAGTGATGCAGGTTCCTGGGAGCAGGGTAAGTATAACCAGTATGAGGCGTCCAGGCATTTTGGGGGGGATTATAGGGGTTGGATACTCTAGGTGTAACGGCAACGCCCCTGTTGCTCCTAGAGGCTCATTTGCATATATTAAAACACATTTTTCTCAGCAATGCGGGCACATATGAACATGGGACCAACACAGATGCCTTCAGCTGCCAAGTGCGCATGTAAGGCCCCTTTCACACGGGCGTTGCGGATTGGGGCCGGATGTGTTCAGGGAAAATGGTGCGATTTTGACACTAAAGTCAGTTTTCACTGCGATTGCGTTTCTATGTTTGCGTTTCTTCAGCGTGGGTGAAAAACATTGTAATGCGTTTTGCACGCGCGTGAGAAAAATCGGCATGTTTGGTACCGAGACCCGAACCCGGACTTCTTCACAGAAGTTCAGGTTTGGGTCAGGTGTTGTGTCAATTTTATTATTTTCCCTTATAACATGGTTATAAGGGAAAATAATAGCATTCTTAATACAGAATGCTTAGTAAATTAGCGCTGGAGCGGTTAAAAAATTATTTAACTCACCTTAATCCACTTGTTCTCGCAGCCCGGATTCTCTTCAGTCTTCTTCTTTGAGGAATAGGACCTTTGATGACGTCACTGTGCTCATCACATGGTCCATCACATGATCTTTTTTTACCATGGTGATGGACCATGTGATGACCGGAGTGACGTCACCACAGGTCCTTTTCCTGTGCACAGCAAAGAAGAAGACAGAAGAGATGCCAGCTGTGCCATCAAGTGGATTAAGGTGAGTTATATTATTTATTTATTTTTTTAACCCCTCCAGCCCTATTGTACTATGCATTCTGTATTCAGAATGCTATTATTTTCCCTTATAACCATGTTATAAGGGAAAATAATACTGATCGGGTCCCCATCCCGATTGTCTCCTAGCAACCGTGCATGAAAATCGCACCGCATCCGCACTTGCTTGCGGATGCTTGCGATTTTCACGCAGCCCCATTCACTTCTAAACGCACAATATAGAACATGCTGCGATTTTCACGCAACCCACAAGTAATGCGTGAAAATCACCGCTCATGTGCACAGCCCCATAGAAATGAATGGGTCCGGATTCAGTGCGGGTGCAATGCGTTCACCTCCCGCATTGCACCCGCGCGGAAAACTCGCTCGTGTGAAAGGGGCCTAACAGGTCAGCCAGTGTCATAGGGACAAATCTGCTGACAGATGGTCTTTAAACTGCAGCGCTGCCTCCCATTGAAAACAGTGGAAGGCGGACATCAAGTGGCGGCCGCTTAAACTTCGGTGCGGAGTCTGTGCAAAAATTCTGCTGCGTGTACAGGCCCTAAATGGGTGCTCTCGACATTACAACTGATTTCTATGCAATTCACAGACAATGTAATTTACATAGTGGCAGCATATCCCCCAGAGCTGCTCAACGCTCCCAAAAATAAGCCTACACAACCACGTAGTATATCCGCGCTCCACTCAGATATTTTTAATGGACGTGTCATGTAGAAAGCAGAACTTGCCCAGTGATGTTTTCTCGGAAAAGTCATCCCAGTGATTAATGAGGAACAAGCTGTAAACTCCACTCACCGCACGGGCTCCATCCGTACGCAGCAGGTGACTAACATCAATCTTCTCCTCGGGCTGAGATTGCATTCTGGCCGTCATACAGCTCCAGGACTTTGCATCAGAACCTCAGTGTCAGTGATTTCACACAAAAAATGTCCAGCAAATAAAAAAATCTACTCGTTTCAGGGGTCACTGAGCGTTCATAAAACTTTTGATATTTCAAAAGTTTTGATCGGTGGTGGTCTGAGCGCTGAGACCCCCTCCGATCACTCGAACGAGGACAGAGAAGAGCTCGCAGATCGCACCCCCTCTCCTCGCTGCAACCAAGACTAAATCAGAAGAAAATCTAACATTTTTAGAATTCTGCATTGGGGCATTCCTTTGTTATTCTTCTTAGAAATCTATGACTAAATTGACAACTGGGCGTTACCATTTCCCGTCTCGAATGGGTGTGTCCCGACACCCTCTGACACTATCAGTGCTGATTACATAGGCCAGACTGTTTGGACAACTGGCAACAATCACTTTTCAATTAACCTCTTGCCGCACACGTAACGCCAAAAGGCGTCTGGGCGGCGGCAGTCTCATGCTCAGTGACGCCTATTGGCGTCATCTCGTGAGAGCCGAGATTTCGCGTGAGCACGCACGCGCGTTCACAGCGACGCGCAGCTGAGAAGTTGAACTACAGCCTGCCAGCGATGATCATTCGCTGGCAGGCTGTAGATGCGATTTTTTTAACCCCTAACAGGAATATTAGACGCTGTTTTGATAACAGCGTCTAATATTCCTGCTACCTGGTCCTCTGGTGGTCCCTTTTGTTTGGATCGATCACCAGAGGACACAGGCAGCTCAGTAAGTAGCACCAAACACCACTACACTACACCCCCCCCCCCGTCACTTATTAACCCCTTATTAACCCCCTGATCACCCCCCTGTCATTGATCACCCCCCTGTAAGGCTCCATTCACACGTCCGTATGTGTTTTGCAGATCCGCAAAACACGGACACCGGCAATGTGCTTTCCGCATTTTGTGGATCCGCACATTGCCGGCACTATTATAGAAAATGCCTTTTCTTGTCCGCAATTGCGGACAAGAACAGGACATGTTCTATATTTTTGCGGAACTGAAGTGCGGACCCGGAAGTGCAGATCCGCAATTCCGGATCCGAGCAGGACAAAGTCTGTCCCCATAGAAATGAATGGGTCCACAATTCCGTTCCGCAAAATCCGGAACAGAATTGCGGACGTGTGAATGGGGCCTAAGGGTCCCTTATCACCGCCAGTTAGTTAGCTACTTGCTAGGTAGTTTAGTGCCCAGCCCACCGCACCGCAGTCACTGATTAGCGTCATCGCTGTCGCTAATCAGCACTAGTACTATATAGTATCTGTAAGTGATCAAGACTGATTGCAATCAGATTTATATCAGCACATTAGGGTCACCTTAGGCTCTACAAAAAACGCAGTGTTCGCCCGATCAGACCTGATCTTGTGCGCACACTTGCGTTCAGTCCGCCCCACCGCAGTGACAGAATTATTATTTTTTCTGATCACTGCAAAAACACTGTAAAATCGCTGCGGCGCTATAAAGATCACTTTTGAGGGGCATGGCGAGTTCATAGAAGATTATTTTTTTTTGGCACAAGTTAGCGGAAATATTTTTTTTTTTTTTTTTTTTTCTTACAAAGTCTCATATTCCACTAACTTGTGACAAAAAATAAAATCTTACATGAACTCACCACACCCCTCACGGAATCCAAATGCGTAAAAATGCCCTGTGAAATCCTAAAGATACTCATTGGAATTTGGGCCCCTATGCGCATCTTGGCTGCAAAAAAGTGTCACACATGTGGTATCGCCGTACTCAGGAGAAGTAGGGTAATGTGTTTTAGGGTGTATTTTTACATATACCCATGCTGGGTGAGAGAAATATCTCAATAAAAGTCAACTTTCCCCATTTTTTTATACAAAGTTATCATGATAGAGAGATATTTCTCTCACCCAGCATGGGTATATGTAAAAATACACCCCAAAACACATTGCCCTACTTCTCCTGAGTACGGCGATACCAGATGTGTGACACTTTTTTGCAGCCTAGGTGCGTAAAGGGGCCGAAAGTCCAACGAGTACCTTTAGGCTGGGTTCACACTTGAGCGTTGCGCAAACGCGCGTTTTACGCGTGTTTTTGACGCGCATTTTTATGCGCGTTTTTGTAATAGTAAACGCGCGTTTGACGCGCGTTTGTGTGATTCACTACAGTGTCCTATGGCCACAAACGCCCCAAAAGTCGCTCATGTACTTTTTGGAGCGTCGGGCGTTTTACAGCGCGATCGTACGCGCTGTAAAACGCCCAAGTGTGAACCATTCCCATAGGGAATCATTGGTTTCTCCTTGTTGAGCGTTTTACAGCGCGTAGGAACGCGCTGTAAAACGCTCAGGTGTGAACCCAGCCTTAGGCTTTACAGGGTTGCTCACGATTTAGCCCCGCCCAAAATGCCAGAACAGTAAACACACCCCACAAATGACCCCGGAAAGTAGACACCCCAAGGTATTCACTGAGGGGCATAGTGAGTCCGTGGGAGATTTTTTTTTTTTTTTTGCCAGAAGTTAGCAGAAATGGAAGCTTTATTATTATTTCCCTCAGAAAGTGTCATTTTCTGCTAACTTGTGAAAAAAAATTAAATCATACATGAACTCACCATGCCCCTCCGCGAATACTTTGGGGTGTCTTCTTTCTAAAATGGGGTCATTTGGGGGGTATTTATACTATCCTGGCATTCTAGCACCTCAAGAAACATAACAGGTTATCAGGAAGTCAGAGCTGCTTCAAAATGCGGAAATTCACATTTTTGGACCATAGTTTGTAAACACTATAACTTTTGCGCAAACCAATAAATATACACTTATTGGATTTTTTTTTATCAAAGACATGTAGCACAATAATTTCTGACACAAACTTGTATAGAAATGTAATTATATTTGAACAATTTTACCAGAAAAAGTTAAAAATACACTTTTTTGATTAATATCAGAAAAACGAAAAATCTCAGCAGCAATCAAATACCACCAAAAGAAAGCTGTATTTGTGAGAAGAAAAGGAGGTAAAATTCATTTGGATGGTAAGTTGCATGACCGAGCAATAAACCGCTAAAGTTGTGCAGTGGCGATTTGTAAAAAAGGGCCTGGTCACTGGGGGGGTATAAACCTGTGGTCCTTAAGTGGTTAAGGCTCATGCACACAAACATGTTTTTTATTCGTGTCCGTTCGGGGTTTTTTTGTGGCCCGTATGCAGAACCATTCATTTCAACGGGGCCACACACAAAAAACGAGAATGACTCCGTGTGCATTCCGTATCCATATGTCCACATGGCCGTTGTGCAAAAAAATAGAACGTGTCCTATTCTTGTCCGTTTTGCGTTACAATGGATCTGCAAAAAAACAGCGCAACACGGATGTCATCCATTGTTTCTTTAATTTTTTTCTTTGCAGATCTGTGTTTTGCGAACCGCAAAATACATACTCATAAATTGCTAGTGGGAATAATAGAGGATGACACAATGCAGAGTTCTCTATGTTCCTAGAAGGGTTCTCTCCTATTAGAATGGTTTCATGAAGAAGAGACGCTCCTCTACTAACTCAGCATTCCCTAATAGGGTCTACATGGGTTTTCTAAACTAGACAAACCTTTTTAAAGGGGTTATCCGACTCCTGAAATTCTTCCCCCCTCATATGCCTGGGCCCCTCACACGCAATGTCCTTACCTCACTTCCCAGCACCTGCGTAACTTCTGAAACCCGCACGGCCGCCACCTCATTTCCCTGTCGCGTGCATGAAAGCCAATGGCAGGCGCGTGACGGGGATGAGCCTCCTAGCGTCACCCACAATGCTAGGGAGGCTCGTACCTGTCTGCTATTGGCCGCCCTTCCTCCCCCCCCCCCCCCCCCGACGCTGGATGTTTTCAGGGAGATGCAGTGGCGGCTGTGCAGGCTTCAGAAGCAACGCGAGTGCCGGGAAGTGAGGTAAGTATATTGTGTGTGAGGGGCCCGGGCATATGGGGGAAGGGGGGCATTTCAGGGTTTGGATAACCCCTTTAGGTCACAGTCTACCCCATTTCCTAATTCTATCACAGTGACAGCCGATCTGGCTTCCTTGACATCTTCCACAAAAGATGTCAGTCTTTCTTATCCAAAGATCTTAAAGGGGTTTTCCGGGTTCAGAGCTGAACCTGGACATACCCTTATTTTGACCCAGGCAGCCCCCCTAATGTTGGCATCGGAGCAGCTCATGCTCCGATGTGCTCCCTTGCCCTGCGCTAGATCGCGCACGGGCTCTTTTGTTTACAATAACACACTGCCGGGTGGAAGCTTCCGCCTGGCAGTGTGTTCGGTGACGTCACTGGCTCAGATGGGCGGGCTTAGCGCTGCCCTAGCCGTTTTACTGACATCACCAGGCTTCCTGGCAGTCCCATGGAGGGCCCGGTACATCACCGGAACTCTTGAAAATGACTTTGCCCTGCACAATCTAGTGCAGGGCAAAGAAAAACATCGGAGCTCAGGGGGGCTGCCTGGGTGAAAATGGAGGTATGTCCTTTAAGGTCAGGTCTGAATGCCTCGAGGTCAGACAGCTGGAGTTGTGCACAGTGCGGATATGGGGCTTCAGAGGCAAAGACTAGCCTGGAGTAAGGTTTCACTGCCAGCCGTGTCACTTCAAAGCTACAAGCCCCTTTTGAAACATAATGCAAAAAATAATGGCGCTCGTAAATTATTCCCGTACGCAACACGGGCACAGCGGCACTATGGTGGTGTGAATGGGGCCTTAATGATAGTTGTTACATCTACAGCCAGGTCCATAAATATTGGGACATCAACACAATTCTAACATTTTTGGCTCTATACACCACCACAATGGATTTGAAATGAAACTAAGGTAATGTGCTTTACCTGCAGACTGTCAGCTTTAATTTGAGGGGATTTACATCCAGATCAGGTGAACGGTGCAGGAATTACAACAGTTTCCATATGTGCCTCCCACTTGTTAAGGGACCAAAAGTAATAACAGAATAATTATAAATCAAACTTTCACTTTTTAATACTTGGTTGCAAATCCTTTGCAGTCAATTACAGCCTGAAGTCTGAAACGCATAGACATCACCAGACGGTGGGTTTCATCCCTGGTGACGCTCTGCCAGGCCTCTACTGCAACTGTCTTCAGTTCCTGCTTGTTCTTGGGGGATTTTCCCTTCAGTTTTGTCTTCAGCAAGTGAAATGCATGCTCAATCGGATTCAGGTCAGGTGATTGACTTGGCCATTGCATAACATTCCACTTCTTTCCCTTAAAAAACTTTTTGGTTGCTTTTGCAGTATGCTTTTGTTCATTGTCCATCTGCACTGTGAAGCATTTGGCTGAATATGAGCAGATAATATTGCCCGAAACACTTCAGAATTCATCCTGCTGCTTTTGTCAGCAGTCACATCATCAAAAAATACAAGAGAATCAGTTCCATTGGCAGCCATACATACCCACGCCATGACAATACCACCACCATGCTTCACTGATTAGGTGGTATGCTTCGGATCATGAGCAGTTCCTTTCCTTCTCCATACTCTTCTCTTCCCATCACTCTGGTACAAGTTGATCTTGGTCTCATCTGTCCATAGGACGTTGTTCCAGAACTGTGAAGGCTTTTTTTTAGATGTCGTTTGGCAAACTCTAATCTGGCCTTCCTGTTTTTGAGTCTCACCAATGGTTTACATCTTGTGGTGAACCCTCTGTATTCACTCTAGTGAAGTCTTCTCTTGATTGTTGACTTTGACACACATACACCTACCTCCTGGAGAGTGTTCTTGATCTGGCCAACTGTTGTGAAGTGTGTTTTCTTCACCAGAGAAAGAATTCTTTGGTCATCCGTGGTCTTCCGGGTCTTTTGGTGTTGCTGAGCTCACCGGTGCGTTCCTTCTTTTTAAAAATGTTCCAAACAGTTGTTTTGGCCACACCTAATGTTTTTGCTATCTCTCTGATGGGTTTGTTTTTTCAGCCTAATGATGTCTTGCTTCACTGATAGTGACAGCTCTTTGGATCTCATCTTGAGAGTTGACAGCAACAAAATCCAAATGCAAATAGGACACTTGAAATGAACTCTGGACCTTTTATCTGCTCATTGTAATTGGGATAATGAGGGAATAACACACACCTGGCCATGGAACAGCTGAGAGGCCAATTGTCCCATTACTTTTGGTCCCGTAACAAGTGGGAGGCACATATGCAAACTGTTGTAATTCCTACACCGTTCACCTGATTTGGATGTAAATGCCCTCAAATTAAAGCTGACAGTCTGCAGGTAAAGCACATCTTGTGTGTTTCATTTCAAATCTATTGTGGTGGTGTGTAGAGCCAAAAATGTTAGAATTGTGTTGATGTCCTAATATTTATGGACCTGACTGTATGACCACCTGTACGATAGGTGAGAGCAGACATTGTGCTTGTGGCTTCTTTTATTACATCTTGTAGCATCATAGTCTGGAGATGTTTGACATGTAGACCCCTCGATCCCCCCATCTTTTGGAAGAATCCCTAATGCAGACGTCACGTCAAAAGAATGAGCTACACTGGCTGCGTCATTGATAAATCTGGTATAAAACGACCAGTCCAGTACTGGTTTCCTATGTTAGAAAATTGAGAGCGGCAATCTGGCGGCTATAAAGGACATTACTGTTTGTTCTACTTCTTTCTAAATGTCAAGGGCAATTTAGACAAATAGCTTTTGAAAAGCTGAATAGCAAGAAGTCAATTTCATGAAAGCTAATAAAGAATCCTAAGGATTTTCCCTGTAGCTCAAACCCAAACACTTATCGGTCTCCCGTGTCAGGACCTTATGCTATAAAGGCTATTTAAAGGCCTAACAAAATAGAAGCTGGAGGGCGCAGCTGTAGAGCCATCTTGGCAGACTGAGGACAGGCATGTGAATTATGGAATACAGGTCGTGCCACTGATGTGGAAATTTAACCCGACATATCTGAGCGAGTACATACAGTAACTCTGTCAGATAATGTGAAGACACTGAAATCCTTGTAGACTGTAAGCTCACACCGGCAGGGTCCGCTGCCCCTCTGTACCAGTCTCTTGATAAGTTCTTGTATATTGTACTTGTGTTGTTTTATATTATTTGTGTACCCCCTCATAGATGTACAGCGCCATCAAATAATAATCATTAGCACATCAGTATATATTATGTTTGCACATATGGGTAATTTGCTGCAAGTTAAAGGGGTTATCCAAACCCAAAAATGCCCCCCCCCAATGCCATGGCCCCTCCCACTTACCTAGCTCCCTGACACCCACATCGCTTCTGCTGCCTGCACAGCCGCCGCTGCATCTCCCCGTTGCACAGATCAAAACAAACGGGGGGCAGCCAATAGTAGGCTGCGGCGGGAATGAGCCTCTCTTTAACCAGCTGATGCTAGGGAGGCTCGTTCCCGTCACGGCCTGCTATTGGCTGCCCCCCGTCACCGGATGCAGCGGCGGCTGTGCGGGAATCAGAAGCGACACAGGTCCAGGGAGCGGGGTAAGTACAACCTGTGGGAGGGGCCCGGCATTTTGGGGGTTTTAAGGTTTTGACATTTCGTTTATAATTACTTTATTAAATGTTTTATTAAATTCTGCTGCATTGAATGTTCCCAAGAGCACAGTGGCCTCCATATTTCTTAAAGGGAAGAAGTTTAGAATAACCAGGACCCTTCTTAGAGCTGGCCGCCTCACCAGACTAAAGGTCCCTTTACACTGCTTAATTCATCAGGCGATTGTCAGGAAGGAAACGTTCCTTCCCAACAACCGCCTGCTCGTCAGTAAATGAGACTGCTACATTTACATGCAGCGATCTCCTCCATAGTATGGGAAGGAGTGATCGCTAATGCCATTGATCATCCCCATACAGAATTATTGTTTGACAGCAGCAGAGTACTGTTTACACACTGCGATCTGCTGCCGGCAAACAATGATTTAGGTGACCACATGAAAGATCCCATTACCCGATGAGTGTTCATTGTTCATTGGGTAATCGGCTCCACCTTTACATCAGCAGATTATCCTTAATGAGTGTTCATACTAAGGCATGTTAGGATGTTCCAGGAGTGTAAAGTACGGGCCTAAGTCACTGCAGCACTCCACCAATTTGGACTTTATGGCAGAGTAGTCAGAAAGAAGCCTCTATTCAGTTAAAGACACATGAAAGACGCCTAGAGTTTGCAAAAATCACTTAAAAGGGTTTGCCAAGATTTTACAACTATCCTACCCTCAGAATAGGTCATCAGTATCTGATCGGTGGGGGTCCGACACCTGGGATCCCTGACTATCAGTTGTTTGAGAAGGCACCGGCGCTCGCAGTAGTGTTGTGGCCTTCTCTCTGATTACTTAGAACAGCGTCATATGTTGTATAGCGGCTGTGCTTGGTAACAAGCTCAGCTCCATTCACATCTATTTGACTGAGCTGTACCTAGGCAACATGACCGATGAACGTGTCGTCACTGCCCTAGGAAAAGCTGTGAGAAAGCCGCTAATCAGGGTTTCGGGTGTAGGACCCCCATTAGCAGGTACTGGTTCACCCAGCAGTTGTTTCGCGTGTTCACGGTTCGCCAAACATATGGCGATGTCCGCCGATGCTATATTCTTTAGCATTGCGCCAAACTTTGATCCATGACACATCCATCAGGTGGAACAGGACAGTCAATTGATACGTTCCAGCACATGGACACACCCCCACCCTATCAAAGAACCTGATCTAGCAGCCATTTTACATTCTGTGTTTTGCCAGTGTAGGGAGAGGTTGCTTTGTGGAGCAGGGACAGGCTGTTAGGGACACCAAACGCTAGCTAATAGGGCCACAAAAGTCCTTTTAAGGACTGGTATAGGTGTGCTATCAATAGGTGTGATATACTAAGGGGTGTGATATACAGCAGCAGTTGTGTGCGGTTCTGCTGCGATACTGCAGGTATATAGAGGGACAAACTCTATTGGAAAAACTAATTGCAACGGGTGTGATATACCTATTGCCCCCCAAAAAACTGATTGGGGGATGTGATATACCTTCTTCCACAAAATACTGATTGAGGGCTGCGATATACTTGTTGCCCCAAATAAACAGGGTGGTCTGATATAACTGTTGTGGCAAAAAAAATAATTGAGGGGTGTGATATACCTGCTTCCACAAAATACTGATTAAGGGGTTCGATATCCCTGCTTCCACTAAATATTGATAGAGGGGTGAGATATACCTGCTTCCACAAAATACTGATTAAGGGCTGCGATATACCTGCTTCCACAAAATACTGATTAAGGGGTTTGATATACCTGTTTCAATCAAATATTGATTGAGGCCTGCGATATACCTGCTTCCACAAAATACTGATTAAGGAGTTCGATATACCTGTTTCCACCAAATATTGATTGAGACATGCGAGATACCTGCTTCCACAAAATACTGATTAAGGGGTTCGATATACCTGTTTCCACCAAATATTGATTGAGGCCTGCCATATACCTGCTTCAAAAAATACTTCTCTTCTCTAGGGACTTAGAGACAGGGTTATTTTGAAAATGATTCTGGGGTTTGATAAACCTGCTTCCACAAAATACTGATTGAGGGCTTTGATATACCTGCTTCCACAAAATACTGATTAAGGGGTTTGATATAGCTGCTTTCACAAAATACTGATTGAGGGCTGTGATATACCTGCTTCCACAAAATACTGATTAGGGGGTTTAATATAGCTGCTTCCACAAAATACTGATTGAGGGCTGCGATATACCTGCTTCCACAAAATACTATTAAGGGGTTCGATATACCTGTTACCACAAAATATTGATTGAGGCCCGAGATATACCTGCTTTCACAAAATATTGATTAAGGGGTTTGATATACCTGCTTCCACAAAATACTGATTGAGGGCTGCGATATACCTGCTTCCACAAAATACTGATTAAGGGGTTGGATATACCTGTTTCCCCCAGATAATGATTGAGGCCTGGAATATACCTGCTTCCACAAAATACTGATTAAGGGGTTCTATATACCTGTTTCCACTAAATATTTATTGAGGCCTGCGATATACCTGCTTCCAGAAAATACTGATTAAGGGGTTCGATATACCTGTTTACATCAAATATTGATTGAGGCCTGCGATATACCTGCTTCAACAAATACTGCTCTTCTCTAGGGACTTAGAGACAGGGTTATTTTGAAAATGACAGGCAGAGGAAGAGGCAGGCCGTTCCGCAAGGGTGGTAGGAGTCGGGCAGGTGCACCAGGCCGGAGCCTAAGTGGGAAGTTGGAGAGTGGCTCACTCACCCTTTCACTTCTGCACCCTCCTCATCCTCTGTATTTGCACCCTCCTCACTCTCTGCTGTGTGCACCCCCAAATACCCCACCACCATCACCACCATATCCCCTCCACTGGAGTCAGAGGAATTATTTTCCCATCCATTCCCATACCTTACCGATGCGCAGCCATTCTTGACATCGGATGAGGAAGAGGAGGTAGCAACGGCCACCAACCAGCGGTCTGACGATAGTACCCAGATCAGCCCAAGGAGGGAGGTCCCCGCTGTTGCTGCCTACTCCGAGATCTCTAATGTCAGTGGTGGTGAAGGCGACGATGATGACGCGTCGATTGACGTAACATGGGTGCCCGCAAGAGAGGAAGAGGAGGGGAGTTCAGAGGGAGAAATAGAGCAGCAGAGAGGGAGGAGAGGCAGGCAGAGCTCACAGGGCACAGGAGGCAAAAAGCATACTGCAAATGTATCTGGAGCGAGCCATCCACCATGCACTGTCACTTCTGACGCTCCTAGGACACCGGAACATGGCTCCGCATGTGAGCTGCTGACAATAGTGTTGCTATCTGCAGCCTGTGCTGTCAACGCCTAAGTCGCAGTAAGCCTTAAGAAGGCACCTGGCCTCCCATCACCGAGCCCAGTGGGAGCAACACCGTCAAAACCCACAATGCCACACTCCCGGTTCTCACTGTCCAGCCTCTTCTCCTTTGGTCTAGCAAACAGGGGCAGGGAAGGTACATAACTTTTACTGCCCACTGGGTGAACCTTCTGACGGCCGTCAAGCATGTAACCCGTGGCTCCCGTATGGATTTGGTGTTACCGCCAAGGATTACATGCAGGCCTGCCTCTTTTTCTCCTCCTCCTACTCCATCCTCCGTCTCCTCCTCGGCTGACTCCTTTTCCACTGCTACCGCCTCTTCCGCTGCGCTCCCCATGCTCCCCAGAACCTATCTCACATCCCAGGTGAGACGTTGCCATGCTGCGGCTGTTGTGCAGGGAAGCCGAGAGCCACACCGGTCCTGCACTCCTTTCAGCTCTGCGGTCGCAGGCCGATCAGTGGCTAACCCCGCTCAATTTGACAGTTGGTAAAGTGGTGTGTGACAATGGTGCCAATCTGCTGAGAGTGATGAAACATGGCAAAATGACACACTTACCGTGCATGGCACACGTCCTGAACTTAGTCGTGCAGCGATTTGTTGCCAAATACCCTGGTGTCCAGGATGTCTTGTGGAAGGCCAGGAAAATCTCTGGCCATTTTAGAAGATCTTACACGGCCAAGGCTCGCCTTGCTGACGTTCAGCGGCGACACCACTTGCCTGTCAGACGTCTGATTTGTGACAGCCCGACGCGCTGGAACTCAACCTTGTATATGCTTGATAGGCTGCTCTAGCATAAAAGGGCCATTAGCGACTACCTGTATGAACTCTGCGTCAGGACAGGTTCTAGGGAGTTTGGTTTCTTTTCACCACCCCAGTGGCTGCTTATGCGCGACACAGCCGAGATCACCAAACTGGTCAGTCACAGTCAGGGCGCCATCAGTGACATTGTACCTTAGGCTTTCTTTCTGGAGAGTGCATTGCGTGGTGTCATTGATAAAGCCGTCAAGGAGCAGGAGCAGAAAGATGAGGAAGTCGCAATGCTGAATGAATTCCCAGGGGGGCTACTCCATCTGAGACAAGTCAGCAGCAGCCTGAAGAGGAGTCAGAGGAGGATGGTTACTGGGGGGAGGAGAAGGAGCAAGAAGAGCAGGCTTTGAGGGGGACTTTAAACTTTTCGGGGATCCCTGGTGTTGTTCGTGGCTGGGGAGAGGAGACCAAGGACGACATTATCCTGGGCAATGAGCAGGAGTCAGAGCGCTCCACCGCTTCCAATTTAGTGCTTCATGCTCCAGTGTTTGAAGAGGGACCACCGTATAAAAAGCATAAAAGGCAAGGACCATACTTAGACCCCCGGTACAAACACAAAATGGCGGACATGTTACCAGCATCACATTTCCAGGCCTTGCTGCGAGAGATGCTGCATTCTGCTGTTGCGGGCGCTGGCAGAGGAATTTTCACCTACAGCGAAACAGGTGCGGGTACAAATTCTACCGCGTTTGCAAGAAAAGGGCAGTTTGAAGATGTGTTGGTCACTTCGGATATAAGATCATTCTTGTAGCCAACCCATCGACAGCCGCCCTCTGGATCCAGCCTCAGGGAACGCCTAGACCGGCAGGTGTCGGACTACATCAGGTTAACAGCCGATGTGGACACCCTGAGAAGCGAGGAACCCCCGGACTACTGGGTGTGCAGGCTTGACCTGTGGCCAGAGCTGGCACAATTTGCCATGCAACTCTTGGCTTGCCCCTCGTCCAGTGTCCTGTCTGAAAGGACGTTCAGCACAGCAGGGGGGATCGGGACTGATAAGCGCACTCGCCTAGCTCACGACAGTGTGAACTACCTCACATTTCAAAAAATTAATGAGGCATGGATTTCGGAGGAATTCAACACCTGTGACGACCACGTGTAATTGAATTTCCACTTGTCAGCCCACACATATTTGCCACCACACAAAACAAAGAATGGTCCTTGTCTTATGTATATGCAGCGGCATAAAAGACCTTTTCTGTCAGGTGAATGCCTAATTTTTGGGGACTCTACTCCAGTGGCCTACAGTAAAAGTTTTATCCAGTGACTGCCTAATGTACCTCCAGCCACATCATCACAAGTTCTTTTCTGTCAGGTGAATGCCTAATTTTTGGGCCCTGTACTCCCGTGGCCTAAAATAAAACTTTTCTAGGCTCCAGCAGGGCACATTTCTGGGAGTTTCCCTTTAAGATGCATAAAAATAAATATTTTTTGTGGGAATTTTTGCCAATGATCCCCCTCTGGTATGTCACTATCCATATTGTGGGACTATTTGTGCACTTCTAGTAAGTATTTTGTGGCTGCAAATATGACCTAAAGGTTTTTCAGAATCGCCTGCCATTAAAGTCAATGGGGCTCGCCGCGAATGCACGGTTCGCAAACATTTGATCGCGAAATCGCGAACCATCCCGGACAATGTTCGTCCATCACTTGTCATCAGTATTAGGCCTCTTTCACACTACCGTTTTTTTTTTCCGTTTTGCGGTCCGTTTTTTGCGTTCCGTATACGGTCCGTATACGGAACCATTCATTTCAATGGGTCCGCAAAAAAACGGAATGTGTTCCGTATGCATTCCGTTCCGTATTTCCGTTTTTCCGTTCCGTTGAAAAGATAGAACATGTCCTATATTTGGCCGCAAATCACGGTCCGTGGCTCCATTCAAGTCAATGGGTCCGCAAAAAAAACGGAACACATACGGAAATGCATCCGTATGTCTTCCGTATCCGTTCCGTTTTTTGCGGAACCATCTATTGAAAATGTTATGCCCAGCCCAATTTTTAATATGAAATTACTGTATACTGTATTTGCCATACGTAAAAAACGGAACAACGGAACGGAAACGGAACCACAACGGAAGCAAAAAACGGAACAACGGATCCGTGAAAAACGGAACGCAAAACACTGAATTCAACATACTGTAGTGTGAAAGAGGCCTTAACGTCTTGGAAAACCCCTTCAAAGGACTCTCAGACTGTGAGAAACAAGATTCTCTGGTCTGATCTGCGCTGCTCATCACCTGCCCAATACAGTGAAGCATGGTGGTGGCAGCATCATGCCATGGGGGTGTTTTTCAGTGGCTGGGACAGTGGGACTGGTCATTTTGGAGGGAAAGCTGAATGGAGCAAAGTACAGTGATATTCTTAATGAAAACGTGATCCAGAGTGTTCTAGACCTCAGACTGCGCTGATGGTTCAACAAGACAATGACCGTATGCACACACCAAGACAGCACAGGAGTGAATTAGGGACAATTCGAAGAATGTCCATGAGTGGCCCAGCCAGAACCTTGAGTTGAACCCAATTGAGCATCTCTGAAGAGACTCGAAAATGTCTGTCCACCGACAGTCCCCATTAAACCTGAAAGAGCTTGAGAGGATCTGCATAGAAGAATGGTAGAAAATACCCAAATCCAGGTGTGCAAACCTCGTGGCATCATCCTCAAGAAGACTGGAGGCTGTAATTATTGCCAAAGGGGCTTCAACTAAGTCCTGAGTAAAGGGTCTGAATATTTGGACAACAATGCAAGATGTTAGTTTTTTCGTATCAATAAATTAGCAAAGATTTCTAACATTCTGCTTTCTGTCATTTCTAAAAAAGTATTCATACCCCTTGAACTTTTCCACATTTTTTTACATTACACCCACAAACTTAAACATATTTTATTGGGACTCTATGTGATAGACCAACACAAAGTGGCAAGTATATGTGTAGTGAAAAGAAAATGATACATTGTTTTCAAAATTTTTAATAAATTTTATTCAGCCCCCTATACTTTGATACCCCTAAATAAAATCCAGTGTGACCAATCGCCTTCTGAAGTCATATAATTAGCAAACAGAGTCCACCTGTGTGTAATTTATTCTCAATATACTGTAACTAAAGCTGTTCTGTGAAGGATTTAGAGGTTTGTTAGAGAACATCAGTGATCAAACAGCATCATGAAAGCCAAGGAACACACCAGATAGGTCAGGGATAAAGTTTTGGAGAAGTATACAACAGGGTTAGGTTATGAAAAATGCTATGTGTGGCAGAAACCTAACACTGCACATTACCCTGAACACACCATTCCCACTGTGAAACATGGTGGTGGCAGCATCATGCTGTGGGGATGCTTTTCTTCAACAGGGACAGGGAAGCTGGTCAGAGCTGATGGGAAGATGGAGGGAGCTAAATACAGGGAAAACCTGGTAGAGGCTGCGAAAGACTTGAGATTCACCTTCCAGCAGGACAACAACCCTAAACATACAGCCAGAGCTACAATGGAATGGTTTAGATCAAAGCATATTCATGTGTTAGAGTGGCCCAGTCAAAGTCCATACCTAAATCCCATTGAGAATTTGTGTCAAGAAAATTGCAGTTCATTGACGCTCTCCAGCCAATCTGACTGGGCTTGAGCTATTTTGCAAAGAAGAATGGTCAAAGGTGTGCAAAGCTGGTAGATACATACCCCAAAAGACTTGCAGTTGTAATTGCAGGTAAAGGTTGTCCTGCAAAGTATTGACTCGAGGGGCTGAATACAAATGCACATTCCAGATTTTTATTTATTAAGAATGTTGAGAACCATGTATCATTTTCTTTTCACGTCACACATACTTGCTACTATGTGTTGGGCTATGACATAAAATCCCAATAAAATACATGTATGTTTGTAAGTGTAATGTGAAAAAATGTGGAAAAATTCAAGGGGTATGAATACTTAAATTTTTTTTTTTTTTTAAGGCCTGAACACTACACTACGCTACAGCTCTGCTGTAACCAGGCATGACCACTACACAGTGGATGAAAACTGGTAGCTCTGGTTTCCAGTTTTGGCTCTGGAGGGTGTGAAAACTGATCAATGGGGCTGGTTCTAGCTCTGTTAGAAGGGTAATGTCATGTACCATATGATGTCTGATTTTCATTTTTTTACATCAATCATGGCATAACCCCTTTAAGATTCCCTTGGCATCTTTTGTACAGTCTACGCAGATCTTTCATTGAATTGCCCTGCATGGTTGACGGTAGTCAGACCCCCACCAATCAGATATTGATGGCCTATTCTAAGGATAAATGATCAATATTTAAGTCTTGGATCCCCCTTTATTGAAAGGTTACTTTCTGCTATGCCCCTTTATTAGACATTGGCCTACGGGTTGTTTTGTCTTCCAAACATGTTATGTTTTTCTTATGTTTTTAGCAAACAACTTTTTTTTTAGAAGGGTGCAGGGACAAGTATGACAGGAATGGCTGCCAGTAAAGTGTAGCTGCCGGGGCCTATGTTGTGATTGCCTTCACTCTAAACAGGAATTGCTGGCTTAAAAACCTGTGCAGCCACTTACTAAACTGATGATACCATTTAAGTGAGGACAATGGCAGTTCTGCAACCTTGGTACACATACAGTTTTACTGCAGATTTCTCTGGGCCGTACACATAAGACTAAAGGTGGCCATACACATTAGGCCTTGTTTACACGTCAATTATTTGATCAATTATTTCCATCAGTTATTATGAGCCAAATCCAGGTGCAGGTCAAAAACACAGAACAGGTGCAGGTCTTTCCCTTATACCTGATCTCTGAGTAGCCTCCACCACTGGTTTTGGCTCACAATAACTGATGGAAAAAACTGAGCAAATAACTGATGTGTGAACTGGGCCAGGATATTTACTAGGGATCGACCGATTATCGGATTTACCGATATTATCGGCCGATATTCAGGATTTTGAACGCTATCGGTATCGGCATTTATTTTGCCGATATTCCGATAGCGTATGGGGAACACAGATCGCGCTGCTGACAGCGCTCTCCTGTTCCCTCAGCAGCAGCACAGGGGAGAAGGAGCAGTGTCTCCTCCCCCTGTGCTGCTGCTGCTGCTCCAGCCAATGGGAGGACAGGGGACAAGAGGAGGGGAGGAGCTATGCCACTGCTCCACCAATGAAGCTTAATCTCTCATTTATTCATATACAGGAGGCGGGAGCTGCAGGATCACATAGCCGGCTCCCGGCCTCTATGAGCTGTAGCTGCGATCTGCGGTAGTTAACTCCTCAGGTGCCGCGGATCGCAGCTACTGCTCATAGAGGTCGGGAGCCGGCTATGCGATCCTGCAGCCAGCTCCCGCCTCCTGTATATGAATAAATTAGAGATTAAGCTTCATTGGTGGCGCAGTGCGCCCCCCCAAGCCCCCCAGTATTAAGCATTGGTGGCGCAGTGCGCCCCCCCTCCCCCCCAGTATTAACCAGTGGTGGCGCATAGGGCCCCCCCACCCCAGTCGCAGTGCGCCCCCCCACAGGATCCCCTCTCCCCTGCTCCTCCGATCGGAGCCCCAGCAGTGTAATGCTGGGGCTCCGATCGGTTACCATGGCAGCCAGGACGCTATTGAAGCCCTGGCTGCCATGATAAGCTCCATGCTGCTGTGTGCACAAAGCACACAGCAGCAGGGACAGTGTGAGCTCCTATTCACCCTGATAGATCTCTATCAGGGTGAATAGGACAAGGGTTCTAGTCCGTAAAGGGGGCTAAAAGTTAGTTAAAAAAAAAAAAGTTACAAAAATAAAAACACCAAAATATTAAATATAAATGAAAAAGAAAGATTTACAAAAAACAAATACACATTAACAATAAACATTAATTTTCAGCAGATTTGTGGGAATTTTTTTTTTTTTTCAAAAATGAAAATTCCCAGAATATCGGTATAAATTATCGGCTATCGGCCTGAAAGTTCACAAATTATCAGTATCGGCCCTAAAAAATCAATATCGGTCGATCCCTAATATTTACAAATACCTCCAGCTCAGGAACGCTTTGAGGACAGTGGTAAAGGTAGATGTATATAGAAAGGAACAATCAGACAGAATATATAAATTCACTAACGGAGGAGAAAAAAGAGGTATAACAAAAAAAAGATACGGGATATTGATGGAAGGAAAGAAAGAACGGATTACAATACTTGCTAAAAAAAATAATGGGAAAAAGAACTTCAGCTTTTCTTTTCGGAAGAGAAATGGAAAGATGCCCTTAGAAGTTATGCTATGGTGTTGGATAGGGGGTCACATAAAATATCACAGTTTTTTATAGTACATAGATTACATCGATCTCCTAAGATGCTAAAGAAAATGGGTGTGAGAACTTCAGATAATTGCCCAAAATGTAGGGGAGGGAACGCAGCTCTAATACACTGTTTTTGGAGATGCCCCAGACTTTTTAGATATTCGAAGGAGATAGCAGAGATTGTATTTGTACCGTATATACTCGAGTATAAGCCGATAGGAAAAATTATTGACTCGAGTATAAGACTAGGGTGGGAAATGCAGCATATGTGGGGGATCTGTGGAGGACGCTGTTATGTGGGGGATCTGTGGAGGACGCTGTTATGTGGGGGATCTGTGGAGGACGCTGTTATGTGGGGGATCTGTGGAGGACAGTGTTATGGGGGATCTGTGGAGGACACTTATGGGGAACTGTGGATGGCACTGTTATGGGGTGGATCTGTGGAGGACAGTGTTATGGGGGATCTGTGGAGGACACTTATGGGGACCTGTGGATGGCACTGTTATGGGGTGGATCTGTGGAGGACGCTGTTATGGGGTGGATCTGTGGAGGACGCTGTTATGGGGTGGATCTGTGGAGGACGCTGTTATAGGGGATATGTGCTATGACACATAGGGCCATGAGGGGGAGGCAGCATAAGACATATAGCATCTTATGCTGGTCCCCCTCATGGCCCTATGTGTCCCCTCGTGTCCTAAACTGCGCACATAACTGCCTTTGCGTGTAAAGTGTTACTCCTGTGTAAAACAAACAATCTCTCTCCTATTGATAACAGGTCCGGCTGTACTCACTGTCACGATGAATGCACTGCAGCGAGCGGGAGCTGGCTGGCCGGCCGGCGCGTGACTGACATCACTTAGTAACGCTCCTTCCACTTCAGGAAGCAGGAGCGTTACTAAGTGACGTCAGTCACGCGCCGGCCGGGCCGCTCGCTGCAGTGGCATTTTCGGGTCGGCCAAATCGAGACTCGAGTATAAGACGAGGAGGCTTTTTGAGCACAAAAATATGTGCCAAAAAACTCGTCTTATACTCGAGTATATACGGTATTCCTGGCTGTTCAGGTGTTTGAAGATCCAGTAGTTTGTATATTGGGAGCAACTGAACATTTGAAATTAAAGAAAGAAGTACGATTGGTTCTGGGTAAAGTACTATTTCAAGCTACTCCTTATACTTAGGAAATGGATAAAGGAAGACCCGCCCACAGTGGGACAGTCGCGTGAATCAGTGGTTAATCTCATTAAAACTCAACGGGTTTCTGAGTGCTATACTAAAAATTCTGAAGGACTTGATGAGATATGGAATAAATGGCCATATTAGGTCGAGAAATTTTTATTTTTTATTTTTTCTCTCAGTTCCTCTCTCTCTCCTTTTTTCCATGGGGTGGCGGGTGGGTATTTGGGTGATAACTAATAAGGATAATATTTATTAAAGTGGTAATATGGATTGTGTTGTATTATGTTATTAGTGTGATGAATGTGTATACGTTTTCAAAAAGAAAAGAATAAAGTTAAAAAAAAACAAAAAGTGTATCTGCCGGGGCCTATGTTGTGATTGCCTTCACTCTAAACAGGAATTGCTGGCTTAAAAACCTGTGCAGCCACTTACTAAACTGATGATACCATTTAAGTGAGGACAATGGCACTTCTGCAACCTTGGTACACATACAGTTTTACTGCAGATTTCTCTGGGCCGTACACATAAGATTAAAGGTGGCCATACACATTAGGCCTTGTTTACACGTCAATTATTTGATCAATTATTTCCATCAGTTAGGTGCAGGTCTTTCCCTTATACCTTATCTCTGAGTATCCTCCACTACTGGTTTAGGCTCACAATAACTGATGGAAAAAACTAAGCAAATAACTGATGTGTGAACTGGGCCTTAGCTAGAAGTAGGTTGATGGTGGCACAACCGTTGAATGAATGATCATCTAATGAACAATGGTTTTGCACCTGTAACCATACATACTATAGTCCTCATTGCCCATCATAGTTGTCCAGACTGGCTATACGTATTCTGTGACACAGAGAAAACGGTGGTTAAATCTTTCTGGATATGTACTGTGAAAGGAAGATCATTTGTTAACAAGAGCTCTTTCATCTGACCATCAGATGGAAATGTTAAACATGGTCAACTGCTTTTCACACAATGAGGGTCTGACTAAAGTTGGCCAAAATGCCTCTTCATTCTTAAATTTCACCTGACGAATGTTTGTAGTGGTCGAGATCATCCATTTTCATCAACTGTAGTCTCATGTGCATGGGTACCTGAAAATGAAGTCTGTCACCTCCAAAATCAGTTTCAGAGTACAAAATACTAAAAGTGGCCCAGTTTTGTAGTCAGAAGGCAGGGCCAACACAAGTATGCAGGTCCAGCAACACCATATTGTGGCACATTATACCACTCCAACGCAGCCAAATACCACAGTCCATCACAAAATAAAGACGCCAGCAGCACAAAGTACATTCCCAAGAACTTCAACTGGCCGGCCATGAGGAAGACTAAGGCAGCCCCCTGGACATCAGCCCACCGGGAAATTTCCCTGTAAGGTCTATGGTCCATCTGCCCCTGTTAGTTCTCTTGCAACATAACCGTACTTTTCTTGTGAACTTACAGTCCTCCACCGAATACCTTAAAATACCTTAAATACAAAGAGGAATGTTTTAGGATTAGAGGACCCGATTTTAATAAGAATGGTTATGTTTTAGGAGACCTATACTACATGATGTTACACTTACTCTGAAACTAATTTTGGAGGTGACAGACTATCTTTAACAGCAGATGCTGCTAAAATAAGTTGGATCTACCAGTGCCACAGGCAGTGGCGACTCTAGGAACAATATATAGGGGGGGCACAAAGATACCACAGTCAAAAATGGGGGGGCACAAACAAAATAAGTATATATCAATAAGATTACAAAATACGAGTGAATTGCGATATGCAGGGATACAGTTATAATAAAGCAATTTACTTACAAAAGAAGCTACTCAGTCGTCTGCTGTGCCGTCCTCTGCTTGCATCCACGTATTCTTTCCCCTTCTTTCTGTCTCTCGTCAGTGCACAGGCGCACTGTTATGGTGGATCTGTGGAAGACACACTGTTATGGGGGATCTGTGGATGACACATTATGCCTCTCATTAGCCCTCATTATGCCTCTCATATCAGCCCCCATATCAGCCCTTATGCCTCATTAGCTCCCATATCAGCCCTTATGCCTCATTAGCCCCCATATCAGCCCTTATGCCTCATTAGCCCCCATATCAGCCCTTATGCCTCATTAGCCCCCATATCAGCCCTTATGCCTCATTAGCCCCCATTATGCCTCTTATTAGCCCCATTATGCCTCTTATTAGCCCCCATATGCCTCCAATTAGCCCCCATATGCCTCCTATTAGCCCCCATATGCCTCCTATTAGCCCCCATATGCCTCCAATTAGCCCCCATATGCCTATTAGCCCCCATATGCCTCCTATTAGCCCCCATATGCCCCATATGCCTCCAATTAGCCCCCATATGCCTCCAATTAGCCCCCATATGCCTCCTATTAGCCCCCATATGCCTCCTATTAGCCCCCATATGCCTCCTATTAGCCCCTATATGCCTCCTATTAGCCCCCATATGCCTATTAGCCCCCATATGCCTCCTATTAGCCCCATATGCCCCCATATGACTCCAATTAGCCCCGATATGCCTCCAATTAGCCCCCATATGCCTCCTATTAGCCCCCATATGCCTCCTATTAGCCCCCATATGCCTCCTATTAGCCCCCATATGCCTCCTATCAGCCCCCATATGCCTCCTATTACCCCATATGCCTCCTATTAGCCCCATATGCCCCCATTTGCCTCCAATTAGCCCCCATATGCCTCCAATTAGCCCCCATATGCCTCCTATTAGCCCCCATATGCCTCCTATTAGCCCCCATATGCCTCCTATCAGCCCCCATATGCCTCCTATTACCCCATATGCCTCCTATTAGCCCCATATGCCCCCATTTGCCTCCAATTAGCCCCCATATGCCTCCAATTAGCCCCCATATGCCTCCTATTAGCCCCCATATGCCCCCATATGCCTCCAATTAGCCCCCATATGCCTCCAATTAGCCCCATATGCCCCCATATGCCTCCAATTAGCCCCCATATGCCTCCAATTAGCCCCCATATGCCTCCTATTAGCCCCATAGGCCCCCATATGCCTCCAATTAGCCCCCATATGCCTCCAATTAGCCCCCATATGCCTCCTATCAGCCCCATATGCCTCCTATTAGCCCCATATGCCTCCTATTAGCCCCAAATATGCCTCCAATTAGCCCCAAATATGCCTCCAATTAGCCCCAAATATGCCTCCAATTAGCCCCAAATATGCCTCCAATTAGCCCCAAATATGCCTCCAATTAGCCCCAAATATGCCTCCAATTAGCCCCCATATATGCCTCCAATTAGCCCCCAAATAGCCCCCATATGCCTCCTATTAGCCCCCAAATATGCCTCCAAATGCCCCATATGGCTCCAATTAGCCCTTATATGCCTCCTATTAGCCCCCATAATGCCCCCAGCAGCCACATTTTTTATAAAATAAAAAATAAAAACACTTACCTCTCCTGTTCCTGGACGGACGCCGCCTGCCATTTTCTCCTCAGTCGACTGTGCTCTAAACTGGCGCGCACAGCGTGAGGTCACAGAGCGCCCTCACGCTGTGCGCAGCCCTGCACAGCCGACAGCCGAGGACCAGGAAGTGGTGAGTACAGAGCGTTCACCACTTCCTGGTCCTTCGGTACTAATGAGCGCTTCCATAATGGAAGCGCTCATTAGTATTCACTCTGGGGAATCAGCGGGGGGGGGGGCACCCGGGGGGGCAAGGGACAACATAGGGGGGGCAATTGCCCCCCCTCGCCCCCCTCTAGCGACGCCACTAGCCACAGGTGTATAAAATCCAGCCCCTAACACATTTGTGAAAGAATGGGTAATTCCACAGAGCTCGCTGAATACCAGGGTGGTCCTGTAAAAAGATGCCACCACTGACACAAGTCAATTTCGGGAATTTTTTTCCCTCCTAGATATTCCGAATCAAGAGGATCCTCTTGCTGTTGGTGTTCCACAGGGTGCTAGGTTTCGCTCTTTACGACTAACATCCTACATAATACAAACCTCTCACTCCTGTCTCCAAGACTTTTACCAGAGCTTCACCAGTTTTCTGAAACACCCTACCCCAAGCAATTAGGGTAATTCACAACATCCACAGTTTTAGGCACTCCCTAAAAAGACATGTTTTTAGGATAACCTATCACATCCTCTCATATTACTCTTCCCTACCCACTCCTCTTCAGCTTCATTCTTCTGAACCTGATCCATCATCAAACACTATCCACTACACCCCATGCACTCAGAACCACTTGAGATATCGGCTGGTGGCTGCAGCCTTATACCTACTCCCCCATTGTGTTATGATGGCGGACCATCGTACAAAAAAAGCACTTTTTTACCTTTTGTGTGACTCCTACCTCCTCATAGATTAAATGCTCTTGTGGACAGGTCCCTCATTCCTCTTATTTTATTTGTTGACTTGCTATGTAATGTATGATTCTGTTTGTACATGAACCCCCTGATTGTAAAGCGCTGCAGTATATGCTGGCGCTATACAAATAAAGATCATTATTATTATCAAGTGAAGATAATTTCCCCCCCGAGACATGAACTTCACTTGACACAAATGAAGTATATGTCCCCTGCCAATATTTTGGGTCACGTGAAGATCACGTTTCCCTGACTGATCAAATGAAGATTGTGTCCTTAACCTCAACTGTAGTTTTCAGTCAGAGGGTATATATACGAGGGTTGGAACTTTAATAGTGACAACTATATTACAGTAAGTCCTGCAGTCCGATGATCTGAACTTATTGTCGCTCTCATCTTTCCAAGGCCCCTTTAAAAATGAAAGTACCATATTTTTCGCCCCATAATACGCACTTTTTTTTTATACCTTACGTGGGGAGAAATGTCAGTGTGTCTTACAGGATGAATACTAACGAGTGCTTCCATTATGGAAGCGCTCATTAGTACTGGAGGACCAGGGAGTGGCGAATGCAGTGCTCCTTGTGCGGGCTCTGTACTCCCCGCTTTCCGGTCTTTATCTGCTGGCCGTCGCATGCTGTGCTGTGACCTGCGCACAACGTGAGGACGTCAGCGCTCTGTGACCTCACATCGTGCGATGTCTTGTCACGGCACTGCATGGCAGGAAGACCAGGAAGAGTGCTGGATGTTAGGAGTGGTGGTGTCCGGAGCAGGAGAGGTAAGTTGATTTATTTATTTTTTCGCTGCTCTGAGCTCTAACATTAGGGGTCTGATCTGAGGTCTGAATGGGGGATCTTATTCAGAATGCATTTTGGGGACACAGCTCCTTCTTCTGGAAGTACAGTGGGCTCCAGACCCAGGGTGCTGTTCTGAGGCACCTTGAGGTCCCCCAGAGACTATATCCAATCGATCCCTATGTCCGGATTCCACCGCAACGGGTATTGGTCACCTGCTGATGTGTATCACCGAAATACTATAGTTGTGGCTTCTCATAACCCCAAAAGATGAGACCATAACCTAACAGGCCCCCTGTCACCAGATTCTGTCTGTCATCATCCAAAAATGCTTCTCTATGTAGCGCTCAGAGCTGTCTTTTTATATTTTCCACTAGAAACCATCGAAAATCATGTCCCCCTGGGACAAAGAGTGAAAATGAAGCCTGAGATTAGGAACATAATCTTCATTTGTTTAATCGGGGGGACATAATCTTCACTTGATCGGATATTCCACTATCAACTGTGAGTGATATTACTGCAAAGTGGAAGCGTGACATAGTGGGAATAACTGAGACATGGCTGGATGATAGCTATGACTGGGCGGTTAATGTACAAGGTTACAGTCTGTTTAGAAAGGATCGTCAAAACCGGAGAGGGGGAGGGGTCTGCCTTTATGTAAAGTCCTGTCTAAAGCCCACACTCCGTGAAGATATAAGTGAGGGACATGAATATGTGGAGTCACTGTGGGTAGAGATACATGGAGCTAAAAACAATAATAAATTACTAATAGGAGTTTACTATAAACCACCTAATATACCAGAGTCCACAGAAAATCTACTACTAAACGAGATAGACGAGGCGGCAAATCATAATGAGGTGGTTATTATGGGAGACTTCAACTACCCAGATATAGACTGGGAAACTGAAACTTGTATATCTCATAAGGGAAACAGGTTCTTGGCAATAACCAAAGATAATTACCTCTCCCAACTGGTTCAGGAACCGACTAGAGGGACGGCCATACTGGACTTAGTATTAACCAATAGCCCTGACAGAACAACAGACGTGCAGGTTGGGGGACACCTGGGAAATAGTGACCATAAAGTAATAACCTTCCAATTATCATTCAAAAGAGCGTTTCTACAGGGAGGAACAAAAATACCAAACTTCAAAAAAGCTAAATTTAGCCAACTAAGAGAGACCATAGGCCGAACTAACTGGGACAAGGTCCTCAAAAATAAAAATACAGCCACAAAATGGGATATCTTTAAAAACATCCTAAAATCTCATTGTGACAGGTACATACTGTATGGTAATAAAAGGTTAAGGAACAAAAAGAAACCAATGTGGATAAACAAAACTGTAAAGAAAGCAATAAATGACAAAAAGAAAGCATATAATTCACTGAAACAAGAGGGTAGCACGGAAGCACTAAAAAAACTATAAGGAAAAAAATAGAACATGTAAAAAACAAATAAAAGCGGCCAAACTAGAGACCGAGAGATTAATTGCCAAAGAGAGTAAAACTAACCCTAAAATGTTCTTCAATTATATAAATGTTAAAAAGTATAAATCTGAAGGTGTCGGCCCTTTAAAGAGTAATGAGGGGGGAGTCGCAGAGAGCGACGAGGAGAAAGCAAAGCTGTTAAATAGTTTTTTCTCCAATGTATTCACTGAGGAAAATAAACTGTCAGATGACATGCAGAATGTAAAAATAAATTCCCCATTAAAAGTGTCCTGTCTGACCCAGGAAGAAGTACATCAGCGACTTAAAAAGACTAAAATAGACAAATCGTCAGGACCGGATGGCATACACCCCCGTATCCTAAGGGAATTAAGTAATGTCATAGCCAGACCCTTATTTCTGATATTTGCAGACTCTATACTGACAGGGAATGTCCCACAGGATTGGCGCATGGCAAATGTGGTGCCAATATTCAAAAAGGGGCCAAAAACAGAGCCTGGAAACTATAGGCCGGTAAGTTTAACATCTGTTGTGGGTAAACTGTTTGAAGGTTTTCTGAGAGATGCTATGTTAGAGCATCTTAACGGAAATAAGCAAATAACGCCATATCAGCATGGCTTCGTGAGGGATCGGTCATGTCAAACTAATTTAATCAGTTTCTATGAGGAGGTAAGTTCTAGACTTGACAGCGGCGAATCAATGGATGTTGTATATCTGGACTTCTCCAAAGCATTTGACACTGTACCGCATGAAAGGTTAGTATATAAAATGAGAATGCTCGGACTTGGAGAAAACGTCTGTAAGTGGGTAAGTACCTGGCTCAGTGATAGAAAACAGAGGGTGGTTATTAATGGTACACACTCAGATTGGGTCACTGTCACTAGTGGGGTACCTCAGGGGTCAGTATTGGGCCCTATTCTTTTCAATATATTTATTAATGATCTTGTAGAAGGCTTGCACAGTAAAGTATACATTTTCGCAGATGACACTAAACTGTGTAAAGTAATTAACACTGAAGAGGACAGTATACTGCTACAGAGGGATCTAGATGGATTGGAGGCTTGGGCAGAGAAGTGGCAGATGAGGTTTAACACTGATAAATGTAAAGTTATGCACATGGGAAGGAATAATGCAAGTCATCCGTACATACTAAATGGTAAAACACTCGGTAACACTGACATGGAAAAGGATCTAGGAATTTTAATAAACAGCAAACTAAGCTGCAAAAACCAGTGTCAGGCAGCTGCTGCCAAGGCCAATAAGATAATGGGTTGCATCAAAAGGGGCATAGATGCCCGTGATGAGAACATAGTCCTACCACTTTACAAATCATTAGTCAGACCACACATGGAGTACTGTGTACAGTTCTGGGCTCCAGTGAACAAAGCAGACATAGCAGAGCTGGAGAGGGTCCAGAGGAGGGCAACTAAAGGTCCCTGAAAGATTATTAAAATTAGGGCTATTCACTTTAGAAAAAAGACGACTAAGGGGAGATCTAATTACTATGTATAAATATATCAGGGGTCAGTACAGAGATCTATCCCATCAGCTATTCATTCACAGGACTGTGACTGTGACGAGGGGACATCCTCTGCGTCTGGAGGAAAGAAGGTTTGTACACAAACATAGAAGAGGATTCTTTACGGTAAGAGAGCAGTGAGACTATGGAACTCTCTGCCTGAGGAGGTGGTGATGATGAGTACAATAAAGGAATTCAAGAGGGGCCTGGATGTATTTCTGGAGCGTAATAATATTACAGGCTATAGCTACTAGAGAGGGGTCGTTGATCCAGGGAGTTATTCTGATTGCCTGATTGGAGTCGGGAAGGAATTTTTTATTCCCCTAAAGTGAGGAAAATTGGCTTCTACCTCACAGGGGTTTTTTGCCTTCCTCTGGATCAACCTGCAGGATGACAGGCCGAACTGGATGGACAAATGTCTTTTTTTGGCCTTATGTACTATGTTACTATGTTTAGGAACCAAGTAAAGCTACAGAGCCAGATCGCCGAGTGCCAAGGAGCATGGTGCATAAAAGTCTCCAACGCTCTACAGATTCTGTAACTGTATGATACAAACCTCCTCTGCCATTAACATCAGCACAAATCTGTGTGCGGGGACCTTCATGGCATCGGTTTCCTTGGCCGTGCAGCTGCATGCAAGCCTTACATCACGAAGCCCAATGCCAAGCGTCAGATGGAGTGGTGTAAAGCAGGCCAGTACTAGACTCTGCAGCAGAGGAAACATGTCCTGTGGTGTGATGAAATACACTCTGTCAGTCTGATGAATGAGCCTGAGTTTGGCGAATGCCAATAGAATATTACCTGAAGGTGTGGTGCCAACTGTAAAGGTGGATTAAGACTACTTTCACACCAGCGTTAATATTTTCTGGTATTGAGATCCCTCATAGGGGCTCAGTACCGGAAAAAAAATGCTTCAGTTTTGTCCCCATTCATTGTCAATAGGGACAAAACGTAACTGAAAAGAACGGAATGCTCCAAAATGCATTCCGTTTCGTTTGGTTGCGATTTCATACCGGAGAGCAAACCGCAGCATGCGGGCAGATTAACCGGAAAAGGAATTCATAGGAATGTTCATTCCCGATAATCGATCCTGAACATCGGGATATTTCAATCCAGCTGAAAGGGGTTTTCCAACATTTTTATACTGATAACCTATCCTCTGGATAGGTCATCAGCATCTAATCAGTGATGGTCCAACACCCAGGACCCTCGCCGGTCAGCTGTTTAAGAAGGCATCGGGGCTCCTGTGAGTGCTGCATCCTTCTCTCTGCTCACCAAGCACAACGTGCGTGGTATCGCGCTCAGCCACAATCACGTCAATGCGGCTGAGCTGCTCGTAGGCCACGTGACAGATGAACTTGTCATCACTGGACTAGTAAAAGCTGAGAGAAGGCCTCAGCGCTCATGGTGCCTTCACAAACAGCTGATCAGCGGGGGTTCTGGGTGTCGTATCCCCACCGATCAAATACTGATGACCTATCCTAGATCATCAGTATAAAAATCTTGGAAATTCCTTTTAAGTTTCAGTGAATGGAAACTCTTCAGCATACCAAGACATGTTGGGCAATTTTATGCTACCAACTTTGTGGGAACACCATTTTCTGTTCCAGCATGATTGTGCCCCAGTGCATAAAGTTACAGAGTGCACTATCTGTATATCTATCTATCATCAATCCTTATCTATGCAAAATACCTATAACTCTATGCAACAACAAAAAAATCAACAAAAAGTAAGCAGTCGCGTTGCTGCTGAACCATCGGGTAACCTGACCCCCTTGTTATGTAAGAGCATTTAGTTATGATTTGACCTGCTGTTACAGTTGGGTGTATGTTTCAGTACAGGTCATGGAATGCTTAACATGCATTCCTGGAAAGTTATTTCCACCTATATCTCTTCCATGAAAGTACAGTACAGGCCAGTAAACCCTCATCAGCAATTTCCAAGTAAACAGGTGAGGTTTGTGTCTACAGCCCTCAGGTGGAATCTACTGCTGGTCACTCACGTGGCACTTCCCCTAACTTTACTAGGCTCTTGTGAAACTTACTGAACATACTGTATAGATTGGGTTAGTGAGAAGGAAGCTGTTACTTTGAGAAGCTGATCACAGGACGGTCATGCGGTTCTTCCTTTTTTTTTTTGTTTTCCTAGAAGACCAGGGAAATGGCCTGTTTGCCTGTCAGATAAAAGCATGCTTGGCTACTTCCAGGTTTGCGTCATCTTACTTTTACATAATTATATTGCAAAACTTCCAGTAAAGTCCTTAAAAGAAATTTGGGAAAGAAATGCTGCAAATATTCAAAACATTTTGTAATACAACTTGCATGTGTCATCAGTGGGCCAATAGAAGCCTCTGCACGCTTCTTCCGCCCGTTTCATACGTCGGCCCGTATGAAACTACTGGACCACCATGACAATGGAACGCCACCGCTCTCTTCTAATAGGCTGGTTTCACATCACGTTTGTGCCATGTTTTTTAATGTAAAAATGAAGCAAACCAGTAGAACTCTATGCTTTTCCATCCCGCAGAGAGATTAATGTATACTTTTTTTACAATGGAACTGGCATCCGTCTGACGCATATGTTTAAAATGTACATTTTTTGTATACATTAAACATAAGACAAAAATGTAATGTAAATTCAGCCTTAGCAATGGCTCCAGTCATAGGGTAAGCATCCAGAGCCCCATGTGATGTCACTGTCCCTTAAGGCGCCCATATTCAATAGCCTCACAATTCCCTCATATACATGCACATTCAGTTCAGTCAAATATGTTTAGTGCCCTGGAGCAGGGGTACTGTGAAGTCTGGACTTTTTGGGATGTTTGCCCCTATTTCCCCTATGTAAAGTCATCAACTTTACATAGGGGAAAGGGTATAAAAGAAGAAAAACTAATGACATGGCCTCCTTGTTCACCTGATCTGAACCCCATTGAGAACCTGTGGTCCATCATCAAATGTGAGATTTACAAGGAGGGAAAACAGTACACCTCTCTGAACAGTGTCTGGGAGGCTGTGGTTGCTGCTGCACGCAATGTTGATGGTGAACAGATCAAAACACTGACAGAATCCATGGATGGCAGGCTTTTGAGTGTCCTTGCAAAGAAAGGTGGCTATATTGGTCACTGATTTGTTTTTGTTTTTGAATGTCAGAAATGTATATTTGTGAATGTTGAGATGTTATATTGGTTTCACTGGTAAAAATAAATAATTGAAATGGGTATATATTTGTTTTTTGTTAAGTTGCCTAATAATTATGCACAGTAATAGTCACCTGCACACACAGATATCCCCCTAAAATAGCTAAAACTAAAAACAAACTAAAAACTACTTCCAAAAATATTCAGCTTTGATATTAATTAGTTTTTTGGGTTCATTGAGAACATGGTTGTTGTTCAATAATAAAATTAATCCTCAAAAATACAACTTGCCTAATAATTCTGCACTCCCTGTATATCCTGTTTGTTTGCACTGTATTTGCACGACACTGAGGAAAGGGATAATGAATACTGAGAGACTTTTGGGATTTTCTAGCTAATAATGAGAAGTGAATTATAAGGGTTAAAGAAGAGTATGTATTGGAGGGTAAAAGTCAGACTTGTTTACCACAGACCGAGACAGACTGGCCATTTGGATGTCTGGTTTAAATATGTTATTATGTCTGAAAACGTGTTTTAGTCTTGAATAGTCATTCCCATTGACATTTATTGAAGTGCTAATGCAAGTCTATGACCCATGAAAATTGTAACATTGCATCTTTTTGGACTATGTTTCTCCACTCCACCCCTCCCACTAGAAGGTCCTAGTTCAGCTAGAGACTGTATATTAGGAGAGCCGTCAGTGCTTAGAAGAAGAGACTTTGCTGGACTACTTAAGTGACCAGAAGAAGATGCTGAGATAGGGATGCTGAGCCACAGACCATGGGTCACCAGCCCTGTGACCAAGGAGCTAGCTGGATTACTGAGACACAGACCATGGGCCACCAGTCTTTGGACAGTGTACCAGTCTTGTGAGGGAGGGACAACTAGCTGGATGATCCTGGATGAGCCAATCAATGCTGCAACAGAGGGGCCCTAGCAGAATGAGCAGAATGCCATTCTGTGCTCGTCTGTGAATGAGGGTGGTTGGATGTGACAATGTCAGCCAGGAAAACGATCTTAGGGAGTCTGAGAAAGTCAGAAATCATTCAAGCATATTGCAGGGAGAGTGAAGGGAAAGGCTTCCAAAGAAGAATTGTGTGTGTTGTGTAGAATAGGGACGAGCAGGGCAGACAAGCAGGGCAGCTGACATTAAGGGAGGGAGAAGACAGGAGATGTGACTGTCTGTGCCTATCAGAAGTTCAAGTGCCGCAGTGCAGACCTCAAAAACAGCTATCTACAAGCAAATACTTTCATTTTTTTTTATCTCCATTTTGACAGAAATTCCTTTTTTGTGAGGTTCAATTTAATTAAGCAGGCAGGAGCATACATACGTGATTACTGCAGCAATTCCCAAGGTGTAGCAGCAATCTACCTGTGTGCATTAAGGTGAAATTAAGCATTAAGCCTCAATTGTCCGTTTACGTTTATTCAGTTTCCACAAGGTGCAATTAAAATTTTTGTTCTGTAGGGTTCAATTTAAAGGGGTCCGACACCCTGCACCTCCGCCGATCAGCTGTATAAAGGGAATGTGGGCGCAGTGTGCATGTGTCTTCTCCAGTCTGTCTTCCTGCTTGCTGCTGCTTTGCCATAGATATAGCAGCAGCAAGCAGGAAAAGACACGGGAGATGGCATGTGCATACTGCGTGCTCTTTCCCTTCATACAGCTGATGGGGGAGGGTGTGCCAGGTGCCAGATCCCCGCCAATTTGATACTGATGACCTATTACATCAGTAACTGAGAGGCCCCAAAATTTCCAGGCTACGGAAGGGTTCCAGACCAAAGACCCAGAGCCAGAATGTGGGTAGTAGCAGCACCAACTATCCAGGCAGAAGTAGTAGTGGTAGTAGTAGTAGGCCAGAGTTGCCCCTACTGGCTTCGGAAAGGCGCAACATTGTAGTTGAGAAGAAAGAGGATGAGATTGTGGATTGGATGGCTCACTTCTCCTCTCAGTCGCAGTAGCATGACGTGGAGGTGACTTCAGAGTCCGACACCGTGCCCTGGAGCCAGGGGTCACAGTATTCCTCCTGTTTCTCTTTTTTGCAGCCCTAAAGAAGACTTTCAGTGGAGTCCTCTCAGTCTTCACTGGCGGTGCTCCTTCCTTTTTCCTACGAAATTACAAGAAAACCCACCACACCATATGGCAGATAGTCAAGAGAATCTCCCTGTTGACAACTTGTGTGAAAGCCCTCAGTGTTTGGGCTGCCCTGAGGAGAAGGTTGGGGAGGAGACTGGTGACCCCATGCATACCTGCGTTGATGGTGATGGTAATAGTGGCACCCATAGCCATGGCACTAGCGTAGCGGGCAGCGACAGAGGCAGTTGGGGCAAATGCAGAGCAGGGAAGGGGAGCCCATGAGCCCAACATGATATCTCACAGTTTGAAGAAAGCGGCAGGGAGGGTGATGACGATTGTGTGCTGGACAGGACCTGGGAGCCACATCGGGGTGCTGAAAAGGAGGCAACATCAGTGGAAAGGGGCAGTGGCAGCAGCAATAAGGAGCAGAGGCCACGTACCTCCTAAAGAACAGCCAGTGCCATGCCTGTTTTAGGATCTGATTATGCCGGTGATGCTGTGGGTCGGTTAGGCCCAAAACGTGCCAGAGCTAAGCCCAGCGTGGCTGCCTTTAGGTCTGTGCGAGCAACTTCTGTATGGTGCTTTTTCTTCACAAGGCAGGCACACAAAACCACAGCGGAGTGCAAGATCTGCAAGACTAAAATAAGCCGTGGCCGTTCAAACACAATTAAAGGCACCAGAGGTCTATTGCAGCACATGGGGCGGCATCACCGGATCCTTTGGGAAAATACAACTGGCCAGCATTACCAATCAGAAAAAGTGTGTCCTTCTTCTCCTGACCCTCTTTGTGGCAGCCACTAGGGATGAGCGAATCGACTTCGGATGTAACCAGCGAAGTCAATTCGCATAAAACTTCATTTAAATACTGTACGGAGCGAGCGATCCATACAGTATTAGAATGTATTGGCTCCGATGAGCCGAAGTTAGTACTTTGCAAAGTCTCATGATAACTTCATAAATTGATTTCTACTGTAAAAAAACTTTTCCTGAACTCGGGTTCGGTTCCAAGTGGTACCTTGGAACCGAACCCGAGTTCGGGAAATGTTTTTTTACAGTAGAAATCAATTTATGAAGTTATTACGCAAAGTCTCACGAGACTTCACAAAGTAATAACTTTGTCTCATTGGAGCCAATACATTCTAATACTGTACGGAGCGCTTGCTCCGTACAGTATTGAAACAAAGTTTTATGGGAATCGACTTCAGATGTTTCACCCGAAGTTGATTCGCTCGTCCCTAGCAGCCACCCTGCATCCCGAAGCAATATGGAATCATTGTCATCACCATCACCTTCTTCTTTTCCTGCTAAGACTCCTCCTTGTCCTTGGCTCCATAGTGAGACATCTATAACGGAACGTTTGGCCATGAAAAAACTTTTCTCCACCAACAATTAGCTTGTCTAAATACAGAACACCCACCTGGCCACATTGCTGGCGGTGCAGTCTCTGCTATTGTAGCAGAGCCTTGTTGTACTATCACGTGGTGGAGAATGCGGGCCACTCCTTGAGATTCTCGCTATGCGGCAAGCTGCACTCCACAGTGGACACTTGGAGCATCTGTTACGTGCAGGGTCAGTACATGTCTTTCATGGCCCACTGAGTCTATGTTTTTTGCGGCAGCGGGGAGGCAGCACCCCAGCAACATGGCCAGGCCCTTTTCACCCCCTACCACTATATCATGGGGCTGGCTCCCACAGCAGGTACCTATATTCCTCCCCCACTTCCTCCTCTATGGACACGGTCAGCAACAGCAGCAGGGCACAGCGTCACTCACACTACCCATCCTTCCTATCACATGTGCAGGTCAGGCGTTGGTTGTCATTAGATCATTATGTACCTGGCTGGAGGCATAAGGAGGGCTTGGGTGGCCCACTGGGAAAATTTCCCTCTAGGGTCTATGGCCATTCCGTCCCTGGTGAATAATTTAGACTAATCACCTCTGGATAGCTTACACCAACCTAGTAATGGTCTCCTGAATTGTGTTTCTGCCTCGCTGCTAACCTACCTTCAACACCCTCAAGTCCTTCTCAGTCTTGCCCCTGACTGTGCTTCTCTCCATCCCTGTCTAGATAACCTTTCCTCTACATATCTGCCACCAGCTGGCTGTGAATCATCTGGACTAAATCCATAGAGAGTGGAAATGCCTGATCCACCTTTCACCAACATCTCCTGTCACGGGAGGTTGAGAGACTTCCACACACATTAGATGTGGGATCCCTCTTATACGATAAGATGTGCTGATGACAAACAGTAATCTTTATGTCCACATGAAAGGTGCAATCACCCGACAAACGATTGTCATTCTATGGGCGGACATGTTTCCACAGGGCAACAATCGGGGATTGCTTGGTCAGTCTTGGACAGTGTAAATGGGCCTTTACACAGAGCACTGCAGTTTTACAGCACAGACCAAGAACATTGCAAGGCAAACACTTCGTGCCCTGACCTCGTAATCCTATCCCCGGAAGCAAAGTGGAGTATCCTGTTGGTAAAAGCAGAAATGCTGACAAAAATAGTATTAACAAGGGAATGTCTATCTACCAACAGCTCAGTCACCATCAGCAGAAATCTGTCTGTTACAACATCAGAGACATCAGGGTCACACTGGAGACGACTCTTCGTTATTGCACTTGGGTATGAAACTGCACGCCAGGAGATAATATTTATCACTCCCAAGTTATTTTTACGGGGCCAAAGTTCCTGTATTGGTTGGTGTAAAACAGGAAGAAGAGATGATATCTCACAGGAGATGATGTAACCCTAGGCCCCAGCTGTGTGTCTCCTGGAGGAGAAGAGATAATGGCAGTGTAGCCTGCCCGGTCATACAGACACGTGTAATCAGCATCCTCCATGGGGATCCTGAGCAGAGCACACACTACAATACACACATTCAGCTACATTGTGGGGGTAGTCGGATCACATTCATTAGCGATCATTGTTGCATGCAGTTAATGGATATTCTGGTTAGAACAAGTTATCTCCTAAGCACTAGACAGGGGATAACTGTAAGGCTACTTTCACATCTGCGTTTTTAATTCAGGTTTTGAGATCCGGCAGAGGATCTCAAAACCTGAATGAAGACCGTTCCATTTATATCCTGATGGCTCAGTTTCTGTCGGATCCATTTGTATTAAATCAAAACTGAACAAACCGTTATCAGGCATGAAAATTCATTGTAAGGGTACTTTCACACTAGCGTTTTTTGATTCTGGCAGGCAGTTCTGGCAACGGGATTGCCTGCCGGATCCCGCAATCCGTGTACAAACGTGTCCATTAGAAGGATCCGGTGAAATACCAGATCCGCCTCATCCGGTGTCATCCGGAATAACGGATCTGGTATTTTAAAGATCAAAAGAAAAAATAGCTCCTACTATGACCTAAGACCTGTAAAACCGGATCCGGCGATGCAGCATTTTCCAGAACACTTGGTACCGGATCCGGCATTAATACATCTCTATGGGACTTAATTCCGGATTCGGCAAGTGTGGTATTGTTCCTGGATTTTGGCCGGAAAAAATACTGCAGCAGGGACTGAACGGAAGACATCCTGAATGCATAGTAAACAGATTGCTTTCCATTCAGAATGTATTAGGACAAAACTGATGCGTTTTTTTTCCGGTATTGAGACCCTTTACCGGATTTCAATACCGGAAAAGAATAACGCTAGTGTGAAAGTACCCTTAGTCAATGGCCGCCTGATCAGTTTTTTTCTATAACGAAAAAAAATAAAAAAAGATCAGCCAAAATTTACTTATAGGCTACTTTCACACTAGCGTTTTTGCTGGATCCGGCAGGGTTCAGCAAAAATGCTTCCGTTACTGATAATACAACCATCTGCATACGTTATGAACGGATCTGGTTGTATTATCTTTAGCATACCCAAGACGGATCCGTCATGAACTCCATTGAAAGTCAATGGGGGACGGATCCGTTTTCTATTGTGTCAGAGAAAACGGATCAGTCCCTATTGACTTGCATTGTCCGTCCCCTTGCTCCGCATCCCAGGACATAAAGCAAACGGCAGCATGCTGTGGTTTGCTCTCCGGTATCAGAACTGAACAGAATGCATTTTGGAGCATTTCAGTTCTGTTCAGTTACGTTATGTCCCCATTGACAATAATGGGGACAAAACGGAAGCGTATTTTGTCCCGGTATTGAGACCCTATGACGGATCTCAATACCAGACAATATTAACACTAGTGTGAAAGTAGCCTATCATTGATTTTCATGCCTGATCAGGTTTGTTCAGTTTTGCAAACCGGACACAAAAATGCTGCTTGCCGCGGTTTTGTGTCCAGCACCAAAACACAACTGAACTGATGCTTCCTGATCAGTTTTGTCCCCACTGACACTTTCATACTTGCAGTAGCCTTTTCCGGCAGGCTGTTCTGGTGGGGGAATAGCCTGACAGATCCGTGCTACCGCAACTCCACCGTGCTGCCGGAAGTCCACTCCGGCCCCATTCCTTATAATGGGGGCAGGCCGAGAGGCGGCCAGAATAAAACTACAGAACGCTGCGGTTCTTGTCCGTTTGTCCATTTTTTTTTGCATATTTGCCATGCTGCAGCCGGACCTTCGGCCTGCCTGATTAAAGTGAATGGGGCCGGAGCAGGCTTCCGCCAGCACGGTGGACTTGTGGTAGCAGGGATCCAGCAGGCTGTTACCCTGCCGGAACAGCCTGCCGGACCCTGCCACCGCAAGTGTGAAGGTAGCCTTGAATTCAGATTTTGAGATCCTCTGCCGGATCTCAAAACCTGATTTAAAAGCGCAGATGTGAAAGTAGCCTTGGGCTACTTTCATACTTGCGTTTGTAATCCCGGTATCAATACCGCAATTAAACGGATGCGTTCTGATTTTGCACATCAGGATGCATCTGTTCCGTTAGGATGCTGTTGTGTGAAATCCAAATGGAAAAAAACGGATCCCTCACTACAAACATTGAAAGTTAATGGGTGACGGATCCGTTTTTCTAGGTTCCTATGTTTTATTCTTGTCCATTTTGCAGACAAGGATAGGACATTTGTGAAGGAGTAAAAAAAAAATGGGGGCAGGCTCTCGGCCAGTATCCTTGTTTTTGTGGACCGCAAAAATGGCTACGGCCATGTACATGAGCCCTAAGAGTTATCCCCTATCCAGGGATAAATAGGATACCCCTTTACAGGGCATCTGTCAGCAGATTTGTGCCTATGGGGGTGTAAATCAGTTCCATTGGGGGTTGTTTTGGCAGTAAGCCCATGTTTTTTTGTAACTTCCATTCACATGAATAGGGCGGTCTCCTTGGAAATTTCTGCAACACAATCTGTGTGAATACGCCCTGAACGAAATGTAAATAAACAATTAACGGCCGCACTGGAACATTCGCTTCTGACGAGTCACTAAGGAGTCAGTGATCTCATTACCTTTACAAATGCAAATATGGCAACAGGAATGAAAAGGGGAAGCTGACACAACCGGCAGGAACAAGGCGACTGAAATCCTGTGACGCCTTAGAAAAAACCTACAGTTAAGTAAACAGCTCTCAGGTTCCCTCTGACAGATTACTCACTATCACAACCGCCACCTGGGAGGGAGGGGGAGATGTTTTTGTACAAACGTTGGCACAGGGTTTCCATGCTGACAACGACAACATCCCTCAGCAATATTGGTGGAGTGATCGAATACACTGGGGAAAAATACAACGCAAGAGAAAAATCCACGAGCGCTGAGGAAAACAGGAACGGAGCCGCTGGAAAATCTGCATGCCTGATTTGGAAACTTCGGCTGATTATACTCTTTCATGAATCAACTATTTAGCATATGATTAGTTATGCACGTTCTTGTCATGTAATTGCATTGTTAGTGTTTTCCCCCTGGTGGTGGAACTATCTTTTTCTTCTTGTATAATACACTTTAAAACCTGTTCTCACATTCCCTAATAGCTCAGTGTGTTATTAGGTTAATTCCCAAGCAAAAGGTCACTGGTTGGAATCCAGGAGCAGCCATGAAGAAGATTTCCCAAGAAAAGAGAAACAGCATCATCCAGCTCATCGATAGTGGTATCTCGGCCAAGAAAATTGCCAAACTGCATCATGTGAGCACCATGACAGTTGGAAGAATACGAAATAAAGTCCGTCCATCCATTCCAAAGCCAAGAGGTGGACATCCAGGCAAAATATCGGAGTCAACAAGTCATCTCATCACAAGGTCTATCAGTTCTGGTGCGACAAACACAGCAGTGGTGGCGGCTCGTATGCTTCGTAATAGTCAGATCAAAGACGTCTATGCAAGCACCGTGCAACGCGCTTTACACAAGTCTGGAATGGTAGCCTGAAATAAGGTGAAGAAGCTTTGATTTTAATATTGTCATAAGAAACATCGGCTTGAGTTTGCAAAAAAGTACGATCGGTGGAGAGTAGAAGATTGGCAATGGGTGATTTGGAGCAACAGGTCAATAGACTGGACTCTGATGGGTGCAAATGGGTCTGAAAGAAACAAGGGAAAAGGGGGATAACGGATCGAGAAATTGAAGGAACTGTCAAGTTCGGTGAAGGACTTGATGATATGGGGTTGTTTCATAGCTAAAGGCATTGGATACTTGACCAGGATCGATGGTGGTCCAAATGCTGAGCTATATGTGAGTATCCTACAAGACAAGTTACTTCATACACTCAAGTACTATGGGTATGAAAAGGACGACGTAGTGTTCCAGCAGGACAACGACCCGAAGCATACGTCGAGATTGCCAAAAAATGGTTCAATGACAATGAAGTAGAGGTGCTGGATTGGCCTCCACAGTCCCCAGACCTCAGCCCAATCGAACACTTGTGGGTAGAGTTGAAGAAAAAGCTGTATTCGTACCCAAGTGAGTCGATCAGTATGCACCAACATTGGGAACGCGTAGAAGAGACCTGGGAACAGATTTTGGTCGAGACATGCTTGAATCTGATCGAGAGCATTCCCAGAACGATTTAGACAGTGTTGAAAGCCAAAGGTGATCTACAAAATACTAACAAAACAATAAAAATTAAAATTCTGAATTTTAGGTGCAAAACAGTAACAATGCAGTGACATGAAAATAATCTGCATAACTAATCATATGCAAAATAGCTGCGAGTCCAATTTCTGTATGAGATAGCCAAAATGATTGCCTATAAAATGATGGTAGTCTCACGTTCTAAGCTGTAGTGGATGCTGAGATATGGAGCCTGAAAGTCAAAAGTTCAAAACATTGTTATCCTTTTGCTCATCAGTGTATACAATAAATATAACTATAGATCCACCATTCACAATAGATGGTGGTGGCAACAGCTTGTCTAACCCCCTACTCACCTCTGCACAGGTCACAGAGCATGGAAACTCTCCCATAGAAGTCAATTGGGTCAGCTCCTGTGCATTGTGTCTATGGGTCTATGGCCCATGGTGGCTGCTGTAAAGCATCTCTCTAAATGCTGATAAGAATAGCTCTGCCAAAATGGCCGCCCCTTAATCATGTTCTGGATATAGAATTAAACAGAAATTTACAATCAGAAAATAAAAACAGATTAGAAAAAAGGATATATGTCACTATCTGGTTTTAACAGATAGAAAAAAAATATAGGAGACACATTCTCATCCCTTTAAATTGTCCTCCTTAGTTCCAACTATCAACTTTCAGGGGAACCAACCATTCCTTCATTTCTATAAGGATGTATTTGTTAATGTCTAACGTGTACATTGTGGAGTTTTACAAATCAAAACCTTAGGGGAAGATTTTTCCAGCCGAAAAGTGAACAGATCAGCAGGAAGTTAAAGGTGGCCATACATATTAGATAGAAGTTGGTTGATGGTTGAAAAAACATATTGGCCGTTACAGGTCCATATTTAGTCCACATTGCCCATACACATTCAATGATATCGGACGATGGACGAATGATCTTACTGGGAACGTTGTTTCAAAGAAAGATCATTTACGAACAATCTGTATCTGGTCAAAAGATCTTTCAAACTACTATTAGAACGTTAGTTTTAGTTGAAATTGTTCATTTTGATCAACTTTAGACTAATGTGTATGGCTCCTTAAAGGGGTTTTGCCACCTCAGACAATGGGGGCATATCACTAGGATATGCTCCCATTGTCTGATAGGTGCGGGTCCTACCTCTGGGACCCGCACCTACAATGAGAACGGAGCAGGGAAATGAACGGAGGGCGCACTGTGCATGCGCAGCTGCCCTCTATTAATTTCTATGGGGCCATCGAAAATTGCTGAGCACTGGCTCAGCTATTCCCATCTGCCCCAAAGAAATGAATGAGAGCAGGGGCCGCACGCACTGCGCTCCCATTCACTATGGGAGCAGCGGGGAGCAACGCTTGGTGGTGGACGGACCCCGGGGGTCTTCCAGCCACAGCTCTCCCCGCTCCATTCTCGTTGTAGGTGCAGGTCCCAGAGGTGCGACCTGCACCTACCAGACAATGGGGATATATCGCTAGGATATGCCCGCATCGTCGTATAGGTGCGGGACCTGCACCTATAGGAGCCCTGCACCTATAGGAGCCCTGCAAAGTGGTGGCTTGAAGACTCTGGTCCGGCCACCACTAAGAGCTCTCCCGATAGAAGTGAATGACCGGCCATCGCTCCCAATCACTTCTATAGGCCCCATAGGAAATGAATGGAGGGTAGCTGTGCATGAGCAGTGCGCCCTCTGCCACTTTCAGGGCTCCGTTCTTGATAAAGGTAGGATCCGCACCTATCAGACAATAGGGGGCATATCCTAGCGATATGCCCCCATTGTCTGAGATGGGAATACCCCTTTAAGCCCTGTCTTCTCTGCTGGGATTCTATAAGACTGGTTGTTTAGCAACATGCAGAAAATCCTGCAGACTGACAGAGAGCAGGGCAAGATTATCTCCTGGTTACTGCTGTCATTTCTAGGTTTAGCTTTCCTATAAGTGCTTGATATCAAAATGGAAGATGAACAGTTTTGTTTTACATAACCTGAAAGTGGGAAATGTCTTAGTGGCCAAGGCCCATAGGTAAATTTGACTCTGGCTACTGTAGGGAGGAGTGGGAACTTAAAGTGGCCCTGGAAAAGAAACTTAAAGTGGCCCAATGTTGTAGGGGAGAGAGCCAGCACAAGGAGGCTGGATCACCAATAACATAGTGCTGCACAAAATATCACCCCAACAGAACGAAATACCACAATGCGGCACAAAATACTGTCCAGAAGCTGCCCTTCTGTGGTGGCCAGTGCCATGCAGGAGAATACAGCTCTACCTACCTCTTACATCCAGTGACTTCTCCTCTGATGTAGAAGTTCTCGTTCCTCATCTTCTCCATTCAGCCCAGACTGCCATGACAACTTCTAAGGACAGCAATACAGTTGAATTCAAGAGGGTACCTGTAGCCACTGACCTGATACATAGGTATCTTCCTCTTCTGGGAGCATCAGATCTTTATGTACCATGACTCAGGAGCAGGACTCAGGCAGCCTCCCTGGTATTGGCCCACCAGGGTCTATTGTAAGTTTGATCCTGGCTGCTAGACCAAAGTCATCTTTAGTAAAGATACTGTATAAGCATTTATATATATATGGATCAGGGGAGAATGTATTTCATAATCAAGAGATTCCGAATTTAGAAAAAAGGATGGTTATACAGGGTATTGTGTTGATGGAGCAAATACTGTATATGAATGTGTTTGTGTTTAAAGAGCACCTGTCACCGCTCCTGACAGGCCTGTTTTAATAGCTTCATGCATTCCCCATGTAATAACAATTCTGGAGCATCTATTCTCATGTCTGTATGTTGTGCCGTTCCTTTATTATTTCTACTAGTAGATATGAATGAATTGCTAGCAGTCTGCAGTAAGGGTACAGGGGGAGGTAAGAAGTTGGGGGGGTGTACCTGCACAGTCTTACTCTATCCAATCAGTGCTGCCATTTTCAGACTATGAAGCTACACCCCCCCCCCCCAACTGGGTACCTCCCCCCTGTACCCTTACTGAAGGCTAATAGCAATTCATTCATAACTTCTTAAAAAAATAAAATAAAGGAATGGCACAACAGAGCCATAAGAATAGATGTTCCAGAATTGTTATTACATGGGGAATGCGTCACGCTATTAAAACAGGCCTGTCAGGAGCGCGGAGATGGGTCCTCTTTAACCAGCTCAAGACCGGCCCTTTACCCTCTATCCTGACCAGACACGTTTACCGTTTTCTTAGTACATGCACATTTTTTTTATTTATTTTTTAGAACCAGGGCACTTCTATCACATGGACAGAAAAACTGTCCATGTGATAGAAGTGAATAATGAAGGCTCCTGCTGATCGACAATGGAAACTGATACAGAAAATTGAATGAGTTTTCATTATACACAGAATAACTTTTATTTGCTGAAACCGTAATTCCGGTAATACAGTGCTGTTAGTAATTCTTAGCAACAGGAAATGGAATTGCTTTTCACGGGAGTGACACCTTTCATCTACCTTTTAACTACTTTTTAAGATTTAAGCAATGAATGTAAAAAAAATTGTCAATAACCAATGTGTCAAAATATAATAGAAATATATTATATAATGCCAGTACTACCATATTATAAAATAGGTATTGGTCATAGAAAGGGAACTTGCTCTTTGGACCAAGAGAGTCTGCATGAGGTTTCCCCACAATAACGTATAACAGATTCTCCTATCAAATCTATCAACCACCGAGAATAGAATCAAGTATAATTAAAGGATATAGACACCTTTGGGGGCAATTTATTTTAATTATTATTGCATTGTACTTATTTTGAGCTGAAAATCATTTTTTCAATTGGTCTTTATTAAAAGACGTCACTACGTTCATCACATAATCCGTCACATGATCCATCACCATGGTAAAAGATCATGTGATGGACCATGTGATGAGTGTAGTGATGTCATCAAAGGTCCTTTTCCTCACAAAAGAAGACAGAAGAGATGCCGGCTGCGCAAACAAGTGGATTAAGGTGAGTTAAATAATTTTTATTTATTTTTTTAACCCCTCCAGCCCTATTGTACTATGCATTCTGTATTCAGAATGCTATTATTTTCCCTTATAACCATGTTATAAAGGAAAATAATACAATCTACACAACCTTGAACCCAAACCTGAACTTCTGTGAAGAAGTTCGGGTCTGGGTACCACATTCAGTTTTTTATCACGCACGTGCAAAACGCATTGCACTGAACAACGGAATGCAATCGCAGTCAAAATTGACTGCAATTGCGTACCTACTCGCGCGGGTTTGCCGTAATGCACCGGGACGCATCCGGACCTAATCCGGACACGCTCGTCTGCAAGAGGCCTTAGGGCTGTTTCACACGAGCGGATGCCGTACGTGACATCCGCTCCGTGAATGACAGCCAAGACCCGATGCAGACTGCAGAAGCACGGAGCATTAACATGACTGATAATGCTCCTGTGCCTCTCTGTAACCTCTTTACTACGAAATCACAGTGAGATAAAGTGGTCACTGTGATTTCGTAGTAAAGAGATCACAGAGAGGCACGGAGCATTATCAATCATGTTAATGCTCCGTGCTTCTGCTGTCCGCATCGGGTCTTGGCTGTCATTCACGCAGCGGATGTCACGCACGGCATCCACTCGTGTGAAACATCCCTTAGGCTTTCAGTAGTTGTTCAAGAAGTTACCAAATCATTTGCATGCTTCTGATGTTTTCATCAATATAACACTCCGCACATTAAGGACTCACGCACACGAACGTGTTTTCTTTCCGTGTCTGTGCCGTTTATTTTTGCAGACCGTATGCAGAACCAACCATCCTTTCCACAAAAAGAGGACACCTATCATCCTTACCTTGCTTACTGGAGTAAGTATGAATTTTATCCATTGATGTACAGATGATTCATTCAGTACATAATCTGGAAATAGGAGTCATCAACTCCACAGTTTGTGAATCCATTGGGAAATTTTCCAGGAGTGCCTGAAATATTTTTATCACCTCTCATGTTAATCTCTCTTGGTCAATTCAAGTTTTGAATTATAGGGTTACTAAGAACATTCTGTATCTGCTAGGAATATAGCAATGATACACAATCATGGCAGGGAATCTGGAGGTAGCTAGGCAGCGCAGGCAGGCTAGATGCCCCCTGAAGTTTGTATGATATCTGTCATAAGCGCCATCAGTCCTGATTAATCCACTAAGCATGCATTTTATGTCTGTGTGAGACATTTGTTTTAATCTTTAAGAGCATTTGTGACACAATCAACCCTATTGAACCAGGCACACCTGCAGAGTTGATCATGCTGATTAAAATGATACCTTCTTTATATCTGTACGATGCACCGTTACAGAGAAAATGGCATTTTTATTATTATGCTAATGAACTAGTTGGAGCACTGAGGGGCTGGTCAGAGCCCTTGTAGCACCAGTTTGTGAACACCCCTGCAGCCTTAGCCACTCCTCCTTTTCCTTGGATTGACAGGACTCGATATCAGAGAATTGGGGAAGGGCAAATGGCTAAGGCTGCAGGGGTGTTCACAAAGTGGTGCTCCAAGGGCTCTGCCTGGCCTCTCAGTGCTTTAATTAGCATACTTAGTAGATTCATCAGAACTGATTGTCCTTATTACAGATATCATACTAACTTCAGGGAGCATCTAGGGGTGCCTTGAACACCAACAGAGTGTGTTCTGAGTGTGCTGCCTAGCTAATTAGCATATTAATAACAATGCCGTTTTCTCTGGAATGGTACATCGTACAGACATAAACAAGGTGACGTTTTAATCAGCACGATCAACCCTTCCAGGCAGCGTGCTGACAGATGCTCCTTAAATTGCACTCCCCATAGAGCCCTAAGCATTTGCCTACTCTGTCTGCCCCTGACCAATAGGCAATAAAGCCCCACATGGATCCAGTAGCCAGATGTCACCCTCGTGTGTGGGAGGAAAACACCACATTAAGCATAGGAGGGAATAAGGGATACCGGAATAAGGCCTGTAAACTAGGTAAGGAAAATGGTCACCTCCTAGAGAAAACCCTAACTCCAGTCCTGACAGACTAGTAGTATGAACAGGCCTAAAGGTAGGCAAGTTCATGCACTGGATACCTAGAATCCTATCTCACCCTATAGGACCCTGGAACTAATGTCAGGACTGAGTCTACCTGTTCCTGCAAAGGGAAGGACAAACAGGAGTCTCCCTCAGGCCTAATGACAAACAACAGGGAAAGGCAACACACACATATATACAAAAAAAATACAAAAGGGAAAGGAAACACTTATCTTCAATGAAGCTTTGGTAGCACCAGGAACTTAGCCAAGAACCAGACACAAGCTAACCACAAGTCCAACAGAAGCTATAAACCGTATAGCATAGTGGGAGAAACAACAATAAATAGTGAAGGTTAAATGACCCTAATAGCCACACCTGGAGAAAGAAGGCATGGCAAGCACCAGAAACAACACAGACGTCATTTGATCCAAAAGGAAAACATGTCAGATCAGACCACGTGTTGCCAGTCTCACAGATCTCCTGCCACCTGTCGCTGGAAAGTCCGTATGTCTCGGTGCGTCCGTGACACCAGAATAGTCATTGCTATGGAAATTTCCTCACCATTCAGAGAGGTCTGAAAAAATCTCTAAAGTCTGGTGAATGATGGCTTCTGACCCCGAAGGCCCATAAAGCCCCTACGTGGCCCAACTTTAAAAATTGTCCCTAATATGAGGCTCAACATTAGACTATGCACTCCAGTGGAGCCCGGACTGATACGGTGAATCAGTTTAGATATCAGCGCTATATCATGTAATAACCATGATATGTCATGGGATTAGGTGAGCAATGCCCTGTGACTGATTGTCGTCACACCATATCGGTGACAGGGTGACAAACTTTACAAGTCATTGTGACTAAAATTAGTACTGACATTCCTACAAAGGCCAGATATACAGGCTATGGTGGACGGCCGGTCGTGACCTAGTTACTGTCTTTAACTAGGAACAATATAGCATGAGTCAGGTAATAGCTGATCTGTGAGCGAACAGAAGCTGCCGGCTGGGGATCTTGGCTGCCGGCAGTGCGCTCAACATGTTTGCAAACAGTAGGAACAGAGGCAGGAGCGAGCATGTTAATCCAGGATTACGACACCACTCGCTATTTGCTGTAACTCATACAGTTTCAGAATAAAATCCAGAGGCTGGAAATACTCTTTAGCTCCTTAACGCTGTAAGCAATTTTTTTTATTTTTTTTTGTTTTTCCTCTCCGCCTTTCAAGAGCCATAACTTTTTGTTTACTTTTCCATCTACGGAGTTGTGTAAGGGCCAGTTCACACTGAGTTTTTTTGGCGCTGATTTTGGAGCATTTTCGTTTCAAAATCAGCTCCAAAAAACAGCCTCCCATTAATTTCAGTGGGAATCAGCATTTGCTTTTTTTCCCCCACGTAGAATGGGGCGGAATCTGTGCTGAATCCCCCATTTAAATGAATGGGAAGCATCGATAAACAGCTTTGTGTTAGTCCATGCGGTTTTTGCACATTTTTACTGCACATATGCGTCAAAAACCTCAAGCTGAAAATGCAGTTTTGTACTAAAGCGAACACCCAGCGGTTAAAAAAAATAAGTGGCAAAAAAACGCATCAATGACGCATCAAAAACTGCTTAAAAACCTGTGTGTGAACATACCCTAAGGCTAGGGCTACATAGTGACCTGTTGTGAGACTTCTTGCTGAAATGTTGGGCGACATATTTTGTAATGATAGTTAATGATGTCGCAATGCTAGATGTTGCAACTGCGCCTTTTTTTTTTGCGACTGCAGCATGTTGTGTTGCGACACTATTGACTATCATTCCAAACAATGTTGTGCGACTTTCCTGCGACAAGAAGCTATGTAAACGTCATCACGCCTGGCCCTATCAATCAAAGTGCAGAGGACCCGACAGTTGCAGAGAGAGCTGAGCCTCTAGGTGTAATGGCAACGCCCCCACTGCTCCTAGAGGCTCATTTGCATATATATTAACCCTTAGGATACCAGAGGTTTATTCGTTTTTTACTTTATTTTTCTTCCCTGTCTTCCTGAAGCCATAACTTTTTTATTTTTCAGTTTACATATCCATATAAGGGCTTATTTTTTGAGACAAGTACTTTCTAATGCCACCATTTAATATGGCATACAATGTATTGGGAAGCAGGAAAAATATTCTAAATGGGGTGGAATTTAAAAAAAATAAAAAAACACGCAATTCCTCCACAGTTTTACGTGTTTTGTCCCTATGGCTTTCCATTTGTGGCAAAACTGACCTGTGCTGCATGCGCGAGTGGGCACCGCACTTGTAGCGAAAGGGTTAAAACATCATTTTTCTCAGCAACTGCAGGCACGTATGAACATGGGACCAACACAGATGCCGTCAGTGCACATGCAACAGGTCAGCCGGTGTCATAGGTACAAATCTGCTGACAGAGGACCTTTAACATAATGGTCGGGGAGCTTCCTGCTGCGTCTTTGTAGAGCAGGAAATGAAAGGAATAAAAGTGCCCGCTATCCCTATAGATGAATGAATGGATTCATAATGTTGTTTGCGTTATTCTTGACACATCGGTTTATTTGTATTACATGTGAAAACCTCTGATCCGGACAGGTCAACAGGAAACCCGACTTCCTTGTGTTTTTTACAGTAATGAATGAGCTGCATTGTCATTGCCAAATAAATCCGTAAGTAAGCAACGCACATGAGATATGAGATAATTATTTCCTGTCGCTTTATGCAATCTCTGGGTGTGTGAGGGCAGCTCAGGAGAATTTCGGTACATTTTTTTTTTTTTACATCTTTAGAGATTGAGGTGAAGCAATATTTGTTTATTCAGGTAAGCCAGGCAATTATGGAGTCATGGGAAGAACACACAAACCAAAATACATGTCTACTTTATGGCACACGCACCGGCTCCAGCAAACATCTCAAAAGTTTAACTCATCCCATTCTAGGTCGCTGCTAATAGCTGAACATTTGGCATCAGCAGGTACAGATCATTTTACTGTGACCCATGTCCCATAAAAATGCATTACTAAAGAGAGTCTAGGAGTCCAGGGATTGTATTACAATGCAGTTTACAGAAGGTCTGTCGACTAGGGCAAGGTTCACATCTCCATTTTGTATCTCCAGTACTGCGTCCCTGCAGAGAACCAGAATACTGGAGCATAGCCGGACATGGTTGGGCACTGCTGGATCCTCATTCACTATAAAAGCGGCGAATTTAAGCAGAAAACCTGTCGGATCCCCAACGGATGCAATTATAGTAGATGGGGAACCGGCAGATATGAAAACTCCAGTAGTTTGTGCCTCTGCCAGAACAGGCTACTGGAGTTATAAAACAAAGATGTGAACAGACCCCTACTGTCACGGAATGTGTACAGGAAACAAGGCAAAACAACATGCATAAATGACTCGCTGGATCCAAAAGCTAAGGAACAAAAGGGAGACCCCTGTAGAAGACCTGGCACTTTCCCTGGCTGCTCAGCCTATGCATTGATCCGAATGGTGGAGGTATGCATATCCACGTACCTTGACTATATAACCCCTGAGCACCCTACAATAGTGAGGGGACACGACCACCGGCTCCCTACACCAGACACGGAGGGAGTCAGGGTCACCTGGGATCCAGCAAACAGAAAATAACAGATAACAGTTTAACACTTAACTTTGTAGAGGAGAGGAGAACCAGATGGGCATGCACACATACTCCAGGAAGAAATATAAGCCGCCCAGAAAAGCCTTCTGGGGAAGAATTTAAAGGGAAGCAATTAGTCCAACACATGACAGCTGAGAGAGACTAACGAGAGGAGGAGCTGAATACCACAACACAGAAACTCAAGGAGGAGGTTCTGAAAAGCCTCTGTCAGAGCTTCTCAGCTGTCTGGTTGTGACAGTACCCCTCCCTCTACGAGTGGACTCCGGACACTCAGAGCCCACCTTCTCAGGATGGGACCTATGGAAAGCCCTGATGAGACGAGAGGCTTTAATGTCCGTCACTGGGACCCACATCCTCTCCTCAGGACCATACCCCACCCAGTGAACAAGGTACTGAAGAGAACCGCGGACAAGACGAGAATCCACAATCCCAGAGACCTGAAATTCAAGATTCCCATCAACCATAATCGGAGGAGGAGGCAAAGGCGAGGGTACAGTGGGTTGAACATAAGGTTTCAATAAGGACTTATGAAAAACATTATGGATCTTCCAAGTCTGAGGAAGATCAAGACGGTATGCAACAGGATTGATGACAGACAGGATTTTGTAAGGCCCAATAAACCTAGGACCCAACCACACCAGATCACCAACATTCAGGTCCGGACCAAGCACACGTCTCTTATCAGCCACACGCTTATATCTCTCACTCATGCTCTTTAGATTATCTTGAATCTTTTGCCAAATAGATGACAAAGACGAGGAGAATCTGTCCTCATCAGGTAAACCAGAAGACCCCTCTCCCGAGAAAGTCCCAAACTGTGGATGAAATCCATATGCACCAAAAAATGGTGACTTATCAGAGGACTCCTGACGACGGTTATTTAAAGCAAACTCAGCAAGGGACAAAAAAGAACACCAATCCTCCTGATTCTCCGCCACAAAACAGCGCAGATATGTCTCCAGATTCTGATTAACGCGCTCTGTCTGGCCATTCGACTGCGGGTGGAAAGCAGAAGAGAATGACAACCGAACCCCCAAGCGAGAACAGAAAGCCTTCCAGAATCTGGAAACAAACTGCGTGCCCCTATCAGAGACTATGTCTGAAGGAATACCGTGAAATTTGACAATGTGATCAACAAATGCCTGCGCCAGCGTCTTAGCATTGGGCAAACCAGGAAAAGGGATGAAATGCACCATTTTGCTAAAACGGTCCACCACCACCAGAATCACAGTCTTCCCCGAGGAACGAGGCAGGTCCGTTATGAAGTCCATGGACAGATGTGTCCAAGGACGGGAAGGAATGGGTAAGGGAAGGAGAGGACCTGATGGCCGTGAATGAGGGACTTTGGCACGAGCGCAAGTCTCGCAGGCTGCCACAAAACCCTCAACCGACTTACGAAGCGCAGGCCACCAGAATCTCCGAGCGATGAGATCCAGTGTGGCTCTTACCCCCGGGTGCCCAGCAAGGACCGTATCGTGGTGTTCTTTAAAAATCTTGTGTCTTAAAGCGAGAGGCACAAACAACCTCCCAGGAGGACAAAGATCAGGAGCCTCTGACTGGGCTGCCTGCACCCAGGGCCGGATTAAGAGCATCATGGGCCTGGTGCTGAGGATTTTGCTGGGCCTTTTTATGGAAATATATACATAATATATGAAATCAAAGCGCAAAGCATTTGTATTAAGACAAATTAAATTTTTTTATTACCATTAAAGTGCCATAATAGAAACGGATCTAAAAGGTTTATTTTTTTTGTAAACAGTAGGAAACCAGTTAAAGCCATAATAAATACAACATTCAAAACAACCATTTTTTATAAATAGAACGTAAACCATATAAACAAATTAAATATAATTGTATGATAACAGTGCAGAGAGTAACAAACACAAAAACAGGGTTATTCACTCAATCCTAAACTCCATTTTAACCTAAAACGAATCAAACAGCCAGATTATAATTAAACTACACATTTGCTTTTCTTGCCTTCTTGCTTGCAAATTCTTCAATTGTAGCATCAAGATTCAGCTCATTCAGCAACCCATTTTCAATGCATAACAGAGAGAGTGCATTTAAACGCTCCTGACTCATTGAAGATCTCAGTTCATTTTTCACACGTTTTAATGTTGAAAACGAACGCTCACCACTGCAGTTGCTGACCATTAAACACAAATACATGCGGAGGGTCACATGTGTGTTTGGAAATGCACCGACTAGGGATTGTGTGACCAGAAACTTGTACATTTGTAGTTCTTGACTTTCATTAATGCCTTTTTTCGCAGAGGAAGACTGGTAAATTTTGAAAAGAGAGGCAAACTGTACAATTTCATCTGCAAACAAGGGGTCAAGATCTTCAGGATATTGTGTCACTAGTGTTCTGGCTTTGGAGCATAGACCATCTGTTGCTAGAGTGCACATTTCTAACAGCAAGCCAAATCTTTCCTGAATGACGCTGTATGCCGCTTGTCTGTGCCTCAGTGATTCTGTCAGTTGGTCAATAATAAGATAAAAGGTGCTCACTTTAAACTTTTCAGATGGTGTCATATCAGCACCAGCATCTTCTGCATCACCATAGTCCCACTTCTTATTTCTTTTAATTTTCCTCCCACGTTGTAGCTGGTACTCATCACAGCAGGTAATATCTTTGCCCTGCTGTTCAAATTCAGAGAATTTAGAACGCAGAGACTGAACAAAATCCTTCAGAGAGCTGAGCATGCCTGTTGCTGTATGTAAGTCTAATTTTCCATCTTGGAGACTCTGACTGGTTCTGTGAAACCTGGGTAAAATTACAGACCATATTTCAATCATTATTCCCGTTTCCAGCTGATCCATAACACTGCTTAGGCCCTTTGCTTGTAAACAGACCTCTCCCTTTGTGTTCTCATCATTCAAAATATTAGCAAGGACTTCTTTGATAGTAGTATACCCTTTTTGTAAGGCGTTCACAGCATCATGATGAGCAGACCAACGCGTATCAGCTAACCTTTTTAATGTTGGTATACCACATGTTTTGAAACGGTTTGTTAGAAGATTCCACCGATGAGTTGATGCAGAAAAAAAACAATATAATTGCTGAACAAAATTAAAGAATGAAACTGCAACTGGACAGCTGTTTACTGCATTTTGTCCTACAGGGTTTAGTGAATGTGCACAACAAGGAATGTATTCCGCCAGTGGATTCTTTTCCCGAATTAAGGCCTGCATACCATTATATTTGCCACTCATATTCGATGCATTATCATATGACTGGCCCCTGCAGTCTTTGATGGAAATACCCTTTTCTTCCAGAAATTGAAGAACCGTGTTTGCTAGTTCCATACCAGTATGTCCAGATATTGGGATAACTTTAGTAAAACGCTCCACTGGACCACTGGCAAGTACATATCGAAATATAATGGTCAGTTGATCAGAATGTGCAATGTCAGGGGTGGAATCAACAGAAATTGAATAATATTTGGCTTGTTTCATTTCATTTACAATCTGCTGTAGCAATTGCTGACCAATCAACTCAATAAACTCATCACATATTGTTGATGACAGGTACGATATGTGACCTCTTCCCTTGTTGCCATGCTTTTGAATATGTTCAGAAAGGAATGGATCATATTCCGCTAACAGCTCAAGACAGCCCAAATAATTCCCGTTGTGTACTGAGCCAATAACTTCATTACTTCCTCGAAAAGACAGACCTCGTGATGAAAGGAGCTTTATAACGCTCAGGATACGGCAAAGTAATTTGTGCCAATATTTTTTCTGATTCTCAAACTGGTTGACAAGATCTTTGTCTATGCGTTGTCCAGAAGTTTTTCTCCTGATAAGGGCTTCAATTGCTTTTCCATGAGAAGCACTATTTTCATGCCTGCTTAAATCTCTTGTGGCATGTCGCCAATCTGAATAACCAGTTGAAGTCAAATGTGTCGTTTCGTCTTTCGAAAAGAGTTTGCAAAGAGCACAAAAAACCTTGCCAGTTTTCGGAGAATAACACAGCCAGTCACGCTTAACTTTTTCGCCATTCAACTGTTCTCTGAAAAACAAAGATTTTGTACAGTGCCTTGTAAAAGTTTCACCTGGACATATCTTTTCTGAGGCACGAAAATCACTGTCCATATGTTGACAGTTGGTAACCCCATTTTCACAGAAATATTCTCTCAAGGCATCACAAATATTCCAATCTCCAATGTCATTGGAATATATTTCTTCTTGCCGTTTTGTTATATTTTCATAGTCCAACTCAGTGGATCCACTTGTTGCACTAGATGTACTGACTGCAATTGTACTGGTTGAACTTGAAGCGGAAGCATGTATATCAGTTACACTGCTTGTTCCAGATGTTCTTTTTCCACAAAAATCTGTAATTTTTTTAGTTTTAGACAAGATTTTTTGCATTTGTTTTTCTTCCTCTTTTCTAGCTTTCAGCTTCTCCCAACCACTACGTTGTTTTTTCATCCTTGGTTGAAAAAATAAAAATAAAAAGGATGGTCAAATACAGTACTTTCTTTAGGATTTTTTTTTTTTTTAACAGCTCGTTTATTAGTGCAGTTATCTTGAGTTCTCCTAGGCCCACGCAGAGGACACATTGATCTACTGTGGTAAGGTACAACTCCAATAATTGTATATTGATCCAGGCACCCCGACTGTGGTACGATCCATCCAGGCACCCCGACTGTGGTACGATCCATCCAGGCCCCCCGACTGTGGTACGATCCATCCAGGCCCCCCGACTGTGGTACGATCCATCCAGGCCCCCCGACTGTGGTACGATCCATCCAGGCCCCCCGACTGTGGTACGATCCATCCAGGCACCCCGACTGTGGTACGATCCATCCAGGCACCCCGACTGTGGTACGATCCATCCAGGCCCCCCGACTGTGGTACGATCCATCCAGGCCCCCCGACTGTGGTACGATCCATGCAGGCCCCCCGACTGTGGTACGATCCATCCAGGCCCCCCGACTGTGGTACGATCCATCCAGGCCCCCCGACTGTGGTACGATCCATCCAGGCCCCCCGACTGTGGTACGATCCATCCAGGCCCCCCCGACTGTGGTACGATCCATCCAGGCCCCCCCGACTGTGGTACGATACATCCAGGCCCCCCCGACTGTGGTACGATACATCCAGGCCCCCCCGACTGTGGTACGATCCATCCAGGCCCCCCCGACTGTGGTACGATCCATCCAGGCACCCCGACTGAGGTATGATCCATCCAGGCACCCCGACTGAGGTACGATCCATCCAGGCACCCCGACTGAGGTACGATCCATCCAGGCACCCCGACTGAGGTACGATCCATCCAGGCACCCCGACTGAGGTACGATCCATCCAGGCACCCCGACTGAGGTACGATCCATCCAGGCACCCCGACTGAGGTACGATCCATCCAGGCACCCCGACTGTGGTACGGTATGACTCCCATCATTATACAATGATCCAGTCACAGTGTCTGGGACAGCATAACTCCAAGGCCCCTTTCACACGGGCGAGTTTTCCGTGCGGGTGCGATGCGCGAGTTTAACACATTGCACCCGCACTGAATCCTGACCCATTCTTTTCTATGGGGCTGTTCACATGAGCTGTGATTTTCACGCATCACTTGTGCGTTGAGTGAAAAATCGCAGCATGCTCTATATTGTGTGATTTTCACACGACACAGGTCCCATAGAAGTGAATGGGGTGCGTGAAAATCGCGTAGCATCCGCAAGCAAGTGCGGATGCAGTGCGATTTTCACTCATGGTTGCTAGGTGACAGTCTATTCACTGTATTATTTTCCCTTATAACATGATTATAAGGGAAAATAACAGCATTCTGAATACAGAATGCATAGTACAATAGGACTGGAGGGGTTAAAAATAAAATAAAAAAGTTAACTCACCTTCTCCTCTTGATCGCGTAGTTCCCGGTCTCTTTACTTCTTGAATGATGAGCTGTGGGCTAAAGGATGCCAAACATGCGCGATGGGTACCAAACATGCGTGATTTTTCTCACGCGAGTGCAAAACGCATTACAATGTTTTGCACTCGCGCAGAAAAATCGTGCATTTTCCAGCAATGCACCCGCCTCTTATCCGGGCCAAAAATATGACGCCCGTGTGAAAGAGGCCCAAAGGTTTTCAAAACCCTATAAAACCTGTACATGGCATTGCTCAACCCAAATAGAAGTGTTCTAGAGCAGTAAAATGTAGAATGAATATGACATCATTGGTGAAAGGGCAGTTTGTGTGTGAAAAATGCAACCAAAAATCATGAACACTAATTTTAGCAAGGGTTTGTGACTAACTGGCTACTAAAATAGACTGGACAAACTCAATTTTGAATACCCTAGGTTGTCTAATTATGCAAATGGTATGCCATCAGGGGGGGTATTCTCATTCCTGGGCTGCCATACAGTCTGAAAGACAACAAAGGCCCAGTTGGCCAATTTGGCAACTTTTAATGTGTAAAAACTGAAATGGGCAAGCCCTATATCTGAACTTGTATGTTTGTGAGATGAAAGCTCTTTTTCTCATGAACAAAATAATATATAATAAGTGTGGGTGCACTTCATATGACAAAATCTCCTTACTTTTCAGGGTTGTAAACCTCCATTCATAAAAAAAAAAAAAGCAACATTTTCACACATAGCAATATAACAAATTCTCCCACCATATAGCTGCCAATTAATTCATACGTCTACAACTTTCATGTAGGTAGTGCTTTTCCAAAACCCTAACCCTGGGTTCACACCTGAGCATTCTGAAAGGAACGCTCTGTATGCGCGACTGTACCGGCATTTACAATCGCGCATACAGAGACAAGCGAACGCCCATTGTTGTATATATATATATATATATATATATATATACATACATACACACATACACACACATACATACACACACACAAGACACAGCATATACTGAATCTCCAAATAAAAGCCAACTGCACTCAGTGTCTTAATTACATATATATATTTTATCGATACCATTAAAGTATTTTGTTCCTGCAACTACCCCTTCATTTGGCGTCTATCTTGGCAACATGGAGGGGGACCCTGAGGGTGGGGGCACCCTCAGGGCACTATAGTGTCAGGAAAACCGCTTTGTTTTCCTGACACTATAGTGATCATTTAACATGAAGATTACTGTTTTCTAGCTGCTGTGGACTGTGGACAACAGCAGCTAGAAACAGTAATTTTCATAGAGCTGTGTTCTGATTTATGGACACAGCACTCAGCATGCTTAGCCAGTCAGATAGAAGGCTGAGAGCTGTGTCTAAATAACATAACACATTAAAGGGATACCGTCACCAGGTTTCACCCCTGTCAGCTAAAAATATGCTGAAAAATATGCTGATGTTCAGGGCGTCTTCACGATTCCTAATGTGGGCTTATAAATGTCATCTGTGGGCTTATTTAGCTAAAAAACAGCTTTTACTAACCTGTCAGTCAAACAAATAAGGTGCCCGAGGGGATGTTAATGGATGCAAGGTGCCGTCTGCACCTGCCGCCGTTCGTGCCCAGCGCCGCCTTTCCAGACTTCTGCGCTGCCTCCCGCCCTCCCCCTCCTGCTGTAAGATCTCGCGCATACAGGGGTTGAGCGAAGTGCCGGCGCATGAGCACTTCGCTGTAAGAAGCCAAATGGAGAAGTCCGCACGGCGCATCAGGCAGAGCCCTGTGCGCAAAATCTTACAGCAAAAGAAGGGGGAGGGAGGGAAAGAGGCGGCACAGAGGATTAGGAGGCGGCGCAGAAGTCCGGAAAGGCGGCGCTGGGCACGAATGGCAGCGGGTGCAGACTGCACCTTGCATCCAATAACATCCCCTTGGGCACCTTATTTGTTTGACTGACAGGTTAGTAAAAGCAGTTTTTTTTAGCTAAATAAGCCCACAGATTACATTTATAAGCCCACATTAGGAATCATGAAGACGCCCTGAACATCAGCATATTTTTAGCTGAGGGGTGAAACCTGGTGACAGAATCCCTTTAAATAAATTACTGTTTCTAGCTGCTGTGGACTAGCAGCTAGAAACAGTAATTTCTTTATGTGTTGTTATTTAGACTGAGCTCAGTCTCAGCATGCTTAGGCTACTTTCACACTAGCGTTCGGCTGTCCGCTTGTGAGCTCCGTTTGAAGGTTCTCACAAGCGGCCCTGAACGTTTCAGTCCAGCCCTAATGCATTCTGAGTGGACGCGGATCCGCTCAGAATGCATCAGTCTGGCAGCGTTCAGCCTCCGCTCAGCAGACGGACACCTGAACGCTGCTTGCAACGTTCGGGTGTCCGCCTGGCCGTGCGGAGGCAAGCGGATCCGTCCAGACTTACAATGTAAGGCTACTTTCACACTAGCGTTCAGAACGGATCTGCTCATATAATGCAGACGGTGGCTCCGTTCAGAACGGATCCGTCTGCATTATATTGTCAAAAAAAATGTCTGTGAAATTAGCCTGAACGGATCCGTCCAGACTTTTACATTGAAAGTCAATGGGGGACAGATCCGTTTGAAGATTGAGCCATATTGTGTCATCTTCAAACGGATCCGTCCCCATTGACTTAGGCTACTTTCACACTAGCGTTCGGGTGTCCGCTTGTGAGCTCCGTTTGAAGGGGCTCACAAGCGGACCCGAACGCTTCCGTCCAGCCCTAATGCATTCTGAGTGGACGCGGATCCGCTCAGAATGCATCAGTCTGGCACTGTTTTTCCTCCGCTCAGCAGGCGGACACCTGAACGCTGCTTGCAGCGTTCGGGTATCGCCTGGCCGTGCGGAGGCAAGCGGATCCGTCCAGACTTACAATGTAAGTCAATGGGGACGGATCCGTTTGAAGATGACACAATATGGCTCAATCTTCAAACGGATCCGTTCCCCATTGACTTTCAATGTAAAAGTCTTGACGGATCCGTTTAGGCTAATTTCACAGACATTTTTTTGACAATATAATGCAGACGGATCCGTTCTGAACGGAGCCACCATTTGCATTATATGAGCGGATCCGTTCAGAACGGATCCGCTCTGAACGCTAGTGTGAAAGTAGCTAAGCCAGTCAGTAATTTTCATAGTGCTGTTATGATTTATGGACACAGCTCTCAGCATGCTTAGCCAGCCTTCTGTCTGGCTGTGCTTCTTCAGAGTCACAGTCCACAGGCTGTTTCTGAGCCTGCTGAGAGCTGTGTCCATAAATCATAACAGCACTAGGATTGCCCTGATGCCCTCCCTTCCAACTAGATGAGTGTATCTCATACCTGCTGCAGCCTGCCTCCAGAAGCTCCTGCTGCTGCCTGCTGTCTCCGACTCTCCGTGTGGTGTGTGGGCTGCCTGTGACCCAGCGCCTGTGGGGGCCGTCGCCGTCGCCGTCCTGTGCTGGCCTGATCGAAACTGTGGTGTAGGAGAAATAATCGCGGGCACACTACTGAGTTCATATCTGGCGGGCATTATTTATAGGAACCGCACCAGCTGCTCTGACGTCCGGCCTCCGGATATCCGGCTGTGACGTATATCCGGTGGCAGTGGCAGGACGTGAGAGCAGCTGGTGCTGTTCCTGTAATGACGCGGCCCGCCGGATATGAACTCAGTGCACCCGCGATTATCCCTCCTGCACCATGCGGATGCGATGCGCTGTGTACAAATCGGCAAAAGGCCGCTCCCGAAGGCCTTTTTGCCTGGCACGGATGGGCCTATTTTATGGTAGGGGCCTGGAGCTGCAGCTCCATCAGCCCCTACGTTAATCCGGCCCTGCCTGCACCTCTGCCTCCAATTCAGGAAAAAGAGCAGAGACCACCACACCTTCAGCCAAAATGGGACCCGGGTCTTCAAAATTCCTGCCTCCCGGAAAACAACGTGACAGGGCATCTGCCTTCACATTCTTAACTCCAGGACGGAACGTGACAACAAAATTAAACCTAGAAAAGAACAACGACCATCTGGCCTGTCTCGGGTTCAGACGCTTGGCTGACTCCAAGTAGGCCAGATTTTTATGGTCAGTAAATACGGTAATAGGGTGTCTGGCTCCCTCTAGCCAATGGCGCCATTCCTCAAAAGCCAACTTGATGGCCAACAATTCCCTATCTCCCACATCGTAATTTCTCTCTGCGGAGGAGAGTTTTCTTGAGAAAAAGGCACACGGTCGCCAATTGGCAGGAGAGGAACCCTGAGACAAGACCGCCCCCACACCCACCTCAGAAGCATCAACCTCAACTATGAAGGGTAACGAAACATCAGGTTGCACCAAGATGGGAGCGGAAGCAAAACTCTCCTTGATATCAGAAAAAGCCTTACGCGCCTCTACTGACCAAGAAGAAAAATCTACCCCCTTTCTGGTCATATCAGTGAGTGGTTTAACAATAGAAGAATAATTCAAAATGAACTTCCTGTAATAATTGGCAAAGACCAAAAAACGCATCAGCGCCTTTTGATTCTCAGGAAGCTCCCACTCAAGCACAGCGCGGACCTTCTCGGGGTCCATGCGAAAACCAGAAGCGGAGAGAAGAAACCCCAGAAATTGAATTTCTGGAACCGCAAACACACATTTTTCCAGTTTCGCATATAATTTATTCTCCCGCAGAATGAGCAAGACCTGACGTAAATGTTCCTTATGAGTTTTGAAATCGGGAGAAAAAATCAAAATGTCATCCAAATACACCAATACAAATTTTCCCATCAAATGATAAAAAATGCTGTTCACGAAATGCTGAAAAACGGCTGGGGCATTCATCAAACCAAAAGGCATAACCAAGTTTTCAAAATGGCCCTCAGGGGTATTGAAGGCCGTCTTCCATTCGTCCCCTTCTCTGACCCTGACCAGGTTGTATGCCCCTCTTAAATCTAATTTGGAAAAGACTTTAGCCCCAACAACCTGGTTAAATAGGTCCGGGATCAGAGGAAGCGGATAAGGGTCACGAATTGTGATATTGTTCAGCTCCCTGAAATCCAGACAAGGTCTTAAAGAACCATCTTTTTTCTTAACAAAGAAAAAACCAGCGGCAACAGGTGACTTCGAGGGTCGTATGTGTCCCTTTCTCAGACTCTCAGAGATATAAGCACGCATAGCGATCCTCTCAGGTTGGGAAAGATTGTATAAACGAGATTTAGGCAGCTTGGCGTCTGGGATGAGATTAATAGGGCAATCGTACTCCCTGTGCGGGGGCAAATCCTGAACTCCACTCTCAGAGAAGACATCCGAAAATTCAGAGAGAAAAGATGGTATAGTCTTAGTAGCAACCTCAGAAACAGATGTCATGAGGCAATTCTCTCTGCAAAAGTCACTCCAACCATTTATTTGCTTCGCTTGCCAATCAATGGTGGGGTTATGCTTAGTGAGCCAGGGCAGCCCCAACACCAGAGGGGTGGGCAAACCGCTAAGGACGAAACATGACACATCCTCAACATGAGCATCACTCACAATTAAACGGATATTGTGAACTATGCCCTTTAATGATTTCTGAGAAAGTGGAGCGGAATCGATAGCAAAAACAGGAATATCCTTTCTCAAAGCGCACACCTGGAAACCATGAGTTATCGCAAATTGATTATCAATGAGATTGACCGCTGCTCCACTATCCACAAAAATCTCACAAAAAATGTTCTTGCTCTCTAGCGCCACCCTAGCCGGCAGGACAAAACGGGAACTACAAGCAAACAGTAAACCTTCAATTTCCGCCTCAACCCTGCCAATAGTAACAGACGGAACATTTTTCAAAGATTTTTTCCTCTTTGTTTCTTTATTATACCCAGAGAACTGCCTGAATCTCCTAGAGGGACAAATATTTGCCAAATGATTAATACCTCCACAACAAAAACAAACCGTCCCATGCGGGCTGAATCTTCTATTGTCAGAAGCAATCAACCCCAGCTGCATGGGCTCCTGCTCAGAAGGGGCTGACAGCGACTGAGACCCCTGCGCACAGAATGGGACCGCTGCACAGTCCTGGGACCGAGTATGACAGGAAGGAGAGATCTCTCCTCTCTCTCTAAGACGCCTGTCAATACGAACGGCCTGAGACATAGCAGAGTCCAAAGAAATAGGCCTTTCATGAAAGGCAAATGCATCTTTCAATCCCTCTGAAAGACCATGGCAAAATTGACTTCGGAGTGCAGCATCATTCCAACCAGTATCAGCTGCCCATCTCCGAAATTCTGAGCAGTATATTTCTGCGGATTGTTTACCCTGGCATAAGAGACGTAGTCTAGACTCCGCCAGAGCATTACGATCCGGATCATCATATATCTGACCCAGGGCTAAAAAGAATTCATCCACTGAACGGAGAGGCCGTGCCCCCTCCGGCAGCGAAAAGGCCCAGGACTGAGCGTTACCTCTGAGCAGCGATATAATGATCCCCACCCTCCGTTCCTCATCTCCAGAGGAAAGGGGAAGAAGGCGAAAATGGAGTTTGCAAGCCTCTCTAAAACGCACAAAATTCTCACTACCCCCGGAGAACGTATCCGGGAGCGAGATCTTAGGCTCAGAACAAGCTCCATGAACGCAAGCTGAACCGGTCACTTGAAGCTGAGAAAAAGTCTTACGGAGGTCAGCTACCTCCAATGAAAGACCCTGGAAGCGTTCAGCCAAAAGTGAAACCGGATCCATGCTTAAGACGGTTTTGGCGGCTTATAATGTCACGGAATGTGTACAGGAAACATGGCAAAACAACATGCATAAATGACTCGCTGGATCCAAAAGCTAAGGAACAAAAGGGAGACCCCTGTAGAAGACCTGGCACTTTCCTTGGCTGCTCAGCCTATGCGTAGATCCGAATGGTGGAGGTATGCATATCCACGTACCTTGACTATATAACCCCTGAGCACCCTACAATAGTGAGGGGACACGACCACCGGCTCCCTACACCAGACACGGAGGGAGTCAGGGTCACCTGGGATCCAGCAAACAGAAAATAACAGATAACAGTTTAACACTTAACTTTGTAGAGGAGAGGAGAACCAGATGGGCATGCACACATACTCCAGGAAGAAATATAAGCCGCCCAGAAAAGCCTTCTGGGGAAGAATTTAAAGGGAAGCAATTAGTCCAACACATGACAGCTGAGAGAGACTAACGAGAGGAGGAGCTGAATACCACAACACAGAAACTCAAGGAGGAGGTTCTGAAAAGCCTCTGTCAGAGCTTCTCAGCTGTCTGGTTGTGACACCTACATGGTCAGAATCTGCATGTCCTCAGATATACATTTATTATAGCAGTCGTGCTGATAGAAATAGTAGCATAATCAAGAACAGATGCAAGGGACATGACCAGGGAGTGGTCAGGATGTGACAAGCTAGAGGATGGGCAAAGATGTAGTCAGAAAACAGGCCAGGGGTCAGAACCAGGAGTAGGTCTCCAGGCAAAAAAATACAATTAGAGAAAGTGAAGTAGTTTCAGAAGTAAATTCAAGGTCATAGTCAGAATCAAGTCAGGCTTGTACATTAATCTGCATGTGAGGAACAGCAGAATGATTTAAAGAGGCCACCAGGCAAACCAGTAGTAGACCCCCATACACAATAGATCCAATCCAGCCCATACCAGCAAGTTTGGCTGATTTTACTGTTTAAATTTATGTCCAACTTAACATCTTCCAGTCCACTCCCTGCCAAACTGAAAGGTTAAGTTTTCCTTTTTTAATTCTAACGCTGCAGTTGATATAAGTTTTGTTGAAGATGTTTGGCAGCCACTCACCTCCTTCTTTCAAAATGTAGATACCAAGTTGAATGTATAGTTTAATACAGGCTGAAGTAAATTTTCAGTGGACATTAAATGGAACCTGTCATCAACTTTATGCTGACCTCACTGAGGGCACCATAAAATAGTGTCAGAAATGCTGATTTCAGCGGTGTGTCACTAACGAGCTAAAAGTGGTTGCTGAGAACCAGCATCATAATCATTGCAGCCCAGGCCTTGAAAAGAGTCAAATCTACCTGAGAAGAGTCCTGGTTATTCATAATCTCCTGCACTCTCACCCATCTGCTGATGATTGGTAGTTCTCTCCTAGAGAAAAAGGGAGAAAACTCGGTAGAAGACTGTCAGCCATCAGCAGGTGGGCAGGAGAGCAGGAATTCATGAATAACCAGGACTCTTCTCAGGTGGCCGGGACTCTTTTCCAGGCCCAGTCTGCAATGGTTGTGATGTTTGTTCTTGGCAACCACTTACTTTTAACTTTTAAATAATGGATCGCTGAAATCAACTACCTGTCTCTAATTTATTCTGCCGTTAGTATGGGTAGCATAAAGTTGATGACAGGTTCACTTTAACAGTGTAACATGTTTATGGGTAACTTTATACTTGGAAATTTTAGGGAGTATTAGAGGGGTGCAGGGAAAGTGATCGTCAGGGCAGATGTCAACAGCAGACAAAGCTCAGAAGATACCAGGCTTGATGGACCATGGTGATCTTGGTAAATATGCTCTATGTTTGTCAGGACAAGGTTGGAGTACACAGAGGATTGTGTTGCCCAAGGGCTCTCATAACCTGTAGTGGGTTCAAGGAGATATAGGTTATGGGTAATTAACATTAAAACCTCATCCCCACTCTGAAGCATGGTGGAGGGAGCATCATAGTTGGGAGCTACTCTGGTACTTCAGGGCTTGGACACCTTGCGATCATTGAGGTAATAATAAATTATAAGAAGTATCATAAGATATACCAGGAATGTAAGGTCAACCATCTCAAGATAAAGAGACCTTGCTGATGCAACAAGACAATGACCAAGTTAATAAAGCCAATACAGTCAGTACCCAAGTCAATAAACTAAAGAATGGTTGAAAAAGAAGATTTATGTTTTGGCCAAGTCCATGTCCTGACCTTAAATGAGTTGTCCCACAAAAAATATTTACAGCTTTCAAACCAGCACTTGGATCTGAGTTCTTTTGTAATTGCATGTAATAAAAAATTTAATTGCATGTAATTTAAAGGGGTTGTCCAGGTACTGATAAACATCATATATTTTAGATTCATTACACACCAACTGAAGTAGTTCAAGCCTTTTATTGTTTTAATATTGATGATTTTGGCATACAGCTCATGAAAACCCCAAATTCCTATCAAAAAAATTAGCATATCATGAAAAGGTTCTCTAAACGAGCTATTAACCTAATCATCTGAATCAACTAATTAACTCTAAACACCTGCAAAAGATTCCTGAGGCTTTTAAAAACTCCCAGCCTGGTTCATTACTCAAAACCGCAATCATGGGTAAGACTGCCGACCTGACTGCTGTCCAGAAGGCCATCATTGACACCCTCAAGCAAGAGGGTAAGACACAGAAAGAAATTTCTGAACGAATAGGCTGTTCCCAGAGTGCTGTATCAAGGCACCTCAGTGGGAAGTCTGTGGGAAGGAAAAAGTGTGGCAGAAAACGCTGCACAACGAGAAGAGGTGACCGGACGCTGAGGAAGATTGTGGAGAAGGACCGATTCCAGACCTTGGGGGACCTGCGGAAGCAGTGGACTGAGTCTGGAGTAGAAACATCCAGAGCCACCGTGTACAGGCGTGTGCAGGAAATGGGCTACAGGTGCCGCATTCCCCAGGTCAAGCCACTTTTGAACCAGAAACAGCGGCAGAAGCGCCTGACCTGGGCTACAGAGAAGCAGCACTGGACTGTTGCTCAGTGGTCCAAAGTACTTTTTTCGGATGAAAGCAAATTTTGCATGTCATTCGGAAATCAAGGTGCCAGAGTCTGGAGGAAGACTGGGGAGAGGGAAATGCAAAAATGCCTGAAGTCCAGTGTCAAGTACCCACAGTCAGCTGCTGGTGTTGGTCCACTGTGTTTTGTCAAGGGCAGGGTCAATGCAGCTAGCTAGCAGGAGATTTTGGAGCACTTCATGCTTCCATCTGCTGAAAAGCTTTATGGAAGATGAAGATTTCATTTTTCAGCACGACCTGGCACCTGCTCACAGTGCCAAAACCACTGGTAAATGGTTTACTGACCATGGTATTACTGTGCTCAATTGGCCTGCCAACTCTCCTGACCTGAACCCCATAGAGAATCTGTGGGATATTGGGAAGAGAAAGTTGAGAGACGCAAGACCCAACACTCTGGATGAGCTTAAGGCCGCTATCGAAGCATCCTGGGCCTCCATAACACCTCAGCAGTGCCACAGGCTGATTGCCTCCATGCCACGCCGCATTGAAGCAGTCATTTCTGCAAAAGGATTCCCGACCAAGTATTGAGTGCATAACTGAACATAATTATTTGAAGGTTGACTTTTTTTGTATTAAAAACACTTTTCTTTTATTGGTCGGATGAAATATGCTAATTTTTTGAGATAGGAAATTTGGGTTTTCATGAGCTGTATGCCAAAATCATCAATATTAAAACAATAAAAGGCTTGAACTACTTCAGTTGGTGTGTAATGAATCTAAAATATATGAAAGTCTAATGTTTATCAGTACATTACAGAAAATAATGAACTTTATCACAATATGCCAATTTTTTTAGAAGGACCTGTAGATGGCTTAATGATGGCCTGGATCCGTTCCCTATATACCAGCCCCTCTGCGGCAACGAAGGTGAATGGGGTTTATCACCTACGTTTGAAATACAAAACGGGATCAGACAGGGTTGCCCCCTATCACCCTTGATTATCGTACTCTCCTTAGAGCCTTTACTACGAACAATCTGGTTGAACCCTAATATCACGGGTCTTTCAGTAGGGGGGCTGGAATATAAAATTGCGGCATATGCCGATAACTCATGTTCACAATCACGAGGCCTATGGCATCTTTCCAGAATCTGATTACTGAATTCAACACTTACCAGACGATGACTAATCTAAAAATTAATAAAAAAAAATTAGAGGCCTTAAATATTTCGCTGTCCAGCTCCCTGGAATCCAACTTAATGACCTCTTTCCCATTTCCGATGGTCTGTTGGAGCGGTTAAATATTTGGGACCTTGGATCCCGAAAGACCTACTCCAATTCCACAAATATACTGACGTGTGCACACTCCCACTCCCTCCCCATTGTTCCCAGTCCTGGGTCACCTGGACTTCCTAGTCAGCTGTTCTTCAGGGCCATACCTGCAACGGCATCTGAGTGGTAAGTGCAGAGCCCCTTTCTTCAGAACGGCAGGGAGATGGCTCACATACTCCGAATTACAAAATCTGTCAGACCCGTGCGCCCTGGGGCATTGGAGGGCTAGACAAATATCTCACTTCCTCTTCTCGATACCCTCGTCTCCGGGTTTTGACAGATCATTGACACAGTTCGAAAAAGGTTTGTGTTGGCTCAGGAGTATACCGACACTCTCTTTCAGAGTTTTATAGAGTGTTGGTGGCTCCACACCCAGACTTCTGCCCTCCTTATATTGATAAATAGAACTCTGATCTTGGGACAGATATTCCCCCCCAACCAATGGCCAAAGCTATTCCATCTTATGCATAAATCATCCATTGCCTGTAAATTTCAACAGGCAAGCTACAAGATACTTACTAGATGGTACTATGTCCCGACCCACCTACAGAAAATGTTCCCCTCAGTATCTCCACTATGTGGAGATGTGAGTCGGCACCAGGCACACTGATTCATATCTTCTGGCACTGTAATAGAATCCAACCATTTTGGGAGTCGGTACATAAAACCATGACCCAGATCTTTTCCTTTCCCATTCCGAGCTTCTTTATATTTCTCCTCTCGGACCTACCTAACTGCCTACTATATAAACATTTGACAGTGATCATTTTTGTAAATACATTTAATTACCCAATTCCCACCCTTTTTGAGAAAATAAGTCCCCTCTTACCTGATCGTTGTCTTTCGTCTCCCTTGGTTACGGCCACCTCTCCTGTCGAATCCCGCCGGGCCTCGCTTGCGCAGAAGACTGAAGTATAGTACAGAGCCGCGAACGCGCACGCCGGCTCTGTACTATACAGGCCAGGAATAAGTCACCATTGGCGCATGCGCGGTGGCGTGCGCGTTCAGGACATTGCGCGGCCCGGCCGGGAGAGGAATCCAGGAAGTGAACGTCGCGCTCAACAAGGGTAAGTATAAAAAGTGAAGATGGGAATACCCCTTTAATTTGTCTTGGAACTGCATCTGCGACTTTATCAGCTCAATAAACTCCAAACACAAATTCAACAACAATGAATATTATTAAGACATAAAGTAGATACAGTATATATATATATATATATATATATATAGGGGGTCATCTACGATCAGAAATACGCCTATCTTAGACGTATTTGTGACGCAGATTTCGGCGCAAAACTTATTTGGTCCGCAATCTGCGACTTTTCCCCACTTGCGCCAGATCTATAAAAGTGAGCATGGCATGGGCATGGCATTTATCATTTTTTACGCCTGTTTTAGGCATAGAAAATGGTCTAAAAGTAAGATAGCAAGGAAGCGGTCTTACATTTAGACCGGCGCTGGATACGCCAATGTTATGTAGAGGCCGGCGCCTCTTCATAACTCCGGCAGATCCACCGCCAGCGCAGGCGCTTATTAAGGTCATTGTCTAAAACGCTGGTCTTAATAAATGACCCCCTATAGTGTTTCTGGCTGCGTTTAACCCCTGATGTCCCCTGAATGCCAGTGCATAACATAACATGTAACCTCATCTGATGAAACTATCTTCATATAATCACTTAGGATCGTCAATCCATATTCCCTGGCAGACGTCAGAGGTGGAACGTGCTGACAGCTGGTAATTTCATAGGGGGGATTTGGTCTTGTCCCACATTCACTAATATGTTTATACAACAATCAGTTGCTGGATGGAGATTTAGCTTGTTACAGAGATGGAATATACAGTAAATGCTCCAGGTTCTGCTTGTGTGGAAGAACATAGGTTGGCACTAAATAAAGGGGCACTACAGAAACAGATGTAGATTGTTAAAGGAGTTGTCCAGTGTTAGGATAGTTTCACACTAGAATTAAAGGGCATCTGTCATCAGATCTGTCCCTATGACACTGTCGGACCTGTTACATGTGCGCTTGGCAGCTGAAGGCATCTGTGTTGGCCCCATGTTCATGTTTTTTTATATATGCAAATAAACCTCTAGGAGCAACGAGGGCGTTGCCATTACACCTAGAGGCTCGGCTCTCTCTGCAACTGCCGCACCCTCTGCACTTTGATTGACAGAGCCAGGTGTGATGATGTTTTTACTGCCAGGCCCTGTCAAAGCGTAGAGGGTGCAGCAGTTGCAGAGAAAGCTGAGCCTCTAGGTGTAACGACACCGCCCCCGTTGCTCCTAGAGGCTCATTTGCATATATTAGAACATCATCTCTCTCAGCAATGCGGGCACATAAGAACATGGGACCAACACAGATGCCTTCAGCTGCCAAGTGCACATGTAACAGGTCAGCCAGTGTCATAGGTACAAAACTGCTGACAGATGCCCTTTAGAATCTTCCAGGAGGCTGTTCTGAAGTTGATTGTCTCCAGCATATCCGGATACTGCCTGCACTGCTGGAGCCCATTGACTACAGTATAAGTGTCGGTTTTTGTCCAGCTGATTCCCAGCATTACTGCCAGAAATAGGCCTAATTCCTGCTAGTTCCCATCATAGTCAATGGGGTGTCCTGCCCTTTCCTCTGCCGGAAAAGCTTGTCGGAAGATTTTAACGTTAACGTAAAACGAGCCTTAGAAAATCAAAGTTGCTTTCTTTCAAAAATAGCGACCCGCCTGTCCACAGGCTGGGTGTGGTACTGCAGCTCAGCTACAGTTACTTCAACATAGCTAAGCTGCAATACCACACACAACCCATAGACAGGTGTGGCGCTATTTCTATTCCTTGTGCAACCTCTGTCACCTTTAGTCCGCCTTGTAGACCTAACTCAGCTCTGTGTGACGATACCTTTCACTTCGCAATCTATTGCTATATTCTGGAAACAAAGTACTTTGAGTCCATATTGCAAATGAGCAGTTAAGTGCACCGAGGGCGGACCCTCGCTCCTGCTTTTTCTTTCTTCATTGACAGGGCCAAGCAAGATGATTATGCAGGAACTTAGCCCCGTTAATCAAGAAGAAGGAGGGGCTGGCAGAAGAATCAGGCGCAGCATGGGTGCACAGAGAGATTGGGCCCGCCCTCGGTGCACAGAGAGATTGGGCCCGCCCTCGGTGCACAGAGTGATTGGGTCCGCCCTCGGTGCACTTAACTGCTCAGTTGCATATGTATTAAAAATACCTTTTCTCCAGAATGAAGCAACAGATCATTGAGTGAAAGGTATCATTACGTTCGGCTGAGCGAGCCCTACAAGACACTGCGCCTGGTTTATCCATGTATAGAAAGAAAAAGGATCCAGCACCAGTAGTGAAAGTTTTTCGGTCCCGGTCTTTATTTCACCAAATTTAAAAAATTTACAAATACAGTGGCACCTGTTCCCACTCTTCCCCGATTTACGCGTTTCGAACACTTCTGTTCTTAGTCATAATCGATTATGACTAAGAACAGAAGTGTTCAAAACGCGTAAATCGGGGAACAGGTGCCACTGTATTTGTACATTTTTGAAATTTGGTGAAATAAAAACCGGGACCGAAAAACTTTCACAACTGGTGCTGGATCCTTTTTTCTTTCTATACATGGATATTCATCAGGACTTGCTTGGGTCTGTTCCGTGCACCTATCTACAGGATTGATACGGGTGAGCTGGATTTCACCATTTTTTACTGTGCCTGGTTTATCAGTGAATTTTCTGGTAAGCGACTCCCTTTAAGAACCAGGAATTCCTAACAAACTGAGTAATACCAGGAAATTCAAGCTGCTGACGTATGATTCAGCACTGGAAGCCATTCCTCCTCCACGCACTAATGTGCTGCGCCCTGGATACTATCAGGTCTTCGCTTGCAGTGTCACACCCATATTTTGGGTAATTTGTATCACGGTACAGTTTGCAGGAACATTGTGTTATAGGTCACAGAGAACAACCGGGCTGCCATCCATTCACCGCTACGGTTTAAAGGGTGCATGGTTTTGGGGGCGTGACATTAACACAGGTGTCGTGTTATGTTTTGAGTTTTGTTTAAAATAGAATTATTTTATCACCTGTCATTTTTTATATAAAATGAAGACAAAAATGCTAATGAATGAGCTCTTCTGGAGAAGCAAATAACCACAGAGACAAGAAAAATCCTTCCCCTTCACCCATTTCAGTGCAGCCCCTGAACCGTGTGGCCCTATGCAGGAGCCCAGTTTGTCATGATCGTGAGAGACATGTGTAAAAGCCTTGCACACAAGTGTGGGTGAACGCACATAAGATTCGCACAAATTTACGTGCAGATTTATGTGCATTTCTGCAGCCCATCCGACCCAAAATTTGCAATGTCTTACAGCGGTATTTGGTGCCGATTAGATGCGGTTTTGCCGCAGATTTCATCCTTCCATTGAAAAGGGTGAAATCCGCAGCTAAGACCACCAACAGGATTGACATGCTGCGGATTTGGAAATCGGCAATGCAGGTCAATTTCCAGCCAGAAAGTGCATATAACATTTGTGTAGCACATATAGTCTGCTAGTACTGAGGTTTTTACGCACAGGAATCTGTGCTGAAAAAACGTGTGTATTCCGCAATGTGTGCAGGTGGCCTTTCCATCTGTCAGAAATATAGTAGATATTCCTTTCTAGCGATTGTCGCTATCGGTATTTCTGATAAATGTAACGGATATCGCTAGGTTTTACTAGATCAGGTAAGGACACGAGGACGGTACAAAATCTAAACTTTACTGAATCGGGCGCTGGTGAATGTCTGGGACGTGGCGTCCATAAAACGCCCTAATTCGATGCAGAGGGAGTTAGATGGGCGAGCAATTATTTTCTCAATCCTTTTCTGGAACACAAAAGACCTCCATAGACTTTCTAGAGTCTGTCTCACTTCCAGTGTTGCCAACCAGAGTTTTTCTCTCTTTTTTTTTTTCTGGAGAACTTATCCAAAAATCACCGACAGACAAACATTTTTACGGACAAATTGGAAAACCATATTGAATGATAACGATTATAAGTAAATAAAAGTCTACAACTCAATATTTGGATAAGAACGCATTATCAGCATTTACTGTAAAATGATCATAATTGCCACCAAAACAATCTAGTCAAGTACCACCAGCCTCCAAAAAAATCACAAACACGACTATTTTTTTTTCATGGACACAGGAAAAAAGTCGCCTATTTTTACGGACTGTCCAGAGATTTCTGGACCGTTGGCAATCCTGCTCGCTTCCTCTCCTGCAAAAAGAAGAGAGAGCACGTTATGCGCACTCTGCTCTCTCCTCGTTCCAGGGACTAGCTCTCAGACCCCCACCTTTTGAAACTTTTGATATGGCATACCAAAAGTTTTAAGAAAACTAAAAAAAAAAGAGAAAAAAGAATGGATCGCACATCCCCATGCTATGCATTGATCTATTATTGCTTCTCAGCACAATTGCCTGTGGGTTGGTGCTGGCCGGTGCCATGGTCTGACAGCAGGGGTGCTGTTGGACTGCTGGGTTGAGCCGCATGCTGGCGTCGTGTTGCAGCGGTGGTGGTCACCATGTGGTGCTGCACCAATTTAGAGTATGTACCTACTCGTAGAGGCAACCTTGGCGTGGTGAGTGGGCCTATGCATTTTGATCAAAACGTATATTAATGCCTCGTGTACGTTCTGTTGACTTAGGGCTCGGTGTACTATTATTCACCCTGAGAAGCGATAGGAATTGTGCTGAGAAGCAATTATAGATCAATGCATAGCATAGGGGTGTGGGTGTGCGATCCATGCTTTTTTCTCATTTTTGGGAGTTTTAGGAAAGGTCAGTGACTCTTTAAGGATAGACGTATGCTCAATCCGAGCCAAGCTTGCACGTGTTTGCAAGAGTCAGGAGAGACAGCTGTCGAAAGTGATGTCAGACATTTTGGATTTCAACATATTGGGCATCTATCGCTCGTCTAGGACAACACCCATGCAACGATCAGAACAGAAACCTAGTTGTTGTTTTGCCAATTTCAACAATGGCAGCATAAAATATTCCAGATTCCTTGCATACTGCACACATGACAAGCGATTCACCCGCGGATCCAATCTTCAATGCATTATTGAGGCGTCTACTCAATTAGCGGCTCCTCATTAATAATAGACGTGTCGATGTAATGTCCATGTTACGCCGCCTCCTGCTGATCTCCATTCATTCGTACAGAACTAGACTTTCATTAGCTTATTGCTGACTCCTGTCCACATTTATGACTTATTCATAGGCTCGCACTGTACTATAATAAGATCCTTTTATTCAGTGACGCCCTGGGGTTTGCACAGAGGACACGGCCTTTTTTTATTACTATAGACAAAGCAGAGCCCTTACGTCTGTATAGACTGGATACTCATCCTAGAGGTTTGCCTTCATGAGTAGGAGCTTTGTCAGGAGCTGTGATGGGCTTACATCCTAGGTTCTCAACCTGGGGTATGTAAAGCCCAAGAGGTAAATGCCAAATGTCACTGCAGAGTATGAGAACCCCTTCAAAGTAGTTATGTCCACTTAGTGCCCCTTTTCACTGTAGTTGTGCCCCCATACTGTAATTCTCCCCTTTAGTGCCCCCACATAGTAGTTTTTTTCCCCTAAGTGCCCCCTTCACAGTGGTTATGCCCCCTTCATAGTAGTTTTGCCCCTTTAGTGCCCAGACACATTAATGCTCCCCTTTATTTGCCCCACATTGTAGTTATGCCCCCTTAGTGCCCACTTCACAGTAGTTAGCCTCCACACAGTAGTGCCACCCTTAGTGCCCCCTTACATTAGTGATGTGGCCTGTGGTATAAATAAATATAAAAAAAATAATATTCACCTAGCCCCGTTCTCGTGATAAACGTAACAATTCTGCTTTCCCCAGGAAGTGCAGCACAGTGACGTCATCTCTGCTGGGCTGAGAGAGCACACGGGCTGAGGACAGGTCAGGGAATGATATTCGACCCGTGTGCTCTGCTAATCAGAGGAGAACATGGCCAGGGAATGAGGCCTGGGCTATAATGGATGATATACCTCCATTATGGCCTGGGTCCCCTGGCTACTGTGGGTCCCGTAGTAGGTTTTATGGCTACTACTATGGTAGTTCCGCCTCTGACTGCTTCTAAGGCTACCAGGATATTGTCATGCATTAAACGAGGCATGGACTAGCGGGCCAGGGATGTAATACTACCACTTTACAAAGCGTTGGTGCAGCCTCATCTGGAATATGCAGTTCAGTTCTTTGCACCAGTGTATAGAAAGGACGCCTCGGAGCTGGCAAAAGTACAAAGGAGAGTGACTAAACTGATAAGGGGCATGAAGGGTCTTAGTTATGAAGAAAGATACATTCACATCCCCACCTATTCCTTGGTTGTACTTGATGGACTTGTGTCTTTACACAAATATATGATAAAAGCAGGTCTCACATCTCGGATCTGCTCCTATCTCAAGAATGGGGTCCCTTCGTGCATCACCAAGGATGGAGTAGTGGCCATGCTATAGGGCTTCTGAGAATAGCTGCGTAAGCGCACTCAATTGTTTTCTGAAGTCCCATAGCATTGAATGGAGAGCGTCGGACATGTGTCGCCAACTCTCTATATCTGGTAGTGCGTGATGGAGCCTGGTTTATATCAGGTCCAGAGAAGGGAACCACACCTATTGGACATTTATGGCAGATCCTAGATATTCCATGAATGTTCAGATGGGTCAGTCCCTTTGACAAGGGGCGTAGCTAAAGGCTTATGGGCCCTGGTGCAAGGGTTCAGCTTGGGCCTCCCTTCCCTCAGTGCTGTGTGGCCAGGGGCAGGGAAGCACATAGCCTTTGTGCTGCCTGAGGTCAAAAATTGAACCCCCCCTCCTTGAGATAACCCCTTCCATTGACCCGCATGCACTTTCTATAATACTGTTGTCTTTTTATGTGGCATAAGGGTCTTTGGGCCCCCTCAGGCTCCTGGGCCCGGTAGCGACTGCTACCTCTGCACCCCCTATAGCTATGCCCCTGCCTTTGACTATAAAGGGCGACTATTACATTGTGATAAGAGTTAGTGCTGTATAAGCAGTCTGCATGGTGGGGGAGGGAATGAGATAAGAGCGGCAGGTATGTAGATATCCCAAGGTAGAGCCATTGATTATGGAGCTTTCTTGGAAATGTTATTACAGGGAGGTTGTAAAAAAACAGGCTCAGATGCCAAAACAAGAGCTGGCGAAACGACTGCGGGATGTTTTCCCCATACAACATACAAGGTGTTCTAGATGACAGGGATTACTGGTGCTATGTAATGTATGTAGTAAACACTGTAATCAATCCTGTGTGAAGCGTACGTGCCTACACTGCCCTTTCTTTACTCTACAGGCAACTAGTGACATAGTTGGAATATTTTACAGTAAAAAGTGCTTTGTATAACAAGAAATAATGCTTGAGGTATCTTAGTCTTAAAAACACATAAACAGCAGAAAAACACATAAAGAGCACATGTTCACTGGCAGTACTTAAAGGGGTTGTCCTCAGAATAGGTCATCAATATCAGATTGGCGAGGGTCCGACACCCGGCAACCCCCGATAAGCTGTATGAAGAGAACGCAGCTCTTGTACGAGCACTACATTCTCTGCTCTGTTCACCGCAGTGTCAGCGGCGAGCAGGTGTAATTACATCACCTCACTTCAATGGGACGGCTCCGTCAGTTCAAGTGAATGGGACGGCGAAGTTGTAATTACACCTGCTCACCGCTGAAGTTGCGATAGCGAGCAGGTAAACAATGAAAAGAAGGCAGCGCTCATACAAGCGCTGCATTCTCTTCAAACAGCTGATCGCGGAGGTGCCAGGAGTCGGACCCCACAATCTAATATTGATGACGTATCCTGGGGATAGGTTATCAATAGTAAAAAGAGGACACCCCTTTTATTTGTAAGTGCATTTCTATGGCCTTGTTCACCTGTAGTTTGGTGCATTTTTGTTGTTGTCTGGTTTAGAAATCCCATTTTCAAATACCCTAGAAAACTAGGAGAGACCCCTCTGACGACCTCATCTGGAGAAAGGCTACAAAGCAGTATCTTTCATCTTTAGGATTGGTCACATCATATGGGCACTCAGCCCATTGATTTCAATAAGAAGTGTGAATGAGAACTTAATTTCCCCTATAGTATAACTTGCAGGGCAGCCCCCCCACACACACACACACATACAGGTTGCAACAGATTGCTGAAGGGGCCATCAGCAGGACACCATTGTCATCTCCAGGTTGTCGAAGACCCTTCCAACAGAAATACATTTTCAGTGTGTTCAAAGTTAAAAGGCATCTGTCAGCAGTTTTGTACCTATGACACTGGCTGAACTCTTACATGTGCACTTTGCAGCTGTAGGCATCCGTGTTGGTCCCATGTTCATACATGTCCGCATTGCTGAGAAAAATTATGTTTTAATATATGCAAATGAGCCTCTAGGAGCAATGGGGCCGTTGCCATTACACCTAGAGGCTCAGCTCTCTCTACAACTGCTGTGCCCTCTCCAATTTGATTGACAGGGCCAGGAGTGATGACGTTTTTATTCCCTTTCCCTGCTAATCAAAGTGGGGGTCTGGAGGTCTGATCTGAGATCTAATTGGGTCTGGAGGTCTGATATGGGGTCTGGAGGTCTAATGGGGGTCTGAAGGTTTGGTCTGAGGTCTAATGGGAGTTTGTAGGTCTAATGGGGGTCTGTAAGTCTAATGGGGGTCTGATTGGGGGGGTCTGTAAGTCTAATGGGGTCTGGAGGTCTGATGTGAGGTCTAATGGGGGTCTGGAGGTCTGATATGGGGTCTGGAGGTCTAATGGGGGTCTGGAGGTTTGGTCTGAGGTCTAATGGGGGTTTGAAGGTCTAATGGGAATCTGAAGGTCTAATGGGAGTCTGATTGGGGGTCTGGAATTCTAATGGAGGTCTGGTCTGAGGTCTAATGGGGGTCTGGAGGTCTGATCTGAGGTCAGATATAGGGGTCTTGTGGTCTAATGGGAGTTTGGAGGTCTGATATGGGGGTCTGGAGGTCTAATGGGGGTATGGAGGCCTGCTCTAGGGTATGATATGGGGGTATGGATGTCTAATGGGGGTCTGGAGGTTTGGTTTAAGGTCTAATGGGGGTCCGGAGGTCTGATATGGGGGCCTGGAAGTCTAATAGGGGTCTGGTCTGAGGTCTAATGGGGGTCTGGAGGTCTGGTCTGAAGTCTAATATAGGGTCTGGAAGTCTAATGGGGGTCTGGAGGTCTCGTCTGAGGTCTGATATGGAGGTTTGAAGGTCTAATGGGGGCCTGGAAGTCTAATGGGGGTCTGAAAGTCTAATGGGGGTCTGGAGGTCTGGTCTGAGGTCAGATATCTGAGTCTGGAAGTCTGAAATGGGGGTCTGGAAAGTCTAATGGGGTCTGGAGGTTTGGTCTAAGGTCATATATCGGGGTCTGGAGGTCTGATTTGGGGGTCTGGAAGTCTAATGGGAGTATGGAGATTTAGTCTAGGGTCTGATATAGGGGTCTGGTGGTCTAATGGGAGTCTGGGTGTCTGATATGGGGGTCTGGAGGTCTAATGGGGGTATGAGTTCTGCTCTAGGGTCTGATATGGGGGTCTGGATGTTTGGTCTGAGGTCTAATGGGGGTCTGGAGGTCTAATATGGGGGTATGGAAGTCTAATGGGGGTCTGGAGTTCTGGTTTGAGGTCTGATATGGGGTCTGGAATTCTAATGGGGGTCTGGAGGTCTCGTCTGAGATCTGATATGTGGTTTTGGAGGTCTAATAGGGGCCTGGAGGTTTGGTCTGAGGTCTAATGGGGGTTTGGAGGTCTAATGGGGATCTAAAGGTCTAATGGGGGTCTGATTGGGGGTCTGGAGGTCTGGTCTGAAGTCTAATGGGGGTCTGATTGGGGGATCTGGAAGTCTAATGGGGGTCTGGAGGTCTGGTCTGAGGTCTAATGGGGGGTATGGAGGTCTAATAGGGGTCTGGAGGTTTAGTCTGAGGTCTAATGGGGGTTTGGATGTCTAATGAGGATCTGAAGGTCTAATGGGGGTCTGATTGGGGGTCTGGAAGTCTAATGGGGGTCTGCAGGTCTGGTCTGAAGTCTAATGGTGGTCTGGAGTTCTGATATGGGGTCTGGAGGTCTAATGGGGGGTCTGGAGGTTTGGTCTGAGGTCTAATAGGGTTTTGGAGGTCTAATGGGGATCTGAAGGTCTAATGGGGGTCTGTTTGGGGGGTCTGTTTGGGGGGTCTAATGGATGTCTGGTCTAATGGATGTCTGGTCTGAGGTTTAATGGGGGTCTGGAGGTCTGATCTGAGGTCAGATATGGGGGTCTGGAGGTCTAATGGGGGTATGGAGGCCTGCTCTAGGTTATGTTATGGGGGTATGGATGTCTAATGAGGGTCTGGAGGTTTGGTCTGAGGTCTAATGGGGGTCTAGAGGTCTGATATGGTGGTCTGGAAATCTAATGGGGGTATGGAGGTCTGATCTGAGGTCTAATGGGGGTCTGGAGGTCTGGTCTGAGGTCTAATATGGGGTCTGGAAGTCTAATGGAGGTCTGGTCTGAGGTCAGATATCTGGGTCTAGAGGTCTGATATGGGGGTCTGGAAAGTCTAATGGGGGTCTGGCGGTCTGGTCTAAGGTCAGATATCGGGGTCTGAGGTCTGATATGGGGGTTTGCAGGTCTAATGGGGCCTGGAAGTCTAATGGGGGTCTGGAGGTCTGGTCTGAGGTCAGATATCTGGGTCTAGAGGTCTGATATGGGGGTTTGGAAAGTCTAATGGGGGTCTGGCGGTCTGGTCTAAGGTCAGATATCGGGGTCTGGAGGTCTGATATGGGGGTCTGGAACTCTAATGGGAGTATGGAGGTTTGATCTAGGGTCTGATATGGGGGTCTGGAGGTCTAATGGGTTTCTGGATGTTTGGTCTGAGGTCTAATGGGGGTCTGGAGGTCTGATGTGGGGTTCTGGAAGTCTAATGGGGGTCTGATTTGGGGGTCTGGTCTGAGGTCTGATATGAGGGTCTGGAGATGTAATGTGGGTCTGGAGGTCTGATATGGGTTCTGAAGGTCTAATGGGGGTCTTATATTGGGGTCTGGAGGTCTAATGGGGGTTTGATCTTAGGTCTAATATGGGGGTCTGATTTGAAAGGTAAGGGGGTATTTTTTGTGCACAATATAAAGGGGTATTTTTGTACTGGTGCACTGTGTGGTACCAGTATTTTCAGGGGGACTGTTTCTGCAGGATAGTATTTGGGAAGGGGGGGGGGGGGCAGGATGGGGTGTTTAAAAGGTGGGGAGGATGTTAAACTCTGCAGAGATGAGACACGGCTGAAAGAAATCATCCTGGCGGTCTGGTCTGACAGGAGAAGATGAGGAAAGAGAATATCTACATCAGACTTCACTGGATGTAAGAGGTACATATGTGGGGCTATATTCTCCTGTATATTCTGTAGCGCTGTATGTAATGTTTTCCAAAAAGTGGTTGTCCGCTTTTTTTTCCCGTAGGAGTGCTGCTTTCTCTGCTCTGTTTATCTGCTCACCACTGCAATTTCTGCAGCAAGCAGGAAAGATGCCTTTTCTTCAAACAGCTGATCGGCGGGGGTGTAGGGGTTTGGACCCACGCCGATCTGATATTGATGATGACCTATCCTGAGGATAGGTCATCAGTAGTAAAAAAAAAAAAAGGACAACTCCTTTAACAGTAGGACTGGAGGTAAGGTTAGGTTGAGAATTTTTTGAACTCTTGCACCTGTAGGTCCTGCCAGCCGACAATACCATAATGTGTATGGCGGGGAGGGGGGGACCTTAAAGGAGTTATCAGATATGCTCAAGTAGTTGCATACCTCGTTCATCTCTTTCCTTGCTCCTTCAATTGGAAAGAGATGAAAAAATAATTGCTTCTTTCTGCTCATGCAAAGCTGCAAAGTCTCCTGGGAAGATATGACAATACCATAATGATGCCTCTAGTTCTAGTTCTGTCAAATCCTGACCATACCTTTAAAAACAATACTGTGCTGCCACCTGGTGGACAATGCTCGGTGATACTCAAGCTCCAATTAATTCATACAATATATAACACCCAGAATTCTCCACTAAACAGGTGCATAGTTTTTGACACCACCTCTGCTCTCAAGCCATCTCATATCCAAGATGGCTATCCTGCTCCTACTTTTTCCAAGTTCCTTGTATTGTTTGTCTGGTTAGCCCCTTCTACCCTGGGCGATTTCTGTTTTTGCGTTTTTCGTTTTTTAAGCCCTCCCTTCTTAATGCCATAACTTTTTTTTTTTTCCGTTCATATAGCCATATGCAGGCTTGTTTTTTTGCAGGACAAGTTGTACTTTCTAATGGCACCATTCAATATTGCATAGGATGTAGTGGAAGCTAGAAAAAAATTCCAAACGGGTTGGATTTAAAAAACAAAAAACAAAACGCAATTCTGCCACAGTTTTATGGGTTTTGTTTTTTACGGCATTTCTTGACCGGCACAAAGTAAGAAAGTAAAAAAGTATGATTCACACAGCTAGACAAACCGTTAACCCTTTGTGACAGAACAGCTCAATATTTTTTATAAAGACCAATAGAATTTTTTTTTTTAGCTAAAAATGAGTAAAATGCAATCATAAAAAAATCCCTCCGAAGGTGTACATAGCCTTTAAGGCCTAGTTCACAGTTTGGTGGTTTGGTCAGTGATTTATAAATAAAACAAGGTGTGCGCTGCTCGCTCAATACCGTACCCTACGAATGAGTCACTCCTCAGGAATCAACAATAGCAGCAACACGGCTCCTCCTATGTGTGGTTATTCTGTACACCGTCGGCGTCTCCACTTGACCACAATAGTTCCAGATGACAGAACTCTAGAGCAGAAGAACTACACAAGCAGCCACTGATAGTGAAGCGCCGCCACAGAGTTAAATCCATGCAAAGGTTTTATTGTACTTACAAGATAAAAGGATTATGCTAACATCATGAGCAGTGCGGTAGCTAGAAATGACTGGGCCCCACAGTAAATTTTTGAATGGGGCCCCCCTCCCCCAGTAATTTTTTTGCAACCCCTTCCTTTCATGCCGCCCCCATTCCTGTGGCTAGTAAAGATCGCTCTCTCAGACCAGGCCCGGCAGCTGTTCCATCCGTCTATACTGCCACTGTATAGAATTTCATTGTGTAATACTGTTGAGGGGGCCCTGACAAAATCTTTTAGTCCTCCTCCTCCTGGATGGGCCCCCTTCTGGGTCAGGGCTCCAAAGCAGCCGCTTCCCCTATAGCTAGGCCCCTGATCATGAGTACGCCCAACTCGAGTTTCACAGATTCTTCTGGGGCATGAAACTTGAGTCGGGCGACCCATGATGTTAGCAGGATTTTTTATATCCAGCACTCCACTACTTAAATGTTCAAAGTTTAATGGTAATCATTAGTAAAAAATAATACCGTGGAAGATTTTAATAGTGGGGTGAAGGATTTTTCTATGGAAACACTTGTATCCCTTCCTTTGCATTTAACACTGATTCAGATTGCTGTATTAAAAATTGTCAACAAACACGTTATACAGTGAGGTACGAATGTTTGTGTAGGACATAGTGTTGAGTGCGAATATTCTAATTGCGAATTTTTATCGTGAATATCCCCACTTAAAGAATTTGCGAATATTTATAATATAGTGTTATATATTCGTTATATTAAATATTCAGCTTTTTTTTCCATCTGAACACACGATTCCTCTCTGCTTCCTGCTTGTGGGCCAATGAGAAGGAAGCAATGTCAAGTTCACAACAATACTTAGTGCACCAATCAGTAATCTGCAGTCAGACCTGCTAAAATGGGAAGTTGCGATTAGCGCAATCACGAATATATTGGAGCACTTGACTCTATCTGCATTTAAAGCTATTCTAATGGTCTGCCGTGCCAACCATTTTCTCCAGTCTCAGGAGAAATTCATGAAACTTCTAGCAGCTTAAAAAATGTAGCCAAAGTGACCCACGCCTGTATTTCGCCTTACAAATTCGCATTACATTGACGATTTTTCGCATTCAATAAGATAATCTCGAATTCTCGATTATATGACGAATATTCTACAAAATATTCGTGAAATATCGCGAATTCGATTATAGCCCCTGCCGCTCATCACTAGTAGGACAAGGACCTCACAACCGTATAAGACAATTGACTCTAATGAAGGGCCAATAGGGCCATTAGTGGCAGAGTCACATGGGATCAGGGCACCATTGTTATTTTGGTGTCTATTCTCTCCCTCTCCAGAGGGCTGTTGGTACTTACCTGTCTGATTTTACCTGAAGCACATCTTCGTTCCCACGAGCAGGTTCTGAAATCTTTTAGAATGGGCACGAAGAGACGCATAGCCATCGCATTGCATGATACTCACCATGCTGTCTGGCATCCTCTGCAAGCTGCTGTCTCCATTGCTCCAGTCTCTGTTCCCTTAAAGCACGCTCATCTGTGTCCTCTTAAAGGGCCAGTTCATGGATTTGGAAATTCTTTCCTAGCCAATGGCTGTGGGTCCCTGAGTATTTAAGGCAGCCTCTCCATTCAGAGGTTGCCTGAGCAACAAGGTTCCCTGTGACCAGTAAAGGTGTTTGGAAGACTCTGTGCTTTAGTGATTTCCTTGACATTTACCTGCATTATCCAGTTTGTGTTCCTGCCGTACTCCTTGCCTCACAGTTCAGTTTCAGTTCATGTCCGTGTTTAGGTTCTCCCAGTATGTCTTGTCTGTGCTACAGTCTTGAGTCCTGCCTGCCATGTTCCTGCATCCACTACTACCCTGGCCGCAAGCTCTCCTAGTGTGTCTAGTTCAGTGTTGAGCGCAACTTCATTGAATAACTTCGGTAATTGGTTTTTACAGTGAAAAACTTTGGAACCGAACTCGGCTTTAGTTCCAAGGTACCACTCGGAACCAAAGCTGAGTTTGGTTCCAAGTTTTGAAGTGGTTTTTCACTGTAATCATCAATTACTGAAGTTATTCAATGAAGTCTTGCGTGACTTTGCGAATAACTTACTTCGGCTCATCGGAGCCCATACATTCTAATACTGTACGGAGATTCCATACTCCTTACAGTATTAAGTAACAAATTTTTTAGCGAAGCGGCTTCGTATGTAGCATCTGAAGCTTGCTTCACTCATCTCTGGTAGTTACCAACTATACTGGGACTATCACAAGAGGTAGTGGTCTGGTTGCTCCCCCACAGTGAAGGCCAGATCCCTGTACAGGGGTTATAGAGGATGAATACCAGGTCATTTGGTCAGTTTTTTCCATCAGATATGCAGTTACGTAAATCATCATTTTCCGGTAGCAGATCGTTCCATCTAAACACGCTTCTGTATGGGGACGATGGCATTAGTGATCATTCCTCCCCATACTGTAAATGCAGCGGTCTTCTTCACTGATGTGCAGGCGCTTGCTGGAAAGTTAACTGTTTCTGATAGAACAGCTGAATATTTTTAATAAAGACCAAATGAAAAGAAAGCCCAAAATGAGTAAATTACTACCAGAATTATCCCCCCCCGAAGGTGTAAATAACCTTTAAATCACCTTTTTATGTTTAATATATTTTTCAAAAATATATCTTTCTTGCATTGAGCAGCTAAAATGTTGCTGTCTTACATTGGGTGAATAAATCGCGGGGAGGCTCGTCACCGTCCCCGCCTGCCATTGGCTGCTCCCCCCGACACCGGATGTTTTCATCTGTGTACAGGGAGAAGCAGCAGTGGTGGTGCGGGGATCAGGAGCGCCACAGGGAGCGGGGAGTGGGGTAAGTATATTCCGTGTGAGGGGCCCGGGACATGGGGGGGGGGGGGCTGTTTATGATATTGGATAACCTCTTTAACATATTTTTAAACAATTTTTGATGATGTTATTTTTTTTATTTTCCATGTCACTTTTTATATTTAAACTAAAACAAAAAATCCTGCAGTTTTCACATTGGCCACTATGTCTAATAATTGGCGCCACTTCTTGGTTTATACAGATCACTTTACTGCAGTTATATATTATAGGAGATATCACCTCTGTGTATAGATAAGACAGGATCCACCATTCACAATAGGTGATTGTCAGAGCTTATCTATTCTTGTACAATGTCCTCTGCACAGGTCACAGAACATGCCCAGAAAACTCTCCCATAGAAGTCAATAGGGTCCCCTCATGTCCATTGTGTCTATTGCCCATGGGGCTGCCGTAAAGGATTTTTTTTTAATGCTGTGTAAATGCTGTTAAGAACATCTCAGGCAAGATGGCCGCCCCCATAATCATGTTCAGAAAATAAAATTGAAAAATCTACAATCAGAAAATAAAACTGATTAGAAAAAAAGGATGATGTCGCTATCTGGTTTTAACTATCTGACACATTTCCTTTAAATAAGTGTTTATGACCTTTTAGTAATTTAGTGAGAAGGGTTGTTAGATGGCTGGCACAAAAGTTAAAGTGAAAGTAGGATTCTCTCTGCTAGACAAACAGTTAACCCTTTGTGACAGAACAGCTCAATATTTTTTTATAAAGACCAATTGAAAAAAAAAAAAGATTTTTAGCTCAAAATGAGTACAATGCAATCATAATAAAATTACCCCCAAAGGTGTACAAAGCCTTTAAGGATGTTGGCCTATGGCTAAATCGTATGCTCCTGGAAAGGTCAACATCTAATTTTAACCACTTAAAGACCACAGGTTTATACCCCCCTAGTGACCAGGCACTTTTTTACAAATTGGCACTCCACAACTTTAACGGTTTATTGCTCGGTCATGCAACTTGGCACCAAAATTATTTTTACCTCCTTTTCTTCTCACTAATAGAGCTTTCATTTGGTGGTATTTCATTGCTGCTGACATTTTTACTTTTTTTGTTATTAATCGAAATTGACCGAAATGTTTGCAAAAAAATGACATTTTTCACTTTCAGTTGTAAAATTTTTCTAATAAAACTACATTTCTATATAAATTTTTCTCTAAATTTATTGTTCTACATGTCTTTGATAAAAAAATGCAATAAGTATATATTTTTTTGGTTTGCGCAAAAGTTATAGCGTTTACAAACTATGGTACAAAAATGTGAATTTCCGCATTTTGAAGCAGCTCTGACTTTCTGAGCACCTGTCATGTTTCCTGAGGTTCTACAATGCCCAGACAGTACAAACACCCCACAAATAACCCCATTTCAGAAAGTAGACACCCTAAGGTATTCGCTGACGGGCATAGTGAGTTCATGGAAGTTTTTATTTTTTGTCACAAGTTAGCGGAAAATTATTTCTTTTTTCTTACAAAGTCTCATATTCCACTAACTTGTGACAAAAAATTAAATTTTACATGAACTCACCATACCCCTCACGGAATACCTTGGGGTGTCTTCTTTCCAAAATGGGATTACTTGTGGGGTATTTATATTGCCCGGGACCTAAAGCGTGAGAAGAAGTCTGGAATCCAAATGTGTAAAAAATAATAATTCTGTCACTGCGGTGGGGCGGACAGAACGCAAGTGTTCCGCACAAGATCGGGCGAACACTGCCTTTTTTTGTAGAGCCTATAGAACATGTCCTATTCTTGTCCGCAATTGCGGACAAGAAAAGGCATTTTCTATATAGTTCTGGCAATGGGCGGATCCGAAAAATGCGGAAAGCACATTGCCAGTGTCCATGTTTTGCGGATCCGCGGTGTCCGTGTTTTGCGGATCCGTGGATCCGCAAAACACATACGGACGTCTGAATGGAGTCTTACAGGGGGGTGATCAATGACAGGGGGGTGATCAGGGAGTCTATATGGGGTGATCACCCCCCTGTAAGGCTCCATTCAGACGTCCGTATGTGTTTTGCGGATCCGCGGATCCGCAAAACACATACGGACGTCTGAATGGAGCCTTACAGGGGGGTGATCAATGACAGGGGGGTGATCAGGGAGTCTATATGGGGTGATCAGGGGTTAATAAGGGGTTAATAAGTGCCGGGGGGTGTAGTGTAGTGGTGTTTGGTGCTACTTACAGAGCTGCCTGTGTCCTCTGGTGGTCGATCCAAGCAAAAGGGACCACCAGAGGACGAGGTAGCAGGTATATTAGATGCTGTTAACAAAACAGCGTCTGATATACCTTTCAAGGGTTAAAAAAAAATCGCATCTACAGCCTGCCAGCGAATGATCGCCGCTGGCAGGCTGTAGATCCACTCATTTACCTTCCGATCCTGTGAACATGCGCTCCTGTGTGTGCACGTTCACAGGAAATCTTGCGTCTCGCGAGATGACGCAGATCGGCGTTAGTGTGACCTGGCAGGGCCGCACCGAGGCCTACTTCGGAGGCATCAGTCTGTACCACAAATTCCCTCTTGAAGTCGGGCGTCACCAAAACCGGGGACCCACAGGGCCAACTTCAAAGCGAAGAAAGCCTCTTCCGCCTGGTCATTCCAGCGGACTATCACAGACTTCCGTCCCTTTAAGAGCCCTGTCAAAGGAGCCGCTAAAGTGGCAAAATGGGGGACAAACCTCATGTAATAGCCCACCATTCCCAGGAACGACTTTACTCGTCTAGAGGTGGCAGGTCCGGGCCAATTCCGTATCGCCTCTATTTTGATTACTTGGGGTTTAATGGCTCCACGTCCAATGACATACCGAAGGTATTTAGTCTCCTCTAACCCTATCGCACATTTCTTTGGGTTAGCAGTTAGTCAGCCTTTCGAAGGGAGTCCACTACGGCCTGTACTTTGGGCAGGTGACTTTCCCAGTCGGTACTGTGAATGATAATATCCTCCAGGTAAGCCGAGGCGTACCGCCGATGTGGACAAAGTACAATATCCATTAGACGTTGGAAAGTGGAGGGGCGCCATGCAGGCCAAAGGGTAACACTTTATACTGGTACAGCCCCTCTGGTGTAATAAAGGCAGTTTTCTCTTTGGCAGCCTCTGTCAAGGGTACCTGCCAGTACCCTTTGGTGAGGTCCAAAACAGGAAATTCCTGGCTTGGCCTAATTTCTCAATTGGTTCATCTACCCGAGGCATTGGATATGCATCGAACTTTGATATTTCATTTAATTTCCAAAAATCGTTACAAAATCGTAACGTCCAGTCTGGCTTGGGAATTTAGACTATAGGACTGGCCCACTCACTTTTAGACTCCTCAATGACGTCCAGCCGCAACATGAGCTGCACTTCCTCCGAGATAGCTTTTCGCCGAGCCTCGGGTACCCGGTATGGCTTTAACCGGATTTTTGCCTGAGGCTCAGTGACAATGTCATGTTGGATTACGGAAGTGCATCCAGGGAGGTCTGAGAACACATCCGTGTTCCGACTAACGAACTCCCTGGTTTTCTGAGCCTGTTTTGAGGAGAGGCTGTCAGCAATTTTTATTGTGGCAACTGATTCCCTTGCATCAGACATAGGAGCCAGAATCTCTTGTCCAAGCAAACCCGGTCACGGGCTGTCTTCCATACAGGTTTCCCTATTCTTCCAAGGTTTTAGTAAATTAACATGGTAAACCTGCTCTGGCTTTCGCCTCCCCGGCTGGTGTACCTTGTAATTTACCTCTCCAATTTTTTCACTTACCTCGTAGGGCCTCTGCCACCTGGCTAGGAACTTACTGTCCACGGTCGGCACCAGAGCCAAAACCCGATCACCCAGGTTAAAGTTCCGGACCCGAGCCTGCTGATTATAGATCCGACTCTGGGCTCACTGAGTGGCCTCCATATGTTCCCTGACAAGAGGCAAAACGGTCTCTATCCGCTGTTGCATCTTGGTAACATATTCAAGGACGCTTTTATGCAGAGTGGGTTGTTGATACCATGCCTCTTTGGCTACGTCCAACAAGTCACGAGGATGTCTGCCATATAGCAATTCAAAGGGCGAGAACCCAGTAGAGGCCTGGGGCACCTCTCACACTGCGAACATGAGATAGGGCAGAAGAAGGTCCCAATCCTTTCCATCTTTGGTCAGCACCCTTTTTAACATAGTTTTTAGAGTTTTGTTAAACCCTTCAACCAGTCCGTCCGTTTGTGGATGGTACACGGACGTCCGTAACTGTTTAATACGCAGCAACTTGCAGAGTTCACTCATGACCTTGGACATAAAAGGGGTCCCCTGATCAGTCAGGACCTCTTTAGGTAGCCCCACTCTGGAGAACATCTCCATTAGCTCTTTAGCTATAAGTTTCGCCGATGTATGCTGCAGTGGCAGTGCCTCCGGGTACCGAGTAGCGTAATCAAGGACAACCAAAATGTGTTGGTGTCCCCTAGCGGACTTCGGTACAGGACCTAATAGGTCCATAGCGATTCGCTCAAACGGTACCTCGATGATCGGGAGGGGTACAAAGGGACTGCGAAAAAGGTGCTGGGGGCTAGTTGCCTGGCAGGTCGGGCAAGACTTACAAAACTCGTCCACCTCTTTAAACACACTGGGCCAGTAAAACCGTTGTAGTATCCGGTCCTGTGTTTTCTGCATTCCCAGATGACCCCCGAGAACATGCTGGTGGGCTAACTCTAACACGAGTTTGCGATAAGCCTGGGGCACCACCAACTGTTCAACGGATTCACCTCGCAGCTGATTTACCCGAAACAACATATCCTGATGGACCACAAAACGGGGGAACACCGACTCTGCCCCTGGTTGTTGTGGTTCACCATCTATTAGTACATTTTCCCAGGCTCGGGATAAGGTTGGATCCCGGTGTTGCGCGGTACCAAAATTATCCCGGAGACATTGAGGTCTGCCAGCTCAGGCCCCGGCGGCAAGTCCTCCATGTCTCCCACCGTTACACTCAGCGGGGTTGTCTCCTCCTCTTCCTCCGAAGTGACGGTCACCCCTACCGCTGGCCCTTCGGACTCAGGTTCCCAGGGTTCTGGTCTCCCCCCTGAGCCGGGCCACTCTGCTAGGGTTACATCTGTCTCATGCGTATCAGTCACTCTCGGAACAGGCCACAGTGCCGTGAAACCCGGGAAGTCTCTCCCTACTATAAGTTCATAATGTAGGTTGGTTGCGACAGCCACCTCGTGGATCCACCTGCCAGAAACCGTAGACAGAGACACCATAGCAGTAGGATAGTCTTTTAAGTCACCATGTATACACATGACTCCGACCTTACGGCCGGTGTACTTGGCGGAGCGTACCAGGGAAGCCCTTACCAGGGTCACCAGACTTCCTGAGTCCAACAGAGCCTCCACTGGAGTGTCTCCTACCTCAACCTGGCACAGGTGGTTCAGAGACTCCGGAGCACCCACTGTACACAGTTTTCTGGCATATAATGATTGACAGAAGCCATAGTTCATGTCCATGGGTTCCCCCTGACGTGGACAGTCCGCTCGAACATGGCCAGGCTCCCGACACCGCCAGCAGATTATTGGAGCGGGGTCCACAGGGGTTACATCCCGCCTCATAGCGCTCTACCAGGTCGACCATCTCCAGCGCATTACCTGGAGAGACCTGGCCAATCCATTGCTGGAGAGGAGGTGGCAGAGCCCTCCAGAACCTGTCCGCTAACAACTGGTCCAACATAGCAGTGGGACTCAGCACGTCAGGTTGTAGCCACTTTTGCAACAGTTTGAGCAGGTCATAATACTGGGGTCTCACGGGCTCCGCCGGGTTGAACCCCCACTGATGCACCCTCTGGGCCCGGATCAGCACCTTCACCTCCAGTCTTGCCAAAATCTCCCCCTTTACCTTTGGGTAGTCGGCCGCTTGATAGTCCGGCAAGTCGAAAAACACCCGCTGGGACTCTGATGTCAGAAAAGGAGCGACGACCTCAGCCCACTGGTCTTGGGGCAGCTTTTTCCTGGTGTCCACTTTCTCATACATCGCCAGGTAGGTCTCGACGTCGTCTGCAGGGGTCATTTTAGGGGTCACTGCACGGACTGCTTTCCGGGCATCGTGTACACTTGGGGTTGCTGCTGCTCTCTGCAAAGACATTATGTGTTGTAGCAGCAACTGGTTGGTCTCCTGCTGCTACTTATTAGCCTCGCGTTGCTGCAGGTTAGCCTCCACGAGCTCCTTCATAACAGCCTCCATTTTGTCACTTGACACCAGTTTGAATCTAGCCGGTTTAATAAATGACATACAACCGTGTGCAAACCAAAGATATTTCAGCGTTCACACCAGCTTTACTGCGCTTGCCCGCATCCTCCACCAATTGTAGGGATTTGCTCTGGTAGGCAGGGTAAGCGGACGCAATACAGAGGCAAAACCACGGCTGAAAAGCAAAAGTCAGTGTTTATTCACACAAAAAGGCAGAAAAGAAACACAATACTTGTGTTAATTCACACCGCAGGAATTTTCGTGTTAATTCCCACAGCAAAAGTCCACAGAACTCAAAAACACGTCACCTGGCAGTCCACAGCAGGCTTTAGGGTGCCTGGCTTCCAGCTGGCAGCTCTCATGCAGCTCTCAGCCTTGTAGTATGGTAGAACTCAGCTCCCAAAACACAGAGCTCCACTATCACCTGGAGGTTCATTCCACCCCCAGCTGAGCTGCTGGCGGGTTTTTAAACCCCAGCCCAAAACGTGGCCTGGACGTGGGGAACAGTCACCCACAACAAATGTCTCGCAACATTTTTTCGAATGATAGGCTGCGACATAACAGTTGCAAAAAATCCATCTAAGATGGAGTGAGAGGAAGAGCACATGATTGTGGCTGCGAGAGTAGTGAGTATCACCCATGCTACAGGAGGTCGGCCTGCATCTGAAGACTCAGAGTCCTTAAAGGATGTGGTCCAGGCCCTAAGGACAGAATTGAGAGAACTTCGGCTGGAAGTGTCTCAGATGAAGGCAGAATCACCCCGGCCTCCGGAAATGGCCCCAGCACCGAGCGCCACTTCACCCAGGATGACTCAGGTACAGGGGCTCGTCAAAAGAGGGCCCCTCTGCTGGGCTTGTTGACAGTACGGCCATATGGCCAGAGAGTGCCCAGAACAAATTAAGTCTGAGCCAACATTAAACTTCCGACCGCCGCAGTAGCTGGGTGTCCTGTGGCGGTACACAAGAAGCTAAGCCCTATGCGTGAGGAACACGACCTGCGGCGGTGCACCAGAAGCTAAGCCCAATGCGTGAGGAACACGACCTGTATGCCAGCAGCCCTGTTATGGAAGCCGAGTTGGAAGACCAGGAGGTATGCTGCCTAGTTGATACAGGGTCGGAGTGCACCCTTATGCCTCTGGAGTTCTTCGAAAGACACTTTGGACATATAATGGAGTCGGAAGACGGGAGCGTCATAAGGCTGACAGCTGCCAATAACAGAGAGATGGACGTCCGAGGGATAGTCTGTATGCGGGTCAGACTGTTTGGTCCCGGAGAGGGATGGACGTGACATTAGGTATGAATGTGTCGAAGGGCCGAAGTATTGGCAACGGGCCACCACACACCGGCCAACCTAGAAGGTTCTACAGCAAATGGTGAGGAGCTGTAGTCTGCAAAAGAGCATCATGTCCGGTCAGCCCATTGGACACGTGAAGGTGCCGAGGAGGACCCTGGTGAAGATCCCATCTCGACAAGAACAAATATTGATGCTGCCAAAAAATTGCAAAAAGTCTCTCCCATATGTTTGGTATTGCCGCATCCATAACGATCAGGACTACATAGATATCATGTAAATTATCCCCTACGGTGAACGCCGTAAAAAAATAATAACAAAAAAGACAGAATTGCTAATTTATTCTTAGTTGCCACCAAAATATTGTAATAAAAAGCCATCAAAAAGCACCATTTACTCCAAAATGATACCAATAAATTATACAAGTTGTCCTGCAAAAATCAAGCCCTCACACAACTCCATAGAAAGAAAAATAAAAAGGTTATGGGTCTTGGGAAGCGGCAATGCAAAAACTGTTTTTTTCTGTTAAAAAAAGGGGTTTATTGCAAAAAAGTTGTAAAATGGAAAAAAATATATATGCATTTGGTATGACTGTAATCGTAGTGACCCAGAGAATAAAGATATTATGTTATTTATACCGAAAAACGCCATAACATTTATAACATAAAAACACAATGGCTGTTTGTCTCCCTCCCAGAAAGAGTAAATAAAAGTTAATCAGCACCATTAAAAACTAAAACTTGTCCCGCAAAAAAAAAAAGCCCTCATAAAGCTACATAGACAGAAAAATAAAAAAGTTATAGCTCTTGGAAAGCGACAATGAAAAAAGGAAGAAAAACGCTAGGTCAATAAGGCCCATAACAGGCTGGTCACTAAGGGGTTAAGTATTCCACAAGAATTAAAGCAAAATAGAGGTGGAATTTCAAAATTTCACATTTTTTGCAGATTTTTAATTTTAATCATTTTTTTTTCTGTAACACATCAAGGGTTAACAACAAAACAAACCTCAATATGTATTACCCTGATTCTGCAGTTTACAGAAACACCCCATATGTGGTCGTATACGGCTGTATAGGCACACGGTATGGCGCAGAAGGCAAGGAGCGCCATATCATTTTTGTAGGGCAGATTTTGCTGGATTGGTCTTTGGGCACCATGTTGCATTTGAAGAGACCCTGAGGTATCCCCACAGTGAAAACCCCCCAAAAAGTGACCACATTTTGTAAATTTCACCACCCAAAATTGTTTAAGGGCTGTAACAAACACTTTGAGCCAACAAGCGTTTCATAGAATTTATAACCCTTGGCTGTGAAAATGAAAAATTAAATTTTTTTTACAAGAAAATTGTGCTTTAGGCTCAAACTTTCTTTTTCACAAAAGATAAGAGGAGAATATCACCCCACAATTTGCTACCCATTTTCTCCTGAATACAGTAACACCCCAATTGTGGTCGTAAACTGTTATTTGGGGATAAGCCAGGGCTCAGAAGGGAAGGAGCGGCATCTGGATTTTCCAACATGGAATTTTCTGTCATGGTTTTTAAGGGTCCATTCACACGTCCGTTGTTTCTTTCCTGATCTGTTCCGTTTTTTGCGGAACAGATCTGGACCAGATCTGGACCCATTAATTTTCAATGGGTCCTGAAAAAAAATCTGACATTGTGCTGTCCGATTTTTTTCAGGACCCATTGAAAATGAATGGGTCCAGATCTGGTCCAGATCTGTTCCGCAAAAAACGGAACAGATCAGGAAAGAATCAACGGACGTGTGAATGGACCCTAAGAGCGATAACTTTTAAAAAGTTTTGTTGACTGAGCTGTGTGAGGGCTTACTTTTTGCGGGACAAACTGTAGTTTTTGTTGGCACCATTTTGGGGTACATTTGGCTTGCTGGTAGCTTTTTATCTAATTTTTGGAAAGTGAACTCACAAAAAAGCTGTTTGGTGTCGTTTTTCTATTTTTTTTTTTACACCGTTCACTTGATTGGGTAGATCATGTGATATTTTTGTAGATCCGGTCATTATGGACGCAACAATACTAAATATGTCTAGTTTTTCTATTTTTATGTTTTACACAATAAACAGTTTTAGAAAAAAAAATCATGTTTTTGTGTTGCCATTTTCTTAGAGCCAAATTTTTAACATCTTTGGAGTTATTGTGTGAGGGCTTGTTTTTTGCTGGATGAGGTGACATTTTTATTGCTACCATTTTGGGCTACATAAGCTTTTTTAAATAGCTTAACATAAAGCTGTTTTGGCTAATGTTTATTTATTTTATTTTTTACGGCGTTCACTTGATGGGGTAGATCATGTGATATTTTTGTAGAGCCAGTTGTTACGGACACGGCAATACCAAATATGTCTATTTTTTTTAAGTTTTTCACAATAACAGCATTTTTAGAAAAAAATAATCATGTTTTGGTGTTTTTAAAAAAAAAAATTCTGGCTATGGTCTTTTACAGCGTTCACCTCATGAGATAGGTCATGTGATATTTTTATAGAGCTGGCCGTCACGGACGCGGCAATACCAAATATGTCTATTTAAATTTTTTTTTTCTATTTTTAACATTTTTTAAATGACTTAATTGGGGAATTATTTTTTTTCTAAATAAAACACTTTATTATTATTATTATTATTATTATTATTATCTGGGGAACATTTAACTTAACTTTTTTTTTTTCATTTTTACTATTGATTTCTCCTGTAACTGGGGCTGACATAGTACACCCCCCCCCCCTCAGTGCAGCCTCAGTGCAGGGCTGATTGAGGTCTGTGGAAGACCCGGCAGCTCCTGTACTCCCCTTGCCCTGGTCACATGACCGGAACAGGAAGCAGCACATTGCTTCCTGATCTGTGTAAGCCGTGTATCAGGGTGGGCTCCCCAGGATACAGCGAAGTCACGAACGAGGAAAACAACTCCACCACCAGCTTTTTCCGAAACAGAATTTTACTTAAACGTGATGTAAGGGATCATCTCTTTTGGGGGGAATCACACTCACAGATATCTTCGCAGACACGGTTATAATGTCCAAACTCTTGCTTTATTTCAGACACTTAGCAAAGCACAGGTTACGAAGCCGCAGCTTCAACTTATCACGTGTGACATCCACAGAAAATAACAAACCCTTGCCCGGCTAGGCTCTAACTAAACACATAAACGTATCCCTGACTTACCTAAAGAGCCCTGTTCACAAATGGAACACAAATGCGGCTTTCCTCAGCTATACAGTCCAGCAACCTCCAGGCTGTGACACTTCAATACCTAGGGGGATTGTGGCCCAGTAGTTAGTCCTCCCAACTTTGGCCTCATGATCCTTGTTTCACAGGCGTCACCGCGTCACCCAAAATTCAGGCTATCGCCTAGCCTCGTGGTTCCTCAGCCAACCTGGCTGAGATCACTCACACAAAGCCTCTGCTCCAGGATCACACACACTTTTCCCAGACTGACATTCTGGTCTGATTACAGCAGGCCTCACCTGCGATCACCTCAGGTAGAAGGGAATACCCATGCCGGAAGAGTGTGGATTGTCAGATCCCACTGCCAAGCCTACCCGCCAATCCAATAAAAATCCAGCCCAGAATTATTAAACAAAACTGTCTCAGCAAACTATGCTTTGCTGAGACTACTGCAACTCTCTGGTTTTTAGTTGTCTCACCCATCTGAGGTATCTGAGTGGGACATACACTCCTTCACATTACACAGTAGTAATGAACATAACCACAAATGCTGGAAAGCTCCAATAGATTTACATACACCTAGCCCGAAGGCTGAGACCCTTGTGCTGCAGTTCTTTAGTATCAGCTCCCTCTAAGATGGCTGCTCCCTTTCTCTTCCTCTGCAGGCTCTGTGTAACCCCACCTCTCATGAATATGGAAATATATGCAGTTTGTTAGCTATGTTTAGGAAACAGTGGCATCTTGTGGCCAAAACAGCAGAATGTCAGTCCAGATTTAATTTAATCTACACAAACAGTGTTTAGACAAGGAGAGCTGTTTCCCCATTTCACATATGTAAAAAACAAATTAAAGAAGCCAAACTAGAGACCGAGAGATTAATTGCCAAAGAGAGAAAAACTAACCCTAAAATGTTCTTCAATTATATAAATGGTAAAAAGTATAAATCTGAAGGTGTCGGTCCTCTTCAGAGCAATGAGGGGGGAGTTGCAGAGAGCGACGAGGACAAAACAAGGCTATTAAATACTTTTTTCTCCACTGTATTCACTGAGGAAAATAAACTGTCTGACCCAGGAAGAAGCACAACAGCGACTTAAAAAGATTAAAATAGACAAATTGCCAGGGCCAGATGGCATACACCCCCGTATCCTAAGAGAATTAAGTAATGTCATAGCCAGACCCTTATTTCTGATATTTACAGACTCTATACTGACAGGGAGTGTTCCACAGGATTGGCGCATAGCAAATGTAGTGCCAATATGCAAAAATGGTGCAAAAACAGACCCCGGAAAACTATAGGCCGGTAAGTTTAACATCCGTTGTGGGTAAACTGTTTGAAGGTTTTCTAAGAGATGCTATCTTGGAGGATCTCAATGAAAACAAGCAAATAACATCATATCAGCATGGCTTCAAGAGGGATCGGTCATGTCAAACTAATTTAATCAGTTTCTACGAGGAGGTAAGTTCTAGACTTGACAGCAGCGAATCAATGGATGTCGTGTATCTGGACTTCTCCAAAGCATTTGACACTGTACCACATAAAAGGTTAATATATAAAATGAGAATGCTCGGACTGGGAGAAAACGTCTGTATGTGGGTAAGTAACTGGCTCAATGATAGAAAACAGATGGCGGTTATTAATGGTACACACTCAGATTGGGTCACTGTCACTAGTGGGGTACCTCAGGGGTCAGTATTGGGCCCTATTCTCTTCAATATATTTATTAATGATCTTGTAGAAGGCTTGCACAGTAAAATATTTTTTTTTGCAGATGACACTAAACTGTGTAAAGTAATTAAAGGGGTTGTCCGAGTTATGAAAAAAAAAAATATAGCTCTGAAAATCTGATATATAACTGAGTTAAGCAAGTTTTATGCAAAAAAAAAAAAAAATTTTTTCTAATTTCCCTGGTTATTTTCTGGCCCTTTGTTTACAAGCAATAAAAACAATCTCTGCCCCTCCCCATGCTCTGCTAAGGGAGTGAATACAAGAGCTGCCCTAAGTGACATGTCTGCCTGCTGGGAGACTCTGCAGCATGTTGTATGTGTAGGACTACAAGTCCCAGCTGTATAATTACACTGCTAAGGGAGTGGAAACAAGAGCTGCCCTGAGTGCTGGGAGACTCTGCAGCATGTTGTATGTGTAGGACTACATGTCCCACCTGTATAATGACACTGCTAATACACACAGGATCTTCCCCCTACCTTCTTGTGCAATGCTCTCTCTAGTATGTATTGTCTCCTCACTGCCTACAGAGCTGTGCAGCTGAAGGGGCTAAGAATCCTAGCAGAGAGTAGACAGCAGTGGAGGGGGGCATGGCCAGCACAGTGACGTTTTGTTTACAGGCATGTAAACAACCTTTATCAGAGCAGAGAGAGAAGCTGACATCACAGGTCATGTGACCCGCTGTGAAATCTGAGAAACCAGGCACTGCAGATAAAGTGTGTGAATTGGAAAGCTGTTACATTTGCTTAGTTAGGAACATAGAAAGAAGAAAAAAAATAAACTTGGATAACCCCTTTAACACTGAAGAGGACACTATACAGCTACAGATGGATCTGGATAGATTAGAGGCTTGGGTAAAGAAGTGGCAGATGAGGTTTAACACTGACAAATGTAAGGTTATGCACATGGGAAGGAATAATGCAAGTCACCCGTACATACTAAATGGTACAACACTGGGTAACACTAACATAGAAAAGGACCTAGGAATTGTTATAAACAGCAAACTAAGCAGTAAAAAAAACAGTGTCAGGCAGATAATAGGTTGCATCAAAAGGGGCATAGCTGCCCGTGATGAGAACATAGTCCTACCGCTTTACAAATCACTAGTCAGACCACACATGGAGTACTGTGTACAGTTCTGGGCTCCTGTGAACAAGGCAGACATAGCAGAGCTGGAGAGGGTTCAGAGGAGGGCAACTAAAGTAATAACTGGTATGGGGGACTACAGTACCCAGAAAGATTATCAACATTAGGGTTATTCACTTTAGAAAAAAGACGACTGAGGGGAGATCTAATTATTATGTATAAATATATCAGGGGGCAGTACAGAGATCTCTCCCTGTAACGCACCTAGTTGATCAGTTAGGATCTCAACTGCGGAAGCAATGGACATCCACTATTATCCAACCACCCTTGTGTTTGGCTGTGGGATTCGCGGTTACTCAGTATGTACCCCAGGCGTCACTCTCAGTCTTAGGCGGAGAGTTTGGGGTAACAAAATCATTTACCGCTATCCATCTAATTAGTTTTACTGATGGTAAGGAGGGACTCTCAGAATTACAGGAGTCACGAGTTAGTATATAGCATGTCCTCAGTTTAGTATATAGTATGCCATAGGTTCAAGGTTAGTATATAGCATGTCCTCAGTTTAGTATATAGTATGCCATAGGTTCAGAGTTAGTATAGCATGTCCATAGTTTAGTATACACTATGCAGTAGGTTCAGAGTTTGTATAGCATGTCCACAGTTTGATATATACTATGCAGTAGGTTCAGAGTTAGTATAGCATGTCCACAGTTTGATATATACTATGCAGTAGGTTCAGAGTTAGTATAGCATGTCCACAGTTTGATATATACTATGCAGTAGGTTCAGAGTTAGTATAGCATGTCCACAGTTTGATATATACTATGCAGTAGGTTCAGAGTTAGTATAGCATGTCCACAGTTTGATATATACTATGCAGTAGGTTCAGAGTTAGTATAGCATGTCCACAGTTTGATATATACTATGCAGTAGGTTCAGAGTTAGTATAGCATGTCCACAGTTTGATATATACTATGCAGTAGGTTCAGAGTTAGTATAGCATGTCCACAGTTTGATATATACTATGCAGTAGGTTCAGAGTTCCAGGACATTAATCAGAGCAGGTAACAGGCATATACTTGCGGTTAGTTGGTCCTGGCTAGAAAGCCAGTGGCAAGAAGGTAGACAGTCCTTCACGATGTAGTTAGGCATCCAGCTTTGCATATGTGGACAGAGTCTTCAGATACCATGGAGCTAGCAGGGTGCGCACTGCATTAGTGGAACACCCTGCTTAGCACCTGTCTTCAATTTAAGGGCTGAATGGTAGGTGGGCGGAGTCACAGAAGGCCCGGCGGCCACTGCGTTCCACGCTGGAGCGCAAGCCAGCGTAACAACACAGGCGGTCGCTGCGTTCCACGCTGGAACGCAAGCCAGCGTATCATCGCAGGCGGCCGGTGCGTTCCACGCTGGAGTGCAAGCCAGCGTATCGTCACAGGGAGCCGCTGCGGTCCAGGCTGTATTGTTACACTCCCATCACCTATTTATCCCCAGGACTGTGACTGTGACGAGGGGACACCCTCTGTGTCTGGAGGAAAGAAGGTTTGTACACAAACATAGAAAAGGATTCTTTACGGTAAGAGCAGTGAGACTATGGAACTCTCTGCCTGAGGAGGTGGTGATGGTGAGTACAATAAAGGACTTCAAGAGGGGCTTGGATGAATTTATGGCATGTAATAATATTACAGGCTATAGCTACTAGAGAGGGGCTGTTGATCCATGGAGTTATTCTGATTGCCTTATTGGAGTCGGGAAGGAATTTTTCCCCCCTTAAGTGGGGAAAATTGGCTTGTACTTGACAGTTTTTTTTTGCCTTCCTCTGGATCAACTTGCAGGATAACAGGCCTAACTGGATGGATAAATGTCTTTTTTTAGCCTTATATACTATGTTACATGCCACCCCACTAGAGGCTGTCATCTTCGGCAACCCTCCCCATACAAACTCATCCTGGGCATAGCTCTGTGGGGGCACACCAGCATTGGGCCTGGTTGACCTTCGCATAGTGATAGGGTCAGAAGCACTGGGGACGTCAGGCATATCTAATGGGGGAGGAGCTGCCGACTGCTTAACATTTTCCCTGGGTGGCAAACTTGCCACGGCCGAAGCCTCTGTGAGTACCAGGGCAGGGACAACCCACCATTCCTCCTCCTCCTCTAAGGGGATTTCCTCTGTACTCTGAGCAGGAGGAGGCATCTCCTCTACGCACACGGGCTCATCAAAATTACACCGCCTCAACATGTTACGGTGAAAGTTTTGTGAGGGCCCCCAGTCCCAACTGGCTCTACCTCATAGACCGGGATGGCAGGGTCTACCCTCCACTTCACTGTGTATGGGACCGCTTCCCACAGCCCATCCAACTTCCCAGACGGCCGTTTGGCTTTGACCATCACTTGATCACCTGGGGCATACCCATCCCTCTGCACTGGTCTTGGGTTAGGGGGTATAACTTGTCCCTGGCGCTCCCCGACAACATTGTGGATTGCTCTAAGCCGGCGGTGGTGCTCTTGCACCCGTGCAGTGGTACTTCTCGATGGTGGCTCCATCGGATCAGGCATGTGGAGGTCTTCAATCTCCCATCTGGCTCTCTGAAACATGAGCATATGTGGGGAGTATTCAGTGGCACTGTGTACCCTGTTGTTATAGGCCCACATAGTCTGCAGCATCTGGAGCAAAGTGCGGTTGAACCGCTCACACGCCTCGTTTACCTGGGGGTGATACGGGGTGGTGCGGGAACGTTTGATCCCATACAGTTGGTACAGCTCATTCATTAGAGTACCCTTAAAAAACATGTCCTCTGGTCCAAATGTATCCTCCATGCACACCCGAATACCTGTATAAAGTGTTTGCACACCGCTTCAGTGGCCGACTCTGCCGTCTGGTCTCTGGTGGGTACAGCCACCGCATACTTTGTGAAATGATCTGTCATGACTAGACAGTACGAGTGCCTTGAGGTAGAGTACCCAATCTGTACATAATCGATCATAAGAAGCTCTAGAGGGGCTGAGGTCCAGATGGCCAGGACAGGAGCCCGCTGTTCAGTACTCTTACTCAGCTCGCAGGGTCAACACTTAAGACATGCCTCGGCCACCATGTCTGCCAGATCTGGACAGTATACCAGCCGTTTGAGCCACTTGAACGTTTTGTCGCTCCCGAAATGGGCACCGTGCGGCCTCCGGTCCCAATTACATGGGGATGACAATCTGTTGCCGGTACTGCAGCTCTGACTATAAGTATATGGTCCGACACAGAAGGCCCTGGGTAACAGTCAGCTTATCCCACTGCATCAACAACTTTTTGCCCTCTGGAGTCAGACGGGACAGCTCTTCTGGCCGAGGCCAGATCTTGGTCCGGACCCATTCTTTCACTTTCCACAGGTCTGGGCAGCCATTTTGGATTCTCTCCCAATCAGCCAACATCTTTCCCAGCATTGTAGGCATCCTAGACGCCACCCCACTTGAATGTGCCACATACTGGAACATGGGTAATCGACCAAGGTCAGGAGTTTCAGTGTTCTCTACCTCTTCATTGGCACTCTGAGTCTACAACCCTACAGGGACTCGGGAGAGTGCATAGATGTTGCTGTTCTCCCTGCCTCACCGGAACTTGATGCGGTATTGGTACTTAGAAAGGCGAGCCAACCATCGCTACTTAAGCGAACCAAGCTTGGCATTCTCCAGATGTGCTAACAGGTTGTTGTCCGTCATCACAGTCACCTCTGCACCCGTGAGGTACTCCGTGAACCTTTCAGTCATGGCCCACACCAGTGCCAGCAGTTCCAATTTAAAGGAGCTATAGTTGTCAGGGTTGCGCTCTGACTTCCTCAGAGACCAGCTGCTATAGGCAATGACTCTGTCACGTCCATCTGGGACTTGGGATAACACAGCCCCCAGACCATGTAGACTTCCGTCAGTGTACAGCAGGAATGGGGTGTCGAACCGCGCATAAGCCAGAATTGGGGCACTGGTCAGGGCCTCCTTCACTGCTTCAAAGGCCTCATTTTGCTGGGGTCCCCACTCGATGGGACGATTCTTTAGGCCCCTCGCAGTGCCCCTTGATAACTCGTTTAACGGGCCCACCAAATGAGCAAATTTGGGTATAAACCTCCTGTAGTAGCCGGCCAGTCCCACGAATGCCCGCACCTCTCTTAGTGTACGTGGCTGGGGCCACTTCTGGAAGGCCTTCATCTTGCCGGAGGCCAGCTTTACCCCCTCCTGGGTGACCAAATGTCCCAAATACTCTATCTGCTGTCCAAACAGTTGGCACTTCTTGGGCTTGATCTTTAGCCCATGGTCTCACAGCCGTCCTAGGACTTGTCGCAGCTTTTGGAGGTGATCCTCAAAGGAGGCCCCAAACACTACTATGTCGTCCAGGTATATCAATACGACTCGAAGTTGAGATCCCCCAGCCAATGCTCCATCAAACGCTGGAATGTTCCCGGGGCATTGGACAGGCCAAACGGCATCAAACTTTTAGAGTCCCATAGGTAGGATGAAGACCGTCTTTGCTTTGTACTTCTTGGCCAGCGGTACCTACCAATACCCAAGAGTCGAGAAAAACTCAGGGCGGACAATGACATCTCAATCCGTGGAAGGGGGTAAGCATCCCGGATGGTCTGGGCATTCAGCTTCCGGTAATCCACACAGAACTGGAGACTCCCATCTTTCTTCTGCACCAAGACTACTGGAGAAGCCCAAGGACTTTGACTCTCCTGGATCACCCGGTTTTCCAACATCCTGGCCACCATATCCTTCACCTCCTGGTACATTTTAGGTGGGATTTGCCAGTAACGTTCCCTGATTGGTGCAGCATCGCCGGTAGGGATTTTGTGCTCGATGCAGGAAGCACACCCAAAGTCCTCATCATGTCTCGAGAATACCTCCTGAAATTCCAAAAGGGTGTCTTCCAGTGTTGCAGTCCACCCCCATCTTGGCCATGATCACTTGACCATTTCACCGCTGTCGAGGTCTCTCTTTGATGGACCTCTACAGCATAGGTCCAGGCTGAACTCCTATCTGGCTGTAGCGTGAAGCTCCTTCATCTAGGGATATCCTCTTCGGACACATAAACTTTGGCCAGCAATGTATTCCCAGAAGCGGTTAACTCGCAGTCTTCAACATTGAGGCAGCATATAGGCACACATCCATCCTTTACAATAGCGAGGGCCCGGGCTACCAGTGGGCAAGTCTGTGTTTCCTCTTGGTAAGCGGGCTCGATCAGGACCTCCAGTCCATTGAGTTGTCGTCCAGCCCCCACCGACGGCCCAGCCTAGGGCCCCTTAGTAACCGTCGTAAAAAGGCATATGGGTGGTCACTAAGGTGTTAAAGGGTTAACAACATTTCTAAAACCAGTTTTGAATAGTTTGAGGGGTGTAGTTTCTACAATGGGCTATTTATGGGTGATTTATATTATGTGAGCTCCTTAAAATGACTTCAGAACTAAACTGGTCCTTAAAAAAAATGGAAACTTTCTTAAAAATTTAAAAAATTGCTTTTAAAATTCAAAACCTAACATACTAAAAAATAAAATTACATTACCAAAATGAGGCAAACATAAAGTAGACATATCACACTCTAAATAGAATTATAAGCGGCACACTCCACGTGTGCAGCGACGGCCGTTTCACGCAATACGCACTTCGGCGATAAGTAAAAGCGTTCCAAAGTTATTACCACATAAAGTGACACATGTCAGATTTGCAAAATTAGGCCTGGTCAGGAAGGGGGTAAATGGCCCAGTCTGGAAGTGGTTAAGATCATTTTACAGGTTTCAGTGAGATTTGAACCTCAGATTCCTGGTATTCAGTTGAAAAGCTTTGATACCAGTTCGGTGGACTTGGGTGGAGAGACAGGAAACACCTTATTCTGGCAGGTGCTAATCGGATTATAGCAGGGCATGTTTATTCCTGCTCCCAGTAACACAGAACCAAATCTTAACGGGGCCAGATGTGTTGCTAATTTGATTACAGCAGGAATCTTCACCGCCACAGTGGCTCAATTTTTCACATTGAGTCCACTTTTCCCCACACCGGGTTCACTGAGCGGCGGTAAGGGTCTTTCTTGTTACAGACAATATTACACAATGGTGACATCAAAGTATACAGACTCACACCACATATTGTATTTTTTACCCTATAAGACGCTTATAAGGTTTTAGAGGAGGAAAAAAAGAAAAAAATGTTTTGCATCAGACGTCAGCTTAAACCCCCAATGTTAATAAATTCCCCAATCACACCTCAGATCAGACCTCCATGTCAATGACTTCCAATAAGACCTGAGATTAGACCTCCATAAGTCCCAAATTAGACCTCAGATCAGACCTCCATGTGAATGACCCCCTATTCAGACCTCAGATCATACCTCCACAAGTCCTCCAATCAGACCTCAGATCAGACCTCCATGTGAATGACCCCCAATCAGACCTCAATAAGTCCCCCAACTAGACCTCAGATCAGAGCTCCAGGTTAATGACCCCCAATCAGACCTCAATAAGTTCCCAATCAGACCTCTTTTTCCTGCCGTGCTGTGAACCGACACGCACAGCATGAGGTCCCAGCATGCCGACGTCCTCACACTGCGCACAGTCACAGCACAGCGAGTGGCCGAGGACAAGTTAGCGGTGAGTACAGAGCCTGGAGAGCGCTGCATTCACCGCTCCCTGATCCTCCTGTACAAATGAACGCCCCCCCCCCCCACTTGTTACAATGGGTCCGCAAAACAAAAACAAAAAACGGTTGCAACAGGAGCGTCATTTTTTGTGGATCAGCGTTTTGCAGCCAGCAAAATACATATGCTGTGAATGCCCCCTAATATCGCTAAAGACAATATCGCACCATGAGGTAACACACTACATTTACATCATACAAGATAATACAACAGATATTAGAGACTACAAGGTAGGCCCCTGTTTATCACAGTGACAGAGTGTGATTGACTGGAGGACGTAGTCAGGTGGGTCAGTGTGATCCAGTGTCATTGACTGGATGACGTAGTCAGGTGGGTCAGTGTGATCCAGTGTCATTGACTGGATGACGTAGTCAGGTGGGTCAGTGTGATCCAGTGTCATTGACTGGATGACGTAGTCAGGTGGGTCAGTGTGATCCAGTGTCATTGACTGGAGGACGCAGTCAGGTAGGGTCAGTGTCACACAGTGTAATTGACTGGAGGACGCAGTCAGGTAGGGTCAGTGTCACACAGTGTGATTGACTGGAGGACGCAGTCAGGTGGGTCAGTGTGACACAGTGTGATTGACTGGAGGACATAGTCAGGTTGGTAAGTGTGACGCAGTGTGATTGGCTGGAGGATGTAGTCAGGTGGGTCAGTGAGGCGCAATGTGATTGGAGTTTTTTGTGCAGAAATTAGAGGTTACGGTGACTACACGTGCAGGACTGGGGTGCCTGAGGCCACCCAGAGGGCCTGATTCTGATCCTAAAGCTACGTGGAATTATTGCATGCAGGGGGTGGAATGGCCATAGACCCTACAGGGAAATTTCACGGTGAGACGATGCCCAGGGTCAGCCCAGGGACTCCTCATGGCTGCCAGCTGGAGACATGATCGTGTGCTCCCTGTAGTAATTAATGCCAGGAGGTCAGGTACTTATACACTTGGCTGGCAGCTGCCCTCCTGAAGTCAGCTGTATTGTCGTCCTCAGGACTGTGATTAGGGTGGCTACTTGCTTCATTCCAAAAAGGTGGACATTCTAGACCATGCCCCCAACCCCGCTAAGCCGCACCCTCTCCCAGTAATGGTGTTCGGCAAAAGAAACATTTTGTGTTGCACTGTGGTATTTGGTTCCGCTGGGGCAGCATATTGCTATACTTGCCAACTGTCCCGGATCCGGCGGGACAGTCCTGGATTTCAGTGGCTGTCCCGCGGTCCCGGCACGGGGGAGGTATGTCCCGTTCTCTGGCGGCTGTCTCTGCTCTTCCTGTAATGATAAAGCAGAGAGCCGTCTGTCCGCTCTCTGCTCCATCATTCCTTCCCGGGGACGTCCGGGAACTCCGTGTGTATAATCCTGCTGCTGCTGCTGGGGAACGAGGTGAGTATGGGGAGTTTTTTTTGTTTTTTTTACTGCCTGTCAGGGGGCATAATCCTGGGCATATTACTGTGAGGGGGCACATATCTGGGCATATTACTGTGAGGGGGCACATATCTGGGCATATTACTCTGAAGGGGCTTAGCTGGGCATATTACTGTAAGTGGGCTCAGCTGGACATATTACTTTGAGGGGGTCCATATCTGGGTATATTACTGTGAGGGGGCACATATCTGGGCATATTACTGTGAGGGGGCACAACTGGGCATATTACTGTGAGGGGGCTCAGCTGGGCATAGTACTGTGAGGGGGCTCAGCTGGGCATAGTACTGTGAGGGGCACATAACTGGTCATATTACTGTGAGCGGGCACAGCTGGGCATATTACTGTGAAGGGGCACAGCTGGGCATATTACTGTGAGGGGGCACAATGTGGGCATAAATACTGTGTGGTGGCATAAAGGGAGAATAATTACTATGTGGGGGAATTTAGGGGGCTGGGTGGGATTAGATGTTTAGTTATGTTTTGGGCGGAGTTAGAGGCGTGGCCTAGTGGTGCGACGCACAGTGTCCTTCTTTTCAAAAGTATGGTATGTATTGTGCTGCACTGTGGTAGTTGGTTCTGCTGGGGCAGTATATTGTGCTGCACTGTGGTATCCGGTTCTGCTGGGGCAGTATATTGTGCTGCACTGTGGTATTTGGTTCTGCTGGGGCAGTATATTGTGCTGCTCTGTGGTATCCGGTTCTGCTGGGGCGGTATATTGTGCTGCTCTGTGGTATTTGGTTCTGCTGGGGCGGTATATTGTGCTGCACTGTGGTATCTGGTTCTGCTGGGGCAGTATATTGTGCTGCACTGTGGTATCTGGTTCTGCTGGGGCGGTATATTGTGCTGCACTGTGGTATCTGGTTCTGCTGGGGCAGGTATATTGTGCTGCACTGTGGTATCTGGTTCTGCTGGGGCGGTATATTGTGCTGCACTGTGGTATCTGGTTCTGCTGGGGCAGTATATTGTGCTGCACTGTGGTATCTGGTTCTGCTGGGGCGGTATATTGTGCTGCACTGTGGTATCTGGTTCTGCTGGGGCGGTATATTGTGCTGCACTGTGGTATCTGGTTCTGCTGGGGCAGTATATTGTGCTGCACTGTGGTATCTGGTTCTGCTGGGGCAGGTATATTGTGCTGCACTGTGGTATCTGGTTCTGCTGGGGCAGGTATATTGTGCTGCACTGTGGTATCTGGTTCTGCTGGGGCGGTATATTGTGCTGCACTGTGGTATCTGGTTCTGCTGGGGCAGGTATATTGTGCTGCACTGTGGTATCTGGTTCTGCTGGGGCAGTATATTGTGCTGCACTGTGGTATCTGGTTCTGCTGGGGCAGTATATTGTGCTGCACTGTGGTATCTGGTTCTGCTGGGGCAGTATATTGTGCTGCACTGTGGTATCTGGTTCTGCTGGGGCAGTATATTGTGCTGCACTGTGGTATCTGGTTCTGCTGGGGCAGTATATTGTGCTGCACTGTGGTATCTGGTTCTGCTGGGGCAGGTATATTGTGCTGCACTGTGGTATCTGGTTCTGCTGGGGCAGGTATATTGTGCTGCACTGTGGTATCTGGTTCTGCTGGGGCAGTATATTGTGCTGCACTGTGGTATCTGGTTCTGCTGGGGCAGTATATTGTGCTGCACTGTGGTATCTGGTTCTGCTGGGGCAGTATATTGTGCTGCACTGTGGTATCTGGTTCTGCTGGGGCAGTATATTGTGCTGCACTGTGGTATCTGGTTCTGCTGGGGCAGTATATTGTGCTGCACTGTGGTATCTGGTTCTGCTGGGGCAGTATATTGTGCTGCACTGTGGTATCTGGTTCTGCTGGGGCAGTATATTGTATATTGTGCTGCACTGTGGTATCTGGTTCTGCTGGGGCGGTATATTGTGCTGCACTGTGGTATCTGGTTCTGCTGGGGCAGTATATTGTGCTGCACTGTGGTATCTGGTTCTGCTGGGGCAGTATATTGTGCTGCACTGTGGTATCTGGTTCTGCTGGGGCAGTATATTGTGCTGCACTGTGGTATCTGGTTCTGCTGGGGCAGTATATTGTGCTGCACTGTGGTATCTGGTTCTGCTGGGGCAGTATATTGTGCTGCACTGTGGTATCTGGTTCTGCTGGGGCAGTATATTGTGCTGCACTGTGGTATCTGGTTCTGCTGGGGCAGTATATTGTGCTGCACTGTGGTATCTGGTTCTGCTGGGGCAGTATATTGTGCTGCACTGTGGTATCTGGTTCTGCTGGGGCGGTATATTGTGCTGCACTGTGGTATCTGGTTCTGCTGGGGCGGTATATTGTGCTGCACTGTGGTATCTGGTTCTGCTGGGGCGGTATATTGTGCTGCACTGTGGTATCTGGTTCTGCTGGGGCAGTATATTGTGCTGCACTGTGGTATCTGGTTCTGCTGGGGCAGTATATTGTGCTGCACTGTGGTATCTGGTTCTGCTGGGGCGGTATATTGTGCTGCACTGTGGTATCTGGTTCTGCTGGGGCAGTATATTGTGCTGCACTGTGGTATCTGGTTCTGCTGGGGCAGGTATATTGTGCTGCACTGTGGTATCTGGTTCTGCTGGGGCGGTATATTGTGCTGCACTGTGGTATCTGGTTCTGCTGGGGCAGTATATTGTGCTGCACTGTGGTATCTGGTTCTGCTGGGGCAGTATATTGTGCTGCACTGTGGTATCTGGTTCTGCTGGGGCAGTATATTGTGCTGCACTGTGGTATCTGGTTCTGCTGGGGCAGTATATTGTGCTGCACTGTGGTATCTGGTTCTGCTGGGGCAGTATATTGTGCTGCACTGTGGTATCTGGTTCTGCTGGGGCGGTATATTGTGCTGCACTGTGGTATCTGGTTCTGCTGGGGCAGGTATATTGTGCTGCACTGTGGTATCTGGTTCTGCTGGGGCAGTATATTGTGCTGCACTGTGGTATCTGGTTCTGCTGGGGCAGTATATTGTGCTGCACTGTGGTATCTGGTTCTGCTGGGGCAGTATATTGTGCTGCACTGTGGTATCTGGTTCTGCTGGGGCAGTATATTGTGCTGCACTGTGGTATCTGGTTCTGCTGGGGCAGTATATTGTGCTGCACTGTGGTATCTGGTTCTGCTGGGGCAGTATATTGTGCTGCACTGTGGTATCTGGTTCTGCTGGGGCAGGTATATTGTGCTGCACTGTGGTATCTGGTTCTGCTGGGGCAGTATATTGTGCTGCACTGTGGTATCTGGTTCTGCTGGGGCAGTATATTGTGCTGCACTGTGGTATCTGGTTCTGCTGGGGCAGTATATTGTGCTGCACTGTGGTATCTGGTTCTGCTGGGGCAGTATATTGTGCTGCACTGTGGTATCTGGTTCTGCTGGGGCAGTATATTGTGCTGCACTGTGGTATCTGGTTCTGCTGGGGCAGGTATATTGTGCTGCACTGTGGTATCTGGTTCTGCTGGGGCGGTATATTGTGCTGCACTGTGGTATCTGGTTCTGCTGGGGCAGTATATTGTGCTGCACTGTGGTATCTGGTTCTGCTGGGGCAGGTATATTGTGCTGCACTGTGGTATCTGGTTCTGCTGGGGCAGGTATATTGTGCTGCACTGTGGTATCTGGTTCTGCTGGGGCAGTATATTGTGCTGCACTGTGGTATCTGGTTCTGCTGGGGCAGTATATTGTGCTGCACTGTGGTATCTGGTTCTGCTGGGGCAGTATATTGTGCTGCACTGTGGTATCTGGTTCTGCTGGGGCAGTATATTGTGCTGCACTGTGGTATCTGGTTCTGCTGGGGCAGTATATTGTGCTGCACTGTGGTATCTGGTTCTGCTGGGGCAGTATATTGTGCTGCACTGTGGTATCTGGTTCTGCTGGGGCAGGTATATTGTGCTGCACTGTGGTATCTGGTTCTGCTGGGGCAGTATATTGTGCTGCACTGTGGTATCTGGTTCTGCTGGGGCGGTATATTGTGCTGCACTGTGGTATCTGGTTGTGCTGTGGTATCTGGTTGTGCTAGGGCAGTATATTGTGCTGCACTGTGGTATCTGGTTCTGCTGGGGCAGTATATTGTGCTGCACTGTGGTATCTGGTTCTGCTGGGGCAGTATATTGTGCTGCACTGTGGTATCTGGTTCTGCTGGGGCAGTATATTGTGCTGCACTGTGGTATCTGGTTCTGCTGGGGCAGTATATTGTGCTGCACTGTGGTATCTGGTTCTGCTGGGGCAGTATATTGTGCTGCACTGTGGTATCTGGTTCTGCTGGGGCAGTATATTGTGCTGCACTGTGGTATCTGGTTCTGCTGGGGCAGTATATTGTGCTGCACTGTGGTATCTGGTTCTGCTGGGGCAGTATATTGTGCTGCACTGTGGTATCTGGTTCTGCTGGGGCAGTATATTGTGCTGCACTGTGGTATCTGGTTCTGCTGGGGCAGTATATTGTGCTGCACTGTGGTATCTGGTTCTGCTGGGGCGGTATATTGTGCTGCACTGTGGTATCTGGTTCTGCTGGGGCAGTATATTGTGCTGCACTGTGTATCTGGATTCTGCTGGGGCGGTATATTGTGCTGCACTGTGGTATCTGGTTCTGCTGGGGCAGTATATTGTGCTGCACTGTGGTATCTGGTTCTGCTGGGGCAGTATATTGTGCTGCACTGTGGTATCGGGTTCTGCTGGGGCAGGTATATTGTGCTGCACTGTGGTATCTGGTTCTGCTGGGGCAGTATATTGTGCTGCACTGTGGTATCTGGTTCTGCTGGGGCAGTATATTGTGCTGCACTGTGGTATCTGGTTCTGCTGGGGCAGTATATTGTGCTGCACTGTGGTATCCGGTTCTGCTGGGGCAGGTATATTGTGCTGCACTGTGGTATCCGGTTCTGCTGGGGCAGTATATTGTGCTGCACTGTGGTATCCGGTTCTGCTGGGGCAGTATATTGTGCTGCACTGTGGTATCCGGTTCTGCTGGGGCAGTATATTGTGCTGCACTGTGGTATCTGGTTCTGCTGGGGCGGTATATTGTGCTGCACTGTGGTATTGCTGGTCCTATCTACTTGTGATGCCCGCCTTCTGTCAGTTTGGACCTACCTACAGCATGGGGCCACTTTTAGCTTTTTCTGGGGCCACTTTAAATTCCAGCCCGCCATTGATTGCATGTGACTAGAATTATAGCAACATCTGGGACCCTCACCTATGGACAGGACGGGGGTCCTCCGACCTCCACCCACCAATTCCTGCCAGACTGTACTACCTCCAAGCTGATTCCGTGTGGAATGCAATCTGCTGCTGGGAGTTGTAGTCCTGCAAAAGATGGCGGGGTATAGAGCAGCAGCAGGAGGAGAAGCTCTGCAGCTATACAGGACACCCTGCAGAGCAGGCAGAGTATAATAATGTATGGGGAAGGGACCATTACTTCATTCAGAGCCACTGGCTCCTTCCATCAGAAGGACACGGATCCGCTATACGGACTGCCCCGCAAATCACGGACGTAACTTTTTCCCTACTGTGTACAAGACGGGCAGCCCTTCTAGCAGATCCCCGACGAGTCCAGCTCACTCTTTTCAGAATGAACGCTCCGATCCTTGAATAGGCGTTTGATTGAGACGGTCTACTTCCTGCTTTCGCAGTCTGTGAATGGAGGCGGCCGTGCGGGGCGCAGTCTGCGGGAGGAGCGGGACTTGCAGCTGGTAATGGGGGGTGCTGGAGGGGGGGAAGCCCTTTGCTTGCAGAGACTTGACCCTGTGGGTGACATTGCAGCCCCTGTGACCAGGGGGACTCACTAGAAGGGGCTGCTCCATGTGTCCTTCTGCCTCCAGTCCTAGTCTAGGCTTTCACTTTGCACTTTTGTTTCTATCCTCAGTTTGCATCTCTGCCCTTGAGACTCCCTCTTCTGCGACCTGCTCCCAGGTGCAGTATAGCAGGCGCGGTGGTAGATTATGTATTCAGGCACCTGGGAAAGCTGGGTGACCACCCTGCGGGGGCTCAGGCGCGCATGCACACAGCAGTGTAGTCTAGGCGGATTTCCACGCATTGCGCGCTGCAGACTGCCGCAGGTCGGTTTCCATGCACGTGAGATTTAGAGAATCTCCCTCACTTTGCTGGTACCGTATTACGCTGCGGATTTTCAGTGCGGAAATCCATACGTAATATGCACCGTGTGCATGTGACCTAAGGAGCTTTTATTTTTTTCCTGCGGTGGAAATTTGGCACAACATTAATGCAACGTCCTTGATTTTGCTTCCGAATTTCTCCTTTTGTTTTGCAGCTGCAACCTGATATTCATGCAGAAATCCGCAGTGGAAAAATCCCTTGTGCGCTGCGTTTTGGAAACCCCCCTTTCAGATGTATTAGATCAGGGATGCTCAGCCTGCGACTGTCCAGCTGGTGTAAAACTACAACTCCCACCATGCCCTTTCATTCTCCTTTCTTCACCATTTGAAGTCACTTTTGTGTTTTGGAGAATAAGATTTTCCGCCGTTCTGTAATATAATTCTAATACAGTATTATGAAGAATACAGGCTGTCATGGTGTCTGCATTCTGCTGCTGTCACCTCTGCTTCCCCATTGCTATATCTGATCAGCGGGGGTCGACTCCCTGCGCCCCCGCTGATCAGCAGTTTGAAGGGGTCACATGACTCGGATCAGCGCTGCGGCCTCTTCATTGTGTACATTGGTCCTTGGCTTACCCTACAATGTGCAGAATATAGCAAGGGATGAGCGAATCGACTTCGGGTGAAACATCCGAAGTTGATTCGCATAAAACTTCGTTCTAATACTGTACGGAGCAGGACGTCCTCTGTGTTTTGCGGATATGGCCGTGTGCATGAAGAGCGCAGGCACTGAGGCCGCTTCGGAGAGGGGTGCAGAACGGGCTGATACTGATGGCCTGTCCTAAGGATGGTTCACCCACATTGTAACAGCGTCCCCGTGTGCGTGCTCTGTACAATCTCCACAGCTGCTTGTGTATAATATGTGTATTATTTGTCATAATTCCAGGTCTGCAAGGGCTGATCGTGGCCAATATACTACGGTGTCCCCCAGCCAGCGCCCCTCTATGTGGTGAGCACCCCGTCATCTAATGCTGTGCTCCATAGGCCCCTACGTAGGACTGCAGGGCAATCACTGACCGGGCCGCCTCTCGGAGAACGATGGAGGATGAAGGTGAGCACAGGCAGCTTGACCAGTTATTTCCGTGTACTTGGTTGTATGACTCCCTGTATGGTGGAACTCCGACTCCCAGCATGCACACTTTCTTGGCTGTTCTCAGAACTCCCATTGAAGTGAATGGAGCATGCTGGGTGTTGTAGTTTCACATCAGCTAGAGTGCCAGAGGTTGCTGACCACTGTTGTATGGCGTCCTTCTTTTTTTAGACACTTAGGTACAGGGCAGAGTTGTGTTCACTGAGCCGGTCTGTCCCCGTGGCTCCGTATTACGTGGTTATTCTGGATCGCTGATGGGTCTGGTCGCTCACAGATATCCCACTTGCCTGTTATCGTAAGATAGCACAGTGATTTTAGGCGCGTTTTTATTTTTTTTTTTTTTTTTATTTTTTTTTAACCTGTGCCAGCTTGCCCTGTTCATTTCCTTTTTGTGGGGTTTGTTGTGTCCCCCTCCCCCACATCGACTCCCGTGTAGAAGAAGAAGCCACAATTGGGACCACACGTGCAGTTTGCTTCTGATTTCCATGTGGCTCCTGTACAAAAAGTTCAAGATTATTATTATTTTGTTTTTAGAACTGTTTGTAGGATCCCGGCCCTGCGCTTCTGTAGGAAGAATATTTCTGTAAAGCCTCATTCACACCTCAGTGTTTGGTCAGTGATTTCCATCAGTGATTGTTGGCCAAAACCAGGAGTGGAGCCTCCACAGACATAAGGTTCTGCACCTGTTCTGTGTTTAGAGACTCACCTGGTTTTGACTCAAAATCACGGATGGAAATCACTGACAGACGTGTGATTGAGGCTTAAAGGGAACCTGTCATCAACTTTATGTTGCCCATACTAACGGCGGAATAAAGTAGAGACAGATGAGTTGGTTTCAGAGGTCTGTTATTTAAAAGTTAATAGTAAGTGGTTGCCGAGAACCAACATCACAATCATTGCAGACTGGGCCTGGAAAAAAGTCACAGCCTCCTGAGAAGAGTCCTGGTTATTCATGATCTCCTGCCCACCTGCTGATGGCTGACAGTCTTCTACCTAGTTTTCTCCCTTTCTCTCTAGGAGAGAACTGCCAGTCATCAGCAGATGGTGAGAGAGCAGGAGATTATAATAACCAGGACTCTTCTCAGGTAGATGTGACTCTTTTCCAGGCCTGGGCTACAATTATCATGATGCTGGTTCTCAGCAACCACTGACTTTTAAGCTCATGACACCGCTGACATCAGTATTTCTGTCACTAGTTTATGCTGCGCTCAGTGAGGTCAGCATAAAGTTGATGACAGGTTCCCTTTAAGAACTGTATTCACATTTTTTAGTATGTTCAGACAATGCAGAATCGCAAAAAAATCTCCCAACAAAGCACAGAACAATACGAGACGTTTTACAAACTCCCCAAGGAGGCGGTCCTGTCAGTGATTGACAGCTATTCCCGTATACACAGTCATAGAGGGACAGCTGTTAATCACTGATGGGACAGTCTCCTCATAGAGGCAAGGCTGTCCGTCACTGATGGGACCGTCTCCTCATAGAGGCAAGGCTGTCCGTCACTGATGGGACCGTCTCCTCATAGAGGGAAGGCTGGCCGTCACTGACGGGACCGTCTCCTCATAGAGGGAAGGCTGGCCGTCACTGATAGGTGGGACCGTCTCCTCATAGAGGGAATGCTGGCCGTCACTGACCGGGACCGTCTCCTCATAGAGGGAAGGCTGGCCGTCACTGACGGGACCGTCTCCTCATAGAGGGAAGGCTTGCTGTCACTGACGGGACCGTCTCCTCATAGAGGGAAGGCTGGCCGTCACTGACGGGACCGTCTCCTCATAGAGGGAAGGCTGGCCGTCACTGACGGGACCGTCTCCTCATAGAGGGAAGGCTGGCCGTCACTGACGGGACCGTCTCCTCATAGAGGGAAGGCTGGCCGTCACTGACGGGACCGTCTCCTCATAGAGGGAAGGCTGGCCGTCACTGACGGGACCGTCTCCTCATAGAGGGAAGGCTGGCCGTCACTGACGGGACCGTCTCCTCATAGAGGGAAGGCTGGCCGTCACTGACGGGGACCGTCTCCTCATAGAGGGAAGGCTGGCCGTCACTGACGGGACCGTCTCCTCATAGAGGGAAGGCTGGCCGTCACTGACGGGACCGTCTCCTCATAGAGGGGAAGGCTGGCCGTCACTGACGGGACCGTCTCCTCATAGAGGGAAGGGCTGGCCGTCACTGACGGGACCGTCTCCTCATAGAGGGAAGGCTGGGCCGTCACTGACGGGACCGTCTCCTCATAGAGGGAAGGCTGGCCCGTCACTGACGGACCGTCCTCCTCATAGAGGGAAGGCTGGCCGTCACTGACTGGACCGTCTCCTCATAGATGGAAGGCTGGCCGTCACTGACGGGACCGTCTCCTCATAGAGGGAAGGCTGGCCGTCACTGCGGGACCGTCTCCCTCATAGAGGGAAGGCTGGCCGTCACTGACGGGACCGTCTCCTCATAGAGGGAAGGCTGGCCGTCACTGATAGGTGGGACCGTCTCCTCATAGAGGGAAGGCTGGCCGTCACTGACGGGACCGTCTCCTCATAGAGGGAAGGCTGGCCGTCACTGATAGGACCGTCTCCTCATAGAGGGAAGGCTGGCCGTCACTGATAGGACCGTCTCCTCATAGAGGGAAGGCTGGCCGTCACTGATAGGACCTCCTCCTCATAGAGGGAAGGCTGGCCGTCACTGATAGGACCGTCTCCTCATAGAGGGAAGGCTGGCCGTCACTGATAGGACCGTCTCCTCATAGAGGGAAGGCTGGCCGTCACTGATAGGACCGTCTCCTCATAGAGGGAAGGCTGGCCGTCACTGACGGGACCGCATTCTTTACTTCAAAGCCCAGAATAAGCAGGAATTTAAAGTAATGAAATACAAGTTTTACTGCATCTTTATAGTTGGTTTTCAAGGACTTACTAACTGATGACCTTGGCACCTCTGCCTATCAATTGTTTCCAGAAACCCTGCAGATTTTGGTGCTTACTACCTAAAATACGGAAAAGATAGGCAATTCAGCCAATGTAGTGGGTTTCTTTTTGTCAGAACCAAGTACTTTATGCTAATAGATATACCAATTATCATTAATAATCATCAGATCGACAGATTGCTCCCAATAAACCACATCCCAGTCTCATTCTAATAAGATACTGTAATGGCCGCGGTGCTTCCAGCTCGGCTTGATTCACAGGTTCTTCCCTGTACACAAGCTGATCTGTGGGAGAAGCCAGGTATTAGTTTCACAGCGGACTCTTCTCTCTGTTCTTGGCTCGTTTTTAATCTGGAAGATTCCAGTGTTTCAGAGTAATTAAAGGGGTTATACAAGATAAGAAAAACATGGCTGCTTTCTTGCAAAAACAGCACCACCTCTGTCCACAGGTTGGGCTTGGTATTGCTACTCCATTCAGTTCCATAGAGATCAGCTGCAGTACCACACACAACCTATGGACAGGGGTGGTGCTGTTATTGGAAGAAAGCAGCCAAGTTTTACCTGTTAGAGGTTTTTCGAGATATTTTAAGTGATGATCTATCCTCTGGATAGGTCATCAGTATCTTATTGGTGGGGGTCTGACACCCAGAACAACTATTGATCAGGTGTTTGAGAAGGCTATGGCGCTCGCAGCTTATCCTGAGCCATGTGACATCACGTTCATCGGTCACATAACCTAGGCGCAGCTCAGCCCTAAAGAAAGTGAATGGGGCTGAGCTGCAATACCAAGCGCATCCACTACACAATGTATGGCGCTATGCTCGGTGAGCTGAGAGAAGCCTGTGGTGCTTCAGCGAGAGCTGATGCCTTCTCAAGCAGCTGATTGACTGGGGGTCCAGAGGATAAGATATCAGTATAAAAATCTCGGAAAACCCCTTTTAGGGTCCATTTAGACATTCGTAATGTTTTGCTGTCCGCAAAACGCTGACGCCGCACATCGCCGGCACTTAATAGAGCTTCTACGGACAAGAATAGGACATGTTCTATTTTTTTTTTCTGGAGCCGCAGACCGGAAATGCGTATGCGATCAGCACACTGTGTGCTGTCCACATCTTTTCCGGCCCCATTGAAAATGAATGGGTCCGCACCTTATGCGGAACGGATCCAGACCCATTCTACGGACGTCTGAATGGACCCTTAGAGTTGTCGGGACTTTGTGCTGTCCATTTTCTGAGCAGCATGAAGCTCCTGATAGATTCCCTTTCGTTTATTTGTACATTTTCAGGAGGAATAACAGTGGAGCAATGCCTCCCCGGTCCTTATGAAAAGGCTGTGCAGACAGCGCTGGACATGGGCGAGCCTCGCCAGTCACCCTGGTCTTGCTAGAATTACCTAGATCGGTCTGGCCAGATCAATGCCTTCTTTGTCTACGTGATAAAAGTTCCCTTTCTTTTGCTTTAAGGTTCTCAAGAAGAAGAGCTGAGGCAGAGAAGAAAGGCTCCTTCATCAGAACCTCAGGACGGCGAGCAGAACAAAAATACCAAAGACGATAGAAAATCTGCAAAATCTGCAAAATGTAAGTCGTCTTCTTTACGTATTATACATGCTATACATCATAGACCGACCGCTCGCCACCACGTGAGGGACCTCTGTGAAGCCCTCACGGATCCGTATTATGTCATAAGACGTCGTTTAGAGCAAGGCTACAGCTTAGGGGCCCCGTTTTCTCTGGAAAACCCCACATTTCTTGCAGGGATAAGCCTATAGAGCAAATATGGAGCCTAATTCATACAGATATTGTAGTCTCCAGTACCTGAAAGCTACCATTTAGCTGCTGAAATCTCTTCTCATGCTTCCACGACCCCTCCCCCCTCCCCCTGTAATTGTATACATCCTTTAATAAACCTTCTTTTGTAGTTATGTCGCATAGTTGTATCTGTGTGTGACGCCCACACTAACCCTATACACTACCTCATGTCATTTAAGAAGGAGAAGCAGGTGCCTCTCACCTTACCGGGCCTTTCTCTGCAGACACAGACCACCTATTGTACATCCGAGCTCTAGATATCCAGCTCGTTACACTTTCATAGGAAGTGTTTCTAGGAAATTTTCTAGGCCTATTTAATTCCGCCAAGATATTAAGCTGCTGGGTGCTCTTGCACCCATTGACCAGCGCCCCGATACCCGTACCCGGTCAGTAGGGCCCTCTGTAATCAGCCTGTCCCTCTTGATGATTGGCCGAGGAGGATTAGCTGATCTGCTTTACAGTTTTATTCTCTTCATCAGAGGCAAGCATTGACTGGAACACACAGTGGGCCCTCTGACCAGGGTTTGGGGGGCTGTTATAGGTTACAGTGGCACCCACAAGTTGCTTTTAACAAAGGTATTTTTAGCAGTCTCCATCAGGGTGGGAACACCCTGTTCTTGGGATCGGCGGGGGTCCAGCGATCGCTCTGAAACCTGTTAGTTGGCATAACCACTTTAAGGCCTAGTTCACACGAACGTATGGCTTTTATAGTTTTTAGCAGTCTGTTTTTCACGGATCTGTTGTTCCGTTGTGTTTCCGTTTCCTTTCCGTTTTTCCGTATGCCATGTACAGTATACTGTCATTACATAGAAATAATTGGGCTGGGCATAACATTTTCAATAGATGGTTCAGAAAAAACGGAACGGATACGGAAGACATACGGATGCATTTCCGTATGTGTTTAGTTTTTTTTGTGGACCCATTGACTTGAATGGAGCCACGGAACGTGATTTGCGGCCAAATATAGGACTTGTTCTATCTTTCAACGGAACGGAAAAATGGAAATACCGAAACGGAATGCATACGAAGTACATTCCGTTTTTTTTTTTGCAGAACCATTAAAATGAATGGTTCCGTATAAGGAACGCAAAAAAATGGCCTGTACACTCGCAAAAAAAAACGTTCGGGTGAACTAAGCCTAACCCCTATTATTTTTAGTTTTTGCCTCTCCATGTTTAAGCAGCTGTAATTATTATTATTTTTTTTTTGTTTATTGACATGACTGTATAATGTCTAATTTTATGCAGTAGAAATTTAATTTTTTTGGTACTGTCTTTTTTTTTTATCTCTCTATATATACAGTGCTGCCCATAATTATTCATGCCCCTGGCAAATTTTATCTTAAAGTTACTTTTATTCAACCAGCAAGTAATTTTTTGACGGGAAATGACATAGGTGTCTCCCAAAAGATAATAAGACGATGTACAAAAGGCATTATTGTGGAAAAAAAACATTTCTCAGCTTTTATTTACATTTGAGCAAACTTGCTGGTTGAATAAAAGTAACTTTAAGTCAAAATGTGCCAGGGATATAAAAATTTGCACTGTATATATAATCAGAGAGAAACATTTTTTTCATAGCAAATATAGAAAGTGTTTTTTGACACAGCCTTTTTTACTTTATTTCTTATGCAGTACATATTTCCCACTGAATAACCTGTTAAATTGGTTATTTTGTCATGTAGATACCTATTTTCTGGTGAGCTTTTTTTTTTTTAAGAAAAGTTATTGTGGTACATTTAAAAAAATAAATCCCCTTTACGGAATTCTTTTATACTTATACTGTACTCGCATACTCCTGTATGCTAATACATTATGCTCTATGGCACAGGCTGTGGTTAAGATGACCGTGTGGGTCCTAACAGCAGGATTACTGAATGTATGGTCCTGGGGTCATTATTCACCCTCTGATCGGACTAACTAGGTGGAAATACCCTTTGATCATGCCGCGGTCACAGACTGCAGTAATCAAAGGGGTTAACAGTTGTGCTTGGATCTACCTCCGATCCTCGCTGTCCAGCAAAAGTTTGCTGTTAGCTACAGTTGGTCTGTAGAGCAGGCACACTCGCAGAAGCGCTCTGCTTCCTATTAAAGAGTGACAACAAAATATAGTGGGTGGTCATTAATGGGTTAAGGGTCTTGATTTTTGGAGCCCCTACTTCAGTAGCATGTGAATATTGGTATCCATTGCTTTGGACACCTAGACAAGGGGTTGTCCTGGAGTACAGAATTTCTAAAAGCTCTGGTCCTTCGCGCCTCCATCTTGCGGTCCAGGTATTTGTTGTCTTCCTCCCTGGCATGGACATGGTCACCTGATCCTCTTCAGCCAACCACTGGCTTCAGTAGTGACGTGTCTCTTGTGGACCCATCACCACTGAAGCCAGTGCTTGGCTGAAGAGGATCCATTAAAGTTCAATTCACACTTTGCAGGGTGCATTATTATTGTCTTTTTTTTTATTTTTTCCGAGGCTGAATCATTCATAATAGTGGGTGCGGGGGAAAAAATATGGATGCACCCCAACCAGTTACAGTCTTACTGCCTGTTTCCCATCCTCCACATCTTTCTGTATATGCGCTGGCAGAGGTGGTTAGAGGTGGTTCATGGCATACATGGCACAACCTGCCCCAATCCCAGAGATCAGGGCACAGGAAGGAATCTCCGTTTCATACATGTCATGCCTTCCTCTTTTTCCTAGGTGTCGCACTGCAGCGGTTTGCAAAGCTCTTTGTTGGCTGCCTGGTAACGGTTACGAGCGGCATGATGTATGCGGTCTACCTGTCCACCTATCACGAGCGCAAGTTCTGGTTTTCCAGCCGCAGGGTAAGATGTCTTCTTTTGTAAGGCTCTAGACTCACTGGCTAATGAAACTTGATGATAAACTCGCCGACCTGTATAAGTGGAAGGGAGCGTTACAAATCTGATTCTGTAAAAAAACAAAACAAAAAAACAAAAAAAAAAACGATATATGTGTCCGTGGTCATTGAATTCTTTTCTATGGAAATAAAGCTTGCAGTATTTTAAATTTAGGATACGCCTGCTGGACATTTCTACTTTTGGATTATTTTACAGCTTCTTTCTCCCTTTCTTGCTTGTGTGTGCTCCCATAAGGTGTGCAAGGTCTCCCTGGCTCTTAAAGGGCCAGTACGCACATTCGCTAATCTGTCCCCATCTATTGACAGAATTTCTTGGAATATGTATGGCACCTTCTCCTATGAGAGGGTGCTTAAGCAATAAGATTCCTAGCTTGGCTAGTTCCTGCGAAGGTGTGCCCCCCCCCCCGGTTCGTCCGCTGTTGTCCCCCGTTGATTTCAGCACCTTATAATCTAATTAGACGACTTGGTTATACTAGGCGGAGACTGGAGCGGTTCTCTTCTCCCTGGCTGTGAGCGCGTCCAATCAGAGCTCATTCTCCCTGGCTATGAGCTGTGCGCTCTGATTGAAAAAAAAAAAGGTGCAATGACATCAGTGGGGGCTGCCCTATAAGGTAAGACCCTAATTAGACTAGGGTTAAACAGATGAAAGGTCCTCTTTAACCGTATTGACCCTGTGCTGTCCTGACCTCTGCCTGATTACTGTATTTATCCTGTGTAACCTTTCCTGACCTGTTGCCTGTTTCGCTGTATTGTACAAGCTCTGCCTGTCTTGACCTTGGCTCACCGCCTGACCAGGCTACTGCCTGTCCCCTTGGTGCCATCTCTTGACCCACCTAGGTCAGCAGCCTCTGAATGTAGACAACTCCTGGAGGTAACAGCTTGGTGGCCTCTGCAGTGAAGTCCAAATCCCTGTATGGGGGTAAAAGGGGGAAAACCAGGAGACCACTTATAATGTCCTCAGGAGTAGCCCAAAGTCAAATCCGTTCATTACCACAGTGGGTACACACCCGCTGTGCTACATTGTTCCTTTCTGACAGCCGGAAAAGTGTAGTCTTCTGTGTTGTGCTTTCTTGTAAAAAATATATTGGATACGTGACGGATCCATTACAGGTCAATGGATCAGTCATGTCTCCTTTAATAACGGCAGCCACAATGTTTGTGGGAACAAAGCAAAAAAAAATCTGCAAAACAAAAAAACGCAAGCATGAGCCCAGCCTAAGTGAGTGTATAATGCTGATGTGTTGTACAGGAGTTAATGCCCTCGGCCGGATGTGACTATAGTTGTAGTGGAGGAAGTGGTCAATGCCATGACTACAGTACTGGGGGAAAAATGCTGAAGGCTACGTCAGTCCTTCTGATGATAATGCATTTGAAAGGTGCAATAACTTCTACATCAGTATCGGCCATAATAACGATTGCTTTACTTTTCCCACTTTACAAAAATGGAAACCAGTATATGATGTGTATCTGCCCATATGTAAATCTAGCCGTCCAGATCACTGACTTTAAAGGTTTTACTCTTAAAGGAGGAGTTCAGTTTCCGGTGTTGATGACCTGTCCTCAGCTGTTTGAAGAAAACTCAGCACTCCTGTTAACCCAGGCATGTCCAAACTGCGGCCCTCCAGCTGTTGCAAAACTACAACTCCCAGCATGCCCGGATAGCTGTAAGCTATCCAGGCATGCTGGGAGTTGTATTTTTGCAACAGCTGGAGGGCCGCACTTTGGACATGCCTGGGTTAACCTGCTCACCGTGCAGGCGTAATTACAGCTCCTTCTTCCCATTCACAGTGAATGGACAGAGGAGCTGTAATTACACCTGATTATGGCTGCACAACTAACAGTGAGCAGGTAAACAGTGAAGAGTACAACCCCCTTTTAAAAAAGAAAATGATAAATATCTGCTAAAAGGATTTTTTTCCATGCAAAAAATGCATGACGTGCAAGAAATCGCAGAAGAACACTACTAAACTGACCCAGATAACAAATGGGGACGGCACATATGAATATAACATCAGCGACTATAGAACGTGCAGTACAAAAGGAGTTATTTATGCAATAAAGTGTCCATGTGAAAAACTGTATATTGGACATACAAAGAGACAGTTAAAAAAGTGAACATCTGTATAATATTAACAAAAAAGTGTAGACACTGCTGCTTGCTTGTTGTAATTAGCGCCGGTGGTTAATTTATTCAATAATTAAAATACAATCAAAAATGAATCAATGTAAGTTTTAATGATATGCAGGAAAACTGTAGTACCCAAAATCGGCCACTAGATGGTGCCAACAGGACATTAATAACACTAAGATCAGCTTCTCACACTATATTATCCAACCCGTACAAGAATGCAATGCTGCTTAAAACTATATGAGATATATATATATATATATATATATCAATTGATTATGCACAGAAACTCAACCAAGAAAATGACAGATACGAGCTCTTGCTCTGCCCAAAATGATGACCAATCTCAGATTGTAAAAGTTGTTTTGCAATGAAACTTATAAATTATCGGCTTGATATGAAACTAAGGAATATAAAGATTCCCAACATAGAAGCTCTCTTGTTATCAATATCAGATCATGTATTTAGTGATATGCATTTTCACTGAATGTCGCTGATACTGATGTGGTACTAACACTATACGTCCGCAATAAGCGGGATTTGGCTAAGTATCAAGCCAATTAATTTATACCAATACTACATAACACAAAATATACATTACCCAAGGGTCAAGTGATGTGCAGAGTCTCGAGTAAGTCTGCTCTCAAGAGTTTTCCCGATTAATCAAGATCTTTTCCAGGGATCTCCCTTTCTTTCTTTATTTTTCCCTCCCTTCCTTTCCTTTTTTCTTTTCTTTCTTACCACCTGTATGTGGTTTCTTAACCAAAAACCATCAGATGAACACACATTCCTAGTTTGGAACTTTCCAATCATTGTCGGATAGGCGTGTACATTGATAAGGGGCGTGACGTCAAAACACTACCAGAATGCACTTGACTTATAAAATCGATAATAATATGAATAAATCTTGTTTTCTCACAGAGATATCCGTGCCTCCTCTGCTAGACCAACTGTTAACTGGTTGTTAGTAAAACACCACATCTTTATAGATATAACAAAGTCCATACTTAAAGGGAACCTGTCACCGGGATTTTGTGTATAGAGCTGAGGACATGGGTTGCTAGATCACCGCTAGCACATCCGCAATACCCAGTCCCCATAGCTCGGTGTGCTTTTATTGTGTAAAAAAACCGATTTGATACATATGCAAATTACCCTGCGATAAGTCCTGTAGGTGAGATGAGTCAGGGACAGGACTCATTTCGGGTTAATTTGCATATGTATCAAATAGTTTTATTTTACACAATAAAAGCACACAGAGCTTTGGGGACTGGGTATTGCGTATGTGCTAGCGGCCATCTAACAACCCATGTCCTCAGTTCTATAAACAAAATCCCGGTGACAGGTTCCCTTTAAACTGTTTTGATTATATTCTAGGAATATATACGTCCCTAAAATATATACGATAATAGATATACAAATGTCCTTAAAAAGTCATAATAATATAACCCAGTACATATGTCTTATTGATTTTTTTTTTTTTTTTTTTATACAAACCTAAGGTTGATTATAAGTGTCCATAGATATCACAGACTTTCTGCTTATTAGCAAATAGCAAACTGTAGAGGTAATTGGCACCACCTGCTTCCATCAAATCCTTATCTCAGAGCTGAGAGACAAACTGTGATACATTAATATATACTTTGAGGAACATTTAGACCATTCTCACACTGTGGAATTCATGTTCAGATAAGAAATTCAATGAAGCTTCTACTTCTGCAGGTGTTGTGTATCTTCTAACTGTCTAAATATATTATTAATTGTTACAATAACATTATGAAAAAAGTTATACGTAAGACTGGCACTCACTATGTGGGTCACATCAACACAATTTAATAAAGCAGCAGTTTGAGTAGGGGTAAAGCCACTGAGGAAGGGGAGTGAAGTCCCCGAAACGCGTCTGGCGTTATACCCCTGCACTAACAAGAAACTGGACACAGCTTGGACCACCTAAGAAAGTTCAAAGATTGTAGCGCTCCAAATTTCTTCACTTTGTGAGTACAGTCTCGCCTACGAAGCGGACCAAAAGACCAAACCTCGCGATATCTCTGAGACAGTCACGTGAGACGCACCAGAGAGCGAGGACGCCAAGGGAGCAATAACAGCCGTGCGGTGGTGAGTAGAAAGCTAACAAACGGGACTGCCAACTGCCGTCATCTACCGGTAAGATCTGTATTCCCATATCACTTACCACCACATTGTATTGCCTACAACACCATTGGGCATAATGCTACTTTGATCACGGCATCTGCTCCCTGCCGGATAAAACCGCTATACATTGAGTGTGGATATTGCACTTCAGGAGGAAAGACTTTTTGTGGCTAGACTGCAGTGTCATATGCCCAATGTGAACATTGCTTCTTGCCGAATTAACTGTCATATGGACAGTACGAATACTCTGTCAAGGAGCACGATTGAAAATCAAATATACCGCTGCATAATAACAGGCTGGTGGAACATTTGGCACTTGAGTAGCATAATATCCCACAATACAGCCATTGAAGGGATTTCTTCTATAAGGCCCTATTTTGTATGTAGAGGACTGCTGCGAGTGCATTGCGCTTTTTACGTGTTTTTTATACATTTTAGAATGTGATTGCTTTTACTCTAGTCTTTCTACAGATATACATCTATCCGGAACTGTGGTCACGTAGAGCTGTTTTAAGTGATTTTTATGGTGTGATTAGCATATGTATTTCTGCTGCTTTATTAAATTGTGATGATGTGACCCACATAGTGAGTGCCAGTCTTATATATAACTTTTTTCATTACGTCCTCTTTACTGAGTGGGTGATCAGTCAAGACTAGAGCACCTTTTCCATTCTGAGAAAGGTGGTGAGCTATCCACTTTTATTACAAAAACATTAGCTCTCTTGAGCGACGCAGTAATCTTCCCATGGACTTACTTCGGCCTACATTAAAAATACATACAAAATAGTGAATATAAACCAACATTGCTCTTAAATGCAATGAATATCCATTATAACTAGAATAAGTAAATATAACTGTTTACACTTCTGATAAGGCATAACATAGTGGACATTACAGAGTCAGACTTTAGATGCCATGTGATCATTGCAACTAAAGAGTGAAAAACCCAGAAGTACATATTTCCGGGTTAAGACCGGCATCCCCGTGCGTCGATCGAGGAAGCTGGTCATTATTTCTAATAGGCTGGGTCTCTGTGTAGAGACCCATCGTATTAGAGCTGCAGTTTCTATGTTGGCCAGGCTTAGGAAATGAGTAGTTTTTTTTTTTGTTTTCTCCATGCTGTCCAGCAGCGTAAGGCCTCTTTCACACGGGCGTGAGTTTTTTTTGCCCGGATAAGAGCCGGGTGCGTTGCGGGAAAATGCGCGATTTTTTTCTGCGCAAGTGCAAAACATTGTCATGCGTTGCACTGACGTGAGAAAAATGGCGCATGTTTGGTACCCAAACCCGAACTTCTTCATAGAAGTTCGGGCTTGGGATTGATGTTCTGAAGATTGTATTATTTTCCCTTATAACATGGTTATAAGGGAAAATAATAGCATTCTGAATACAGAATGCATAGTAAACCAGCGCTAGAGGGGTTAAAAAAATAAAATAAATAATTTAACTCACCTTAGTCCACTTGCTCGCGAAGCTGGCATCTCCTTGTGTCTCCGCTGCTGATGAACAGGACCTGGGGTGAGCTGCTCCATTAAATAGAGCTTAAGGACCTTCGATGATGTCACTCCGGTCATCACATGGTACGTCACATGATCTTTTACCATGGTGATTCACCATGGTAAAAGACCATGTGATGACCGGAGTGACGTCATCGAAGGTCCTTAAGCTCTATTTAATGGAGCAGCTCACCCCAGGTCCTGTTCATCAGCAGCGGAGACACAAGGAGATGCCAGCTTCGCGAGCAAGTGGACTAAGGTGAGTTAAATTATTTTTTTATTTTTTTAACCCCTCTAGCGCTGGTTTACTATGCATTCTGTATTCAGAATGCTATTATTTTCCCTTATAACCATGTTATAAGGGAAAATAATAATGATCGGGTCTCCATCCCGATGGTCTCCTAGCAACCATGCGTGCAAATCGCACGGCATCCGTACTTGCTTGCGGATGCCATCCGATTTTCACACACCCCATTCACTTCTATGGGGCCTGCGTCACGTCAAAATCGGAAAATATAGAGCATGCTGCGATTTCAACTGAACGCACAAGTGATGCGTTAAAAACATCGCTCATGTGCACAGCCCCATAGAAATGAATGGGTCAGGATTTAGTGCGGGTGCCATACGTTCGCCGCACGGATCGCACCCGCACGGAAAACTCGCCCGTGTGAAAGGGGCCTAAGAAATCCATGTACAGGTTCTCCTGCAGAAGTGTCAGGCCTAACCGCGTATGGCTGAGTGCCTAAAACATCATGTCTATCCCAGGCACTGTAGATGTATGAAAGCATTTTGACATTTGTTTGATTTGGCCAAGTATGGCTCCATACTGGTTTGGTTGATAACCCTAGCCATGTTTCCAGACTTTATAATGGGTCAGACACTGACTTACAGGGTAGCTCTGAGTAGATGGCACTGGAGAGACCATTTTTCTGCTTCTGGAGTACAGTTAAGGCCTGTTTCTCACTTTTGTTTTGATTTCCAGCTTTGAGATCCGACAGGGGATCTCAAACCTGGACCAAAATGGTTTGATGTTTACACATCCGGATGCAGTTGTTACATTGAAACAGAACACACCAGATCTGGCACTAAAATCAATGTTGGGCTACTTTCACACTTGCGGCAGAGAGATCCGGCAAGCAGTTCCAAAATGTATGCCAACTGATGGCATTAGTAAGACTGATCAGGATCCTTATCAGTCGAAAAAATGCATTGAAATGCTGGATCCGTCTTTCCGGTGTCATACGGCAAAACGGATCCGGCATTTATTTTTTTCACCTTTTTTTCAGTCTGCGCATGCGCAGACCGGAAGGGATGATCCGGCTTTCCGGTATTCTGTATGCTGGATCCGGCACGAATACATTCCTGAGGGAAAAAATGCCGGATCCGGCATTCAGGCAAGTCTTCCGTTTTTTTTGCCGGAGATAAAACCGTAGCATGCTACGGTTTTATCTTTTTTTATCCTTTTGCCTGATCAGTCAAAACGACTGAACTGAAGACATCCTGATGCAAACTGAACGGATCACTCTCCATTCAGAATGCATGGGGATATGCCTGATCAGTTCTTTTCCGGTATAGAGCCCCTAGGACGGAACTCTATGCCGGAAAAGAAAAACGCAAGTGTGAAAGTACCCTTAGTCAATCACTCCGGATCCGTTTTTTTTTCAGATCTAAAAAAACTGATCCGGCATAATTGACTTACATTGATTTTGCTGGTGGATCTGCTTTGTTCCGTTTTGCAGACCGGAAGCTGGCAGCGCTTTTGAGTCCAGTCAAAAAATGCAACGCGTCCTGATCGGTTCTGCCCCCATTGATAATGAATGGGGACAAAACGGAACTGTTTTGTGCTCTGCCGGATCTCAAAACCAGAATGCCGCAACGCAAGTGTGAAACAGCCCTAATTTACATACTTTTTCCAGGTGTCATTGCCCTACTACACCAGTGGGATCTCCACAAGGAGAACCAGTAGCTTCCTGTACCGAGGACTCCGATAAATGAATTGCTTCTCATTATTTTCTCTTCTCTAGGATCTTGAGCGGGAAATCACTTTCCAGGGGGATGGAGCTGTTTACTATTCTTTTTATAAGGACATGCTGAGGGCACCGTCATTTGAAAGAGGTACAGAAGATTAATGAGTTTTCTAAGGCTTGGCCTCCACAGGGTCACCTGCACATTGAAGGTTAACCAAGGCCGAAACACAAGCTAATCCTCTAAACAGAGTTGGCATAATTGTGTAGAGATCACATACTGTTTGACAAGTATAGACTGACGGCAATGACGCCAACTGTGTAAAAAAATAAATAAATCCATAAATAGAGGCTAGAGATTCAGTGATGTGTGAGTTTTTTATGTCCTCAAAAGTCAATGTTATTTGCACACAACACAGCGATATATTACATTTTTATGGGAATGTTTGCAGGATTTCTTACTTGGACAAAATTCTGGCTCAAGTTTGGCGCATTTTAAGCAACACCGTTTTCAACTATAAGATTGATGGGGGTCCTACTGGTCATGAGAACAGGGACCTGGTACCCCTGGACCCCGAAATGACAGGAGTGGTTGTTCGGCCATGGGCTCAGCTGCTCCATTTATTTTTGTTCCAAATTTGGCTATTTCTTTGGAACTCCCATAAAACTGAATGGAGCAGCTGCGCGCATGCCTGACCAACCTCGAAATTCATTTAGGGGGGGCTCCACGTGGAACAGTGTCCACATTCTCATGATTGGTGAGGGTCTCCAACAATCTAATAGTTATCCCCTATCCTGTAGACAGGGGATAACTTTGCATAACCAGAATGCCTCTTTAGGGTTCATTCAAACGTCCGCAAGTTTTTTTGCGGTCCACAAATTGTGGATCAGCAAAACAGGGACACTGGCCATGTGCATTCCGCATTTTGTGGACCGCACATGGCCGGCACTATAACAGAAATGCCTTTTCTTCTCAGTGTCTGCGGACAAGGATAGGACATGTTCTATTTTTTTGCGGGGCTGTGGAACGCATATGCGCATGCAGACAGCACACTGTGTGCTGTCCGTATCTTTTCCGGCCCCATTTTCTTTTCCGTTTACGTTCCGTTTTTTGCATTCCGTATACGGAACCATTCATTTTAATAGGTCAAAAAAAAAAAAACGGAAGGTACTCCGTATGCCTTCCGTTTCCGTTTTTTCGTTCAAAGATAGAACATGTCTTATTATTGTCCGCATAAGGCCTCCTTAACACGAGTGTATGGCTTTTTTTTAGTATTTTGCGGTCCGCAAAAAAACTTATCCGCAAAAAATACGGATGACATCTTTGTGCATTCCGTTTTTTGCGGAACGGAACATCTGGCCCCTAAGGGTACTTTCACACTTGCGTTCAAGTTTTCCGGTATTGAGTTTCGTCCTCGGGGCTCAATACCGGAAAAAAAACTGATCAGTTTTATCCCAATGCATTCTGAATGGAGAGCAATCCGTTCAGTGTGCTTCAGTTCAGTCCCTCTTACGTTTTTTGGCCGGAGAAAATACCGCGGCATGCTGCCGTTTTCTCTCCGGCCTAAAATCCTGAACACTTCCCGGAATGCCGAACCCGGCATTAATTTCCATTGAAATGCATTAATACCGGATCCGGCCCCAAGTGTTCTGGCAAAACAGATCCGGTTTTGCGGTCTGCGCATGCACAGAGCTTTAAAAATGAGAAAAAAATTTATAACTGGAAAGACGGATCCGGTATGGCAATGCATTTGCTAGATGGATCCGTCTCACAAATGCATCCGGATTGCCGGATCCGGCAGGCAGTTCCAGCGACGGAACTTCCTGCTGGAATCCTCTGCTGCAAGTGTGAAAGTACCCTAATAGAACAGCACTATCCTTGTCCGTTATGCGGACAATAATAGGACATGTTCTATCTTTGAACGGAAATACGGAAACGGAAGGTATACGGAGTACCTTCCGTTTTTTTTTTTTTCCGGATCCATTGAAATTAATGGTTCCGTATACGGTCAATTCCGCCAAAAACAGAATGCACATGGATGTCATCTGTATTTTTTGCGGATACGTTTTTTGTGGACCGCAAAATACTGAAAAAGACATACGGTTGTGTGCAAGAGGCAGCTGTACCAGAATTCTGTCTCGGTCTGAAAATTAGAAATTTTATGCAGGTCATGTGGTTTTTTTAAAGTGTCACTAAGGCCAAAAATTATTATATTATAATTTAAAAATATTATATTATAAAATATTAAGGCAGTGAATAGTTTCAGAATGTGCTGTCGTGTACGCTCGTACAGAGCCGCTGATGTAAGGCACAGCTAAGTGGCGCCACGAAAAAAAAATTTGTGCAGTGATTTGTGGCTTGTATTTAGAAGTGCTGTGTTAGCTTTTGTGTTTGGTGTTTTTCCAGGTGTATTTGAGCTGGCGTACAACAATAGGACTGTACCTATGAAAACTATTAATGCCGTGCAGCAGATGACTCTGTACCCGGAGCTCTTAGCCAGTGCCCTGTACCAGATGTCTGGAAGTCAGGTAAACGTACACATTGTTCTGGTCTAGGTCACCACTGTTAGCGTTTGCATCCAGCTTGAGTGATCCTGTGTTACCTTATTACAGTTGCGCCTCTCTTCCCTCCCAATGAGATTGACAGGATCCATCATCTTCACTGCTCCGATGCCTGGCCCTGAAATCTCATCCATGTGCCGGTGGTAGTAATTTCGGCGCATGCTCAAGATTTCAGCCATCAGAGCGGTGAAGATGACTGTCAATCTTAATGGGCGGGGGAGAGGTGGAGGTGAAGCAGTGCTCTGAGGGGTAGGCTAAACCCTCAGTGCTCCGAGCACCTCCTTTACATACATTGACATAAAACTAACCATAAAACTGTGCCTTTCCACAGTATCACTGGTCCTACAGGGGTACCACTCCCTGTTCTGTGTCAATTTTTTTAAATTCTTAATAAACTATTTTAATAAATGATGTCCTTCGCTGTCAAAGCTATTCTCGGTGATGGGAATCTGAATGCTCTCCGCCAGTAACAGGCTGATCATATTCACTTTCACTTTCCTCTTTTTGGATTAAAGGGGGTTTTCCGGGATAGGCCTTCAGGTTAGGTTATCAGTATCAGATTGGTGGGAGTCCAACTCTTGACACGCCAGCCAATCAGCTGTTTGAAGGGCCCACAGTGCTTTTCCGTAAAACCCTTTTAACCACCTCCGGACAGCCTAACGCAGATGTGCGGTCCGGAGGTGGCAGCTCTGCGCAGAGTCACGCATATATGCGTCATCTCGCGAGAGCCGTGATTTCCTGTGAACGCGCGCACACAGGTGCGCACGTTCACAGGATCGAAAGGTAAGAGAGTGGATCTCCAGCCTGCCAGCGGCGATCGTTTGCTGGCAGGCTGGAGATGTGATTTTTAATATGCCTGGTCCTCTGGTCGTCCCTTTTGTTTGGATCGACCACCAGAGGACACAGGTAGCTCAGTAAAGTACCACAAAACACCACCTACACTACACCCCCCCTGTCACTTATTAACCCCTGATCACCCATGATCACCCCATATAGACTCCCTGATCACCCCCCTGTCATTGATCACCCCCCTGTAAGGCTCCATTCAGACGTCCGTATGATTTTTACGGATCCACGGATACATGGGTCGGATCCACAACATGCGTACAGACGTCTGAATGGAGCCTTACAGGGGGGTGATCAGGGAATCTATATGGGTGATCACCTCCCTGTCATTGATCATCCCCCTGTAAGGCTCCATTCAGACGTCCGTATGTGTTTTGCGGATCCGATCCATGTATCCGTGGATCCGTAAAAATCATACGGATGTCTGAATGGAGCCTTACAGGGGGGTGATCAGGGAGTCTATATGGGTGATCACCCCCCTGTCATTGATCACCCCCCCTGTAAGGCTCCATTCAGACATTTTTTTGGCCCAAGTTAGCGGAAATTTCTTACAAAGTCTCATATTCCACTAACTTGTGTCAAAAAATAAAATCTCACATGAACTCGCCATACCCCTCACGGAATCCAAATGCGTAAACATTTTTAGACATTTATATTCCAGACTTCTCACGCTTTAGGGCCCCTAAAATGCCAGGGCAGTATAAATACCCCACATGTGACCCCATTTTTGAAAGAAGACACCCCAAGGTATTCCGTGAGGGGCATATTGAGTCCATGAAAGATTGACATTTTTTCCCAAGTTAGCAGAAAGGGAGACTTTGTGAGAAAATACAAAAAAAATCAATTTCCGCTAAATTGTGCCCCAAAAAAAAAATATTCTATGAACTCGCCATGCCCCTCATTGAATACCTTGGGGTGTCTTCTTTCCAAAGTGGGGTCACATGTGGGGTATTTATACTGCCCTGGCATTTTAGGGGCCCTAAAGCGTGAGAAGAAGTCTGGGATCCAAATGTCTAAAAATGCCCTCCTAAAAGGAATTTGGGCCGCTTTGCGCATCTAGGCTGCAAAAAAGTGTCACATGTGGTATCGCCGTACTCAGGATAAGTTGGGGAATGTGTTTTGGGGTGTCATTTTACATATACCCATACTGGGTGAGAAAAATATCTTGGTCAAATGCCAACTTTGTATAAAAAAATGGGAAAAGTTGTCTTTTGCCAAGATATTTCTCTCACCCAGCATGGGTATATGTAAAATGACACCCCAAAACACATTCCCCAACTTCTCCTGAGTACGGCGATACCAGATGTGTGACACTTTTTTGCAGCCTAGGTGGGCAAAGGGGCACACATTCCAAAGAGCACCTTTAGGATTTCACTGGCCATTTTTTACAGATTTTGATTTACAACTACTTCGCACACATTTGGGCCCCTAAATTGCCAGGGCAGTATAACTACCCCACAAGTGACCCCATTTTGGAAAGAAGACACCCCAAGGTATTCCGTGAGGGGCATGGCGAGTTCCTAGAATTTTTTTTTTGTCACAAGTTAGCGGAAAATGATGATTGTTAGGAAAAAAAAAAAAAAAAAAAAGTCTCATATTCCACTAACTTGCGACAAAAAATTAAAAATTCTAGGAACTCGCCATGCCCCTCACGGAATACCTTGGGGTGTCTTCTTTCCAAAATGGGGTCACTTGTGGGGTAGTTATACTGCCCTGGCAATTTAGGGGCCCAAATGTGTGCGAAGTAGTTGTAAATCAAAATCTGTAAAAAATGGCCAGTGAAATCCTAAAGGTGCTCTTTGGAATGTGTGCCCCTTTGCCCACCTAGGCTGCAAAAAAGTGTCACACATCTGGTATCGCCGTACTCAGGAGAAGTTGGGCAATGTGTTTTGGGGTGTCATTTTACATATACCCATGCTGGGTGAGATAAATATCTTGGTCAATTGCCAACTTTGTATAAAAAAATTGGAAAAGTTGTCTTTTGCCAAGATATTTCTCTCACCCAGCATGGGTATATGTAAAATGACACCCCAAAACACATTCCCCAACTTCTCCTGAGTACGGCGATACCAGATGTGTGACACTTTTTTGCAGCCTAGGTGGGCAAAGGGGCACACATTCCAATGTGCACCTTTCGGATTTCACCGGTCATTTTTTACAGATTTTGATTGCAAACTTCTTCTCACACATCTGGGCCCCTAGAATGCCAGGGCAGTATAACTACCCCACAAGTGACCCCATTTTGGAAAGAAGACACCCCAAGGTATTTTGTGATGGGCATAGTGAGTTCATGAAAGTTTTTATTTTTTGTCACAAGTTAGTGGAATATGAGACTTTGTAAGAAAAAAAATAAAAATAAAATAAATCATCATTTTCCGCTAACTTGTGACAAAAATTTAAAAGTTCTATGAACTCACTATGCCCATCAGCGAATACCTTAGGGTGTCTACTTTCCGAAATGGGGTCATTTGTGGGGTGTTTGTACTGTCTAGCCATTGTAGAACCTCAGGAAACATGACAGGTGCTCAGAAAGTCAGAGCTGCTTCAAAAAGCGGAAATTCACATTTTTGTACCATAGTTTGTAAACGCTATAACTTTTACCCAAACCATATTTTTTTTTTACCCAAACATTTTTTTTATTTTTATCAAAGACATGTAGAACAATAAATTTAGCGAAAAATGTATATATGGATGTCGTTTTTTTTTGCAAAATTTTACAACTGAAAGTGAAAAATTTAATTTTTTTGCAAAAAAATCGTTAAATTTCGATTATTAACAAAAAAAAGTAAAAATGTCAGCAGCAATGAAATACCACCAAATGAAAGCTCTATTAGTGAGAAGAAAAGGAGGTAAAATTCATTTGGGTGGTAAGTTGTGTGACCGAGCAATAAACGGTGAAAGTAGTGTAGTGCAGAAGTGTAAAAAGTGGCCTGGTCATTAAGGGGGTTTCAGCTAGCGGGGCTGAAGTGGTTAAAGGCGTTATTCAAGTTCTCAAACATCCTTCCCCCCCCCCCCATGTGCTGGGCCCCTCACGGGGAATATACTTACCCAGCTCCTGGTCCCTGCACCGCTGCTGCTGCTTCTCCCTGTACACCAGGGGTGCACAACCTGCGGCCCGGGGGCCACATGCGGCCCTTGATACCATTCTGTGCGGCCCCCAACCATCTGGTAACAGACATGTATGCTTATGTCTTGTGGCTGCTCACATGTATTTCTCCCATTAGATGGGAGTCCTGGAAGTGTAACTAGACATTCATGTTATATAATGTGTGTTCAATATGCCATAAGTACAATATTTCAGTTTGTTAATACACATTTAAATTTTAATTTCGGCCCTCGTCATTGGTTCAGTCTGGCAATGTCCCAACCAGGAAACGTTGTGCACCCCTGCTGTACACGGATGAAAACATTTGGGGGGGGGGGGGAGCTTCCAATGACAGGCAGGGATGGTTATGACCCTCCTTAGCGTCACCTGCGATGGTAGGGAGGCTCGTCCCCATCCCCGCCTGCCATTGGCTGCTCCCACCCCCGACACCGGAAATTTTCATCCGTGTACAGGGAGAAGCGGCGGTGCGGGGTAAGTATATTACCTGTGAGGGGCCCGGCACATGGGAGGTGGGGGGGGGGGGGGTGATTTGAGAACTTGGATAACCCCTTTAATGCTTGATGCTCAAGTATAGCTGCTGTCATGTGGTATATGTGAGCACTACACTTGAAGGCTGAAAACCTGCACCGATATTATACGTTTCTCATAGCTGCTACAATTGCATCTAGCTTCTACATTCCTCTGAATACCCATTTAGGCCTCATGCACATGACTGTATCCAGTTTGCAGACTGTGGTTCTGCAAAATACGAATTCCGACCGCGTGCATGCCACATATCCCTCTTGTCCACAAAACGGGCATGAATTGGACATGTTCTGCAATTTGCAGGATTTACCAATCTGTAGAAGCTGAATGGATCAATGTGTGATCTGCAAACCTTAGAGTTTTGCCATCACATACAATTGGGGCATGTCGCTAGGATATCCCCTCTTTGTCTGATACACGAGAACGGAGCGGGGAAATTAATGTAGGGCGCACTGCGCATATAGGAGCAGCGCTTGATGGTGGGGTCCTCCAGCCACTGCTCTCCCCGCTCCGTTCTTGTAGGTGCGGGTCCCAGCGGTGGGACCTTCGCCTATCAGACAATGGGGACATATCTTAGCGATGTGCCCCCATAGTATGTGATGGGAATACCCCTTTAACTACAGTTGTGTGCCTGAGGCCTTATATTGGGCTGGCTTAGGCACCTGTCACCTTACCTGTTGTCTTTCCATTTGTAGGGTGCTGTGGATCCTGTTTATTTCTACATCGGGATCATATTCGGTCTGCAAGGAATTTATATAAGTGCCTTGTTTGTCACCAGCTGGATAATGAGTGGCACCTGGCTGGCTGGGACGCTGACTGCTGCCTGGTTTATTATTAACAGGTACGATTAACATGCGGCCGGGTTTACTCCCACGGGAAAAACCCCAGGCGAACAAATTTGTGGGTAAAACTGAGCAAATGACTTAAAAATCATGTAGCCATTGATCCGATGCAGTTTGGTGGGATTTCAGCGGTATGCGGTAGCCACTTATAATGTCTGACCACACACTGGCTTAAAGGGTTACTCCAGCTTTTTTTATAAGTTTTTTATTTTATTTATTTTTTTATATTCACCTCCCCGTCTGACCTCTGACCTGTCAAGCATGCCTACTTCCTCCCCGCCACTTGTTTCCGGCTCCTTGGATCCACCGCGCTCTTGGCTGCACTCCGGTCTCCGCATGTAAACTTCTGACAGAGACGGAGCAGCGGCGATGTGTCCCTACAAGCAGCACATGACCCAGTGACCTGCCATTTCGGGGGACACATCACCGTTGAGACCAGTCGTTGGCTGCAGTAGCACTCATGTCCTTGTGAGTAGTTTACATGAATGGACCGGAACGCGGCGAAGAGAGCAGTGGAGCAGGTACGTTTGCTTGACTCCACAGGTCCGGCAGGGAGGGGGAGAATTTCAAAAACTTATAAAGTTGTTGTCCCGTGTGGAGTACTCATCTCCTACCCACAGGAGCTGCTCTTTGTTACCTGCTCAGGTTAATGGGGAGCGAATCCTGAGCAGAGGATCCCCCTCTATGATGTTCATATCACCTAACTGGGCAAAATGGGACAGCTACTTTTTAAAGAGCATCTGTCAGCAGGATGGGTCCTATTAAACTAGGTATTACTGCCTCACTAGGTCATCACTATCTGATCGTTGGGGGTCTGACACCCTGGACCCGCGCCGATCAACTGTTTAAGAAGGCAGCAGCACTCCTGTGTGCACCCCGGCCTTCTCGCCTTCTCTTATCGTCTCCTAGACCAGTGATGGCACGTTCATCTGTGGCGTGGCAGTCCCTGGTGTCGTACCCCCGGCGATCAGATACTGAAGACCTAGCCTCAGGGATAGGTCATCAGTATAAAAATCACAGCAAACCCTTTTAAATCGGTGACCCTATTTTTGAAGAATCTGTGTTGTACTTCAAATGCTAATGAGGTATTCACAGCACTGAGGGTTGGGCCTGGACCCTCAGAGCATCGTTTCACTGGCAATGTTTTTGGTTGGTGTGGGAATTTTTTATTTTTTCACTTTTTATTATATTTTTGCCATATAATCGCCAGGTCCAATAGAGGAAGTGGCGTAGCTGCTTCCTCTATTCACTGCTTAGGACAAGGCATAAGTGGCAATAAACTGCTTCTGTCGTCTTGGATCCCTAACCAACCTGCTCCTGCTAGAGTGCAATCCACCCTGCGGCACTCCAATCAGAAACACAACTGATCGCACGTGGCTCTGCAGGCCGCTTGTGGGCCGCGGGTTGTGCACCCTAAACGCTCTCGACCAAATGGATCTCTATTAGGAGAATCAGTACCTTTCCGAGAGCCTGTTGTAATGCAGCATTTGTACTAGGGACCGTACAAGTTGACATGTCTGAAGAGTGGTGAGGATACACTCCGTCAGGAATTTCATGGGCCGAATGCTTGGACAAGTCTGTGTAATGCAGAATGTGCAGGTTCCTTGTTTAAAGGGGGTTGTCACACTTCACAGGTTAGTGGATAATAGGGTGATTGGTGAAGGTCTGATTGCTGGGGCCCCTGCTAGTCACCAGAACGAGGGCCCCTGTTTGAACGGAACGGTGGACACGCGTGTGCGCTGCCTGTTGATTTGGCTCTGTGAAGTCTTGTAGGCTGCTATCTCCAGCAGTCCCTTAGAGCTGAATGGATGTCTGCGGCCCCATTAAAACTGGGGAACTCTGCTCCCATACTTGTGACTTGCGGGGTCTCCAGTTGTCGGACCCCACTGATCAGACACTTGTCCCCTATCCTGTGGACAGAGGATAAGTTGTTGTAATTGGACAACCCTTTATAACAAATCAGGACCAATAACGTTCTACCAGTGAGCGAAAGGAGAAGAGCGGAAAGCTAATGACGCCTCTGTCTGTCGTTATTACAGGACGGACACCACGCGGATGGAAGACTCCATTCCACTAAGGGAGAACTGGGCTCTCCCCTACTTTGCATGTCAAGTCGCTGCACTGACTGGGTTTTTAAGGAACAGCAGTAATTTGTCTGCAGAGGTAAGTGTGCCAGGCTTTAGTGTTGTTTGAATTAATCATTAAAGGGGTTATTCAACCGCTATAACGACCCTCCTTATGACCGGGCCCCTCATATTGATTATACTTACCCTACTCCCCAGCACCTATGTCGCTTCTGATCCACACACGGGCACCGCTGCATCTCCCCGCGTCACCCGCTAAGCTAGGGAGGCTCGTCCTAGTCGCGGCCTGCTATTGGCAGATCCACCCACAACCCGCCGGATGTTTTTATCTGTGTGACGGGGAAATGCAGCAGCGGCCGTGTGGGGATCAGAGCATTGGGGGATCATTAGAGGAGTTGGATTACCGCTTTAGTAAACCATAAATTCATAAAATATCTTTGAGTCTCTGAGTGTTTCTGGTGAAGGATTCATGTAATTGTCACCCAGTCTTGTTTTGCACCTATGCATTTCGCGCTCCCAAATCCCTTCATACTAAAGCACATTAGCATTTTTTGTGAGTCTAGAAAAGCTAGGTGACGTAGGACACTTTTACACAGGCCGATGATTGGGAACGTATGACGCTCATTGCCGATCGTTGCCCCATATATACATGCCACGGTCACCTGACCAACGAGAAAACTCTGTTATGTGGCACTGAATATCATCGCCTGTGTAAACCGGTGGTGTGCTGCTGACAAATGACTGTGTAAATGACTTGTGTATTATCTTTTCAGAGGATCTGCTACCTGCTTATGTGTGCGTCCACGTATACTTTCATAATGATGTGGGAGTACAGCCATTACCTGCTTTTTATACAGGCCTTATCCTTGTGTCTCCTTGATGGACTCTCCCTGGTCAAGAAAGAGAAGGTAAACTCTTTACTGTATGTACATGTGCGACTACACCTTGTTAAAAAGATGACACTGAATATAGTACATATCAAGGCTTGAACCAAGTTCTGTCACAGCGCTGGACCCCTTTAATTGACCCCATATTAAGACCCCTTTACACGGGCTGACAGAGAGGCCAATGATCGGGAATGAAGGTTTATATGGACGCCCAATCCCAGTCATTGCCCACTTGTTATTTGCATCTACATGCAGCAATGATTGGGGGTGTATCAGGAAGAACAATCATTGCTACGATCATTCATCCCCATCCAGATTTGATTGCCAGCTGCACATCCCTGTTGACAGTAATCGACTAATGAGGATTTTAGGTGGTGCATGGACAGATAAACGTGTGAGCGGCAGCACATTTACATGAGGCAGTCACATCAGGAGCAAGTGTTTATAGGAACGTTCGTTCCTGATCCTTGGTCCATGTAAAAGCACCCTTAGATGCCCTTATGAAGGAACATCAACCGCTGTAAGCGATTTCCAATACTTAATTTCAGGGAAAAGCTTTGAGCCAGATGCAAGTGGCTAAGGGTGCTGCCACACAGGCAGTAGTGGATCATAAAAGGAGGGAACATATACAGGACAGATACGACTTCTCTTTTTTGAATTCACTCTTGGTTTTGGCTTCCAAAGCTGCATCTAGAAACCTGGCCGTGTGGCCGTACTGTAAGAGGGACCAGGCCATTCCTTGAGGTCAATCTCCGCTATGAGGGCAGTACTATTAGCATGTCACGCATGCAGGGAGCGCTCGCAAACATTGGCTTGTCTTTATAAGAACATGTAAAGGAATTGTCACATGATGATTTTTTTTTTTGTTTATTAAGAAAATGAATCTAATGAATGCACTATATCTCCTTACTTGAAAGATCATATAGTCCCATCAGCCTATACATGTTTTTTTTTATCGTATTAATATATATTTTTTTCATTTTGCAGGTTCATAAAGTACATAAAATGTACTTATTCTCTGTATTTTTGGGATATTTACTCCAGTTTGAAAATTCATCGCTGCTAACGTCTCCTCTGCTAAGCCTTGTGATAGGTTCTATGATTGCCAAAAGCCTCCAGGTAACCTATTAAGAACTGTTGTATTATTATTGTTGGGATTATATCTGTTAGGCCTCCTTCACATGGAGTTTTTGTAGTGTTTTTAAGCGCATGTAAAGAATGAGGGAAAAAACACAATGTCTGGAGCTTGCCGTATTTTGATAAGAACACAACTGACCCAAAAAGCAGGCTAACAAGCCACATCTGGCTGCAGTGTTATAAAAAGTGCAGTTAATAGTTGCACTCAAAGGGAGTGAGTACTTGTAATTACACTATGTCGCCGCTCCACAGGAGACCACGCGTAGTATAAAGACCAGAAATCGTCGCTCTTCAAACAGCTGATCGGTGTGGGTTGCGGGTGTCAGACCCTCGCAGATCAGATATTGATGAGATATCCTGAGGATAGTTCATCATTATAAACTGCTGCACAACCCCTTTAACTGCTATCCGTTAATGACCATCACGTGGTGCTGTATGTCTTCTAGATGCCCATACACCTTCAGTCTCTGTCGGCTGAACGCTCTTTTGGCCGACCGCTATCTCTCCTAACTCCCCAATCCACGTACAGCTCAGTTTGACTATTAATGTGTTGTCAGTGGGGAGAGGGGAGAACGCTACTGCCAGGCATCTTTGGAGACGGCTTCTCTCTCTGTAGGACAAAACAATGAGGCTTTAAAATTCAAAGTGCCCGATACTTTTGATGATGTCAAAGGAGAGTAGGGAGTCCCACTTAGGCTACTTTCACACTCACGTATTGACTTTCCGTTTGCGAGATCCGTCATGGGCTCTCAGAAGCGGTCCAAAATGGATCAGTTTTGCCCTAATGCATTCTGAATGGAAAAGGATCCGCTCAGAACACATCAGTTTGCCTCTGATCAGTCACCATTCCGCTCTGGAGGCGGACACCAAAACGCTGCCTGGGCGAGAGTCCTGACACTCAATGTAAGTCAATGGGGACGGATCCGTTTTCTCTGACACAATAGAACACCGAACCGTCCCGTTAGACTTTCAATGGAGTTCATGACAGATCCATCCTGGCTATAGAAGACTTAATACAACCAGATCCGTTCATGACGGATGCATGCGGTTGTATTATTGTAACGGAAGCATTTTTGCAGATCCATGACGCTAGTGTGAAAGTAGCCTTACGTGTTAGACCGCTACCTAGTCCTGCCTTTGGACGACGATAACGTAATGTGTGTGGGCCCGGGTCCTAGAAGCTGGCTTCTACTTAAAAAACAGTTTGTCTTTATGATACTACACCTTTAAAGAAGCCCAAATACCTGTGAAAATCAGACCATTTGTCTGTCGAAGACCAAGCTGGCCATTCACATTCAATAGCGATTTCTCCCATCTCCCTCCCATGTTCGCCATTCATATACGCATTCAACATGTTCAAATGTCTGTGTATGTGATGAGGATAGCAGAAAAATCTTCCCAGAGAACAAAAGGATTGTGAGAAAATATGAATTTCACCCAATCCTTGTTTCCTCTCCTTGTTTCATCATCTTTCCGGGGAGAGTTGGAAGCTCCCCACACATTGGTGTGTTGGCCGACCGTTCTTGACTGTTTTTGCGGACAAAAGTATAGTGTGCATGGCCAGCTTAAGAAGAAGTATTTTTTGACCTCATTAGTTTATACACACAGCAACACTCAGAAATCTTCCCTTCTCCAGGAGCCTGCTGAGCTCTGCCCCCCGCCTCTCTGTCCGAAAAAACAAAACCCTTACTTACCTGCCACCTTACTGAGGCTGGATTCCCCATTACATGGCTGTGTAGTTTAAAATTAACCCCTTCTTGCCTTTAGTTGGTGCTAGGGGTGTCAGTTTTTGAATACACGACTATATGTTTATATTAAAAATAAATAATAAGTTACCCTGGCACTATCAAGTGCTGAGTGTGGTGTCTGTTGCAGAATTAACCCCCTCTAAGGTGGTGCATGTGCGCTCCCCCTCATGTGGTTACTGTCGCACTTCCCTGCAACAAGTCCACTGGATGTTTTATATGCAACCCCCCCTTCCACGGACACGCACTGACGCTGTACATCCTGTCCCATTCCCCCTTCCTTAAGTGGATTAGTTGCACTACCATTGGTTCCTGTACATCCGTACATCCATATTCCCCCTCCTCCCATAGATGGAGTAATGGCTCTACCAATGTATACCATATGAACCATATGAACTTTCATCCATAGACGGACTAATTGCACAGCCGGTCGCATTACCCCCTTCCATAAGCGGAGTAATTTCTCTATCACTGGATAGTATATCCTGCGTTACCTACTCCCACAAGTTCAGTATTCACATGAACGGGTGAAGTAATTGCACCACCATTGGATATTATGTCTACTACGCCACAGCACCAGATACTTTTTTTCCTATCATATTCTTCCTCTTCCATGGGGGTGTATGCCAAGAGACTGTAGCTACTGTAGTGCCCGGGAGGAGGGAGTACTTTGACTTTTGGACATTTGCCTATTTCCCCTTTGCAAAGTTAAAACTTCTTACTTTATTTCACCTAAAAGGGTTAACTTGCACTGTTTAATACTGTGTAACTGCATTTTATATAAATGTTGTGATATATATCCTGTTCATTATCACTGTATTTACATGGTTCTGTGGAAAGAGTTAATGAATACTGAGAGACTGTTAGGGCTTTGATTGAGAAGCTGGTAATTTTCCACAGCTGCAATAGGGTTTAAAGAAGACTATGTTTTGGAGGGAAAACCCCAGACTTTTTTTTTACCACCAAAAAGCAGACAGCCTGACCTTTTAAATGTCTGGTTTAGGGCTCTTTCACATCTGCGTTCTTTTCTTCCAGCATAGAGTTCCGTCGTCGGGGCTCTATGCCAGAAGAATCCTGATCAGTTTTATCCTAATGCATTCTGTTTTGTTTTAAAACTCTTTTTATTGTTTTATTAGCCAATAAAACATACATATTGACACTTTGATATAAAAGATACATATCTGAGATACAGATACAAGATGACATAATGCGTATCAGGGATATCTCTATGACATCGTCAATAGTCTGGTAACATATCCAAGTACGTGGAGCGGATAACCACGCACCTTTAGAATAATAAGTAAATAACCACATACACAACAAGTAGTAGTAGACATACATGGGTAGGCGGGTTGTGGTAAGATGAAGGAAAGAGTAACAAAGGGGGGGGGGAGGGTTAAATCAAATAGCTGGTGTGTAAGGTATTCTAATTAACCTTGGAACTTCACCATGTGAAGGACAGTCAGATGCTATAATCTTACTTTTTGTAAGTCTCATCCATATGAACTCAAATTTGCTCAACTTCATGTAAGGGCCGTCGTTCATGTATACTTAGTATTATCTTATCCAAAGTAATCAATCTAGAGTAAATCTTCTATAAGATCTCGAGGGGTTCCAAATAGCCTCAAATTTAAGTGGGGATCCAGAGCTGGCCTCTGCTAGACTTCTCATTGCAACATGCTGGAAACACCAGGAAATACCTCCAATCCAGAAATCCTAATGCATTCTGAATGGAGAGAAATCCGTTCAGGATGCATCAGGATGTCTTCAGTTCCGGACCGGAACGTTTTTTGGCCGGAGAAAATACTGCAGCATGCTGAGCTTTTTGCTCCGGCCAAAAATCCTGAAGACTTGCTGCAAGGCCGGATCCAGAATGAATGCCCATTGAAAGGCATTAATCCGGATCCGGCCTTAAGCTAAACGTCGTTTCGGCGCATTGCCGGATCCGACGTTTAGCTTTTTCTGAATGGTTACCATGGCTGCTGGGACGCTAAAGTCCTGGCAGCCATGGTAAAGTGTAGTGGGGAGCGGGGGAGCAGTATACCTACCGTCCGTGCAGCTCCTGGGGCGCTCCAGAGTGACGTCAGGGCGCCCCACGCGCATGGATGACGTGATCACATGGCACGTCATCCATGCGCGTGGGGCGCTCTGACGTCATTCTGGAGCGCCCCGGGAGCCGCACGGACTGTAAGTATACTGCTCCCCCGCTCCCCACTACTACTATGGCAACCAGGACTTTCTGCTCCCCACTACTACTATGGCAACCAGGACTTTAATAGCGTTCTGGCTGCCATAGTAACACTGAACGCATTTTGAAGACGGATCCGTCTTCAAATGCTTTCAGTTCACTTGCGTTTTTCCGGATCCGGCGTGTAATTCCGGCAAGTGGAGTACACGCCGGATCCGGACAACGCAAGTGTGAAAGAGCCCTTAGCTATGTTGTTATGTCTGGAAACTTGTTTTTGTCTGGAAAACCTGCTGCGTCATTATCATTGAGTATGTTTAAAGAGACAGGGGGCACACCAAATGCTTAAAGGAGTGCAAGGGGGTGGTAAAACTACATATGACAAATAATCTAACCCAAGAGAGAGTCAAAAGAGCCACCCCATAAATGCACATCCAACCATTGTAGGATAAAAAATATGTATATAAAGTTTATTAGACACAACAACACACACGCATTAAAAAATTGTATACAATATAGAACAAAGTGCGGTATGCAATAAATGTATGTAACCGACACACACAGGTCCACTGAATTATCACAAGAAAATGTATGCGTTATCAACCAGCATATAAAGCAATACAATGAATCACATATAGCAAATACAAGGTAAGGTAAGACCACTAGAATTAAAGGTGCAATAAGACCGACATGGGGTCAAATATCAAGAGCCAAACCTACATAGCCAGCTGGTACAGTGGACCTGGAAACATAGCAAGCGCCCAACGCGTGTCGCCGGAGCAATCCGGCTTCCTCAGGGGTAAAGGACTGTGTGTTGGAGCGTCAGTTAATATAGGGTATTAAATAAACTGTAATTGCGTTCACCTGTGCAGCAGGAACTGTGGTCAGTGCGTGAGCGTATCAGATTCCAGTCAGAACAAGGAACCGGAAGTGTAAGTCACATGATCGGCTGGTGGAACGCATGGTGGAACGCATATGCGCTCCACCAGCCAAAACACAGCCACATAACCAGAGAGACATGGAAGGCGAACATAATTGTACTAGACATTAAAAATGGCTGTGTGGCTGTGTTTTGGCTGGTGGAGCGCATATGCGTTCCACCATGCGTTCCACCAGCCGATCATGTGACTTACACTTCCGGTTCCTTGTTCTGACTGGAATCTGATACGCTCACGCACTGACCACAGTTCCTGCTGCACAGGTGAACGCAATTACAGTTTATTTAATACCCTATATTAACTGACGCTCCAACACACAGTCCTTTACCCCTGAGGAAGCCGGATTGCTCCGGCGACACGCGTTGGGCGCTTGCTATGTTTCCAGGTCCACTGTACCAGCTGGCTATGTAGGTTTGGCTCTTGATATTTGACCCCATGTCGGTCTTATTGCACCTTTTAATTCTAGTGGTCTTACCTTACCTTGTATTTGCTATATGTGATTCATTGTATTGCTTTATATGCTGGTTGATAACGCATACATTTTCTTGTGATAATTCAGTGGACCTGTGTGTGTCGGTTACATACATTTATTGCATACCGCACTTTGTTCTATATTGTATACAATTTTTTAATGCGTGTGTGTTGTTGTGTCTAATAAACTTTATATACATATTTTTTATCCTACAATGGTTGGATGTGCATTTATGGGGTGGCTCTTTTGACTCTCTCTTGGGTTAGATTATTTGTCATTATCATTGAGTATCATTGAAGCTCTAATGTAAGTCTATACCAGACAGGAGTTGAAACAATGTATCTGTTTGTGCTGAGTTTCTCCACTCCCCCCTCCCACTAGAAGGTTCTAGTCTAGCTAGAAACTGTACATAAGGAGAGCAGTCAGAGCCCCTAGTGTGCTGAAGTTAGGGACCAGTGCTTGTCAGAGGAGACTCTGCCAGACTACTGAGTGACCAGAAGAAGACCCTGAGATGGGGATACGCTGCCACAGACCCTGGATCACCAGCCTTGGACCAGGGTACCAGCCTTCTGAAGAGAAATAGGGACGGCTAGCTCAGGCCTTTCCTCATTATCAAACCCTTCTTCTGCCAGGGAGGAGACTGGAGAAGCCAGCCCAATGCCTTGCCTCAATCGTTTTGCACCTGAATTCCTCCAGTAAAGAAGCACACTGGTTTACTGCAGACCCTGACTCTCTGGACTTATTTCCCATTGGGGTGCACCACGTCTTACCATCCCTTCCAGAGAGCGGAAACACGTGGTGACACCTCGACAGTGTCCAGGGGACCCAGCGTAGCGTTGGGGCCACCCCAAACCCAGCCACTGCACTACTATTACCCGATCCTCCCCCACAGGCGGAATACGGGCACAACCACTGGATACGGCAGCTACTACTGCATTATCCTCTTTGTTTATGGTTGTTGGTTTTGAGTGCCAACATGGCAGTCTCTGTCCTCCCAGGGTGTACCCACAAAACCGTTTAAGTCCCACTTTCTTAGGTGGTGTATCTGCCCTAGAAGAGAATTCGGAGGTTACTACCAAGCGAATTGAGTATTACACTGCCTCTGAATACTGTTTCCACTTCTAGCTCTCCTCCTTTTCAGGTGGCTAGTACTCTATTCCATGGCTGCTACTGTATGTCCTCTTCCGCAGATGGATTATTTACGCTAGCACTAGAGATCGTAGCTACTACTGTAGGGCCTGCTTACCAGGTGGCGTGTTTACCCTGACTATGGCTTTTGTGGCTACTACGGTACAGCCTCCTTCTCAGGTGGAGTTTTTATGCTAGCGCTACATATCATGGCTACTACTGTATGGCCTTCTCAGGTATTGCGCTAGCCCTTGTTTCGGTGTTACTATCTGTATGGGCTTCTTCTCATGCAAAGGATTTGTGTTAGCACTCCATGCCATACCATAGCACCTTCTATATGGTCTCCTCATCAGGTGGAGTATGGTGCTATCACCATATACTATGGCTTCTATGTTATGACCTCCTCCTCAGGTGGAGTATTGCACCAGCACTAGTTCCTGTGGATACTCCTGTCTTGCCCTATCCTCAGGTGGAGAATTTGCCTTAGCCCTAAGTGCCTTGTCTACCACTGTGTGGTTGCCTTCTCAGGCTCGGGGCTTATGTTCCCCCTGCAAGCCATGGTGGCACCCTTGTTGCTTTCCTCCTCTCTCCCTGCATTTGCACTGGATGTGGTTCTGTGGTTTCTACCACATTGCCTTCTGTTCCGTTCCATGTTTCAGCACTGGCTCTGTATGCTGTAGCTTCTACCGCTTCTCTCCTTCTATAGGTGGAACCCTCTTACTGGTCCTAGGTGTGGTGGTTGTGTCTACATTTCCTCTCAGGTGGATCTCCGGCACATTTTACGCGACCAATGGATGCCGTTGCACCAATAGGTGGGGTCTTTATGCTGGCGCTTGCAGTTTTAGCTGATTCGTCCACTCATTCCTGATGACATGGTCATCTGCAGTACTTCCATTCTCTGACCAGGTATTTGCATTAGTATGCATGCCATAGCTGATGAGCCATTCACTTCTGGTGCACAAGACGACTAATTGTGCCCCCCCCCCCCAGATTATGTTTCTTTCTACCTGGCCGGTATCCATACTCCTGAGGTTGGATTCTTACTGTTCTGGAATGCCTGCACAATTTTTTCTTATGTCCACATTTTCTCTGATGTTTTTGTGACGTCGGACATAGGAGAAATACTTCTCCAGGAGAGAATGTGATGACTATCTTGGACCAATCTGTGCATTCTGCTGATGACCGCATTGTCCCCTTCAAAAGGCAGTGTCGCTACACAGTGACAGTAGATGGTCTCTGACGAATCTACACACCTCGGATGTTTTTCGGCCTGCAGTTGGATCTGCCTGGTCCAAGCAGTTTGTGGAGTATCAAGCAGCTTCTTTTGTTAGAAGTCTCACGACAAGCCTCTATGGCTCTGGGGTAGGGATCGACCGATTATCGGATTTACCGATATTATCGGCCGATATTCAGGATTTTGAACGTTATCGGTATCGGCATTTATTTTGCCGATATTCCGATAGCGTATGGGGAACACAGATCGCGCTGCTGACAGCGCTCTCCGTGTTCCCTCAGCAGCAGCACAGGGGAGAAGGAGCAGTGTCTCCTCCCCCTGTGCTGCTGCTGCCGCTCCAGCCAATGGGAGGACAGGGGACAAGAGGAGGGGAGGGGCTGTGGCCTCTGCTCCACCAATGAAGATTAATCTCACATTAATTCATATACAGGAGGCGGGAGCTGCAGGATCACATAGCCGGCTCCCGACCTCTATGAGCTGTAGCTGCGATCTGCGGTAGTTAACTCCTCAGGTGCCGCGGATCGCAGCTACTTGTCATAGAGGTCGGGAGCCTGCGATGTGATCCTGCAGCTCCCGCCTCCTGTATATGAATAAATGTGAGATTAAGCTTCATTGGTGGCGCAGTGCGCCCCCCCAAGCCCCCCAGTATCAGACATTGGTGGCGCAGTGCGCCCCCCCTCCCCCCCAATATTAGGCATTGGTGGCGCAGTGCGCCCCCCCCTCCCCCCAGTCGCAGTGCGCCCCCCCTCCCCCCCCCAGTATTAAGCAGTGGTGCGCCCCCCCCCCCCCCAGTCGCAGTGCGCCCCCCACAGGATTCCCTCTCCCCTGCTCCTCCGATCGGAGCCCCAGCAGTGTAATGCTGGGGCTCCGATCGGTTACCATGGCAGCCAGGACGCTATTGAAGCCCTGGCTGCCATGGTAAGCTCCATGCTGCTGTGTGCACAAAGCACAGAGCAGCAGGGACAGTGTGAGCTCCTATTCACCCTGATAGATCTCTATCAGGGTGAATAGGACAAGGGTTCTAGTCCCTAAGGGGGCTAAAAGTTAGTTAAAAAAAAAAAAAAGTAATAAAAATATAAAAAAACACCAAAATATTAAATATAAATGAAAAAGAAAGATTTACAAAAAAAATAAAAATACACATTAACAATAAACATTAATTTTCATCAGATTTGTGGGAATTTAATTTTTTTTTTCAAAAATGAAAATTCCCAGAATATCGGTATAAATTATCGGCTATCGGCCTGAAAGTTCACAAATTATCGGTATCGGCCCTAAAAAATCAATATCGGTCGATCCCTACTCTGGGGGCATCTGTCTTCCACGGTACCTGCTCCTTAGGGGGTGTTTCCTTTTTAAGCAGAGATGTATGCTGCGATCCTTACCTTTTGGATCGGCTTCCATGAGTGTATTCTAGCAAGTGTATATGCTCTCTCTCATGTATTGTAACCTGCTCTCTTTTAAGAGTGCGTTGTTCAGTTTCCTCAGGCTGTCTAATGCCAGTCATGATATGGTCCTGGATCCAGCATCACTCGCAGTCTTCCTTTTGTCCAGTGGCAGAGGTTGCTTTGGCGGCACTCTTCTGCCGCATTGCTCTCTGCTTCACGGTTGGGATGCTATTGATCCAGGGACACAGTCTTTTCCTCTTAGACTACTCCCCATTTGTCTATGTTTTTTTATTTTCTTCCTCTGATTGGTTCCCGTTGTGGCTTTTTGTCCCCCTTGGCCATCCCTTATCTCTGTCTTGATGAGTGATCATATTCCATACTTTTTAGTCTCTTCGTGCTGGATTCTTTACGAGGGAGTGGCTACTCACAATTTTTTTTACAAATTGGCCCACAGGGGTCTCCTCACGTACCTGGGAGATGCCTACAGGACTAGTCCTCTGCCAGTTGCCCAGTAGTTCCTTCCAGTTTTCCTAGTTTTTTCCTGGGTCGAAGTATCCCATCCTGATACTTACACATTTGGTAAGGTCGTGTCTGGGTTTTGCTGTTGCTCGTTTGCCAGGTCTCGTGCATACCCAGATTCTATAGGTTCATTTCTGTTGAGTAAACTCCCCTCGGTTTTCCATGGGGCCTATTGCCATGCAAGACATCCTGGGTTTCCAGTACAGGTCCCCGCAGCAATTCTGTGGTCCTCGTTATCCAGAAGTACCTTCCGCACATCATCTTCAGTCGTCAGACATACTTGTCCTTCTTGTGGATATTATGTGCTGCTATCCACATCTTCTGAAACCTCTCAAGTCCTTGGGCTTTGTTTAACTGGGGTTTCCTCTTTTTGCCCAGTCTAAGACGCTGTGCGTTCTACGCTCTCTGGCTGGCCTTCCTGGTTCATGCTCTTTCTATCCCATTCAGGGTTCCTGTGCATCCTTTCCCCACATTTCTGTGCGGTATCCCATGGCCAGCCCTAGTTGTAGTCTTTTGTTCCCTCCCCATGGTACTGCTTTGGAATGTCCCATGGTCTCCTGTGTCCCCAATGATACGAGCGAGAAAATAGGATTTTTTGTTCTTGCCTGTAAAATCCTTTTCTCGCGGAGTTCATTGGGGGACACAGCACTCCCCCAGTAAGTAGATTTCTGGTTCTTTTTGGTGGGTCTCACCTGTTCTTGGTTCTGACCCATCTCCAGCTCTCTTTCATGCAATTGGTTTCTGTTGGCTTCTCCTGGCTGCGGCTACTGCTTTTGTACAAACTGATTTAGCTCAGTGTGTGCAGGAGGGATATAGCTGAGAGGAGGAGCTAACACTTTTTTTTTTTTTGCCTAGTGTCGCCTCCTAGTGGCGGCAGCAGCTATACCCATGGTCTCCTGTGTCCCCCAATGAACTCAGCGAGAAAAGGATTTTACAGGTAATCACAAAAAATCATATTTTTGCGGTGCGGATGGATCATGGACCCATTTAAGTTGAATGGGTCAGAATCCGTCTGCGGCAACTGCGTGGATCCAGACCCGCACAAATTGTGGACCCCCCACAATGCACGGAAGGGCTGGCACATGTTCATGTGCATGAGCCCTAATCCAGTTCAGGGATACCAGTAGAGATGGGCAAAGTGGGTGTAAACACAGCAGATTAGGGTGTGGAGAAGGAAAGGAAAGCATCCAAGTCTTAAGGAATGGCGGTCACACAAAGGTTCCCTGTGTGTCTGTCCTCCATGCTGCTTCTCATAGTGTGCTGCAGAGATTTAGGAGAGCATGATGTTCTCGTCTATGTGTGTGCAGTGTATGGGAGACATATCAACTAGTCTACACCTACTAGTGTAAGAACCGCCAATTAGAGAGTGCCTTCAGAGGGAAAACTGGTGATAGATGCAGGATACAAGCACATATTGGCTAGACGTACTGCTATTCCTCATGTACACACACTGGGAATAGCAGTGAAAGTCTCCTAAAACCAGTATTTTCTTAAAATGTGTTCAAGATCTTTAAAGGGGGTGCCTGGATATAGTTAAAAAAAAGGTTGTGCTTTCTTGGAACCAGTTCTACACTTGTCCATGGTCAGTGTCTGGTGGTGGAACTGAATGCAACACCAGAGGCAGCCCATTGACAAATGTGACTGAGACCCTTTTTACTGACTATATAGAACAGCAATGTATATTGGGTCACAGCAACAATGATTGATATGACATAACTTCCATATTAGATGGTGATGTTAGATGGAGACATCACCGATTGAGGCTTTTCTACTGTACACGGCTAGTGATGAGGCGCAGGATTCAGGAATGCAGATAACAAATCATTAACTGAATGTTCCTGTGCACGATTGTACACCCGAAAACCAATACTTTTCATGAGTATTTACTTTGCTTTCTGTTATTCCCTCAGATTAGTGTGAAGAAGGGCACCTTCAGAGCAAAAGTGATGAAGATGATGTACTTTTATTTAGCATTTACGATTGCAGTATCCTTGCATTTTTTAATAAGGGTAAGTGATTTGGTGTTAAAGGGGTCGTCCGGGATTAGATTATTTTTTGTCTGTCTGTTGGAACGAGAAGAAAGGACGCTTGACTGTTTCGGTCTAACGTATGGACAGTAGGAGGCGCACTGTCACAACTGGATAATTTGTCACAAATTATCCAGTTGTGATAGTGCGCCTCCTACTGACCATACGTTCAACCGAAACAGTCAGCGTCCTTTCTTCTCGTTCCCACTCTCTAACCCAAGTGGTGGGGTGGCTCCCACCCAAGGGATTCGGATAAATTTGGGCTGCACCAACTGTGAACCGTCTACATACAACTGCTACCTTAATAGGTGAGCATACATAAAAAAACTTTTTTGGTGGATTCTCCACTTATTGAACACACTCACCCTATGGGCGCCTTTCTCTACCCTTTGACCATCATTTACATCTGTCTGTTGGCTGTGACTGGAATTGCAGTTTAGTCCCATTTCCTTTAACAGGGATGTACTGTAATATCAGAGACATCCCATGGAGAATTGGGGGATGTTGTCACTGGGTTAAAAAAAATTAAGTACCATTGATGGGTGGACCGGATGACTTGCAAAGAGCTTTGCATAAGAGGCTCCTGCTCCTACCATTGCCTAAGCATCTGACCGTACCCTGTAACTGATTTGCTTTTGTTTATTGTCCAACTTGGTGACAAAAATGAAATTTCTTTCCTGGGAATACAAATGGGCCAAAGAGGGCACTTGTTAATTCTCCACTAGGTGGCGCTGCACTCTTCACACTGGTTTGGAATTGCCCCCGTTATATGGCAGCGAATGGTACTGTACGTAGTCTCTATCGGGGATGGCCAACCTGAGGCTCTCCAGCTGTTGCAAAACTAAACCTCCCAGCATGCCCATACTGCCTACAGTTATCAGCCTACAGCAGGGCATGGTGGGAGTTGTAGTTTTACAACAGCTGGAGAGCTGCAAGTTGTCCATCCCTGGTCTATATACTTATCCCCTGTAAAGATCTACAGATCCTCCTGTACATATGTGACCTTTATTCTTCAGACCGTCATTCCTCATAAAGAAAACCATCAAATCCTAAAGTCTCTCGAAGTAAAATTTGGACTGAGTATGACAAAGTAAGTTAAATTTGAAATGTACCTTTTCTTACATTTGGTGATTTAGTTTGTGCTTGCTTCCTTATTGTCCTACCTGTTTTTGTGGCGCAGGAATTTCACGGTGAACTGGCTGCTGTGTCAGGAATCATTCCAGCCGCCGTCTCAGGACTACCTCTTACGGCTTACACAGTCCTCACTTTTACCCTTTTACCTCCTGGTCTTAATTATATGCCTGTTCTCCATATCCCAGGGGATATTTAAAAGGTTTCGGTAAGTAGTTTATCTTTTCTTAGTCTAACCCAATAATGTTAAAAAGGATGTCTCGCCCCCGACCACCTCCGTCCATTTGCCTTATTAGGATGTCATAGTGGGACCCCATTTACAGGTGAAACTCGAAAAATTAGAATATTGTGCAAAGTTAATTTATTTCAGTAATGCAACTTAAAAGGTGAAACTAACATATGAGACTCATTACATGCAAAGCGAGATATTTCAAGCCTTTATTTGTTATAATTTGGATGATTATGGCTCACATTTTTGGAAAACACCAAAGTCTCAATTTTAAGGTCCCCTTTGCTCAGGGGGTATGGATGAATTAGCTGACTAGAGTGTGACACTTTGAGCCTAGAATATTCAACCTTTTCACAAAATTCTAATTTTAAGCTGCATTAATGCAATTCCTTTTCATTTGCATTACTGAAATAAATCGACTTTTGCACGATATTCTAATTTTTCGAGTTTCACCTGTATATGCCAGAATGGAGACCATTCTGCATCATTTGAAGAGGGGTGGTGATCGCCATGCTGGCTTCTACATGAGAGAACCCCTGCCCGACTGCAGTATTTGGCAGATGTGCCATTTGATAGTCTGTTAAAGTTAGGTGGCAACCCCTAAGGGATATAGGTTTTACTTGTTTTGTGAAACATTTTGTTCAAAGCCATATTCACACCAGACATTTTTGTTGCATTTTTTTTTCACTTTTGCCAAACCACATTGTAAAATTATAAAAAGAAACGTGTACCAACCATTCCGAACACCACTTTGACCCTCTCTGCCTGTAGCGATAACATGCCCATATACCACACATGACCACTGTAACCAATCGCTGGCCTCAGCAGTTCTATGGCATGAGACCACTAAGGCCAGTGATTGGCCGCAGCTGTCATGTGCAGTATAAGGGCACTTCACTGCTACAGTCTTGAAAACAAAATCTGGATCATAGCTGTGGCACTGGAATGGAGGGGGTTCAGAACGGTGAAAATAAGGATTTTTATTATTATTTTATTCCTATCTTGTCTTTTATAAGAAAAAATAAATCAACTTGGACAACCCCTTTAACCATTTCAGGACCTCCACTGTACATGTAGTGGCACCCTTTCCTGAGTGCAGTGGGCACCATAGACGCTGGGTTTCTGCTGTTTTAACAGTGGACACCCTGGGCTAATGTCTGCGTCAATTACAGAAATTTACCCCCCCCAGGTGCCTTGGTCAGTTGTGTCTCACAACATCTGAGGTCGGGCTCAGAGACTGTGTCATTTTGGCGGCGGGGCGTGTGTGTGTGTGTGTGTGTGTGTCCCCACGCCAGCAGCAGAGCAGGAGCCCACTTTTTTATTCAAAGCACCTGGCGGGATGCTGATGGACTGGCTTGCTGCTTGGAGGGACACAGGCTGGGTAAGTGCTGTTTGTCCCTTCTTACAGGCCTAACCTTCCCCTTTTCCTCGGCGCCAGGATTGTCACTATGCCTGAGCCCAGACCCCAGGTCCCGAAGCAGGCGGTCCCTTTGGTGCGTCATTTTGCTTGTGCGTCGTGTTGTGCAAAATTTCCATCCCCTCAGTCAGACTCTTTGCGTGTGCTGCTCCGCCTTGAAGTAGCTCGGCCCAAACCCATTGCTTCCCGCTGCCCATCCTATGGAAGAACCGGAATGGGCGCGTTCCCTGTCTAGGGTGGTACAAGATGTCTCCAATACCAACAAAGCTATTGTGGATATATTGGGGCGTTTGTCGTCAAGGCAGTCCTCTGACCGGTCCGACTCTGGGGATCATGGGGCGCGTGCCCATCGCAGCGGTCCCACAAAACGGGCCAGAGCATCCTCCCCCCAAAAGGGTGTCTGTGTCTCCTGTTTCCTCGGCCTCTCCTTCACCTACTAGAGAGTCTCACTCCGACGTGTCCTCAGTTGGAGGCATTTTCTGAGGAGAGAGGGTCAGATGAGGATGTTGTCTCGCCGGAGGGTCAAACTGTCCCCCATGGTGGACAATCTAATTACGGTGGTTATGGAGACGTTGCAGGTTGAGTTTCCCGCACAGTCATCTGCCAGCTCAGGTTTTTCTATTAGAAGCTCCTGTTGCTTTCACAAGTGTTTCCCCAACCACCAGGAGTTTGATTCCGCTCTCTCTCCAAGGAGTGGAATTTCCCTGATAGACGTTTTATGTTGCCAAAACACTTGAACGTCCTTTATCCTTTTCCGGAGGATTTGACTAAGAAATTGTCGGCTCCACCTATAGTGGACCCGCCAGTTTCCCGATTGGCTAAACATACTACCTTGCCAATGGCGGATGTGGCTTCTTTTTCTGATATCAAAGATAAGAAGCTAGAAGCGTTTGCAAAATCTACCTTTGAAGTAGTGGGCACAGCGCTGCAGCCGGTGTTTGCCTCTACCAAGGTGAGCAAGGCGATGGGAGAGTGGGCAAGTAATTTACGTTAGGGTCTCGACTCGGGAGTCACCTCGGGGAACTTGCAGATGTGGCCCTGCAGCTCTCGCATGCCAGTGTATATATTTGTGAAGCACCTTTGGACGCAGCCAGGTTTATGGGTCGCTTGTCAGCCCTGTTGGTGGCTATTCGTGGCAGATAATGCTTCAAAGCGGACCCTGACGGCCCTCCCCTTTACCGGCAGAAGACTTTTTTGTAAGCTCCTGGATGAGATAATTTCGGATGCTACAGGTGGTAAGAGTACCCATTTACCACAGAACAGGAGGCAGTCTAATAGGTCAAAAAAGCAGCCTTTTTTCGCCCCTTTCAGACAGACAAGTCGGCCACGGATGAGAAGCGCAAATCTTCCTTCAAGCCGCGCCCTTCCTGACATTCCCGTCAACAGGGCGTGGCTTGTGGAGTCCTTTAACCCCAAGAACTCCACTGCATGACGGACGGCTCCGTTCATGTGTTTCGGCATGTTTGGCTGGCTCACGTCTCAGATGCATGGGTGAGGGAGGTCATTGCAGAGGGCTACAAGCTGGATTTCAAATCCTCCCCTTGGTCCCGTTTCTTTTCAGTCGTTTCCTCCGGCCTCTCCCGCAGCCGCAATTTTTTTTTCTAGCAATTCGCACGCTGCTGCAGCAAGGTGTGATTGTTCCGTTTCCCGTTCAAAACCGTTTTCGGGGATTTTACTTCGATCTCTTTGTGGTTCCCAAAAAAGAGGGGACGGTCCATCACGTTCTGGACCTCAAGGCGCTCAACCGTTTCCTTCGCGTCTGCAGATTCCGGATGGAGTCACTGAGGTCGGTCATTGCGTCCATGAAACCGGGGGAGTATCTGTCCTCGATAGACATCAAGGACGCTTATCTTCACGTGCCCATATGCATCAGTCATCAGAGTTTACTCTGGTTCGCAGTGCGTCCATTTCACTACCAGTTTGTAGCCCTCCCGTTCGGCCTGGCCACGGCTCCCATGGTCTTTACGAAGGTTCTGGCGGCAGTCATGGCCTTGCTCCATGCCAGGGGGATCGAGGCGATCCCTTACTTAGACAACATCCTGGTGAAGGGTCCATCGTTCCAGCGGACAGCGGACAGCTTGAACATTGTTATAGACACCCTGGAGCGCTTCGGATGGCAGAAGTCTTGGTTTTATCCATCGCAGTGGTTGACTTTTATATGGGAATGGTACTGGACACTTGTCAGGCCAAGGTTTTCTTGCCTCAGGAAAAACTATCCGCTCTCAGTCTTCAGATTTAGAGTTGAGCGAACACCTGGATGTTCGGGTTCGAGAAGTTCGGCCGAACTTCCCGGAAATGTTCGGGTTCGGGATCCGAACCCGATCCGAACTTCGTCCCGAACCCGAACCCCATTGAAGTCAATGGGGACCCGAACTTTTCGGCACTAAAACGGCTGTAAAACAGCCCAGGAAAGGGCTAGAGCATGGGTGTCAAACATGCGGCCCGCAATGAATATCTTTGCGGCCCGGCAAAGATGTAGCATCGCAGACTGCTATGTATGAGCCGGGAGAGAGGAGGGGCTGGAGTCCGTAACTAGGGGCGGGGCCCGGTGCAGTCACTGTACTCTTACACCGGGCCCCGCCGCTCACCAAAGTATTTATAAATGTGAATCCTTATCCTGTTATTAAGTTGAACTAACGCTGCCCTCTCCCATGTTCCCATGTCCCCCTTACTTAAGCTTCAATAGCAGGCAGAGAGGACAGCAGCAGTAACGTCACTCACTGACGTCGAGCGCCTGCTCCGCCCACTTTATGAATGAAGCAGGCGGAGCAGACGCGCGACGTCAGTGAGTGACGTTACTGGTGCCGTCCGCTCTGCCTGCTATGGAAGCGTGTTCGTAAGTGCTGTGGGGATACAGGGGAACATGGGAACATGGGAGAGGGCAGCGTTAGTTCAACTTAATAACAGGATAAGGATTCACGTTTATAAATACTTCGGTGAGCAGAGGGCCGGTGTATTGGGGGACACTGTTATGAGGGGGATCTGTGGATGACATATAGCAGTGTCATCCACAGATCCCCCCCATAACAGTTCCATCCACAGATCCCCCCACCTCATAACAATGCCATCCACAGATATCCCACCCCATAGCAGTACCATCCACAGATATCCCACCCCATAACAGTTCCATCCACAGATCCCCCACCTCATAACAATGACATCCACAGATCCCCCATAACAGCACCATCCACAGATCCCCCACCCCATAACAATGCCATCCACAGATCCCCCCCACCCCATAACAATGCCATCCACAGATATCCCACCCCATAGCAGTACCATCCACAGATCCCCATAACAGTGCCATCCACAGATCCCCCATAACAGTGCCATCCACAGATCCCCCATAACAGTGCCATCCACAGATCCCCCATAACAGTGCCATCCACAGATCCCCCATAACAGTGCCATTCACAGATCCCCCATAACAGTGCCATCCACAGATCCCCCATAACAGTGCCATCCACAGATCCCCATAACAGTGCCATCAACAGATCCCCCATAACAGTGCCATCAACAGATCCCCCATAACAGTGCCATCCACAGATCCCCCATAACAGTGCCATCCACAGATCCCCCATAACAGTGCCATCCACAGATCCCCCATAACAGTGCCATCCACAGATCCCCCATAACAGTGCCATCCACAGATCCCCCCACCTCATAACAATGCCATCCACAGATATCCCACCCCATAGCAGTACCATCCACAGATATCCCACCCCATAACAGTTCCATCCACAGATCCCCCACCTCATAACAATGACATCCACAGATCCCCCATAACAGCACCATCCACAGATCCCCCACCCCATAACAATGCCATCCACAGATCCCCCCACCCCATAACAATGCCATCCACAGATATCCCACCCCATAGCAGTACCATCCACAGATCCCCATAACAGTGCCATCCACAGATCCCCCATAACAGTGCCATCCACAGATCCCCCATAACAGTGCCATCCACAGATCCCCCATAACAGTGCCATCCACAGATCCCCCATAACAGTGCCATCCACAGATCCCCCATAACAGTGCCATCCACAGGTCCCCCATAACAGTGCCATCCACAGATCCCCCATAACAGTGCCATCCACAGATCCCCCATAACAGTGCCATCCACAGATCCCCCATAACAGTGCCATCCACAGATCCCCCATAACAGTGCCATCCACAGGTCCCCCATAACAGTGCCATCCACAGGTCCCCCATAACAGTGCCATCCACAGGTCCCCCATAACAGTGCCATCCACAGGTCCCCCATAACAGTGCCATCCACAGGTCCCCCATAACAGTGCCATCCACAGGTCCCCCATAACAGTGCCATCCACAGATCCCCCATAACAGTGCCATCCACAGATCCCCCATAACAGTGCCATCCACAGATCCCCCATAACAGTGCCATCCACAGATCCCCCATAACAGTGCCATCCACAGATCCCCCATAACAGTGCCATCCACAGATCCCCCATAACAGTGCCATCCACAGATCCCCCATAACAGTGCCATCCACAGATCCCCCCATAACAGTGCCATCCACAGATCCCCCATAACAGTGCCATCCACAGATCCCCCATAACAGTGCCATCCACAGATCCCCCATAACAGTGCCATCCACAGATCCCCCCATAACAGTGCCATCCACAGATCCCCCCATAACAGTGCCATCCACAGATCCCCCATAACAGTGCCATCCACAGATCCCCCATAACAGTGCCATCCACAGATCCCCCATAACAGTGCCATCCACAGATCCCCCATAACAGTGCCATCCACAGATCCCCCCATAACAGTGCCATCCACAGATCCCCCATAACAGTGCCATCCACAGATCCCCCATAACAGTGCCATCCACAGATCCCCCATAACAGTGCCATCCACAGATCCCCCATAACAGTGCCATCCACAGATCCCCCATAACAGTGCCATCCACAGATCCCCCATAACAGTGCCATCCACAGATCCCCCATAACAGTGCCATCCACAGATCCCCCATAACAGTGCCATCCACAGATCCCCCCCATAACAGAGTCATCCACAAATCCCCCATAACAGTGCCATCCACAGATCCCCCATAACAGTGCCATCCACAGATCCCCCATAACAGTGTCATCCACAGATCCCCCATAACAGTGCCATCCACAGATCCCCCATAACAGTGCCATCCACAGATCCCCCATAACAGTGCCATCCACAGATCCCCCCATAACAGTGCCATCCACAGATCCCCCCCATAACAGTGCCATCCACAGATCCCCCACATGACAGTGCGTCATCCACAGATCCCCCATAATAGTGTCACGCACAGACCACCATTAATTCAAAGCCCACCAAAAGCACAACTTTTGGTTAAAAATATTTTTTCTTATTTTCCTCCTCAAAAACCTAGGCGCGTCTTATAGTGAAGTTTAATATTTGTGTGTGTATATATATATATATATATATATATATATATATATATATATAAATATAATAATCATTCCTCCTTGGTGGTTTTATCGTGAATACATTTTCACTTTTTGATATTTGTTGATTTATTACCTAGTTGCCACGTCGGCTTGGTCTTGCGGTTTAGCTGGTTTCCTAGTAACCACAATATTTTTGCGAGCATCATTACGTCATAACGACACCTGCAGCTTCCCGTTCCCGTTTTTTTTTTTTTTTTTGATGCGGCCCACATAAACTTAAATTTTGTTTTTTTGGCCCATGTTAGCCTTTGAGTTTGACATGCTTGGGCTAGAGGGCTGCAAAAGGCAGCAACATGTAGGTAAATCCCCTGCAAACAAATGTGGATAGGGAAATGAATTAAAATAAAAATTAAATAAATAAAAATTAACCAAAATCAATTGGAGAGAGGTCCCATAGCAGAGAATCTGGCTTCCCGTCACCCACCACTGGAACAGTCCATTCTCAGATATTTAGGCCCCGGCACCCAGGCAGAGGAGAGAGGTCCCGTAACAGAGAATCTGTCTTCATGTCAGCAGAGAATTAGACTGCATGTCATAGCAGAGAATGAGGCTTCACGTCAGCCACCACTGCAACAGTCCATTGGCATATATTTAGGCCCAGCACCCAGGCAGAGGAGAGAGGTCCCGTAACAGAGAATCTGGCTTCATGTCAGCAGAGAATCAGTCTGCATGTCATAGCAGAGAATCAGGCTTCACGTCACCCAACATTGGAACAGTCCATTGGCATATATTTAGGCCCTGGCACCCAGACAGAGGAGAGGTTCATTCAACTTTGGGTAGCCTCGCAATATAATGGTAAAATGAAAATAAAAATAGGATTGAATGAGGAAGTGCCCTGGAGTACAATAATATATGGTTAAGGGGAGGTAGTTAATGTCTAATCTGGACAAGGGACGGACAGGTCCTGTGAGATCCATGCCTGGTTCATTTTTATGAACGTCAGCTTGTCCACATTGGCTGTAGACAGGCGGCTGCGTTTGTCTGTAATGACGCCCCCTGCCGTGCTGAATACACGTTCAGACAAAACGCTGGCCGCCGGGCAGGCCAGCACCTCCAAGGCATAAAAGGCTAGCTCTGGCCACGTGGACAATTTAGAGACCCAGAAGTTGAATGGGGCCGAACCATCAGTCAGTACGTGGAGGGGTGTGCACACGTGCTGTTCCACCATGTTAGTGAAATGTTGCCTCCTGCTAACACGTTGCGTATCAGGTGGTGGTGCAGTTAGCTGTGGCGTGTTGACAAAACTTTTCCACATCTCTGCCATGCTAACCCTGCCCTCAGAGGAGCTGGCCGTGACACAGCTGCCTTGGCGACCTCTTGCTCCTCCTCTGCCTTGGCCTTGGGCTTCCACTTGTTCCCCTGTGACATTTGGGAATGCTCTCAGTAGCGCGTCTACCAACGTGCGCTTGTACTCGCGCATCTTCCTATCACGCTCCAGTGCAGGAAGTAAGGTGGGCACATTGTCTTTGTAGCGTGGATCCAGCAGGGTGGCAACCCAGTAGTCCGCACAGGTTAAAATGTGGGCAACTCTGCTGTCGTTGCGCAGGCACTGCAGCATGTAGTCGCTCATGTGTGCCAGGCTGCCAAGGGGTAAGGACAAGCTGTCCTCTGTGGGAGGCGTATCGTCATCGTCCTGCCTTCCCCCCAGCCACGCACCAGTGATGGACCCGAGCTGCGTTGGGTGCCACCCCGCTGTGACCATGCTTCATCCTCATCCTCCTCCACCTCCTCGTCCTCCTCGTCCTCCAGTAGTGGGCCCTGGCTGGCCACATTTGTACCTGGCCTCTGCTGTTGCCAAAAACCTCCCTCTGAGTCACTTCGAAGAGACTGGCCTGAAAGTGCTAAAAATGACCCCTCTTCCTCCTCCTCCTCCTCCTCCTCCTCCTCCTCCTGGGCCACCTCCTCTTCCATCATCGCCCTAAGTGTTTTCTCAAGGAGACATAGAAGTGGTATTGTAACGCTGATAACGGCGTCATCGCCACTGGCCATGTTGGTGGAGTACTCGAAACAGCGCAACAGGGCACACAGGTCTCGCATGGAGGCCCAGTCATTGGTGGTGAAGTGGTGCTGTTCTGTAGTGCGACTGACCCGTGCGTGCTGCAGCTGAAACTCCACTATGGCCTGCTGCTGCTCGCACAGTCTGTCCAGCATGTGCAAGGTGGAGTTCCACCTGGTGGGCACGTCGCATATGAGGCGGTGAGCGGGAAGGCCGAAGTTACGCTGTAGCGCAGACAGGCGAGCAGCAGCAGGATGTGAACGCCGGAAGCGCGAACAGACGGCCCGCACTTTATGCAGCAGCTCTGACATGTCGGGGTAGTTGTGAATGAACTTCTGCACCACCAAATTCAGCACATGCGCCAAGCAAGGGATGTGCGTCAAATTGGCTAGTCCCAGAGCTGCAACGAGATTTCGCCCATTATCACACACCACCAGGCCGGGCTTGAGGCTCACCGGCAGCAACCACTCGTCGGTCTGTTGTTCTATACCCCGCCACAACTCCTGTGCGGTGTGGGGCCTGTCCCCCAAACATATGAGTTTCAGAATGGCCTGCTGACGTTTACCCCGGGCTGTGCTGAAGTTGGTGGTGAAGGTGTGTGGCTGACTGGATGAGCAGGTGGAAGAAGAGGAGGAGGAAGCCGAGAAGGAGGAGGTGGCAACAGGAGGCAAAGAATGTTGCCCTGCGATCCTTGGCGGCGGAAGGACGTGCGCCAAACAGCTCTCCGCCTGGGGCCCAGCTGCCACTACATTTACCCAGTGTGCAGTTAGGGAGATATAGCGTCCCTGGCCGTGCTTACTGGTCCACGTATCTGTGGTTAGGTGGACCTTGCTACAGATGGCGTTGCGCAGTGCACACTTGATTTTATCAGATACTTGGTTGTGCAGGGAAGGCACGGCTCTCTTGGAGAAGTAGTGCCGGCTAGGAACAACATACTGTGGGACAGCAAGCGACATGAGCGGTTTGAAGCTGTCTGTGTCCACCAGCCTAAATGACAGCATTTCATAGGCCAGTAGTTTAGAAATGCTGGCATTCAGGGCCAGGGATCGAGGGTGGCTAGGTGGGAATTTACGCTTTCTCTCAAATGTTTGTGAGATGGAGAGCTGAACGCTGGCGTGTGACATGGTTGAGACGCTTGGTGACGGAGGTGGTGGTGGTGGTGTTGGTGGTACATCCCCTGTTTGCTGGGCGGCAGGTGCCAACGTTCCTCCAGAGGCGGAGGAAGAGGCCGAGGCGGCAGCAGCAGAAGAGGTAGCAGGGGGAGCCTGAGTGACTTCCTTGGTTTTAAGGTGTTTACTCCACTGCAGTTCATGCTTGGCATGCAGGTGCCTGGTCATGCAGGTTGTGCTCAGGTTCAGAACGTTAATGCCTCGCTTCAGGCTCTGATGGCACAGCGTGCAAACCACTCGGGTCTTGTCGTCAGCACATTGTTTGAAGAAGTGCCATGCCAGGGAACTCCTTGAAGCTGCCTTTGGGGTGCTCGGTCCCAGATGGCGGCGGTCAGTAGCAGGCGGAGTCTCTTGGCGGCGGGTGTTCTGCTTTTGCCCACTGCTCCCTCTTTTGCTACGCTGTTGGCTCGGTCTCACCACTGCCTCTTCCTCCGAACTGTGAAAGTCAGTGGCACGACCTTCATTCCATGTGGGGTCTAGGACCTCATCGTCCCCTGCATCGTCTTCCACCCAGTCTTGATCCCTGACCTCCTGTTCAGTCTGCACACTGCAAAAAGACGCAGCAGTTGGCACCTGTGTTTCGTCATCATCAGAGACGTGCTGAGGTGGTATTCCCATGTCCTCATCATCAGGGAACATAAGTGGTTGTGCGTCAGTGCATTCTATGTCTTTCACCGCTGGTGAAGGGCTAGGTGGATGCCCTTGGGAAACCCTGCCAGAGGAGTCTTCAAACAGCATAAGAGACTGCTGCATAACTTGAGGCTGAGACAGTTTCCCTGGTATGCATGGGGGTGATGTGACAGACTGATGGGGTTGGTTTTCAGGCGCCATCTGTGCGCTTTCTGCAGAAGACTGGGTGGGAGATAATGTGAACGTGCTGGATCCACTGTCGGCCACCCAATTGACTAATGCCTGTACCTGCTCAGGCCTTACCATCCTTAGAACGGCATTGGGCCCCACCATATATCGCTGTAAATTCTGGCGGCTACTGGGACCTGAGGTAGTTGGTACACTAGGACGTGTGGATGTGGCAGAACGGCCACGTCCTCTCCCAGCACCAGAGGGTCCACTAACACCACCACGACCATGTCCACGTCCGCGTCCCTTACTAGATGTTTTCCTCATTGTTATGGTTCACCACAACAACAAAAATATTATTTGGCCCAATGTATTGTATTCAAATTCAGCGGGATATAAATTTGAGGCCTAGTATTTAGGCGCTGGGTGACCGGTATGGATTTACTAACAGAATTAGACTTGGAAATGCACAGTAGCGTGTGTGTGAAGTTATTCTGAATGACCCTATGTGCACCTTGAATATTATATACCCTTTTAGGGATAGATTTCAAATAGCTCTGATATAGCAGAAACCACTAAATTATGAAATTGCTAAATTGGGAATTGTATTTCAACCCTGAACAAAAAATGTGCTTTGACGGACACTAAATAACTTGCCCAGCCACAACAGTACAGCGGTAACGACAGATTTAGCGGGATATAGATTTGAGGCCTAGTATTTAGGCGCTGGGATATGGCCAAAAAATAACCACACTATTGCTGGTTAAATGCACTTGGTGTGACAGCTTGACCAACCACACTACTGAGGGTTAAATGCACTTGGTAACGGGCGCAGCTTGCCCCTGATGTAGTATATGGCCAAAAAATGAACAGACTATTGCTGGTTAAATGCACTTGGTGTCACAGCTTGACCAACCACACTACTGAGGGTTAAATGCACTTGGTGACGGGCGCAGCTTGCCCCTGATGTAGTATATGGCCAAAAAATGAACAGACTATTGCTGGTTAAATGCACTTGGTGACGGGCGCAGCTTGCCCCTGATTTAGTATATGGCCAAAAAATGAACAGACTATTGCTGGTTAAATGCACTTGGTGTGATAGCTTGACCAACCACACTACTGAGGGTTAAATGCACTTGGTGACGGGCGCAGCTTGCCCCTGATGTAGTATATGGCCAAAAAATAAACAGACTATTGCTGGTTAAATGCACTTGGTGTGACAGCTTCACCCTGATGTAGGCTTTAGCCAAAAAACAACCACACCATTGAGGGTTAAATGCACTTGGTCGCAGCTTGTGCTGGCGCACCACAAGACACAAATTGGCTGCCGATCACCCCGGAAAAAAGTGACTGACAAACGGTCTGGGCAGCCTAAAAACAGTGAGCAATTGAATTTCAGCAGCTCAATGATGCACAGCTGCAGATCGATCGATTAATCAAGTCCTTTGGAGGAGTTAATCTGCCTAATCTCGCCCTACTGTCGCAGCCGCAACCTCTCCCTACGCTAATCAGAGCAGAGTGACGGGCGGCGCTATGTGACTCCAGCTTAAATAGAGGCTGGGTCACATGGTGCTCTGGCCAATCACAGCCATGCCAATAGTAGGCATGGCTGTGACGGCCTCTTGGGGCAAGTAGTATGACGCTTGTTGATTGGCTGCTTTGCAGCCTTTCAAAAAGCGCCAAGAAAGCGTCACAAAAGCGCCAAGAAAGCGACGAACACCGAACCCGGACTTTTACGAAAATGTCCGGGTTCGGGTCCGTGTCACGGACACCCCAAAATTCGGTACGAACCCGAACTATACAGTTCGAGTTCGCTCATCCCTATTCAGATTCTCTCCTTGTTGCAGCCAAATCCGGTTCCCATTCGTTGCTGCATGCGGGCTCTGGGGCACATGGTCTCTGCCTTCGTAGCAGTTCCCTATGCTCAATTCCATACCAGAACGCTACAGCGAGCCATTCTGTCCAGCTGGGATCGCTCCCCGGCCTCCTTTTGGATTGGTCAATGCGTCTCCTTACCTCAGTGCACCAGGCGCTCAGATGGTGGATGGTCTCTCCGATGTTGACGTCGGGTCGCTCGTTCCTCCCTCTCCGTTGGAAGGTGTTGACAACGGACGCAAGCCTCAAGGTTTGGGGTGGTGTGTTGGAAAATCTCTCTGTTCAAGGCGTATGGTCACACAAGGAGCGCTCCCTTCCAATCAATGTTCTGGAGTTGAGGGCGATTCGGCTCTCTCTGCAACATTGCGCCAACCTTTTCAGGGGTTGTCCGGTGCGGGTTCAGTCAGACAACTCCACGGCGGTGGAGTGCATCCATCACTAGGGCGGCATCCGGAGTCTGACAGTCATGGCACAGACGGCGCTGATTCTCAGCTGGGCGGAGAAACATGTTCCGGCACTGTTGGCAGTTCAAATACCTGGCGTCGACAACTGGATTGCAGACTTCTCAGCCAGGAGCGTCTCAATCCTGGCGAGTGGGCTCTTCACCTGCAGGTCTTACGGGCCATCTGCGAGAGGTGGGGTTGGCCGGATGTGGATCTCATGGCCTCACGGTTCAATAACAAGGTCGATGACTTTGTCACGCTGTACAGTGACCCCATAGCCCTGGAATGCAACATGCTGGTGATGCTGTGGAGTCTGTTCATGTTTCCTTACGTGTTCCTGCCTCTTCCTCTCATTCTGCCTCTTCTCCGGAAGATCGGGTCTGAGCGTCATTCTCATGGCCCCAGATTGGCCACGCAGGGTGTGGCACGCATCCCTAGTCGCCCTTCTCGCTGACAAACCTTGGCGTCTTCCTCTCCGGGAGGACCTGCTGTCGCAGGGGCCGATCTTCCTCCCGAATTTAGGGTCGCTGCATTTGAAGCCGCCGTACTGAAGGATCTGGGTTTTTCGGATGCGGTGGTCCAGACTATGATTCGGGCCAGGGAGCCGTTGTCTTCTGGAATCTACCACCGGACCTGGAAGTCCTACTTTAGTTGGTGCGAGTGGCGACAGCTGTCTCCTGTTCGTTTTTGTTTGCTGCGACTTTTGGTTTTCCTGCAGTTGGGCATGGACTTGGGGCTGGCTCTCAGCTCCCTCAAAGGGCAAGTGTCGGCTCTCTCTATTCTTTTTCAGTGGAATTTAGCTTAGTTTTCGCCGGTTCGGACTTTTCTGCTGGGAGTGGCGCATGCTGCGCCCCCTTTCCGTCCTCCGTTCGATCCTTGGGATCTTAATCTAGTGCTCAATGCTCTCCAATCTTCTCCGTTTGAGCCTTTGCAGCAGGTGTCGCTGCGCTTCTTGTCTTATAAGGTGGCTTTTTTTGTTGCAATTACTTCTGTCCGTAGATGTCACGGTTTTGTTGCTGTACGCTGTAACACGTTAGGGTACTTTCACACTTGCGGCAGAGGATTCCGGCAGGCAGTTCCGTTGCCGAAACTGCCTGCCGGATCCGTCAAAACGTTTGCAAACGTTTGATGGCATTAGTCAGACGGATTAGGATCCTGATCCGTCTGGCATTGAAATGCCGGATTCATCTCTCTCCGGTGTAATCCGGAAAAACTGATCCGTTTTGCTGGAACACTCGGGGCTGGATCCGGCATTAATGCATGTCAATGGAAAAAAATGCCGGATCCGGCAAGTGTTCCGGAATTTTGGATGGAGATAAAACCGCAGCATGCGGTATTAAAATACGAGAAAAACTACATATGTGTTATTGTTGTAATAGTGTTGATATCACTGACGCTAGTAAATGTACCCTTTAAAACATCACTTTTATTAAATATAGATAAAATAGAACTCACAAAGATGTAGACAAACAAATAATAATAATAGATTATAGGATAACTAGGACCAAGATAATTAGAGGCAAAAACAAGAGAGGTTACCGCTATGCGGTTACTCACGGTACCGTTGATACAAAATGGAGCAACCACTCACGATACCATGCATCTCAGGTGGAATAAATTGGAACAAGATTAGTCCAGAATAGGGTCAGCAAATCACCCTGGATATTCTTTGATGATAGAACGAAGTACCCCAGTTATAGAGATGAAACGATGAATGCGGCTGATGATAAAGGCCATATATAGCTGGACAATGGGATAACTGACCCCAACAGCCTATGCTATCCCTACCTAAAGCAGGGCAGAACCCCCTGTATTGGGAGGATTGTCCTACCAGAACGTAGCCCCTAGAATTAGACTCCCTGCCTAGATATCCCATGCACGGATGCCCAATATGAATGAAAGTCCATGGGGTGGCCCGGTATCCAAATCTCCCTTTTGCCTCTAATTATCGTCTATAGTCCTATTAGGATAACTAGGACCAATAACCCATCATCTATTATTATTTGTTTGTCTACATCTTTGTGGGTTCTATTTTATCTATATTTAATAAAAGTGACGTTTTAAAGGGTACATTTATTAGCTTCAGTGATATTATTGTTTATTTACCCTACCGTATCTACATATGCAGTGATTTTGTAATACCGTTGACCCAGAGAATGATGGTAACAGGTCACTTTTACCGCATTGGGAATAGCGTAAAAGAAAAACCCATAAAACTGTCAGAATTGTGTTTTTTCCAGTCAAGTCCCATCTGAAATTTTCAGCTCCCTACTACATTGTATGCAATATTAAAGGGTTTCTACCACCAGATTTGGTCCTATTTAGCTGACTGACACTACGATGTGCTAGTGTCAGCAGTCCATAACAGTGTTCTTACTTATCATCTGTCTGCTGCCGTTCACCTTAAAAACGTACTTTTATAGATATGCTAATGAGCCTCTAGGTGCTATGTGGGCGTCATTGGCACCTAGAGGGCTCCGTCCACTAACCATTTCAGCCGCCCATCGCGTCCCTCCAGCCCGCCCCGCACCTGTTGATTGACGTGAAACTTCTCAGTATCTCGTACCAATTCCCGCGCCTGCGCCGTGCGCTTCTGTATTCGGCGCAGGCGCAGTGAGTGAATACCGCGCTCCTGGTGCCGGCTTCCTCACTGTAACGTAGTTGGCGCAGGCGCAGTGAGGAAGTCGGCGCCGGAAGAATACAGAAGCGCACGGCGCAGGCGCGGGAATTGGTACGAGATACGGAGAAGTTTCACGTCAATCAACAGGAGCGGGGCGGGCTGGAGGGACGCGATGGGCGGCTGAAATGGTTAGTGGACGGAGCCCTCTAGGTGCTAATGACGCCCACATAGCACCTAGAGGCTCATTAGCATATCTATAAAAGTATGTTTTTAAGGTGAACGGCAGCAGACAGACGATAAGTAAGAACACTGTTATGGACTGCTGACACTAGCACATCGCTAGTGTCAGTCAGCTAAATAGGACCAAATCTGGTGGTAGAAACCCTTTAAATGGTGCCAGTAGAAAATACAACTTGTCCATCAAAAAAAGAAGCCTTTATATGGCTATGTGAACAGAAAAATAAAAAAGGCAAAACCAGAAAATAGAAAGGTCCTGAAGGGGTTAATCATTGCCTTTGATTCCACTGCAGGTTGTACATTTTCCTTCTGCATATGTTATGGCTTATACTTCCTTTACCAGAATTCACTGTGCAAAATCTGATACTGGTTGTTTTGTTTTTTTTTTCCTTCAAGCTTTGTTACCTTGACTCTTAACAAGACTGTTGTTCTTCCATATAGTGGTGAGCCAGCCAGCTGTAATAATACTCCTGAAGATGGGCGAGTTGGAGAAAGGCCTGAGGTCATCTATCATGTCATCCAAAGTCTTCTCCTTGGTTTACTGGCCATGAACTTTGAGGGGTGAGAACGCTCTTTGGGCTACTTCACAAAACCGATGTTAAAAAAGATCCTAAACAAGTTGTTTCAACATAAACCTCACTTACCTTATCACCATTCCATCTCCCATCCGGTCCATATGTAGTCTCTGCCGGACTAGAAGAGATGGCGTTCTGTATCTATTCATGTTCAATGGCTGGGATGGGAGCCGCATCGATGCAATTGCTGGACTTAAAAAGTAACTTTTTTAAAACCCTTTTCTCTCTGCCATTTATTTTTCATATACAGTTGCAAGAAAAAGTATGTGAACCCTTTGGAATGATATAGATTTCTGCTAAAATCGGTCATAAAATGTGATCTGATCTTCATCTAAGTCACAACAATAGACAATCACAGTCTGCTTAAACTAATAACACACAAATAATTAAATGTTACCATGTTTTTATTGAACACACCATGTAAACATTCACAGTGCAGGTGGAAAAATTATGTGAACCCCTAGACTAATGACCTCTCCAAGAGCTAATTGGAGTGCGGTGTCAGCCAACTGAAGTCCAATCAATGAGATGAGATTGGAAGTGTTGGTTACAGCTGCCCTGCCCTATAAAAAACACACACCAGTTCTGGGTTTGCTTTTCACAAGAAGCATTGCCGGATGTGAATGATGCCTCACACAAAAGAGCTCTCAGAAGACCTATGATTAAGAATTGTTGACTTGCATAAAGCTGGAAAGGGTTATAAAAGTATCTCCAAAAGCCTTGCTGTTCATCAGTCCACGGTAAGAGAAATTGTCTATAAATGGAGAAAGCTCAGCACTGCTGCTACTCTCCCTAGGAGTGGCCATCCTGTAAAGATGACTGCAAGAGCACGGCACAGACTGCTCAATGAGGTGAAGAAGAATCCTAGAGTGTCAGCTAAAGACTTACAAAAGTCTCTGGCATATGCTAACATCCCTGTTAGCGAATCTACGATACATAAAACACTAAACAAGAATGGATTTCATGGGAGGATACCACAGAGGAAGCCACTGCTGTCCAAAAAAAACATTGCTGCACTTTTACAGTTTGCACAAGAGCACCTGGATGTTCCACAGCAGTGATGGCAAAATATTCTGTGGACAGATGAAACCAAAGTTGAGTTGTTTGGAAGAAACACACAACAGTATGTGTGGAGAAAAAGAGGCACAGCACACCAACATCAAAACCTCATCCCAACTGTGAAGTATGGTGGTGGGGGCATCATGGTTTGAGGCTGCTTTGCTGCGTCAGGGCCTGGACGGATTGCTATCATCGAAGGAAAAATGAATTCCCAAGTTTATCAAGACATTTTGCAGGAGAACTTAAGGCCATCTGTCCACCAGCTGAAGCTCAACAGGAGATGGATGTTGCAACAGGACAACAACCCAAAGCATAGAAGTAAATCAACAGAATGGCTTAAACAGAAGAAAATACACCTTCTGGAGTGGCCCAGTCAGAGTCCTGACCTCAACCCGATTGAGATGCTGTGGCATGACCTCAAGAAAGCGATTCACACCAGACATCCCAAGAATATTGCTGAACTGAAACAGTTCTGTAAAGAGGAATGGTCAAGAACTACTCCTGACCGTTGTGCACGTCTGATCTGCAACTACAGGAAACATTTGGTTGAAGTTATTGCTGCCAAAGGAGGTTCAACCAGTTATTAAATCCAAGGGTTCACATACTTTTTCCACCTGCACTGTGAATGATTACATGGTGTGTTCAATAAAAACATGGTAACATTTAATTCTTTGTGTGTTACTAGTTTAAGCAGATTGTGATTGTCTATTGTTGTGACTTAGATGAAGATCAGATCACATTTTATGACTAATTTGTGCAGAAATCCATATCATTCCAAAGGGTTCACATACTTTTTCTTGTAACTGTATGTCAGACAGCCCCTTTAAGGAAATTGAAAAATGTCTGACCATCAGGAAATTCTAGTGATTGGCTGAGGAGCTAGACCTAGCTCATTACTTCTCTATGTTGCCCATTGACTACATCATCTGTATTTTAGTGATGGAAGTCAGTGGGAGCAGCGCATGAGTAACAAAGTCCTCTACACAGTGTGTAGTTCCTGTGCCCACTTTTGGCACAGAAGCTATTGCAGAAGAGCTGGTCAGCGGTGGTGCAAGTCGTTGGTCCACCCCCCCACCCCACCCCGCCATTCAGATAGTAACAGCCTATCCTGAAGGTCCTGGACAAGCCCTTTAAAGGAAGTCTGCATGGTTTGCCAACCAGAATTTTTCTGAACAACTTATCTCAAAATAATGGACAGCCAATATTTTTTACGGACAGACTGGAAAACCATAATGAATGATAAAGATTATAAGTAATCCATGTCTATAACTCATTATACTGATAAGTACTCATTACCAGCCTTTACTGTAAATGATGATAATTACCACCAAAATAATCTCCTCAAGTACCACCAGCTTCAGCTTCAAAAACAATCATGGACACATCCCTCCCCCACAAACACAAGAAAAAAAAATCACCTATTTTTACGTACTGGCACCCCTGGAAGTCTGTCAGGTCCCTTTCAGTGTATTAAACTCCTTACAGCACCAGCTAGTGGACTAAAACAGCTCAGTGCTCAGGTTCTCCTCTATAAACCTTGCTCGGCGTCTTCCCCTTAGTCTTACCGCCTCTGGGATTCTCACCAATTAACTGACTCTATGTACCCCTCCCCCATAAATTAAAGAGTTCAAGATACAAAAATAATCACTAACTGGGGAACGAACAGTACACCTTGCTGGTGACCCCCTTTTTAGCTGCAGGTCTGACAATTTTGGGCTTCTCTTCGGTCATCCAAGATGTCCACCACTTCTCAGACTACTTGATGCATACTGTTGATTTGATAGCCCGAGACACTTCCTGCTGCCCTCACATTGACCACCGCTGATCGCGGGAACATCGTTGGCCATTCCAAAACCAGGGCTGGACAAACAGGAAGCGGCTTGTGCAACAGATGCACAATGTGCACCACATAGTCTGAGAAGCGAAGCCGCCATCTTGAACGGCAGAAATGAACCTGAGAATTAGCGAATCTGCAACTAAAAAGATGAAAAGGAGAGCACCAGGTAAGTGCCCTGACGTCCCTCCAGTTAATTACAATTTTTTTTCTTAAACTGCAGGGTCGCTTTTATAGTGTGGTGGTGTCCCTCTTTATTAAAGTCTTTAGGAGTCCGAGTCAAGCAAGCATCCTATGGGGGTTGTCACTCGGTGCTCCTCAGGCCAAGGATTCTTTCTCTCTTTAAGTTCTTTTTGGACTTTACTTTCTTGGCACCTACTTTAAGAATCTTGTTCCCCCAATATCACCGAACTGCTTGTTAACTTAAAAGGGTTGTCCCATCATAGACAATAGGGGCATATTGCTAGGATATTCTCCCATTGTCTGTCTGATAGGTGCGGGTCCAACCTCTGGGACCCACACCTACACATAGAATGGAGCGGGGAGAGCTGTGGCTGGGGGACCCCAAGTTTCACGGGATCCATCCATCGCCAAGCGCCCTCCCCATATAAGTGAATGGGAGCGCACTGCGCTTGCCCGGCCATCTCTCCCATTCATTTCTGTGGAGCCGAGGGAAATCGGCGGCCCCATAGAAATGAATGGAGGGCAGCTGCGCATGTGCAGTGCGCCCTCCACCTCCTTTCCCTGCTCGTCCTCTGGGACCCGCACCTATCAGACAATGGGGGCATATACTAGCGATATGCCTCCTTTGTCTCAGATGGGAAAACCCCTTTAAGTAGCTGTTATTTTCTACTGTATCCGAGTTATATCCGTTTCCAGGAAAGCTGGGTACGAATCTGCTAAAACTATTTAATGTTACCTACAAATCAGATTGAAATGTGGTGTCTCGTTTTAGGATGAAGTACCTGTGGACGCCTTATGTCTGTGTTCTCGCTGCCTTCGGTGTTTGTTCTCCAGAACTTTGGTTGACGCTTTTCAAGTGGATTCGTCTGAAAACTGTGCACCCGGTTGTGCTGGTGAGCATGCAGTGTTACCTACCCGTGTAACGTCAGAGGCACCAAGATTTACTACAAAGCTATGCCGTTATTCATGATGACAAGCCTCCAGTGATCATCGTTTGCTTTATGCTCCATTAATTCTGATTCACATGATTGGTTATTCATGGCACAGAATTTGTGGGTGATTCCCCCTCACAAGTAAAAGCCTACAGTATTTCTTGGGTTTTGCTTGACTTAGATTATGAGGATCTTCCAATGTGACTATATTATGCCATTGTTTAAAATATTTTTTTTCTGCAATCCAGTCAAATCTATTACATTCAGTCCTGATGACACTGAGTCTGGTCATAATGCAGTAGAATTCATATAATCCATTAATTGATGACTATGACTAAATCTAAAACCTCTTATACAGGAAAATGATAAGAATTACCGTCTCCCTTCTGTCTCTGTCTTCCACTTTCCAGCTTTTCGCCTACTCCCGCAGCCGCCCCTCTGCGCGGCCGTCTCCCAGAGCTGCCCCTCTGTGCCACTCTTCTGCGCAGTCGTTTCCCGGAGCTGCCCCCTTCCACCTTTCCTCTGTTGCCTCGGCTGTTCCCTCTGTTTCCTGGGTTGCCCTTTTCTCCATTACTCCATCCACCATATCTCTGCATTTTCCATGCTTCAGATTTGATCTTGGTATTGGTGGCCAGCATTAATAAACTTCCAGCCACAAGTCCCAAAAGGCGCAATTTTTTCAGGCTACTAACCACACCATAGTGTCTTCTTCCACTGTAACACTCTTTTCATTTTCCCTTCTTCCACAGGCTTTTGTGTTAAGTGCTGTAGTCCCCTCTGTAATTGGCTTCAGTTTATGGAGAGAGGTATGAAAAACATGGCAGAAATGTCAGTGAATGTTCTGTGTGGATCGCTCATCCTGCTCAACGCTTCATTCTATCCCATTGGTAGAGGTCTGACCTCGCCGATCCCAAGAATTGATAGTGGGTTAGAAAAGCATTGTACCACTTTCCTATTGCCTGTGCTGTGCTTTTTTTTTGTTTTTATGCCACAAGCCATTGACTTTAAAAGGCTGGGCTGTTCGTACAACCTCTGAAACCAGCCATGGGATCCCGCTTCTTAGTGCAGTTGCCACTGTTGTAGTTAACTGGGGTTAAAGAGGCTCTGTCACCAGGATCAACCCTATTAAACCACGCATAGGGATCATGATGCTTATTATGTAGAGATCCTAAGCCCAGGGGAGACTTTTATAGGGTTTTTTTTTTAGGTTTCCCCCCCCTCTCATTTAACCCATAATAAAAGGCTATAGCCTTACTATATTGAGAATAGACTTTATTTTTAGAAACCTAAAACATATTACTGGTTTATTCACTGGCACAATATATGATAATAAAGAAAAAAAAAACAATGTATTATCTTTCTAGGTATAAAACACATTATTCTCAATATGATAAGGCTAAAGATTTTATTATGGGTTAAATGTGGAGAAGAAAAAAAAAAATAGCTGAAAAAAATGACAGTCCCACTCCCAAGATTCAAACCTGGGATCTCTACATGCAAGGCTGACCACTTACCGCCATGCTACAGCCTTATCATATTGAGGACTGTATATTTTCTCTACTTAGAAAGCTAACACATATTGTTTTCATTATCATATATTTAACTTGTGAATAAAGCAGTTATATGTATATTAGCTTTCTAAGCATAGAAATCCACTCTTCGCAATGTGATAAGGCTATAGTAAGCAGAGCATATGTTACATACAGTACAGACCAAAAGTTTGGACACACCTCATTCAAAAAGTTTTCTTTATTTTCATGACTATGTGAAACAACTGAAAATATTCTCGGTTCTTCAAAGTAGCCACCTTTTGCTTTGATTACTGCTTTGCACACTCTTGGCATTTTCTTGATGAGCTTCAAGAGGTAGTCACCTGAAATGGTTTTCACTTCACAGGTGTGCCCTGTCAGGTTTAATAAGTGGGATTTCTTGCCTTATAAATGGGGTTGGGACAATCAGTTGCGTTGTGGAGAAGTCAGGTGGATACACAGCTGATAGTCCTACTGAATAGACTGTTAGCTGCTTTTTTCTTGCCATAATACAAATTCTAAGTAAAGAAAAACGAGTGGCCATCATTACTTTAAGAAATGAAGGTCGGTCAGTCCGAAAAATTTGAAAACTTTGAAAGTGTCCCCAAGTGCAGTCACAAAAACCATCAAGCGCCACAAAGAAATTGGCTCACATGCAGACCACCCCAGGAAAGGAAGACCAAGAGTCACCTCTGCTGCGGAGGATAAGTTCATCCGAGTCACCAGCCTCAGAAATCGCAGGTTAACAGCAGCTCAGATTAGAGACCAGGTCAATGCCACACAGAGTTCTAGCAGCAGATACATCTCTAGAACAACTGTTAAGAGGAGACTGTGTGAATCCGGCCTTCATGGTAGAATATATGCTAGGAAACGACAGGCAACAAGCAGAAGAGACTTGTTTGGGCTAAAGAACACAAGGAACTGACATTAGACCAGTGGAAATCTGTGTTTTGGTCTGATGAGTCCAAATTTGAGATCTTTGGTTCCAACCACCGTGTCTTTGTGCGACGCAGAAAAGGTGAACGGATGGACTCTACGTGCCTGGTTCCCACCGTGAAGCATGGAGGAGGAGGTGTGATGGTGTGGGGGTGCTTTGGTGGTGACGCTGTTGGGGATTTATTCAAAATTGAAGGCATACTGAACCAGAATGGCTACCACAGCATCTTGCAGCGGCATGCTATTCCATCCGGTTTGCGTTTAGTTGGACCATCATTTATTTTTCAACGGGACAATGACCCCAAACACACCTCCAGGCTGTGTAAGGGCTATTTGACCATGAAGGAGAGTGATGGGGTGCTGCGCCAGATGACCTGGCCTCCACAGTCACCGGACCTGAACCCAATCGAGCAGAGTGAAGGCAAAAGGGCCAACAAATGCTAAGCATCTCTGGGAACTCCTTTAAGACTGTTGGAAGACCACTTCAGGCGACTACCTCTTGAAGCTCATCAAGAGAATCCCAAAAGTGTGCAAAGCAGTAATCAAAGCAAAAGGTGACTACTTTGAAGAACCTAGAATATGACATATTTTCAGTTGTTTCACACTTTTTTGTTATGTATATAATTCCACATGTGTTAATTCATAGTTTTGATGCCTTCGGTGTGAATCTACAATTTTCATAGCCATGAAAATAAAGAAAACTCTTTGAATGAGAAGATGTGTACAAACTTTTGGTCTGTACTGTACTAGGACACAGCTCTGCCCTCAATATGATGATGTCTAACCCTGTCAAGGGTAGGGGGGAGTATGCAGAACATGCGGGGTGTTACAAAAGCAGTTCTCTAAGGATTGAGTCCTGCCCCCTGGTGCTCCAGCGTGCTCACTTGCATATGAATAAAAACACCGATATCTCTGCAGCTGTTTAGCACGATGAGCCCTACCAGGCAGTATGCATGGTTTAATAGCGTTGATCGTGCTGACACAGCTTCTTTAATGGTAGATGATAATCCTAGCAATATCTTTAGTGAGGTAACCACTTTGTATGCCAGGTATTGATTTGTAGTGATACGTATTTCTGTAGTACATTCCCTTTGATCTAATCTTGGACATAACTTTCCTTTGTCTTTGGTAACTGTTTATTGCACATCTAACAGTCTGGCAATATGACCACATAATTGCACATGGCTAGAGCCACTGTGAGCAGTCGACAAGATCTTACACCTGTGTGAATGTGGCCCTGTATTTCGGGATCACAGTACCATCATATGTTGTGTAACGTTTTCTATGTTCCACAGTTCTTACCCAAGATTGTTAGTGAATTTTCAGAGCTGGAGGAGCACTACGAGTCTGACACAGTGGAGCTCATGAACTGGATAAAGTAAGTGCCTGCTGACAATACTCTGAACAGTGTTACATCGGTGAAAGCTACACAGACTCTTGAGTATTTGCCATATACTTTCCTGTACATACACTATATGGAGAAAACTATTGGGACACAATTTTAAATAATTGAATTCAGGTTTCATTCAGACCTATCGCCACAGGTGTATAAAATCCAGCACTTAGCAATGCAGTCTGCCTTTACAGGCATTTGTAAAAGAACTCACTGAATTCCAGAGTGGTACTGTAATAGGAGGTCACTGCTGCCAGAAGTCAGTTCATAAAATGTCTTCCCTCCTAGATATTCCACCATCAACTGTGAGTGGTATTATTGTAAAGTGGAAGGAACCACAGCAACTCGGCCATAAAGTGCAAACCACATAGTACATCAAGTCACCAGCACTCTGCTGACTCCATAACTGTAGAATCTAAACCAATTCTAGCATTAACATAAGCACACAAACTGTGCACCGGGAGCTCTTTGGCATGGGTGTCCATGGCCGAGCAGCTGCATGCAAGCCTTACATCACCAAGCACAATGCCAAGCGTCAGATGGAGTGATGTAAAGCACATCACCAGGAAGCGTGTTCTGTAGAGTGAGGAATCGCACTTCTCTATCTGGCAGTCTGATGGATGAGTCTGGGTTTAGTGAATGCCCGGAGAACGTTACCGGCCAACTGTAAAGTCTGGTGGAGGAGGCATAACGCTATGCGGTGGTCTTTCAGGGGTTGGTCTTGGTTCCTTAGTTCCAGTGAAGGGAGTCTTAATGCGTCAGCATACCAGGACACTTTGGACAGTTGTATGCTTCCAACTTTGTGGGAACAGTTTGACTGTTCCCCACTGCACAGAGACAGGACCATAAAGGGATGGTTGAGTGAGTTTGGTGTGGAAGAACTTGACCGGCCACACACCGCCTCCACCCTAACGAACATCTTCAGAATGAACTGGAATGGAGATTGCGAGCCAGACCCTTAGCTGCTAGGGGAAACCAACTCCATATGAAAGCCTATGTATTTAGAATGGGATGTCATAAAAGCTTGTGTAGGTGTAAGGTGTAGGCGTCCCCACACTTTTGTCCATATACTGTATGTATCTTGTCCTGATGATTTTTGGCTACTTGTTATTTTTTTCATCACTAGTACCCAAAGTGAAGGTGCAAATTCTGCAGGTTCCCAAATTTCTTTGACATGTGGGCTAACTGCTTAAAGGGATTCTGTCACCTCGTTTTAGCTTATAGAGCTGCGGACATGCAGGGCTAGATCGCTGCTAGTATGTCCGCAATATACCGGTCCCATTAGGCTGTGTACTTTTTATTGTGTTTAAAAACTTATTTTATAGATATGTAAATGAGCCTGGTAAGAGCCCAAGGGGCTGTACTAACCTTTCTGGAGCCCAGCCACTCCCGCTGTGAAGGAGCCCAGCACCGTCTGCGTCCTCCGAATCGCCTCCTTCACAGTTAGATCGCCGTAATCTCGCCATGCGCAGGGAAGGAACACTATACCGGCACTGCTCATCGTGAGGTTACGGCAATCTAACTGAAGAAAGGAGGAGATTCGGAGGACGCAGGCGTGGCTGGACTCCAAGAAGGTTCGTACAGCCCCTTGGACTCCTTACCAGGCTCATTTACATATCTCTAAAATAATTTTTTAAACACAATAAAAGGACACCGCTTTATGGGACGGGTATATTGCGGACATGTTAGCGGCGATCTAGCCGTGCATGTCCACATCTCTATAAGCTAAAACGAGGTGACAGAATCCCTTTAAGGCTACTTTCACACTGGCGTTTTGGCTTTCCGTTTGTGAGATCCGTTCAGGGCTCTCACAAGCGGTCCAAAACAGATAAGTTTTGCCCTAATGCATTCTGAATGGAAAAGGATCGGCTCAGAATGCCTCAGTTGAGTCTCCATTCCACTTTGGAGACTGATACCAAAACGCTGCTTGCAGTGTTTTGGTATCAGTCTGATGAAACTGAGCCAAACTGATCCATCCTGGCACACAATGTAAGTCAATAAGGACGGATCCGTTTTCAATTACACAATCTGGCAGAATAAAAAACTTTTAATGATGTTCAAGACGGATCCGTCTTGGTTATGTTAAATATAATACAAATGGATTTGTTCTGAACGGATGCAGTTGGTTGTGTTAGGCTACTTTCACACTAGCGTTCGGGGCTCCGCTTGTGAGTTCCGTTTGAAGGCTCTCACAAGCGGCCCCGAACGGATCCGTACAGCCCTAATGCATTCTAAATGGATGCGGATCCGCTCAGACTGCATCAGTCTGGCAGCGTTTGGCCTCCGCTCCACTCAGCAGGTGGACACCCGAACGTTGCTTGCAGCGTTCGGGTGTCCGCCTGGCCGTGCGGAGGCAAACGGATCCGTCCAGACTTACAATGTAAGTCAATGGGGACGGATCCGTTTGAAGTTGACACAATATGGCACAATTTTCAAACTGATCCGTCCCCCTTTGACTTTCAATGTAAGTCAAAACGGATTTGTTTGCATTATCATGAACAAAAAAAATATTTCTCGCCCAGTTTCCTTGGGGGACACAGAAGACCTTGGGTATAGCTCATCTCCCTAGGAGGCGTGACACTAAGTGAAAACTGTTAAGCCCCTCCTCCACAGCTATACCCTCAGCCTGGAGAGAGAGACTGCCAGTTTTTTGCTTAGTGTCCAAGGAGGCAAGACACTCCCTGCTCTGCAGGGCTCTTTTCTCCTTGTTTAAATTTTTAGATTTTTACTTTTTTCTTTCTTTTTGTTCCAGATCATCAGGGACAACAGAGACGCACTAGACCTCTCTGTTCTCCCGGGGTTGAGCTGCGCCAGTGCCGGTCACCGCACTGCTGCCTCCCCCACAGAAGGCAAGGTGGACCAGGGCAGCCCAGCTCCCCTGCATCCCGCCAGCACAAGGGTCGCCCGCACGCCAAGCCCCTCTTCCAGCGTCCTGCCACTACGGTGCCAGTAGCTGAAGGGGCGACCCTGCTGGAATGGACCGAGGGTGAAGACGGCTGTGGTAAGAGAGTGGCTTCTCCAGCCCTACGTCCCCCACCCAATGGTCTCCTGCGTGCCTGACCCCCATACTGGGCCTCTGGACCCTTCCCCTGCTGGACATAGGCTGGCCCCTGGGGTGCCGCTGTGCGGCAATCTGCTCCTCTTTTCTCCTGGCCTCATGGGACATGCTGCTAGTGAGGGGACTATATCCTGAGCTCTCCGTCTCTGGGTCCCCCCCTGGCATCTGGGCTTCCCCCCCATTTCGCCTGATCACATTGGGCTTACCGGAGGGGCAGGACGCTGCAGTGGAGTAAGGAGGACCCCTTACTCTTCCGGCCGGCGGGGTGGGCTCCCGCGGCCAGCGAGCCGCCATTTCGGCCCTCCTGTCTTTTCTGGCGGCGGGGTGGGCTCCCGCGGCCGGCAAAACCGCATTTTGGCCCCTGTCTATTCCGGCCGGCCGGGTGGCTCCCGCGGCCAGCAGAACCGCCACTCCGGGCCCCTGTATCTTCCGGCCGGCGGAGGGGCCCCCGCGGCCAGCGAGCCGCCATTCCGGCCCTCCTGTCTCTTCTGGCGGCGGGGTGGGCTCCCGCGGCCGGCAGAACTGCACTCCGCGCCCCCCTCTCTTTCGGCCGGCGGGGTGGGCTCCCGCGGCCCGCATTGGGCTTGACTATGCCCCAGCAGGTGCCGGTCGGCGGGGCTCCGCTAGTTGGTCCCAGGCTTCGGGCCTGCTGGGCCGCAATCCCGACCGGCCTGCGGGGTGGGCTCCCGCGGCCGGTTTGAACCGCCATTCCGCCTCAGGTCCCGGCGGTATGACGGGCCGGACGCCGCAACTTTAGCCCCCGGCTTCGCGGCCTACTAGGCCGCAATTTTCCGGTCTCTGGTGGAGGGGGCGGGAACTTCTCCAGGCGCGATTTTTTTCCCGCCTGGAGGTTCCTCCGCCCCCAGGGGATCGCACGCCGCCCTCCAGGCCGGATCCCTGTTAACCCTTTGGGTACAGGCCGGCTCCCACAAGTGGGTCTGTATAGTTAGCCCTCCTTTTTTTCTCCTGGTCTTCTCAGGGCCCCTATATAGTGGCTCCCCTTTAGCCTCAGAGGCTGGGTTTTAAATTAGATAAAAAAAAAAAAAAAAAAAAAAAGTTTTATAATGATAAAATAATTAATAATTGATCATGATTTCTATTGGGCTGCGCAGGACGCTGCAGCCTCATCAGTAATGCTGCATGTCTGCATGTCCTCTTTCCACAGGCGGCATGGTGTTGCGCTCCCAGCCTGCGTCGCTGCTAGGGCATTTCCCCTTTTAGGTGGTTTTTTTCTTGCCTCTTCCAGGATACGGCGCTGGCCAAGTGCATTCGGACCTTCTGTAGGCAGCATTCATCGTCTCTCCGGTTATGGTGCCTGCCATGTGCATTCCCCCCCTTCCTAGGCGGGCTACTGCACTCCCCCTGGCTGGCCATGTGCATAACCCCCTTCTTAGGCGGAATACTGCACCTTCACCGGATACGGTGCTGGCCATGTGCACGACTCCCTTCCATAAGCGGAACGCTGCACTCTCTGGTTTTGCTGCCGGCCCTGTGCGGGACCCCCTTCCTGGGCGGAACGCAGCACTCACTGGATTCGCTGCCGGCCATGTGCGTGACCCCCCTCCTGGGCGGAACGCGGCACTCTCACTGGATCTGTTGCCGATCATGTGCATGACCCCCTTTTTTAGGCGGAATACTGCACTCTCGCCGGATACGGTTTTGGATATGTGCACATCCCCCTTCCATTGGTGGAATGCTGCGCACTCGCTGATGTGCTATGATGTACTATGTTCTTATGCTGCACTCACTGGTTTCGCTGCCGGCCATTTCTTAGGCGGTATGCTGCACCCTTGTTGGATTCCCTGCCGGCCTTAGGTATGCCTCCTTCCCTCAGGCAGCATACATACTTCCCTCTGTCGTTGGTTGTTTCCTCGCAGGTACGTTGCTGGCCACGTGCATGTATCCCATACATGGCAGGGTGCTTGCGCTCTCGCTGGATCCGCTGTCGGCCATATGCATGGCCCCTCTTCCGTAGGCGGTGTACGCACTCTTGCTGGATTCTCTGCCAGCCCGGGGCATGCCTTCCTTCCTCAGGCGACATGCACGCATCCTTAGTGACTGTGTTTGTCTCTTGCCAGTACATTGCTGGCAATGTGTATGACTCCCATGCATGGCGGTGTGCTCGCACTCTCCCTGGATGAGATGCTGGCCATGTGCTTTACCCTCCCTTTTTCTGGGCGTTGTGCTACACTCTCACCGGATACATTGCTGGCCAGGAGAATGGCCCTCTAACATGGGTGGGACGCTTGCACTTCCATTGGTTACGGTGCTGGCCTTGTGCATGACCACCTCTCACTTCAAGGGCAGAATTTGGCACGCTCATGAGATTCACGGCTGTCCTTGTATGGCTGTGCTGGACTTGTACATGTCCCCCTTCATTGGCAGAGTAGTTGCACTCTCGCTGAGTTCAGTGTTGGGTGTATTATTGCACACTCATTTAATGCTAGGATATCCCTGTGCATGTTCCCCTTTCGCTAGGTGGACCTCCTGCGTTCCTGCTGGAATATAGGGTAATGTCCTGCTTCTCTGAAGTAGGTACGGCCTTAGGCATCACTCCCTTTTGGGACGGGTCTTTGCACTCTTGCCGTCTGCTGTTGGCCAGGTACAATTTCCCCCCTTTCGGGGTGGGCTGATTGCGTTCCTTCGCATGCTATGCTAGGTTTGTGCATAACTCCCTTTCAGGTTGCACTTTGCAATTCCGTACATGCTGGGGCACTCTGGGACGAGCCCCCCCCCCCCCCCTTTTTTTCTAGGTGGGTTGGCCTTCTCGCTGCTTACGGGGCTGCTCGTACGTATGCCTCACCTGCTTCCTGCGGCATACCTTTGTTTCTTGGGAGACGATGCTTGCCGCCAGCCTTGCACTCGTCCCTAGGGAGTTCATTCTGTCCTCCTGACCGGACAGGCTCTTTTGCTCTCTGCTGCACCGAGCTGACAGGGAGTGTTCGTGGGTCCTAGATGCATGCCCATGCGTCCTTCTGCGGCATTACTTCCCTGCGCTAGTGGTCACATGGTCGAGAGTGCTGTTGTCTGCGGCGCCTCTCGAATTCTTCGTTGACTCTGGCAGGACTGTGGTTCCCTTGCCTGCTGCAATTTCCTCCTCTTCGGATGCAGTGTGGTATGAGTCCTTCCTCTTGGCGCCTCTACGCTCCTGTCTGATCTGCTACCGGGTTCGGGCTGCTCTTCTCGGGAAGGTCACCCGACTTCTCTTGGGTGCTGGATTACCCAGGTCCGGGGACCTCCGCCTTGGGTTCTTCAAGGTATTCGCCTTCTGCGAGACGGTGGACTGGGCGTCTCACAGTGTAGCGGATTCTGCTTTTGAGCTGTCCTATGGCTTCCCTGTTGCCCACTCCTCCTTTCGGTTGGAGGGTGTGTTGTCGGCCTCTGTCTCGGCGGCCTTATCTCGCCGGCTTTGTTCGGCTCCCGCTCTATACGAATCACTCCGATGTGGCTTCTCGCCAGCCTTCGGAGGCTGTATTTTCACGGTCCTCCCCTCTGGGGAGAGCATGTTTGTTTATGTGGATGGTTCCGGTGTTCCTTTTGGCCTCGTACCGTCTCCCTTGTTCACGCTGGCTGTATTAGCTGTGTGCCTATTTACCGAGTCTACCGCGTTCTGTCCCCCCACTGAGTGCAGATTGCGTGGCCCGTTCTAAGACGATGGTCCTGATGTAGACTTACCTTCTCGATGTCTTGGGGGGACTACCTCGGTCCAGGTTGTCCTTTGGTCTCCCTCACCGGGACTGTACAACGTGGTTGCATCGGCATGGACTTTAGCCTGCCTTCCCCTGGCGTCTGGTGGATCCTTTGGGTTCTTTCCCTCTGTCCTCTGCTCCTCCACTCGGGTGGATACGGGACAACGTTGTTTGAGGGCCGACGGGGCTAGTTTTGTCGACCCTTGTGCCCGTGTTACTGGTCTGCGCCTGATCACATTGGGTTTTCGCCTGCTTGCCAGGCGACTGTCCGCTCCTGGCTGTGTTTCGTCCAGGATCTGTCGTAAGACTTAGGTTTTTTTTTTTTTTTTTGACTGGGGTTCTGTGGGAAGCTGTGCATTCCCCACACTGAAGTTCTTTCCCCATGGTTCTGTCTTTTCCTTGAGGTGTCAAGTGTCGGCGCTGTTCTTCCTCTTCCAGCGTTCCCGGCCCTCTGGCCTGCCAAGTCCTTCTTCCTCGGAGTGGCTCTTTGGTTCCTCTGTACTGTCCTTCGGTACCGCCCTGGGGACTGTATTCTGAGCTCTCGGCGCTCCAATCTTGTCCTTGGAGCCGTTACAGGAGTTCTCTCTATCCCTTCTGTCCTGTACGGTCGTGTTCCGTATCGGTCGTGTCTCTGACGGGTGCCAGATTGGCCTTTTTTGTTGTTACGAGCTTTCTGTCTTTTCCAGGTCAGGGCTGTTTCTGCATCCCGTTTCTTCCTTCCTTCTGAAGGTGGTGTTTGCCTTTCGCTTCAACACCTCACCTATTTGGTCGTTGTTTGGGCCTTGCCGTTTTTACTTGGAGATCTCCGACTCTTGCAGACGTTCGGCCTCTTGGGTTTCCAGGAGGTCTGTGCATAGGGTTGACAGACTCCAGGGTGGTTTTCCTCCGCTTGATCAGATTGGCTATTGCTGAGGTTACCGCACCTAGGGCAGGATTCTGTCGTTGGTGTCACCGTTCCTTTCACCAGAGCGGTCGGTGCCTCCTGGGCTGGAGGCATTGGGCTTCGGCTGTGCATTTGGGCACGGTGGCCACGGGTCTGCCTTGCACGCCTTACTGAGTTTCTACAGGGTGCATGCTCTGACTTTGGCGGATGCTGCCTTACCCCGCCTGGGTTTACAGGCGGCGGTTCATTGATGCCTTTCGGGTGCTTCACCTTGGTGCTGTGGTCCCTCCCCCTTTTGGACTGCTTTTGAACGTCCCAAGGTCTTCTGTGTCCCCCAAGGAAACTGGGCGAGAAAACGAGATTTTTGTATAACTTACCAGTAAAATCTCTTTCTCGCTCTTTCCTTGGGGGACACAGCACCCACCCATTCATTGTTTTTTCTCTGTGCGTTTTCCGAGTTTTTGTTACCCGTTGGGTAGTTGGCTTTTTGGTTCCTTGTTGGTCTTTGCCTTTTCTCACTGCTTGGACACGCAACTGGCAGTCTCTCTCTCCAGGCTGAGGGTATAGCTGTGGAGGAGGGGCTTAACAGTCTTCACTTAGTGTCACGCCTCCTAGGGAGATGAGCTATACCCAAGGTCTTCTGTGTCCCCCAAGGAAAGAGCGAGAAAGAGATTTTACTGGTAAGTTATACAAAAATCTCGTTTTTTCCGTTCTGAACGGATCTAAGCGTTTGCATTATAGGTGCGGATCCGTTTGTGCAGATACCAGACGGATCCGCACCTAATCGCAGGTGTGAAAGTAGCCTTAACTGAACGGATCTGTCCATGACGGATCCGCACAAAACGCAAGTGTGAAAGTAGCATAAGCTGTGTTCACATTTGCGCTGTTTTAATTTTTTTCTATTCCATTATAGGAGAAACAAACATAATGGCAGTGCCAGATTTGTCACGTGACTGGCACCAATAGGGGCGCACTGGCCATAGACCCTACAGGGAAAGTTGCGATGCCCAGAGGACCACCCAATCCCTCATGGCTGCCGGCTGGGTACATAACTATCTCATGCTCTCAGCATTAATTAATGTAGGAGCATCAGGTACTAATGCACCTGACCAACAGCCGCAAGTTGCAGATACCCTTCTGAATTCAACTGTATCATTATCCTCAGGACGGTGATGCAGTTGAATACTGTGGAGAGGGCGGCAGTATATTCTGCTGCACTGTGGTATTTGATTCTGGTGGGGCAGTATTTTGTGCTGCACTGTGGTATTGCTGTCCCAGAGTTCTGTTGTCCCTGTCTAATTATGCTGGCCCTATCTATTGGTGTTGCACCTCCTTTAATCACTTTGAACCATTCTACAACATGAGGCCACCGTTAGGTTTTTTTCAGGGCCACTTTAAAGAGGACCTGTCACCGATCCTGACATTGTGAACTAAGTATACAGACATGGAGAGCGGCGCCCGGGGATCTCACTGCACTTACTATTATCCCTGGGCGCCGCTCCGTTCTCCCGCTATGCCCTCCGGTATCTTCGGTCACTAAGTTATAGTGGGCGGAGTCTGCCCTTGTTCTGCTGTAGCGCTGGCCAATCGTAGCGCAGAGCTCACAGCCTGGGAGAAAATAACCTCCCAGGCTGTGAGCTCTGCACTGCGATTGGCCAGCGCTAGAGCAGAACAAGGGCAGACTCCGCCTACCATAACTTAGTGACGGAAATTTCCGCCTACTATAACTTAGTGACCGAAGATACCGAAGGGCATAGCGGGAGAATAGAGAGGCGCCCAGGGATAATAGTAAGTGCAGTGAGATACCCGGGCGCCGCTCTCCATGTCTGTATACTTAGTTCACAATGTCAGGATCGGTGAAAGGTCCTCTTTAAAGGGACTCTGTCACCACTTTCTAACCCCCACTTTTAAAACTATAGTTCTGTCCATGGAGCCCCTGTGATTACAATGGTGTTGTTATATGCGAAATCCGCTGTCTCGTTTTGATAAAAAAAAACTTTTATCTAACCTGTCAATCATGAGGATAAGGTGCCCAGGGCGTTTCTCCTGGTCTGAACATGCCGCCCGCCGCCGCCGTTGGTGCCCAGCTCCTCCTCTGATCCTTTCAGCGCCGCCTGAATGTGAAGAAATACGCCTCCGGCTCTCCCTCAGTCCCCCCTCCTTTTCTAAAATTTCGCACATGCCTGTGCCTGATGCGCCCGTGCGGACTTTTCGATTCAGCCTCATTGAGCGAAGTGCGCATGCGCACTTCGCTCAACCTCCCGATAACACGAACACTGCCGCACGCGCGGGATCTTAGAAAAGGAGGGGGGATGAGAGAGAGCCGGAGGCGTATTTCTTCACATTCAGGCGGCGCTAATTCAAGGCAGAGGAGGAGCTGGGCACCACCAACGGCTGCGGCGGGCGGCATGTTCAGACCAGGAGAAACGCCCTGGGCACCTTATCCTCATGAGTGACCGGTTAGATAAAAGGTTTTTTTATCAAAACGAGCCTGCGGATTTCGCATATAACAACACCATTGTAATCACAGGAGCTCCATGGACAGAACTATAGTTTTAAAAGTGGGGGTTAGAAAGTGGTGACAGAGTCCCTTTAAGGTCCCAGACCATCCCTGGACACCAACGGCACCAGGCAGACTTTATTGACTATAATGGCGTCTGTCAGATTTTTGTCATTTCTCCAGAAACACATCAGATGCAATGCATAGCAAGTATCCAGCCATATATTCTATACCTTCCTGTCATTATTACAGGTCTGATAGCAGCATTACTACAGCTGACCGCTGTCTATAGGGCTGTATGCAGGGTTGTTCCCATAATTACAGAATTCATGAACGATGTGATTCCTTAAAGTACGGCCATCTCATACTGTGCTATTTTCTTCTCTCTCCAGAAGCCAGGCTCCCCTTACCGCAGTGTTTGCTGGAAGCCCTCAGCTGATGGGTGCTATAAAACTGTGCACCGGATGGATGGTGACGAGCTTACCCGTTTACAACGATGAAGACCTGATGCAGAGAAATGAGAAGGTAATTCCCAGAATTAATTTATACATTTAAACGGATTGTTTCTCATGAAGACAACCTCTATACGTGTGACCTACATGGGACCCCTGTCTGTGACCCAAAATGTAGATCCTTTTTGTAAGACTCTTTCCATTTTGGCTGCCTCGAGCCACCCTTATTTAGTGACCGTTGTGTGACATTATACTTCCCCTGATGCAGATGTCTGTTTTAATAGCTTTATGCGTTCCCCGTGTAATAACAATTACAGAGCATCTAGAATGAATGAATGAATGAATTGCTAGCAGTCTGCAGTAAGGGTGCAGAGGGGAGTCTGCAGTAAGGGTGCAGAGGGGAGGTAACCAGTTGTAGGTGTGTACCTGCACAGTCTGAAAATAACAGCACTGATTGGATCGAGTCAGACTGTGCAGGTACCCCCCCCCCCCAACTGGTTACCTCCCCTCTGTACCCTTACTGCAGACTGCTAGCAATTCATTCATAACTTCTAGTAGAAATAATAAAGGAACGGCACAACATAGAGTCATAAGAATAGATGCTCCAGAATTGTTATTACATGAGGAATGCATGAAGCTATTAAAACAGGCCTGTCAGGAGCGGTGAATGGTCCCCTTTAAATTGATTTTGCTGCCAGATCCAGTTTGTTCAGTTTCACAGACTGGACACAAAATCTCAGCTTGCAGCGGTTTTGTGTCCAGTTGAAAAACGCAAGAAAACGTAAAGGAATGCATCCTAATCCAGTGTTTCCCAACCAGTGTGCCTCCAGCTGTTGCAAAACTACAACTCCCAGCATGCCTTGACAGCCTTTGGCTGTGCGGGCATGCTGGGAGTTGTAGTTTTGCAACAGCTGGAGGCACACTGGTTGGGAAACACTGTCCTAATCAGTTCTGTCCCCATTGACATTGAACAGGTACCATTTTGGGCTGGTTTTGAGATCCTCTACCGGATCTCAAAACCGAAAAGCCACAACGCAATTGTGAAACGGCCCATACTGTAAACTAGTATAGCATAGCATCACAACGAGAGAGAGATTTGTGCTGCTTCTGTATTCTAGTAAACGCTCAGCACCGAGAAGGCAGTAGTAGCCTCAGACTGTTAACACCCGTGTTCCTAATCCTATTTAGTGACATCAAACAGAGGTCCTGAAAATGGTGCAGATTTAAAATACGTTTTATTAGGAAGGTCGGAACTTTTCCTTACGCAATAACTGAGCTTTATTTACATCAAACCGTTAAAGCCCTTTAAATAACTTCACAAAGCGTTTTTCTTCATGTGTCCACTGGAGGGCGCCAGTTCACTTTGTCTGGTCATGGTAGTGTCTCCTCCTAGATGGGGGATCGGGCTGATGATTGTCTGTAGATGCCCATATGGCCCATGAAAGGTTATGGCTGTATATGTAAATTAGCTGCTCACGAGTAAGACTGCTTTCACACTTGCCACGTTTTCTGGTATTGAGATCCGGCAGAGGATCTCACTACCGGAAAAAAAAACGTTTCCATTCTGAATGGAAAAAAATCCATTCAGGATGTCTTCCATTCCGGCAGAATTCAGTTTTGTGACCGGACACACAACCGCTGCAAGCTGCAGTTTTATGTCTGGCACTGAAAACAATGTAAGTCAATGGTGACTGATCCGTTTTCTTGGGAGCCTAAAAAAACGGATCAGTCACCCATTGACTCTCAATGTATTTAGTGACAGATCAGTTTTTTTTTTTACGCTTTGATTTCACACAGCCTCATCCTAATGGGACGGATGCATCCTGATGTGCAAAATCAAAACGGATCCGTATAATTCCGGTATTGAGATCCTCTGCTGGATCTCAATACCGCAATTAACAACACAAGTGTGAAAGTAGCCCAAGTATGAATGGAGTAATAACTGAAATATCTATTTTCTTCCTTGTAGATGTATCAGATCTACAGTATGAGGTCGGCAGAGGACATCTATAAGATTCTTACCTCTTATAAAGCCAGCTATGTGGTGATAGAAGATTCGATCTGCAATGAGGTGGCCACAATGCGTGGCTGCAGAGTGAAAGATTTGCTTGATATTGCAAATGACCATGTAAGTCACTAGTAGATAACGCCACAAACTCCACCTGTCACTCCTTTTTTTTCCCTTAAAACTAAGAAAGTTGTTGCCTTAAAAATGCAAGTGACAAGAGTAGAAGCCAAATACCCTTTTGCATATGCAGTGGCGTACATAGGAGGTATATGTCAGGAAATACTCCTAACATATGCCTTTGACTGAAGGCTCTGATGAGATGTTAAAAGGGGTTGTCCCACGAAAAATATTCTACTTTTTTCAAACCATCACCTGGATCTGAATACCTTTTGTAATTGCATGTAATTAAAAATGTTGTATAGCCACTGCCTTATTCAGGGTATAGTAAGTGTAGCGCCACCTGCTGTTCGTTCTTTTACTTATTTCTCTGTCCACCCCGCCGAGATGGCCGCACATGCTCAGTTCCATCCTATAACTGCCTCCTGAGCTGTGATAGGTAGAGACTTGCAGCAGACAGGACATGCCCCCTGAGCCGGAAATGCCCATGAGCAGCCAACTTGATATAAATCTAGCAGAGCGACTGGAACAATGAGTGGGGAGATCTTTGTATCCAAGTGAGGTACAGGGCTGGTTCTAGCAAAGAGACTATACAATGTCTGATTTTAAATTTTTACATTCATTCTCCACAACTGATACTGTTTCAGTATTTTACTTACAGCCTTAGGGCTTACTCAAACAACTGTATGAATGAGTCAGATCCATCCCGCAATTTTGCAGAACGGGTGCGGACCCATTAATTTCTGTAATGGGCCATCCGTTCAATTTGCGGAACGCACACAGGCGGCATCCGTGTTCTGCAGAGCCGTAATTTGCGGACCACAAAACACGGTGCAGCCGTGTGAAGGCGCCCTTGTAGTAAATGCATGTTAGATTTTGAAAAAATTCTGCAGTTTTAATAGTGTTTATAAAAACATAATCTACAATTTGTGTACGCAACTAATGTGCAGAGCAATGTGTGTCTTTGTGGTTATAAACTACAAACCCTATGTACTCGCATCCTGCAGTCCATGGTTAAAGGATAACTGTCACACTTAGACCCTAATTTCAATTTTCATATATGTAGTTACTAATAACATGATATTCCAGAATCAGTTACTATTAGACTGACTTACCCTATATTTAATAAGATTCAGCCCTTAGTAACCAGTCTGCATAAAACTGCAATTTCACTATTCAGTTAAGATGGCCGCCACTGCCCTCACCCTGAGGCTAATCCCGCCTGCCCTCACTAGCCAGCAACAATAGCCCCCTAAAGGTGTCAGTAACCACAGCCCTCCCCCTAAAGGGTTAATCTCCTGCAGCACAAAGGGGTCCTCTTACCATATGTTGCTTTCATTTATACACTGAGCAGACGGCAGATCTCCCTTCCCTGGTCTGCGCTGCTTCAACTCTGCATTGTCCAGCTCTGCTGAGTGAGGGAGCGTCTGCCAAGCGCAGGGACAGGGAGAAGTGCACACAGCCCAGGCACTGTTATCAGCTGCTGGGGAGGACCTGGCTCTAAGCATTTACTTACAGTCCCTGGCTGTCTGTAATCTGACCTTGCACGCTGCGTGCTTCTGCGTCCTCCGTCCTTCAACAAATAGACGGACCTGCATAGCAACCTGATTTTAAGCACAGGTAAAAGTAGGCTGTACAGGGAACAAAACTGTGGAATTAAGGGGTAATTGAATACACAGTGAAAAGTTGAAATAGGGCCACCAAGGAGATATTAATCACCACAATCCAATACTCCCCCCAAAAAAAAGATGACAGTTATACTTTAAGTCTTAAATTTGGGCCCATGATCGGCTGAAAGGAACGCTCATCGCTGACCTATATAAGAGAACCAGCGATCAGCTCTTTTGTCAGCAGATCCTAAAAATGATCTGTTGCTGGCAGCACGTTGCCCCGCATCGGGCCCTGTCCAGTCATACTTGTATATCGTCAGTCGGCGCTTGTTCAGGGCTGAAACTACACCCTCGGACTACATTCACACTACAGTGGAAAGATGGCCATTAAACACATGCTCACTGTCAGTTTTTCATGACCATTCTGTATCCGTTTGTGCATCCATTTTCTGGCCTTTTGTCTGTTTTTAATGGCTGTCTTGCATCTGTCTTCATGGTCATTAAAGGGGTTGTCCGGGTATTTAATATTGATGACCTAGCCTCAGGATAGGTCCTGTCTCTCTTCCTCCGCTGTATGTCTATGGCTGCGCGCTGTCTCCTCATACGGCTGATCGGCCTGGTGTCGGACTCCCTCCGATCTGATGATGACCTATCCTGTGGATCTGTTAGCAATATTAAAAGCCCCTTTAAAAACTGGCATGAGAAATTAATGAATTTCATTGGTTTTTTTTTTTTTAACCATCCAAAAACCCCGCAGTGCACTCAGTATCTATAATAGCCCCCTTTAGTGCCCAGGTATCTATAATGCCCCGATTGTAGCCCCAGTATATGCAAGTCCCCCCCTATATATAAAATGACCCCCAATAATGTTCTCCTAGTATAAAAATTCCCCCATAAAGCCTCCAGTATAAATTAGACCCCACATGTCCTATTTTTTGACTGACACTTTTCACTGGCCATAAAAAAAAAAAAAAAAAGTGCCATCTGGATAGACCTATAGACTTTGATTGGTTCGGAAAACGGTTGTGTGAGTGTAGCCTTACTCTTACCTGTCTCCTCTTCCTACCCACCTGAGACTGTGCTCATTCAGATGTCTGTTCCCTGTGCTTGACAGGTGGTGAATGAAGATGGCGACGTCTTTGCCTATTCCAAATACGGACGATTCTGCCACGAGATCAAAATGAACTATTCTCCGTACGTGAACTATTTCACCCGGGTGTTTTGGAACAGGTCATATTTTGTGTACAAGATCAACACAATCATATCCTTCCAATACTGAAGAGCACAGCTCTGGAGGACGTCCTGTGCGGTTTTCTGCACAGCGCCAATCTTCCTCTTCCTGCACAACGCCGAGACGGTTTTGATACGCGGCGTAACTCTTATGCAATCGTTGGGTTGATGAGCAGCCCTGCCGGTAACAGGGGGGCCACAGAGGAGCACAGGGTTTGGAGCAGGGTCATCCCGAAAGGTCATAAAACCCGAAGAGTCCAAAGACGGCCCTGATCCAAGTCATTTTACTTCACTTCAGCTTTAAATTATTTTTTTTACATTTTCTTTTTAGTTTCCTTTTTATCTTTTTTGTTCTTTTAATGGTGATCTGTGTGTTTTCCCTGGCGGCCGTACGGAAGCGTAAACGACAGTGTTGTCTGCTCTTAGAAAACCCGATTACTTGTGGACATTGGTGATCTCTTTCCTGGAATCCAGGAAGATCGTCCATCGTCGCCTTGACGTGTCTGCTCTAGGAAATACTTGGGGCCAATGTGATTTAAAAAAAATTATAATATTGGCATTTTTGCACCAATTTTATTTTTTAAAGGTGCGCCACTGTTAATAAATTAGGAGCATTTTGATCTGTCTAAAAATCTGAAAATGAAATCTACACCTGTGAAGAGCAGTCATAGATTTGCTCCAAAATAGGCGCCATTTTCTCGCTGTCTTCTTAATAAGGGTTTCTAAAATGCTGAGGCCACGCTCCCTCCCTAAATCACGCCTGTATTTTTCAACTTCAACATTTTTTTTTTAACTGGTAAGTGGCGGGAAATTTTCAAATTTTTGCATAACTATAGCAGATTCCATGGCGCATATATCCTAATCCTATAGATAGTGCCTAGACCTGCAGCAGATGTATCACAGGGGCTCAGGCTGGAGGATAATGTGCTGCAGGGAGAGACATTTTCTCTCTGACTATACTTTACTTTTAGACAGATTTTTACGACAATCTCCACCCCTTTTCTTTAAGCCACACCCACTTTCCAATAAACCACACCTCTTTTCAAATACGTAAAAAACCTGTAGAAACCCTAGATGCGCCAATATGCGCTACTTTTTTGGCGCACGTAGATTAATAAATCTGGACCCGTGATTTGTGGGCATAAACTGTTGGCCCATGTAATCTCAATTCTGGAGAATTTTTTTTCGAATTTTTTTTTTGCATTGCTCTGTTCCCGTTATTGCTCCCGGAAATATATACATTTGTTTACAAAAGGGTATTACCTCTACTTTTGTCAGTAGGCAGTGTCTCTTCACACTCTGACCAATGTAATCAGCGCTGTGACAGTATCATAATGTGTAGGGCCACATCCTATTTCCAAGGGGATAGGTGACAGTCATTCATTTTTATATATGTATTTCCAGGAGGAATAACAGAGGAATTGCACAATGTGCATTTGTTTTAAAAGCTGCTCCAGCGTTAATATTTCATGGAGAATACAAGTATTTACAGAAACAGACCTGTCAGGAGAGGCGAAAGGTCCTTTATAGTGTGCAGATTTATCTTTGATGAACCCACACAAATATATCCGGAAAGTGTCCAGGTTTTGATGGTACACATGTAAGACTGGTATTGGGGTACTACTATTTATGCAATCTAATTATGTAGGGTAGTGCCAGACATACCGGAGTCTGACATGCTCAGTATTCTTTACCAAAATGAGTCAGACCGCCACCATACACATTACATCGTCGACTTACCTCTAATATGTATGGCCCACTGAAAGTGAATGTCCATATTTAAACACAAATTTTCTTTATTCAGAAAAAATAGGTAGAAAAATCTGTGCTGATTAATTTCTTAATATATCTCTATAGCATTGTAGGTCAGTTTTTAATACGGAGCTTCGAATCCCCTGTGTAGATAAATACAGGAGTTGAATGATGTCTTTCCTGCAGCCGCCACTAGAGGGAGCATACTGCCTTCTCGATTATAAAACAGTGTGCAGTAAGCTTTACTCCCCCTAGTGGTATCAGTAGTTCAGCACTGAATGTCAGACTTAAAACCAATATAATGTGAAAATGTGAACATTCACTTTAATGGCTCATTCAGACGGCCGTAGTGCTTTGCGGATCCACAAAACACGGATACCGGCCGCGTGCGTTCCGCAATTTGCGGACTGCACATGGCCCAACCATAATAGAATTGCAATCAAGAATAGTAGAAGCTCTATCGTTTCCGCGGAGCCGTGGAGCGGAACCACCATGTGCTGTCCGCATCTTTTGCGACCCCATTGAAATGAGTGGGTCCGCACCCATTCCGGAAAATTGCGGAACGGATGCAGTCTCATTCATACGGCCGTCTGATCGAGCCCTAAAGAGGACCTGTCACTGCTTCTGACGTGTCTGTTTTAGTAACTACTTGTATTCCCCATAAAGAATTCTTGGATATATTTTCTTAGTAGCCTCTTTTCCCTCTTATTCCTCCTAGGAATTTATGAAAACATTGACGAGTAAGTGTTAACATTTGGTGGTGTGTCCCTAAACAGCCTGGCATTGTCCAATCGCTGCTGACAGAATAGGGACACACCTCTTAGACGAGGGGAATAATATCAACCAGTTGTCAATGTATGCATTTTTAGAAGGAATAACAGAGGAACAACAAATGATGATCCAGACTGTTGGGATTTCATGCTACCTATTGTTCAGGCAGCATGAAAATGATGACAGGTTCTCTGTAAAACGTAATGTTCTGACTGCTTGCAGCCACCACTAGAGGGAGCTTATAAGCTTACTGCATACTGGACTCAATAATAAAATAAGCTCCCCTGCTCCCTCTAGTGGTGACTGCAGGAAGCCTAAGCATTGTGCCTATGCTGCATCAGTGCAGTGGATTGCAGCTCTGTGATGGAAAATCGATCGGACCCGTATATTCTGTGAATTGTTCTGCTCACACAAATGCAGTTGTTCCCTATGTATTGGAGGACATCCTCTTGTAAACTAGGAGAAGCAGGTCTTTCTGGTTGTTGGCCATTTGTGAATCTTCAGAAATTGCGGTATTGCTTACTTGTTTTGCCTTAGTAGCCCCTCTCCTTCCAGCTGCAGTCTACCTGTGCTCACCACTGCTTTCTGACGGACGCCACCATCATTACTGTAGTCGCTGAAGCAGAAGTGCCAACAATGGGAGGCAACCTTTTTCGAACGGAGATGCCCTTTAAAGGGGAATTCCTCACATATTATGTAAGAGGCCTTTCAGCAGACAGAAATAAATGCAAGGAGATAAAAATAGCAGCTTCTCTCTCAGCGCTTTAGATTACTGCAGGGATCTGGGAACAGGCGTATTTAGAGATCTCCATGTAGATTAAGCTGACTTTTACCTACCACCCTTTGGCGGGTTCTGTCACTTTAACACCTCTTACCATAGAATGCAGCACGTTCCCTAGAGAGACAAACAGATATTGATCTTTAATGGAATGTGTCCCTTTTATTTTTATTATAAAACCAGTTTTTTATACCTTTTTCTGTCTAAGCTGTTTTTATAGTTTGATATTTTAGACTTTTTAGTGAATATTTTACATTTTCTAGATCTTTATCGGTCATCTTCTCATCACACAAAGGATTACAATGAGAACACACACAAACACCACAATTCACAAAAACTGATGATGACCGCCTATCTCCTGCCCATCCCTGCACAATGACCGCTGCTTAGCTCACAGAGCATGCCCACAACACTATCCCATAGAAGTCAATTTCTCATCCCCAGTTTACAGGTTCTTATGGCCCATGTGGCTGCTTTGAAATACCTCTAAATACTATTACTGTAGCTTAGCCAAGATGGCCACCCCATAATCAAGTACAGGAAATAGAAAAAAAAATCTACAAACCAAATATAAGTACTAGTATCTGTTTTTAATTAATAAAAAAATTTGAAATGAAACATGCCCATTAAACTGGGTGTCACTACAAAGGGTATTTCCAGGATTCTGATATTGATAGCTTATCCTCGGCATAGGCCATCAATATCAGAACAGTGGGGTCCAACACCCCGCCAATCAGCTGTTACCTTGTAGCTCTGGTGCTGGAAGTCGGTGCCAAAATTACACAGCTGCATCCATTGTGTAGTGAAGTGTTTCCCAACCAGTGTGCCTCCAGCTGTTGCAAAACTACAGCCAAAGGCTGTCCAGGCATGCTGGGAGTTGTAGTTTTGCAACAGCTGGAGGCACACTGGTTGGGAAACACTGGTGTAGTGGATGGCGCTGGTCACTGCAGTGCTGCTCCCAATCGCTTTAGTGCTGCAGTTACCAGCACCATCCACTACACGGTGCATGGCGCTGTGTAGTTCTGGTGCCGACTTCCGGAGAAGCTGATCAAGTGGATTCAGGGTGTTTACCCCCTCTGATCTGATATTGATGGCCTATTCTACAGATGTCCCATTCTGTAGTAGCTCCAGTAGTACTATACAGGTCCTTCTAAAAAAAATTAGCATATTGTGATAAAGTTCATTATTTTCTGTAATGTACTGATAAACATTAGACTTTCATATATTTTAGATTCATTACACACAACTGAAGTAGTTCAAGCCTTTTATTGTTTTAATATTGATGATTTTGGCATACAGCTCATGAAAACCCAAATTTCCTATCTAAAAAAATTTGCATATTTCATCCGACCAATAAAAGAAAAGTGTTTTTAATACAAAAAAAAAGTCAAGCTTCACATAATTATGCTCAGTTCTGCACTCAATACTTGGTCGGGAATCCTTTTGCAGAAATGGCTGCTTCAATGCGGCGTGGCATGGAGGCAATCAGCCTGTGGCACTGCTGAGGTGTTATGGAGGCCCAGGATGCTTCGATAGCGGCCTTAAGCTCATCCAGAGTGTTGGGTCTTGCGTCTCTCAACTTTCTCTTCCCAATATCCCACAGATTCTCTATGGGGTTCAGGTCAGGAGAGTTGGCAGGCCAATTGAGCCCAGTAATACCATGGTCAGTAAACCATTTACCAGTGGTTTTGGCACTGTGAGCAGGTGCCAGGTCGTGCTGAAAAATGACATCTTCATCTCCATAAAGCTTTTCAGCAGATGGAACCATGAAGTGCTCCAAAATCTCCTGATAGCTAGCTGCATTGACCCTGCCCTTGATAAAACACAGTGGACCAACACCAGCAGCTGACATAGCGCCCCAGACCATCACTGACTGTGGGTACTTGACACTGGACTTCAGGCATTTTGGCATTTCCCTCTCCCCAGTCTTCCTCCCGACTCTGGCACCTTGATTTCCGAATGACATGCAAAATTAGCTTTCATCCGAAAAAAGTACTTTGGACCACTGAGCAACGGTCCAGTGCTGCTTCTCTGTAGCCCAGGTCAGGCGCTTCTGCCGCTGTTTCTGGTTCAAAAGTGGCTTGACCTGGGGAATGCGGCACCTGTAGCCCATTTCCTGCACACGCCTGTACACGGTGGCTCTGGATGTTTCTACTCCAGACTCAGTCCACTGCTTCCGCAGGTCCCCCAAGGTCTGGAATCGGTCCTTCTCCACAATCTTCCTCAGGGTCCGGTCACCTCTTCTCGTTGTGCAGCGTTTTCTGCCACACTTTCTCCTTCCCACAGACTTCCCACTGAGGTGCCTTGATACAGCACTCTGGGAACAGCCTATTTGTTCAGAAATTTCTTTCTGTGTCTTACCCTCTTGCTTGAGGGTGTCAATGATGGCCTTCTGGACAGCAGTCAGGTCGGCAGTCTTACCCATGATTGCGGTTTTGAGTAATGAACCAGGCTGGGAGTTTTTAAAAGCCTCAGGAATCTTTTGCAGGTGTTTAGAGTTAATTAGTTGATTCAGATGATTAGGTTAATAGCTCGTTTAGAGAACCTTTTCATGATATGCTAATTTTTTTAGATAGGAAATTAGGGTTTTCATGAGCTGTATGCCAAAATCATCAATATTAAAACAATAAAAGGCTTGAACTACTTCAGTTGGTGTGTAATGAATCTAAAATATATGAAAGTCTAATGTTTATCAGTACATTACAGAAACTAATGAACTTTATCACAATATGCTAATTTTTTAAGAAGGACCTGTATATGTCTACATATACAGGCCTTCATTGCACAGTGGAGTTTTTCGTGCCTTGGGGTAAGGTATATATCAAACTGGTGTAAAATGAAAAGTGGAGCAGTTGCTCATAGGAACCAATCAGGATTTAGTTTTCATATTTTCCCCTTAAAGGGGTTTCCCAGGAATAATCATTAACTGAAGGCCCCTAGCCTGCACTGCCTACTGAAAGATTCACAGCTGCAGCCACATACATGACCATGTCCGTGCCGCGGCCTGGAGAAAACAAGCCAGGGGCTGGAAGATGGAGGAACGGGAGCCAGCAGACAGGACTGGGGGAAATTGGGTAATGACACAGGATAGGGGCCTTTAATTAATTATTCCCGGAAAGAACCCTTTAAAGGGTTATTTCCATTTGAGGTGCTGAAGCAACATAGCTTATTGTGCTGTTATATATACATAGTGTGTTGTACTGGTTTCTGTAACTCCTATTCACTGTCCTCGGAACTCAGCTGTTTCTGTAGTTCTGACCACCCCTCGCGGCTGCGACCATGTGGGGGGTGGAGCCCAAGGAGGCGTGTTCTAGAGATAGGTGCCAATCCCAGAGGTAGCTGTGTAGGGGCTTGACTTTTGCAGGATAAGATGTGTTTTTGTTTGTTTTTTTAATACAACTATTTTGCATATAATGTGTGGTTTAACTTTCAAATCAGAATCTGGAATCTGATCGGTCGACATGGACAACTGCTCTTCTTTGGCTTTGCGCCGATTTCATGTCATATTTCAAGTCTTGTTGAAAATTGGAGTTTAACTCATAGAGAGCCACTTCCACAAGGTGGCGCTAGTGAGATGGTTCATTCGTTTGGAGATACCTCTTTGCATATTCCTTTCCCATGTAGCGCTGCTTATAAGTCTCCTTACAGGACTTTAAGGAGATCCAGCACCCTGCCTACACTGGTTTTGATAAAACTTAAAGGCTAATTACACCTTTTGGAGGCAATTTTTTTTTTATGATTGCAATTAACTTATTTTTGGCTAAAAATCATATTTTCAATTTGCTTTTATTAAAAATATTGATCCATTATTTCACAAAGGGTTAACTGTTTAACTGTGTGAATGGTACTTTCACTTTCACTTTGTGCTGGTTATCGAATAAACCTCATTTCTAAACTACTGAGAGGTCATAAACACTTATGTAATCCACATTCTTATCAGTAAGATAAGAATTTAGCTTTAATGAGTGTTTATAAATTCAGAGAGCAGAGATAAGGAGTCCGTCTGCTCCTCAGATAACGGAAAAGACAGTCTGCTAGTAGAGCATCTCAGCTCTGTACAGGAAAAAGGGTTCCATATTGTTAACAAAAAGCAATTGAAAAAAGTATTTTTAACTCTAAATAAGTACAATGCAATAATAAAATAAAAATTGCCCCCAAAGGTGTACATAGCCTTTATGACCTGTTCACAAGGGAGAGATTCACCGCAAATTCTGCATTGAAAATCTGCAGCAAACTGCAGTGCAATGTAAGCTAATGAGAGTCTAACCATCACATGCCCTCTATGCAGAAAAGGGCTCCTTCAGCTACAGAAATTAATGATCAAATTTGCATCCATACGGCAGTGGCTTTTTTCCCAAAGCAAATCTGTATGATGTGAACATAGCTTTAGGATACAATGTTGACTTTAAAATAAATTAAAATATAAATTTTAAAAAAGTGGCACGGTGTGAACCTGGTCTAATAGAGTCCATGAAAACTCTTATAGAATATACCTTGCATTTTTTAGACTTTTTTTACTGTCTGCTCCTTAGGTGTCCCTCACACAGGATCACTGATGCGCTATGCACTGTTTGTTACATTAGTTTTTGTTTGGAGGACTGGTGTACTTATGCTGTATTTGTCGGTGAACCAACATTTTTTTTGCCAAAGTCAGCACAATGTATGTTATAGATGTGGGAACCTGTGGGCACGACATGCACTGCGATGCTGCCCTTGGTCGCGACTTACATCACGTGAGTCTCTTTTGTAAAGCTACAAAACATGGAGTGATTGTTAATAAAGAAGTATGGTATGTTTTTTTTTTTATTTACCCACGAGTTCTGCTGTTTTGTGTACCTGTATTTTGGGGAAAGCTACGCTGCTTAATTTAATAACTTAAAGGGGTATCTCTCCAATTTAAAGGCTATCTACACCTTTGGGGGCAGTTTTTTTTTATTATTGCATTGTGCTCATTTTGAGCTAAAAATCCTTTTTTTTTTTTGTCTTTATTACAAATATGGAGCCCTTTTTTCTGTTCTCTGACATTATAAACACTCATTATAGCTCAGTAAATATCTTAATATCTTCACAAAGTGAAATTAAAAAGTATGATTCCCATAGCTAGACAAACAGTTAACCCTTTGTGACAGAGCGGCTCAATATTTTTAACAAAGACCAATTGAAAAAATTAGTTTTTAGTCCAAAATGAGTAAAATGAAAACATTTGCCTTCAAAGGTGTACATAGCCTTTAAAACAGTTTTTTTTTTTTTTTTTTTTAACTTTTCATAAAAATCGCTAGGCTGGCACCGAAGGGAAGGGAGCAGGGAAGCTACTGAGCATGTCAGTCCACCACAGAATGCAGAAGAAAGTGAATCAGAAGGAGGTGCTACTGGAGTGGAAAGTGTAATGCACATAAAAAAAAAATATATATATATATATATATATATATATATATATATTGCATGTATATTGAAATTATATTTCATTTTAAATGTTCTATTCATTGCATAGAAATACTTTAGATAACCCCTTAAAGGGTGGTGTCATGGACAGCAGTTTTTTTGAGCCAAAGTCAGAAGCAGAGATGTCAACCTGAGAGCTTTTCACAGGGCGATACTTGCACAAAGAGTGGCAGCAAAAATGGAAGTGGCCTTTTTTGAGCATCAGAACTAAGCTGATTATGTAATTATAGCACAGGCCAAAAAAAGGCACAATACAGATACAATTTGCATAGCCAGATTAGCCATTGATATATACAGTTGCACGAAAAAGTATGTGAACCCTTTGGAATGATATGGATTTCTGCACAAATTGGTCATAAAATGTGATCTGATCTTCATCTAAGTCACAACAATAGACAATCACAGTCTGCCTAAACTAATAGCACACAAAGAATTAAATGCTACCATGTTTTTATTGAACACACCATGTAAACATTCACAGTGCAGGTGGAAAAAGTATGTGAACCCCTAGACTAATGACATCTGCAAGAGCTAATTGGAGTGAGGTGTCAGCCAACTGGAGTCCAATCAATGAGATGAGATTGGAGGTGTTGGTTACAGCTGCCCTGACCTGTAAAAAAACACACCCCAGTTTTGGGATTTGCTTTTCACAAGAAGCATGTGGTATCATGATGGCATCAAGCTGCCTGCATCTAAAACAAAAACACCTAATCGCTGGGCAGGTAAGTTATGGTTCCTTTGTCTCACCAGCACTGTGAGTGAATTGACTCAAAGACCAGGTGCCCAGAAGAGGGGGCCCAAAACCCTGGCGACACCTGGGAAAACAGGGAGAGTTGTCAGGTCTGCATCTTCCAGGACTATGGCTTGTCTTCTAGTGACAGCTTTAGCCTTAAAGGGGTTCTGCACCTTCATTTAACTGATGATCTATCCTCTGGATAGATCATCAGCTTCTGATCGGCGGGAGTCTGACACCCGGGACCTCCACCGATCAGCTGTTTGAGAAGGCAGCGCCGCTGCCTTCTCACTATTTACCGCCGGGCCGCCCACTGACGTCACGACTTGTATCAACTAGAGTGGGCGTGGTTAAGCTCTGTTCACTTGAATGGAGCTTAGCCGCGCCCACTCTAGTTGATACAAGTCGTGATGTCAGTGGGCGGGCGGCCCGGCGGTAAACAGATAGAAGGCCGCGGCGCTGCTGGAGCGCTGCTGCTTTCTCAAACAGCTGATCAAACAGGGGGTCCCGGGTGTCAGACCCCCGCCGATCAGAAGCTGATGATCTATCCAGAGGTCTGTTGTTCACTGACCTGATGGCTTTTTCTGTACAATTACTACAATACCAAATTTCTATAGTTTTTATTTTACTTTGTGTCGCAATATTATGACACCCTTAATTTATTATATTTTCATCTACAGAGACGTGTAAGTTGTTAATTTTTGCAGGAAAAGCTGTAATTTTTATTTGTGCTATTTTGTGGTACATATGACTTTTGATCACTTTCTTTTGATTCTTTTTTTTGGGTGCAAGGTGGCCAAAAAATGGCAAATTCTGCATTTTACTTTCTTCTATTGCAACATTCTCTGTGCAGAAAAAATATTATTAGGTCTGCAGTTTGTGCTCAATGCCCTCCTTCTGTCCCTTGTGGGTGTGACTGCCTGCCACCTACCATGCTATCTGGCGTCCTCTCATGTTGCTGCCTCCATCATCCTGCCTAATATCCGCCCATCCAGGTTGTTAAAGGTCCAGTATGTGTGTTCATTGAACCTTCCCCAGCGAATGGCTCAGATAGTCCTGGGGTATATAAAGCACTGTCTTCAGGCAGAGGATGCCGGAGCTTTGAGGCTCACTGTGACCAGCAAAAGTGTTTGGAAGACTTGTGCATCAGCGATGCTCTTGCATTATTCCTGCGTTATCCACTCTGTGTGCCCATCCTGTCTGTGTGCTCCTGACCTTTCAGTTTAGCTTTGAGTTCAAGTCCATGTTTAGGTTCTCCCAGTCTGTCCTGTCTGCCTTGTTCCTGCATCCACCACTACCCTGCCAGTGCTCCTAGTGTATCCTCTTCAATGTTGCCAAATACCTGTTTCACACGGTCAGTATTGACTGTGTGAAAGAGGCTTTAGAGACTGTCCAGACTGCTTCGGCGATTGTGGCGCGGTTTTCCCGCGTCTAATCCATCCAGTCTAGTTTCCTACAGTCAAGTTCTGCCAAATAAACACCTGATCACTGTACCTAAAGGGACGATTTGTATTGGTTCACATCAGACATGATATAAAAGGAATATAAAATAACACCATACAATAGTAGCTCATATAACATCTGATTTATTAGAAAAAATAGAAATTTTGCTTTACATAATATTTAGACGTAAAATAAAAAAATTTCTCCAATAAAACATCAAGCTGCTTTATAAATATGAAGAATCGGCTGAAAACACACAACGGCTATTTACATGTCCGAGCGCTCAGTCTGGTGTATGCCACTAAGGAGACGCAGCACATATCACCGTATGTAGCCCTCCAAAAAGGACTAAGATTACAGGAGAACAAGCTCCAAAAATTCCTGAATATGCGAATATCATCGTTACAGAGCATCTTCACCTGTAGAAGTCTACTAATATGTGGTCTAATACAGGGATGGGCAAACTGCCGCTCTCCAGCTCTTGTAAAACTACAAATCCCATCATGCCCTGCTGATACCTGTAGGCAGACTGGGCATACTGGGAGTTGTAGTTTTACAACAGCTGGAGAGCCGCAGTTTGCCCATCCCTGGTCTAATACATTCTGTGTTACATCTGGGAAAGCTGGGTGACAACCAACAGTCCAGTAATTGCAGCTTCCACAGGGTGGTCACTCAGCTTCCCCAGATACCGTAATGTCAAATCAAGTATTCCTTATTCGTATATAACTAGAAAGTCCTGTCTTTAAGTATCCAAGAAAAGGAGGATGACAACCCCAGTGAGACCTGTACTAACAGCCATATTGGTTGTCATCCAGCTGACGAGGACATATATACAGGTGATTGCTCTGACTTTAGGTGGAGTTTACACAGATAAATACCGAAATATTTCATAATATAAAGAGGACCTGTCATCTCTCCTGACCTGTCTGTTCTAGTAAATATTATATAATTCGGGATTATAATGACTTATAACTCTGCATTCTATTGTTCCTTTGTTATTCATCCTAGAAATGTACGTGTAAATTGACAACTCAGTGGAGGATGTGTCGCTACACAGTCTGACACTGTCCAATCAGTGCTAACACTATCACGCTGTGCGAGGACACATCCCTTGGACAAGGGGAAGGGTAGCACTCAGTTGTCACTGTAGTCATACATTTCCAGGAGGAATAGCAGAGGAATAACATAATGCAGAGTTTGAAAACAAGATATATTCATAGGCTCCAAAATTGTTATATATATTTTTTGGGCTGAAATTTACTAAAACAGACATCTGAGGAAAGGTGTTATATCCTCTTTAAATCTTTGTCACACAATCGAAAGTCTATTGTGTGTTTTCAGCAGCCAGGTAGCAATCCAGACATTCTTAATATTTAGCAACAATATACAATAATTTACAGTATTTACAGGCAACAAGAACAGTCCATAAATCACTAATCTTATAAAACATTGTATAAAAGTGTCATAATAAAAAAAAATACACAATAAAATGTTCAGTAGGCTCTTCAAGATCAGAGAGCCGATCTTTTCCCTCTGTAGCGGTATTATTTCTTATCCCATCATCCAATATTTTCTGCAGCCTAAGGCCTCTTGCACACAAACGTTGTGTGCCCGTGGCCGTATTGCGGCCCGCATACGGCGGGTCTGCAATACACGGGCACCGGCCTATGTGCACCCCGCATCACAGATGCGGACCCATTCACTTGAATGGGTCCGCAATCATGGAGATACGGAACCACTACGTAGTGCTTCCATGGTGTTAATGTCCGTGCATCTGCACCACAAAAAAAATAGAACTTGTTTTTTTTTTTTGCGTTGCGGACGGATCACGGACCCATTCAAGTTGAATGGGTCTCAATCCGTCCCAGCCTCCGCACGGATGTTGCCCATGCATTGGGGACTGCAAATTGCGGTCCCCAATGCACAGAACGGATGCACAATGTTCATGTGCAAGAGGCCTAAGAAGGACAGACCTAAAACAAGTCTGTGCAGCATGGAGGGGCACTGTACTGTACGGCAGGTGCAACTTCTGTCACCACTATAGCACATGACGCCATAGGTAATAAAAGTGATGGTGCAAAGGAAACGAGACATCCTGCGGAACATACAGGGCAGTGAGAAAATAAGTAACTGCTGAGTCTGCAAAGGTGTGAAATAATAATCACACCACAAGGGTGCAAATACTGCTGCGAAGATCGACCTTAAAGTCCCATAATAAGTAAAAACTAATATCTTCTCGGGCTGGGGAACTTGGCGTTGTCAATCTGGAGAAGGCTGGTGTCCCGGGGACAGTTATTATGACAGACGCATGTGTTAATGAACATCACTGGTTTCTTCATTATTCTGTAATTAGGACAGAGGAACTCCACCTGGGCAGTCCTAGTGCTGTGGGGGGTGCAGCATCGCCCATCAGTGCATCCACCACAGAATTTGGGTTTGTAGCTGTGTACACTGACACAGTTGTCATATTGAAAATGGATGGCTTTCTCGGATTTCTTCACTCTCACGCATCTTTTCCCCTTCTGAAGAGAAAGAAAGAATAAAAACTTGAACACACAGGATACTTTCACAATGCATGTATAAAATAGATCACTATATACGTCAGTATGATAAAGCTGACAATCTAAGCTTTAAAACAAGACAGGGATTGTAGGACTAAGGCTACTTTCACGCTTGCGTTGTTGTTTTCCAGTATTGAGATCCGGCAGAGGATCTAAATACCGTAAAAAAACAATTCCATTTTGTCCCCATGCATTCTGAATGGAAAGAGATCTGTTCACCCATTGACTTTCAATGTATTTAGTGACGGATCCGTTTTTTTCCATTTTGATTTCACACAACCGCATCCTACGGAAAGGATGCATCCTGATGTGCAAAATCAAAACGGATCTGTTTAATTGCGGTATTGAGATCCTCTGCCGGATCTCAATACCGGAATTACAAACGCAAGTGTGAAAATAGCCAGAGATAGAGCCTATAGCAGTGATGGCTAACCTCCGGCACACCAGCTGTGGTGAAACTACGACTCCCAGCATGCTCCATTGATTTCTATGGAGTCCTGAGAACAGCCAAGCAAGTGTACATCTTGGGAGTTGTACTTTTACCACAGCTGAAGTGTCGGAGGTCAGCCATCACAGGCCTATAGAAACCGGTCGGGAGTAAAAGCTGCAGGTATATGAAGCTCTCACTTCACCTGGATGTATTTCAGGCTGATATCTCTAGCTGCTATGCAGCCTGAGCTACAACCATCAGCAGCAAGGACGTACGAGATATGTCCTTGGTTACTGAAGTTCTTCCTAGCCATATCTCATATCATGGAGAGGACAAAAAGATCTGAGCTTTATCCATCTCATGTCAAGGTGAATACATGAATAGATACCTTTTCTATGAGTCCCTCGGTCTCTTCATCACATGGTCGCACCATACACAGGCGGATCTGTTTCTGCATTTCACAGCGGCGATTACGATTCGTCACCCTGTATGAGTGTCCCATGCCACACGTCTTAGAGCACGCGCTCCACTCTGTCGTCTGCTCTATACAGTTGGCGCCCATATCTACTCCAAACGTGGCCTCAGGTCTATAAGCTGAACCAATACCAAAAATTATTATTGTAATTATTAGAATAATTATTATTATGTTTGATATCAGGAATGTGCAATTTTCTGTGACCACTGTTTTATGACGTTAGTAATGTGAAAGTCCCATCGCAGCGAATGGAGCCGCGCATGTGCACTGCTATAAGACCCTGAAAAATACCCAAGCCGGTTCCTAGCGTCCTATAGCAATGAATGGAGAATAAGCTAGGCATGTGCAACCACCGCTCCATTCACTGCTATGAGACCTCCGAAAATACAGTATCTGAACTATCACTCAGCACTTTTTGGAAGTTCCATAGCAGTGAATGGGGAATGACTGTGGCTGTGTGGTTTGCTTTTAATTCACTTTGGGGCCCCGTTCTTGATGTAGGAGCTGTACCTATCATATATTAAGAGCATAGTCTATTAATATGCCATAACTGTCCCTACAACTTTTCCTTTTTTTGTAAGTGTCCTGTAGGACAAATCATCCAAAAATGTGCTCACAACCAGGACCACCCACAGAATTTCTCAGTTCCCTGACTTATATCTTACCAGCCATAGCGAAGCCTCCGAAGGCCACTTCTTCTTTCGAGTCGCACACCCACTTCTCACAGCATTCCCCGGGGACGGTTACTTTTCTTGGGAAGGGACAATCAGGCCCTGGGAGCTGTAGGTCCAGGTTACATCTAGGAACACATCCAATCTGTCCATCCTGACATCTACAGTGGTATTTGCAGCTCGGTTGGAAGCTTTCGCCGTTGTTGTACAGGGCCCCGTTGAACATGCATTTACCTCCTTCCAGCGCTAATGTGAGAAGATGATAAAAAGAATTACCGACCTGATGGAGAAAAACAGCAGCACGTCTACCCCTGTAATTTATAAGAGAGCACTAAGCTGAGGGGACTAATAAAAGCTGAGTCTCCTGGAAACCATGACTTATACTCAAGAGCTGCATTCAAAATTCTGCTGGCTGGTAACTGGTTAAGGCAGTTATAGGATATACAGATGTATAGTGGCCATATCTCCCACAATGCATCACAGCAGAACACTCTCGGCACGAACACTAATAGGGGATAGATATTAGATAGATAAGTGGGGTCCAACTGCTGGGACCCCCACTGAACACATAACAGCAGCTGTGAGATGTGCGTTCATGCCATCAAGTGGGAAGCAAGCAGAGATGTCGGTGCAGCTCTGGATGTGAATGGAGTCCTAAATGGGTGTACCCAATGTACCAAGTGAGAAGACACAATAATGGAGGCCTAGTAAAGACTAAGCCATGGGTGCCAATGGGCAATAATACATATATATTTTTTATTGCATAGATATAACACTGTAGCGCCAGCCCTTTGCTGTTTTCCGCCCTGCACTTACCCCTGCATATGCCCACGTCACTCTGTGGCTCTGCACTGAAGTCACAGTACAAGCCCAGGTCCTCTTGACATGGCAGCACCTCAGAGCAGATCTCTTCTTGCTGCCTGGCACACACTGGACAGCAGGCACAGCCGTCAAGCACAACTGGCACATCGGGAGCACAGTTTGGCGGCTCCTCTGGGCACGTTCCACACTGTGCTGGGCATTTCTGACAGACCACCTGCAAGAAAAAGAGAGAGAATTTACATACAGGGTTCAACATCTACATGCCAACATATATGTGTAGAAATATGACGCGCTCCCCTAGGCCAATGCAGCACAGGGAGGCAGCGCTCTCCTGGATTCCAGGCTGATTGGCGTTGGCACACTGATACATGGTAGCAAGCAACAGCTGTGTGAAAGTAAAGCCTACTGCACACAACTGCATTTTTGGTTATCCGTGTCTCATTTCTATGGGTCCGCCAAAAAAAAGGATGCCTCTGTGCGTCCGGGCCACAAATGATAGAAGCTGCCCTATTCTTGCCCGTTTTATGGACATGAATAGGCTTTTTTTTTTACAAAGGTTTCCTGTGAAACCTCGATTTGCGGATCGCAAAACGGATATAGTCGTGTTCAGGAGGCCCTAAACTTTATCTTCAGGGTGCTATTACACGTGCAGCACCTGGGACTACACTTTTGTTTCCGGTGCCAAGGTGCCAACTAGCGGGAACTGCAGTGTGGTATAAGTAATAGCCCTGTTGGGGTAAAAAACACATGTGGTGACAACTTCACACAGGCAAAAACCTGCCTGCCCATGGGAGCCAATGGCCACTCTATTTTGAATGCAATACCTCAGTTTTATTCAAAATGTATTCTGTCATTGTCATGTGTTTGCTGCAATATGTGTAAAGGCTCTATAACACAGGGAGTTATCAAAATTAGTGTAAAGTAGAACTGGCTTAGTTGCCCATAGCAACCAATCAGATTCCGCCTTACATTTTTTTCAGAGTTACTTTGGAAAATGAAAGGTGGAATCTGATTGGTTGCTATGGACAACTAAGCCAGTTTTCCTTCACACCAGTTTTGATAAATCTCTCCCACAGTTTACTGCTAATTGCAGATTATTCGTAGCAAGGACATGCGGTAAAACCACATGCATTTTTTTCTGATGAGGTTTTTCCAGTGGCTCCTCAAAAAGGCTGCATGAAAGCCCAGCCTCACAGTTTGAAAATAATAAATAAATGTCTCGTTCTCTGACAGCAAGTAGAGTTCTTAAAAAATGAACTATAATGGAACACAAAGGGGGGTAAGATTCAGGACAACTGTGTAAAAGAAGAAACTGCCGTAGTTGTCCATAGCGACCAATGACAGCTAAGCTTTCATTTGTCACCAGTACAATAAGAAATGAAAGCTGTGTTGTGATTGGTTGCTATGAGCAACAAAGACAGTAGATCTTTTAGACCGTTTTATAAATCTCTCCCATAGTATTAGTACATTTCAATGATTAAGCTGTGGTAGAGGGAAGTCTGAATACTCTGCATAATTATGTACTTATGGACCCCAAATATACACCCTGATATAAGACAATAGAGTGAAAAACTAAAAAATAACTAAAATAGACAAAAAAATCTGAAAATGAATTAAACTATTAAAATAGCCCCCTGTTCAGTCCTGTGATGCACATAGACTGCAGCATACAATGACTTACTGTGTGAAGGACCAGGAATGTGCACAGGGCAGGCAGCAGGCTGCGTCCACACATCATCATGTCCCAGGAGCAGAGATTTGCAGATTTCCTGCTTCAGAGGATTAGAATTCTGTGTTCTTCATTCGCCTTCGCCCTGCTCTTATATAGGGCACTGCTACGGCCGGTGCCATCCTATTGGTTGCGCTTCTTGGGATGGGCGATGACGATTCCCAAATACTTTCCTCCCACTGCCTTTCCCTACGGAATCCCTGCGTTATGGACACTAGATGGCAATGTAATCGTTTTCCGAAGGAAAGAAAAGACATGTAATTCTTGTGAGAAGGAATGTGTTTTCCATCCCACTCATGGAACTGATTTGTGTCAGAGGAGCCGATTACTCATCTGCGCCTGAGGAATGTCTCCTATAACCACATCTCAAGACGTCTCGCATAGTCTGAAGGGACGTGCGGGCGCAATCTAATGTACTCCCTGTTAGGGATGAGCGAATTGACTTCCGATGAAACATCCGAACTCGATTTCCATAAAACTTAATTCTAAAACTGTACGGAGCAGGAGCTCCGTACAGTATTAGAATGTATTGGCTCCGATGAGACCGAGCCCATACATTGGAACCAAACCCAAGTTCGGGAAATGGTTTTTTACAGTACAAAATAATTTATAAAGTCATTATCCAAAGTCTTGCGAGACTTCGCAAAGCAATAACTTCGGCTCATCGGAGCCAATACATTCTAATACTGTACGGAGCTCCTGCCCTGTTCAGTATTAGAACAAAGTTTTATGTGAATCGACTTCTCCCCGTGGTGGCTGATACTTTTATGTAAGAGCATTCTGCCTTATGACCAGGAAAATGTCCTCATTTTAAAGGAAACTGGTCATGTTGAACATGGTATCTGAGGTGCAGGCAGCAGGTTACAGAGTAGGAGGAGCAGAGCAGATTGATATATAGATTTATGAGAAAAGATTCAGTAAAACTTGTATTTCATTCATTTAAATTACTGCTCATTCTTGACTTTGAAGTCCATGAGACGGTCCTATCAGTGATTGACAGCCTTCCCTCTATGAGGAGGTGGTCCTATCAGTGACTGACAACCTTCCCTCTATGAGGAGGAGGTCCTATCAGTGAGTGACAGCCTTCCCTCTAGGAGGAGGAGGTCCTATCAGTGATTGACAGCCTTCCCTCTATGAGGAGGAGGTCCTATCAGTGAGTGACAGCCTTCCCTCTATGAGGAGGTGGTCCTATCAATGATTGACAGCCTTCCCTCTATGAGGAGGAGGTCCTATCAGTGATTGACAGCCTTCCCTCTGAGGAGGAGGTCCTATCAGTGATTGACAGCCTTCCCTCTATGGGGAGGCGGTCCTATCAGTGATTGACAGCCTTCCCTCTGAGGAGGAGGTCCTATCAGTGATTGACAGCCTTCCCTCTATGAGGAGGCGGTCCTATCAGTGACTGACAGCCTTCCCTCTATGAGGAGGCGGTCCTATCAGTGATTGACAGCCTTCCCTCTATGAGGAGGAGGTCCTATCAGTGATTGACAGCCTTCTCTCTATGAGGAGGAGGTCCTATCAGTGAGTGACAGCCTTCCCTCTATGAGGAGGAGGTCCTATCAGTGATTGACAGCCTTCTCTCTATGAGGAGGCGGTCCTATCAGTGAGTGACAGCCTTCCCTCTATGAGGTAGAGGTCCTATCAGTGATTGACAGCCTTCTCTCTATGAGGAGGAGTCCTATCAGTGAGTGACAGCCTTCCCTCTGAGGTGGAGGTCCTATCAGTGAGTGACAGCCTTCTCTCTATGAGGATGTGGTCCTATCAGTGATTGACAGTGATGGACTTCAAAGCCAAGAATGAGCAGGAATTGACATGAATCAAATGCAAGTTTTGCTGAATCTTTTCCCACAAAACTATATATCAATCTGCTCAGCTCATCCAGCTCTTTAACATGCTGCCTACAAATTAGGCTACTTTCACACTAGCGTTTTTTGCGGATCCGTCATGGATCTGCAAAAACGCTTTCGTTACAATAATCCAACCGCATGCATCCATCATGAACGGATCCGTTTGTATTATGTTTTCTATAGCCGTGAAAATGGATCCGTCCCCCATTGACTTTCAATGGTGTTCAAGACGGATCCGTTTTCTATTGTGCCAGATTGTGTCAGAGAAAACTGATCCATCCCCTTTGACTTACATTGTGTGCCAGGACGGATCCGTTTGGCTCCGCTTCGTCAGGCGGACAGCAAAAAGCTGCAAGCAGCTTTTTGGTGTCTGCCTTCAGAGCAGAATGGTGACTGAACGGAGGCAAACTGTTGCATTCTGAGCGGATCCTTTTCCATTCAGAATGCATTAGGGCAAAACTGATCCGTTTTGGACCGCTTCTGAGAGCCCCGAATAGATCTCACGAACGGAAAGCCAAAACGCTAATATGAAAGTAGCCTTACTTTGCAATTTCATGCTGACAAGGATATTAAGGATATTAAACATTGGGTAATAATGGTCCATCTACTGTGCAGGTCCATCTAATCTGCTGGTCCATACAAGTCAATTACTGTAAAAGTCTGCTCCATCAGGTCTGCAGGTTCATCTAATGTGCATGTACAGTTGTGGCAAAAAGTTTTGAGAATTAGATGAATATTGGAAATTGGAAAAGTTGCTGCTTAAGTTTTTATAATAGCAATTTGCATATACTCCAGAATGTTATGAAGAGTGATCAGATGAATTGCATAGTCCTTCTTTGCCATGAAAATTAACTTAATCCCAAAAAAACTTTCCACTGCATTTCATTGCTGTCATTAAAGGACCTGCTGAGATCATTTCAGTAATAGTCTTGTTAACTCAGGTGAGAATGTTGACGAGCACAAGGCTGGAGATCATTATGTCAGGCTGATTGGGTTAAAATGGCAGACTTGACCTGTTAAAAGGAGGGTGATGCTTGAAATCATTGTTCTTCCATTGTTAACCATGGTGACCTGCAAAGAAACGCGTGCAGCCATCATTGCGTTGCATAAAAATGGCTTCACAGGCAAGGATATTGTGGCTACTAAGATTGCACCTCAATCAACAATTTATAGGATCATCAAGAACTTCAAGGAAAGAGGTTCAATTCTGGTTAAGAAGGCTTCAGGGCGTCCAAGAAAGTCCAGCAAGCGCCAGGATCGTCTCCTAAAGAGGATTCAGCTGCGGGATCGGAGTGCCACCAGTGCAGAGCTTGTTTAGGAATGGCAGCAGGCAGGTGTGAGCGCAGCTGCACGCACAGTGAGGCGAAGACTTTTGGAAGATGGCCTGGTGTCAAGAAGGGCAGCAAAAAAGCCACTTCTCTCAAAAAAAACCATTAGGGACAGATTGATCTTCTGCAGAAAATATGGTGAACGGACTGCTGAGGACTGGGGCAAAGTCATATTCTCCGATGAAGCCTCTTTCCAATTGTTTGGGGCATCAGGAAAAAGGCTTGTCCGGAGAAGAAAAGGTGAGCGCTACCATTTGTCCTGTGTCATGCCAACAGTAAAGCATCCTGAGACCATTCATGTGTGGGGTTGCTTCTTATCCAAGGGAGTGGGCTCACTCACAATTTTGCCCCAAAACACAGCCATGAATGAAGAATGGTACCAAAACACCCTCCAACAGCAACTTCTTCCAACAATCCAACAACAGTTTGGTGAAGAACAATGCATTTTCCAGCACGATGGAGCACCGTGCCATAAGGCAAAAGTGATAACTAAGTGGCTCGGGGACCAAAACGTTGACATTTTTGGTCCATGGCCTGGAAACTCCCCAGATCTTAATCCCATTGAGAACTTGTGGTCAATCCTCAAGTGGCGGGTGGACAAACAAAAACCCACTAATTCTGACAAACTCCAAGAAGTGATTATGAAAGAATGGGTTGCAACTTGCTATCAGTCAGGAATTGGCCCAGAAGTTGATTGAGAGCATGCCCAGTCGAATTGCAGAGGTCCTGAAAAAGAAGGGCCAACACTGCAAATACTGACTCTTTGCATAAATGTCATGTAATTGTCGATAAAAGCCTTTGAAACGTATGAAGTGCGTGTAATTATATTTCACTACATCACAGAAACAACTGAAACAAAGATCTAAAAGCAGTTTAGCAGCAAACTTTGTGAAAACTAATATTTGTGTCATTCTCATATATAGATACATATAGAATAGACATCTCGTGACAGAGTATCGCAAAATCATGTTTTTTTATGTTGAGCCAAGAATAAATGTTAAGAGGGACATACTGTATCTGTACATGTAGTCTATTTAGAAGTTTCCATTCCTTATACTTTATGCTGTGTACAGGACACCGGGGGTGGGTCCTGGACGGGTGCTATACGGCACCACTGTTTGGACTATGGTCCATTTAAATAGAGGTAGAAGGTTCAGGGGGTCACCCAAAAGTGGGTGAAAAGTTCCAGGCAGGCGCTAATTCAGAGAGGACTGGCTCGCAGTCTTCTCTATCTTAGTAAAGGAGTTTGGGGCCTGGAATTTTGGAGGCTCCAAAGTGTTATTTGGGTGGGATGAAGCCTCCACTCCTAAACCCTGGAAGCCAGCGCACAAGGGGTTAAGATCTCACAGACAACCACCCATTAAAGCAGGAAGTGATGCTGGAGGGTGTGGGTTGGGAGAGTGCACCTGTGAGGATAAGATGGAAGTCTGCTAGCTGCTCAGAGAGGACTTTTGAGTAGTTTGGAAGGGAAGCTGTGTCTGCAGGGAAGGTCTGAAGGACCTCTACTAAAAACGTATGTGCCTTTCTTTTGGTTGTTTTTCTGAAGAAAGACTGTTTTCCTAATTTATGCGGGAAACAAGCAGGACTTTTGTTGTGACGGTTTGGATGCTGAAGAAAAGCTTTATTTTGTTTTGTTTGGTCACCAATAAAGACCCTTTGCTTTACTGACACGGTTTTTCGCACTTGTCTCGCGGAGCTTAAAGACCCCAAAGCTTACAACTGGTGGAGGATGCGGGCAAAGTGCATTTGCAGGCGCAAAAAAAATGTTTAAAACTGACATTTAAAGAGACAGTATACTTATGGCATGTCGTGGGTAAAGTCAGCCCAGGCGTTACAAACAGCAGACAAAGGCATGGAGGAGGTCGTTAAGGCTTTGGCACAAGCCACCGTGACCCAGCAGCAAGCCACTGTGGCCCAGCAGCAAGCGTCAGCAGAGTCAAACCGTCGCCATGAGGAAGCAATGGCTCAGCAGCAGCAGGCCCTGGCACAGGCTATAGCTGCGCAGCAGGAAAATACACGGCTGCTATCCGCCCAGCTTACGGCCCAGCAGGAGTCCACTCAAGCACAGGTGGCTGCCTTGCAGGAGGCCGTACAGCAGCTGGCTCAGGGACAAGCGCAAGCGGTCGTTGCCGTTAGCAACCCAGTGTCTGTTAGAGCCAGCCATTTTTTGCAGAAACTAACACCCAGCGATGACGTGGAAGCCTTTCTTACCACCTTTGAAAGGATAGCAGAGAGAGAAGCGTGGCCCCGGGACCAATGGGCCGGCATTATATCGCCTTTTCTCACTGGTGACCCGCAAAAGGCCTATTTTGACCTCCCAGCTGAGCACATCAAAGACTATGAACGTTTAAAAGCTGAAATCCTGGCCCGCCTGGGAGTGACCACAGCTGTCCGGGCCCAGAGGGTGCATCGCTGGCGGTACAAATCAGACCAACCACCCAGGTCCCAGATGCATGAACTAATTCAGTTAGTTAAAAAATGGCTGCAGCCAGAAAAGTTGTCAGGTCCACAAATGGTGGAACGAGTGGTGATGGACCGGTACCTACGGTCCCTACAAGATGACCTACAGCGCTGGGTAAGCCATGGAAACCCTACTAATGCTGACCAGCTGATCGAGCTGGTTGAACGGTATACCGTGGTGGAGGACCTGCTTGGGCCTGCCAAGCGTCGAGAACCCACGCCAAGGACACCCAGACCAGCCACCAACCTGAGGAGAGAAGCCTTGCCAGATGTTGGCGTCCGCAGGTTTACACCATCTGCCCTAGAACCACGGAGGTCGGTTCCTGTACCAAAGATGGGAGACATACAATGTTGGCGATGTCGGTCCTGGGGGCATACCCGGGCACAATGCCCACTGCAGGAGGAGCCTATGGAGTGCGGAACCGGTCGGAGAAGCTCCTTCTATGTGCGAAGTGTGTGTACCACTCATCTTGACCTGGCTGCAGGACGGTTTGAGTGTGAAGTGTGGGTGAACCACCTTCCTGCCAGGGCCCTCCTGGACTCCGGTAGCATGGTAACATTAGTACATGCCAGGGTACTTGGGAGGCTTAGACCAGTGACTAAAACTCTTCGGGTGGTATGCATTCATGGGGATACCAAGGAGTACCCCTTGGTTCCGGTGACTGTCTCTTATGGCCGTGCCTCAGTTACACAGGAGGTCGGGGTGGTAAACAGTTTAATTCATGACATCATAGTGGGACGGGACTGTCCACTATTTCTAGAACTATGGAACGAGGTGCAAATGGCACCACCGGGGGAACTGGGGGCACTGGGCCTGGAAGGGACAGGGTCCGAGGGGTCCGGAGCTGAAATACACCCCTCTGATATAGAAATACCTACCATTGATAATGAAGTCGCAGGGAATGCTGATGTGGAGGATAATGCCCCTGACCCAGGTCTTAAACCCGGGTTGATCTCTGAGAGGGGGGAGGTCTTCCCATTACAAGTCATGCTGGGGGAGGATGACGAGGAGCTCTCCCCAGTTGAGGAGGATGAAGGGGAAACATCCTCAAGGCCAGTACATCCAGATCTAGACGTGTCCAGAGGTGCATTTGGTACCGCCCAATTACGGGACCCTGCCTTGGTCAATGCTCGAGAGCAGGTTTCGGTTGTTGATGGGGTCCCACAAATGCCAGATGCAGATCAGAGGTTCCCTCACTTTGCGTTGAAGGGGGACTTACTGTATCGAGTGGCTGAGAGCCGAGGGGAAACTATAGAGCAGTTGCTGGTTCCCCAACCGTATAGGCGGATGCTCCTCGATCTAACCCACAACGATGCACTGGGAGGACACCTGGGGGCGGAGAAAACAGAGGCCAGGATAAACGACCGGTTTTACTGGCCAGGGTTGAAGGCCGAGGTTAAAAGATACTGTGCGTCTTGTCCCATTTGCCAGTTAACCGCCCCAGCGCCACACTATAGAAACCCTCTGGTGCCCTTGCCGATTATCGAAGTCCCGTTTGAACGGATCGCTATGGATCTGGTGGGACCCCTGGTAAAGTCGGCACGGGGCCACCAATATATATTGGTCATCCTAGACTACGCAACTAGGTATCCAGAAGCTGTCCCTTTGAGGAAAGCCTCCTCTAAGGCCATCGCCAGGGAGTTGTTTCAAATGTTCTCACGAACTGGGTTCCCCAAAGAGATCCTGACAGACCAGGGTACCCCTTTTATGTCAAAGGTAATGGCGGACTTATGCAAATTGTTCCAAATTAAGCAGTTGCGGACGTCGGTCTACCACCCACAGACCGATGGCCTAGTCGAAAGATTTAATAAAACCCTAAAGTCCATGTTGAGAAGAGTAGTCCAGAAAGATGGGAAGGATTGGGATATGTTACTCCCTGCCCTGTTATTTGCTATCCGGGAGGTCCCACAAGCATCCACAGGTTTTTCGCCATTTGAATTAGTGTATGGACGAAGGCCCCGGGGGTTACTCGATCTGGTAAAAGAGACATGGGAAAGTGAGTCCTCACCACACAAAACGGTGGTAGAACATATCTCTCAAATGCGAGAAAGGGTGGCTAAGGTGATGCCACTGGTGAAGGAGCACATGCAGAAGGCCCAGGATGCCCAAAGAAGAGTGTATAACAGGTCGGCTAAAATTAGACAGTTCCAAGTAGGAGACCGGGTGGCTGTTCTAATACCCACGGTAGAGAGCAAATTCTTGGCCAAATGGCAGGGCCCATTTGAGGTAGTAGAGAAATTCGGTGAGGTGGACTACAAGGTACACCAGCCAGGGAAAAGAAAACCCTACCAGATCTATCACATCAATTTGTTGAAACCATGGAGAGACAGAGAACAAGTGTCAGCGGTAGTAGGGGTACAGTCAGGGGACCATGCAGGGATCGACTTGGTGCAGGTTGCTTCTACCCTGACTAGACCTCAAACCCAGCAAACAAAAGAGTTTCTACAAAAAAATAGAGATATGTTTTCAGAGTTGCCCGGTCGCACCAACGTCATCGAGCATGACATTGTGACCGAGCCCAAGGTAAAAGTCAGGTTAAAGCCTTACCGTATCCCAGAAGCTCATAGGGTGGCAGTGTCCGAAGAGGTTAGAAGAATGTTCGAGCTTGGAGTCATTGAGGAGTCGCAGAGCGAATGGTCAAGTCCAATTGTGTTGGTACCCAAGCCCAACGGCGCCCTCCGCTTCTGCAACGACTTCAGAAAGCTTAATGAAGTCTCCAAGTTCGACGCATATCCCATGCCACGAGTAGATGAGCTAATTGAAAGGTTGGGGCCTGCCAGGTACATTACCACGCTAGACCTCACAAAAGGGTACTGGCAGATTCCCCTGACTAAGGAAGCCAGGGAGAAGACAGCCTTCTCTACCCCAGAAGGCCACTTCCAATATAAGAGGATGCCATTTGGTCTACACTCAGCCCCGGCCACGTTCCAAAGGGCCATGGACAAAACTCTGCGTCCACACCAACGGTACGCTTCTGTCTACCTAGATGACATAGTCATCTTCAGCACTGATTGGGAGTCCCACCTTCCCCGGGTTCAGGCAGTCGTAGACTCCTTAAGAAGAGCAGGGTTCACCATCAACCCCGAGAAGTGTGCCATTGGGATGGAGGAAGTAAAATACCTAGGGTATATTGTGGGTAGAGGGCTGGTGAAGCCCCAAATGAGTAAGGTGGAGGCCATACAGGACTGGTCCCGTCCCCTAACCAAGAAGCAGGTCAGAGCGTTTTTGGGCATAGTTGGCTATTATAGGAGGTTTGTCCCCAACTTTGCCACTGTTGCTGCACCACTGACCGACCTGACCAGAGGCAGAAAGTCAGTGATGATAAAGTGGAACGCCAAAGACAGCTTTGTGCCAAGATCCGGTGCTTGTAGCTCCAGATTTTTCAAAAGATTTTGTAGTACAGACAGATGCTTCAAGCGAAGGGTTAGGAGCGGTCCTGTCTCAGGAAATCAATGGGGAGGAGCACCCTGTGGTCTTTCTTAGTAGGAAGCTGACGGCAGCTGAAAGAAACTATGCGGTGGTAGAGCGGGAGTGTCTGGCCATCAAGTGGGCTCTAGACTCCCTGCGATATTTCCTCCTGGGCAGAAAGTTCCGCTTGGTGTCAGACCATGCTCCGCTTACCTGGATGAGACAGAATAAACACACCAATGCCAGGGTAACAAGGTGGTTCCTTTCTCTCCAGGAGTTCAATTTCATGGTAGAGCACAGACCCGGGAGACAGCATCAGAATGCCGATGCCCTCTCCCGAGTCCATTGTATGGTGTCTACTGTTGCCTCCAACACCTCCGCGTTGAGGCAGAGGGGGGGGATATGTACAGGACACCGGGGGTGGGTCCTGGACGGGTGCTATACGGCACCACTGTTTGGACTATGGTCCATTTAAATAGAGGTAGAAGGTTCAGGGGGTCACCCAAAAGTGGGTGAAAAGTTCCAGGCAGGCGCTAATTCAGAGAGGACTGGCTCGCAGTCTTCTCTATCTTAGTAAAGGAGTTTTGGGCCTGGAATTTTGGAGGCTCCAAAGTGTTATTTGGGTGGGATGAAGCCTCCACTCCTAAACCCTGGAAGCCAGCGCACAAGGGGTTAAGATCTCACAGACAACCACCCATTAAAGCAGGAAGTGATGCTGGAGGGTGTGGGTTGGGAGAGTGCACCTGTGAGGATAAGATGGAAGTCTGCTAGCTGCTCAGAGAGGACTTTTGAGTAGTTTGGAAGGGAAGCTGTGTCTGCAGGGAAGGTCTGAAGGACCTCTACTAAAAACGTATGTGCCTTTCTTTTGGTTGTTTTTCTGAAGAAAGACTGTTTTCCTAATTTATGCGGGAAACAAGCAGGACTTTTGTTGTGACGGTTTGGATGCTGAAGAAAAGCTTTATTTTGTTTTGTTTGGTCACCAATAAAGACCCTTTGCTTTACTGACACGGTTTTTCGCACTTGTCTCGCGGAGCTTAAAGACCCCAAAGCTTACAGCTGATATACAGTATTGCAGAGCAATAATACATTTTCTTCATTTTACCACTTTGACTCGATTTCTAGACACTTTTAAAAACTGTCAAGAAAGATGTACAAAACAAACCCCGCTCATACAATGTAATTCTGTACCTCAAGCAAACACCACATTGAGGCCAATTTTTGTGGAGAAAATTATAATCTAGGAAAATGTTTAGCATTTGAAAGGAATCTGGAGTAGATGCTGTAAAGCCATAGAGCAATAGAGAAACTTGTGGCAAATATTGCCATGATGGGATTGAGCTCAGGACCATCAATGACTCACCAACAATTTTGCCAATTTCCAGATTCTCAACCTTAGGCCTCCTGCACACGAACGTAGGTGTTCCGTTTCCGTATTGCGGACCACATATGTGGATCCGCAATAAACAGACACCCTTCCGTGTGCATTTCGATCACGGATGCGGACCCATTCACTTGAATGGGTCCTCAAATCTGGAAATGCGGAACTGAAGCACCAAACAGAACCCTATGGAAGCACTACAGGGTTCTTCTGTGGGGTTCCGTTCCGTACTTCCGTTCCGCAAAAAGATAGAATTTGCTCTATCTTTTTGCGGAACAGTCGGATCACGGAATAATTCAAGTTGAATGGGTCTGGATCCGTCCCGGAGGTCGCACGAACATTCTCTGTGCATTGGGCACCGGAAATTCCGGTCCCCAATGCACGGAACGGAACACATACGTTCGTGTGCAGGAGGCCTTATTCAAAAGCGTGGTTTGCTTTCTTCACCCAGTATTAAAAAAAAGTGTCCTATCATGAAAAATAAGTTAACTCAAGAAAGAAGGCTTCCAACCTATTCTCCAACCAGCCTAGCCATACGGCCCTACGAGGTTGAAGGACACAGGGTCCCCCTCTTAGGTACACCCATCCATGCTCCAGTTGGGGTGCTGGCATCACCCAGAGCGCAATTATTTAGGTTTGACTCACTCAGAAGGGGAGTAGGCTTGCAAGGGAACTGAAAACCTGAGGGCTACTTTCTCAGGACATCAGAAGCTACATCCAATAAGAACTACTCAGGGACGGTTTGGCCATAGACCTTACAGGGAAATTTCCCTGTGGGCTGGTGCCCAGGGGGCCACCCAAGTCCTCCTCTCTGCCGCTGGCTGGGTACATAATGAGCACTTGACAGTAATTAATGCTGTGAGAATCAGGTACTCATGTACTCCACCAGCGACCGCACATGCCCTCCTTAATTCAACTGCTGTCGCCCGCACCTCACCTCCTAAGCTCCCTGATCCATAGACAACTGAAGAAGGAGGACAGAAGATGGTAACTATTGATGGCCACTATAGAGGTCCAGCTTTTGGGCCAGTATATTGTGCTACACTGGTTTATTTGGTTCTGCTGGGATGGTATTGTGCACTATGGTATTGTTGACCCAGCCTACTTGTGTTGCTGTACCTTCTGTTAATTTGGACCTGCCTACAAAATGGGGTCACTTTTTTTTTTTTTCCAGGGCCACTTTAAGTTCTCAGTCCGCCCCTAGAACTTCTCAATAAAAGTGAGCACATGGTTAAAAACATAAGTAGATGAGAGCCATGAGATTATGGCTGGAACATCTAACCAGAATTTAAAAAATTCCTAGATGTTAAACCTAGCTAGAAGACCTAGTCGGGGAAAAATAGGATGTTGTGCTCAGTATTGTAGGGCACCTCCTGAGCACCACCTTAGGGGCAATTTTACCATGAAGCTATCAAATCCCTAACGAATATTATTATTTAGAAAGATATAAACCCAGAGGTCCACCTGGGCTGCTATGTGCCGACTTCCTAGTACCTCTTGGCAAATGCTCAAGCGTATCCCATCAGTATACTTTAACATTTCTGTGTTTGTAGCCAACGCGTTCGATTTCCCGTACAAATAGAGACTCCACCATATAGACTTCCCAGCATCCTTACTTGAGCTTTTGAATTTGTTATGTACAGTATTTATTCATCCAAACATCTGTAACCTATACCGAGCTCAGAATTATGCTTCTAAAATGTAGTAAGGGAGCATTTTGCCAGTTTTACTCAGCATACCACGGGGACTGATGTCATAGCTCCTCGTTCCGTGTACTGAGCTGTTTCCCTTAGCAATTTAATCATACTTCCCATTCTAGGAGACTTGCATGCCAGGGATAACAAATGCCTTCAAAGTGAAATATTTTGGTTGCTTTGACTTTTCCATTACTCTAAGTAGATATTATAAACCCCCTTTGGAGCCACAGACAGCGGTTTGCTTGTCCAGAAGCCCGTGCACTGACTTTCCAGCTAAGCAATCTCAATTAACTCGGCTTCCTGACTTCAGATACAGGAGCGACTGAGTTCTAGTTAAAATAAGCCGCAGTAACTGGTGTCTGTGCTGAAAACATTTCCTAATGGGATTTACGTGCAAATACTAAATGCCATGGTAATAGGTGGAACAGGATTTATCAATACCGTCGCTGGAAGAATTTGTGAGTAAAAAACTGTATTAAATTTGCGCAAGTGATTAATATTAATTCATTACAAGTGCAGATTTAAAGGAAATGTGTCATCAAAAATTGTATCTGCCAGTTAAAATCAGATAGTATTTTTTTCTCATCTGTTTTTATTTTCTGATTACAGATATTTTTATTCTATTATGGGGGCGGCCATGTTGCCTGAGCTGATCCTACATAGCATTAAAAAAATTATTTACGGCCCAATGGACAGGAGGAACTTCACTGACTTCTATGGGAGAGTTTTCTAGGCATGCTTTGTGACCTGTGCAGAGGTCAGGAGGGAGCTGATAAGCTCTGACAATCACCTATTGTGAATGGTGGATCCTGTCTTATCTATACATATAGGTGGTATCATTACAGGCAGGATTAGAATGACGGATAAGCAGATAACTGCAGTAAAGTGATCTGTACAGACCAAAATGTGGCGCCAATTATTAGGCTTAGTGGCCAGTGCAAAAACTGCTGAATGTTATGATTTTTCTTTTTTTAATATAGATATTGACATGGAAAATTTAAAATAACAGCACCAAAAATTCTTTAAAATTATGTTAAACATAAAAACATGATTCAAACAATTATTCATTTTCTAAGGAGACGTTCCCTTTAAATTTAACAACGACTGACCACTGTAAATGTGAAATTCTATTTTCATATAATGACATATTGTATATTACAGTTAAAAATAATTAACATATTTATTGTAATTTATTAATACATATTTTAATATAAAATGAGCACTATCTATGGAATGGCGGTATTAGCAGACCATATCAGTCTGTATAACAAATGATGAAATAATTAAGTCCTCCAATGGCATGGGAAAACCCTTTTAAGGATGCAGCCAATGTTTGCCTTAAAGAGGTATTCCCATCTGAGACAATCGGGGCATATTGCTAGGACATGCCCCTATTGTCTGATAGGTGCGGGTTCCACCATTGGGACCTGCACCTACACCGAGAATGGAGTGGGGAAGGTGGTGGCTGGCCACCACCAAGCGCTATCCCCGTAGTAGTGAATGGGAGCGCACCGCTCTTGCACGGCCACCGCTCCCATTCATTTCTATGGGGGCGACGGAAATAGCCAGCACTCGGCTATTTTTGGCGGCCCGATAGAAATGAATGGAGGGCAGCTGCCCATGCGCAGTGGCCCTCCATAACTTTCGGGGCTTCGTTCTCACATACATGTATGGACACCTGATTTTTTATTTTTTTTGCAGGATGATTAAATAATGCAATTTAATAGCATGGTTTTCGAGCAGACCCTCCAACATGGTCAGACTTGTACAGGAAATCATAGTTACGTGCGTCTTGTCTTGGATCATGTGACAGATGGGAATATGTCACTGCTACCACCAGTCATTGGCTGCAGCGTCCACGTGAGCCACGTCAAACTGGATGTTGATGTGGGGAGACCTGAGAGCTGCAGCAGCGGTGGGGAAGCACAGAAGCCAGAACTCAGCAGGGATCAGGTAAAGATGATTACCTTCACAAGTCCATTCATATTGAAGGGTCTGTCCGAAAGACCCCTTTAATGGCCCTTACTTTGTTAGAGACTGGGAGCTGCAGAGGTTCCTCTAGTATTCTGGTTGACCACTCTGAACTTGGGTATATGAGCATCTACAATCAGTGGCATGCCTGAAAAGGGGGGGGTCAGGGGGGGCCAGAAGCAATGAGCGCTTCCATTAATACAGATGGAAGTGTTCATTGCTGGAGCGCTGACGCCCACATACTGCGGCGGAACATGGGAACGCATAGTTCACTGCCCTGCCATCGATCACCACCATAGGCTTCAGGCCTAGTAGGCCTGAGGCCTATGCAGTAGTGAAATGTCGGAGCAGACGTGCGTGATGACGTCATTGCGTGCGCCTGTGCCGGGATGCAGCTGCACAGTGAAGTGTGCGCGCCTTCCTCTCCTCTGCAAGCGCAGGTGAGTATTTAGCTTTTAGTTTTTTTTTTTTTCATTTTATGTGCCAACTTTGGGGGACGCCATGTGGGGGGGCACACAGGAGAACATGTGTGGGAAAAATATTATGGTGGGATACTGTGTGGTGGCAAATTATTATGGGAGGGATTACTATGTGGGGGCAAATAATTATGGGAGGGATTACTATGTGGGGGCAAATTAGTATATGGGGAAGTGTGGGGGAAATTACTGTGGGGGGGCAGTGTGGGGGAAATTACTGTGGGGGGCAGTGTGGGGGAAACTGCTGTGTAGGGACAGTGTGGGGGAAATTACTGTGTGGGGACAGTGTGGGGGAAATTACTATATGGGGGTAGTGTGGGGGAAGATAGTCATACACACACATCTGTCTCCTTAGTAGGATTGCTAGAACAGATTTGGTTTGATATTGGAAAGGTCCATCGTAGATCAGAGAAGCAAAAGTAGCCCCCTCGCTAATGCCTTAGGCCTCATGCACACGGCCGTTGTTTGGGTCCGCATCCGAGCCGCTGTTTTTGTGGCTAGGATGCGGACCCATTCACTTCAAGGGGGCCGCAAAAGATGCGGACAGCACTCCGTGTGCTGTACGCATCCGTTGCTCTGCTCTGTGGCCCCACAAAAAAAAAACATGTCCTATTCTTGTCCGTTTTGCGGACAAGAATAGGCATTTCTACAATGGGCCGCCCATTCCGTTCCTCAAATTGCCGAAGGCACATTGGCAGCTTCTGTTTTTTGCAGTTCCGCGGTTTGCTGACCGCAAAAAACTGAACAGTCGTGTGCATGAGGCCTTATCCTTAGTTAATTTCTTCTTTCATTCCCCATTCATTTTTTCACACAGAACAAATTAGAAAAAAAATATATATAATTTCGATGCCATAGAGAGGGCACTGAGAAGAAAATATAGCTGCCAGGTCGAACTCATAAAAGACAAGTGGGTGGGAGAAATCTGAATGGAAGAAACAACAGCTTTTCTTAATAAGGTTTCTTATTCATGACTCAAACCTCCAAGGCTCTTATGCATTATCTTACAATCGGAGCATGAAAGTCCCTTGCAGTTCTGCCATATAAGTCACGGCAGTGGCTGTTCACGGATCTTGAGGTCATTCCCTATACTTTAAAACAAACCTCATTGTGTTACAAGACATTTAATCTACCGACTTCCACCAAAGAATGTCTCAGAAACAATATCCATCTATGATGCAAGTAGATGCATTCTAGGTAATGGATGTCTGCAGTGATGCAGTGGAAAGAGGACTAGTGCATGATGTTCCTGTGTGTGGACTACAATGTATCTGAAGAATGGTTCATTACAGAACTATCCCGAGAACAATGCAGGTTGTAAATGTAGCTCTACCCCACGCAGAAGACTTCTAAGGAGACATTGTACTTGGATGATCATATGCATTCAAACCCTGAAAAACTCAAACCCTGAAAATTCATTCACTGTTGTACTAGTTCATTCCAGCATCAAGAATTATATCTTGAACTGGGAAAGTGTAGGTTGACCATATGGACCGAGAAAGGAAATATGAACTACTGTACCTATGGTTGGGTGACTATACAGTAACACAGGCGGACAGTTTTGTGTCACGATATGCTGAGGCCAAGCATAAATGACATGATTTTTGGGTCATCTATATTTCTTTTTATTTGTGTGCTGTACATGTTTGCTGACTAGTTAATCTTCGTTCTGTATCATTTTCTCCTTTGAGAAGACCATCTAATAAAAGTCCGTCTTCCTGGGTGATTGGCTCAGAGAGGTTTTACTGTATATGCCACGTGGAACAATTATGGTGAGACATTGGATTTGAATGATACAATCACAATACAAGTTAATCTTAGTAAATCATATGCCTTGAAGTTAACTCAAAACCTGAATGTGAAGACATTATTAGGGGGAAAATAGACAGAACTCTATTTATTAGAACAACACTGACCGTGGTTTGAACAAAGCCTACCCGGCATGTTTTGCATCTTTTCCCACCCTGTTTCTTGAAATATTAAAAAGCTCCCTATTCATGTTTACTGGGTGGGTAGCCTCTGCCAGGTGTCCTGAGAAACAATCAGATGTCTCTCCCTACTACCCCCCTTCACTTCTCACATCATGTTGTTTTACTCGTCCACGTTTCTATGTCAGTGTCACGTCACATCCGTGAAAAAAAGTGTACGTGTTTCATCCGTGAAGATGTCCGTGGTTCGTTTTTACCATCCGTGTGTCACCCGTGATTCACGGATGTTGCGTAGCTGAAAATTGATTTCCAAAGAGTCTCCTATCAGTCTTCAGTGAAAAACAGACACATCTGTGTTGTGTCCATGTTGCATCCGTTTTTTCACTGAAGACTGATAGGAGATTCTTTGGAAATAAATTTTCAGCTGAGCAACGTCCATAAATTATGGATGACACACGGATGGTAAAAACGGACACACGGACTAACCACGGATCCCTCACTGACATCTTCAAGGATGAAACACGTACGTTTTTTTCACAGACGTGACAATGACACAGAAATGTGGACGAGGTCTTAAGGCGCATTTACACTGCCCGAGAATCCCGAGAATGCAGAGTCATTCCCACCAATCTGGCCATGTAAATGCGCCACCGATCACCAGATGAACGAGCAAAGCATTCATTCATCGAGCGATCCTGTAATCCGTGCAGGCACCAGCGATCATTGCTTCTGGGCAGCAGTTTGTGCTGTCTAAACAGTGATCTGCTGCTCAGAAACCATGATTCTGTATGAAGACGAGGGATCACAATAGCTATCCCTTGTCCTCATACAATGAAGGAGTTCGCTTCATGTAAATACAGCGGTCTCCTTCATTGAACGAGCAGCTGACTGTCATAAATAAACGGGCCGCTCAATCGGCCCATGTAAATCCAGGTGCACTGAAGCTGCATCTCCCTCCTCCCCCTCCTCCCTGTCCTCTATTTATCCTTTCAAACTAGTTGGAGTATTTGTTGAGTGAGAAAGTTTCTAAACATTTGCAGAGAGCTTGTAATAGGCTTCTTGAAGGAGACAAACATGGCACCTTTACCCTAACTAGATATCTATAGCTTGCATTATTCATTTCAACAATAGGATTCAGGTGTAAAACATTCAAGGCCTATCATTAGAAATCACAGGAATTGGGTTGAGCTGCTATACCAGGCACAGCCTCGTGTACACAAGCTGTGACCCCTATTATCTGCTGGCCGATAGGGTTCCTACGGTTTGACAAACATTGATGGTCTATCATGACCTAAGCATATTCCTCTAATGCTTTACTCTTGGAAAACAACTTTAAGCTGTAAATAATTATGCAACAACATTCTGGGTTTGACAATAGATGGGCAATAGGCCAATGTTTCTGTTCCTGATATTTACTTGGCACATTGGCACTATGACCTAACACTAGACGGCTAGTGAGACAAAGGATCCAGTCTACTGTTTGCAGGTAAAAAAAAATCACTGTCTGGATCAGAAAAGCTGCACAGACTGTGACTTCATGAAAACATGAAGTATTTTTTATGTTGTGCCTGTAAGAGATTCATAACAAGCAATCAAGAAAATAAGCCCTATTGTTGTAGTAACAAGAACACCAGTTGTAGCAACCGAAGAGAGCCATCTGCTCTGAGAGTTACACCATGACAATAATATCCTGTGAAGAACTTGGCTCTGCATGGTTCTGTTGTCCTGTGTGTAAGGAAATTGCATTTCTTTGCACTGATTTTTTTGTATAGTTTATTCGCTTTTTATTGTACATTTGCAAAATTCATTAAAGATTTCCTGCCATTTTGCTGCTGTAGAGTCTGTGTAACGCCTGTATATAGCTGACTGTCCTGCTGTTTCTGATATAGATCCCACTGCATACTGCTCCTGGCTGTGCCACTGCAACGACCCGGAGGGGAGACAAGGATGGAAGGAGTGGTAGTGGCTATGATGGTGGTGGTAGTAGTAGTACTCATAGTGCACAGTTGCAATCTTTCCCTATGTCTCTCTCTGGGCTGTGCGGTGAATGGAGGGTGCAGCCTTTCTTGCCTTGGGTGCACCCTATACCTTTTTTGGGCTTCTGCCTGGTGGCAGTTGTTGGTGTACCGTTGGCAGGGTATAAGGCAAGAGTACAGGAGCAAGGGCCAGTGGATAATGGACGAAATAACCAGGCCCAGTTTAATTAGAATAAATAAAGTATCTCTTTACCGAGTAGATGATAAGAGCTGCAGTACAGATAGCAACACTTGGTACAGGTGAGGAGCTTACTTTTCCACAGTGGTGGTGTATGAGCAGCGACAACGATAGTAGTGGTAGTCCTCAAGTCTCATCCAATAGGTGCTAACAATCTTCCCAATGGACCACAGGGGTGCAAAACTCTAACAATCAATACTGCAGTAAGTTCCCCCAGCGGGTGCTGATCAAAGTGTGGTGGATGCTATAGCAGTAAAGTCTTAATTCCATTAACAAACAATACGTTACTATCTGAATCAAGTGCGCAGGCTAAGTGGTTCTAGACCTTCTAAGGCTGTCTGTTCTCTTTCCTTCAGGGGTATTCTCTCAGTTAAATAACTCTTTCACAGCTTTTCAGTCTCAGAAGTTGGGTCTCCTGGAGGACGCTCCACTTTGGGTCTACTTAGCAGGAGCTCACACATGTAGGTTTTATCTCTTGCTCTGCTCGGCTAAGACTAAACAGGGGGCGTATAACAGGACTTTACCCTGGCAACCTAACCAGGCTCGTCAGTTAGTTAACTATTTTTCTCCATACATTACCATTAAGTGTATATAGTGCACAAATAAAAAAATGCTTTAACAATAAATCACAACATTTGACTCAGTAACATTAAATTAACCCTTTGCAGTGATCCTTTGGGACACTGCCCCACTCTCTCCAATCTCCTCCTCCCTTGTCACGATGTTAGAGATAGAGAAAAACAGCTCCAGCATTTGAGAAATGTAGGTATTATAAAATCTTCTTTATTGAAAAGTTCATGAAATTATCAACATGCAGTATAGTATATGGTTCTCCTAAAGTCTATGTGTATCAGACTAGACTCTATACGTATTCATGAGTTTTATAATGCCTACATTTCTCAAGTGCTGATGTTGTTTTTCTCTATGCTAAACTGGATTTACTTTGCCAAAGTCAAGACCTATTTGGAGATGGTGAGCTGATTGCACATGTGTTGTCAGTGTTAGAGATAGCTGTTATGGATAGTAGATGTGGACCCACTGTGCCAAACAACCATAGTGACCAGGCAATACTTGTAGTAAGGAAATAGGCAAAGGTCAGGGCAGGCAGAGTTTGTTAAAATCTGTAAATCAGTACTGAGGTCAGTGCATGTAGCTCAGAGTCAGTTTGGTGAACATGCACAGATAAGGTCAGGTGGAAAAGAGACAGAGTCCAGGAACCAGGCTGAAGTCAGTACAAGGGTAGACAAACAGGTTATAGTTCTTTCACTTGATCTAGCAAGCTAGAAAGACCTATTGCTCAGGCGAGGGGTGGAATAAACAGCCTGGCATATATAAAAGAGCTGATTAGTCAAGCAGATGAGCACAGGATCAGAAAGGGGAATTAACTCTTTCAGTGCTGCAGGGAAAAGTCTCTCTAACACATGCATAGGAAGAGGCCTTGCAGCATTGGACACATGAGTCTGGCAACTGGGCAGAAGCTAGGTGAGTAATGCCCATGCCTGTCTCAGATAGCGGAAATGTAAGGGCCATGTAGTGCCGACATGACAATAGGACAGGGAGGGATAGGAGTTCCTACTTTGCAGATCAGGGTCTTAAAAAGGGATGTAAGCATCCAAGTCCTCAGGTAGGAAAGATCATTACGGGCTATACATAAGAAGTAAGCACACATAAGACAGTGAGAGGGGATAGATCACTCTGTGCTGTGGACAGAGTGAGAAGAGAACACATGGCAGACTCTGCAAGAGGAGGGAGGGTGAAATTACACATTCCCTCAGCATCATATCTTTCCACCTAGGTGTTGAGGGAAGTGTCATGTTCAAGTATATATATGTATATGTGCCCTGACATATATGCATATATAAGGGCCCGTCCAGATAGGTTGTGTATGCATACATGGAGATGTATGTATGCCCCCTTTGGCAGCATACATCTCTATGTATATAGAATATATATATATATCATGTGGGTGGGTTTCATGGGTATGGGTACATATATGTCTATGGATGTGTCCCAAACATCTATAGATATATGTGTACCCCTATGTATATAATGTGTGATGTATTATTATATAGGTGGGCTTATTCCTGCCCCCTATATGTATGTAATGTCCATTCATATATGTTTATGGATGTGCCTCATATATGGCCGTAATACCACCGCTGAGTATCATTTCTCCCTATACCACCAACGATATGTGCTACAGCTTGTTTCATACCTGGAACTTCTTTGGTGGAAAAGGATCAACCCAAAGTACCTCCCGTACAGAATCCACCCAGTTGGTATACCCATGAACTTGTGCTTTTCACAACACTGAGCCAGGCTGGTACCCCTCACTATTAGATATGGCAGCTGTGTACCTCCAAATCATTCATGACCATACCACATCTACCTCCAAGGACACCACCACTATTACAATAAAATAAACCACAGTGTGGAAACAACATAGAATAACTTGGGTGCGTGCTAAAATATACCCTAACTGTAACTCTGTAAGGAACAGGAGCTTCACCACATCCCTACAAGCTGTAGAAGGAGAAAGAAGTACAGAGCTGAAGCTGTGCTGAAACATAGTACTAGTGAAGGCAGCAGCATCCTGTACACACAGATCCAGCATGCATAACTGGCAGGGACACCGTAGATCAGTGTTTCTCAACTCCGGTCCTCAGGGTCCACCTGCTGGCCACATTTTCAGGATTTCTTTAGTATCAAGCAGGTGATATAATTAGTGTCCATGTATCAGGACTCACCACAGGTGTTCATTCTGTGGGATATTCTCAAATCATAACCGGCAGGTGGGCCCTGAGGACTGGAGTTGTGGAACACTGCTGTAGATGAGAAAAGTCTGGAAATAGGAGCAGGTTGCAAACTGCATATCGTGGGGTGATTTGACTTGATATTGATATGTTTAAGTCTTTGTTCCCAGAAAGTTTGGTGGTACCATTTGTCGGTATGTTAACATTTTAACATGGTCATGGGATTGAGTCGCAATGATGAACTGTGACAAAAAATATGCCCTGGGCTAGCCCCTTTAGAACCCTTTTTATTCTAATTCTTTTGTTTTTTATTTTAATTTTTTTTGTAAAAGAAATTAAAATCTCTACATTTCAACTTTGGGGGTTGTATAATTATACCGTAACCTAAACGTTAGGTCTGCGACTAAAAAGCTGTTTGATTATTTTCATCTAATTTCCATGTATTTTGGTGTGCTGAAAACAAATAAAATATTGAAAAAACTCCTAGACGTCATGATTTGCCACAAAATGCAAAATTGTCTTCAAATTTATAAAATTTTTACCAAATTTTAAGTCCAAATTACTATTAATTAATTCACATAAGTGCATTTAAGATATCAAATGCCAAAAAAACTTAAAGGGGTTGTCCGAGTTATATAAAAAAAAATATAGCACTGTAAATCTGATGGTCAGCAATATATACCGTATTTTTCGCCCCATAAGACGCACTTTTTCTTCCCCCAAAACGGGGGAGAAATGCCCCTGCGTCTTATGGGGCGAATGCTTGCCGTTTTTTACATCGCAAGCTGCGATGTAGATGCGAGCGGGGACTCGGGGAGGGACTGGGAGGAGGAGCTGGGGCCGGCAATAGCGGCGGGGCGGTGCAGTCAGTGTGGTATCCCCGCCCCCCCGCTCCGGTATAGTAATTTAAGATGTCATAATCATTTATTGGTTATTAAACATGCCCCCTCAGTCGTATTACTACCTTATATCCTAATCGCATCTGTAGAATTCATGCAGGCCGGGCGGGCAGCAGCAAGTCTTGTCATGTGCCTGCGCCGCCTACTTTATGAATGAAGCAGGCGGCGCAGGCAAGTGACGTCACTGAGGGACGCGCCGGCCGCCTGCATGGCCTGCCTGAATTCTACAGATGCGATTAGGATATAAGGTAGTAATAGGACTGAGGGGGCATGTTTAATAACCAATAAATCAATATAACATCTTATATTTGTATACTGGCGGCGGCGCCAGGGGGGGGGGGGGGGGGGCGGGGGCTGCGATCTGTGGATGGCACAGTTATGGGCTGGGGGGGGTCTGTGGATGTCACTGTTATGGGCTGGGGGGGTCTGTGGATGTCACTGTTATGGGCTGGGGGGGTCTGTGGATGGCACATATATAACAGTGCCACCCACAGATCCCCCCAGCCCATAACAGTGCCAGCCACAGATTCCCCCCCCCCCTGTAACAGTGCCAGCCACAGATCCCCCCCCCCCTGTAACAGTGTCCGTCATCCACAGATCCCCCTGTAACAGTGTCCGTCATCCACAGATCCCCCTGTAACAGTGTCCGTCATCCACAGATCCCCCTGTAACAGTGTCCGTCATCCACAGATCCCCTGTAACAGTGTCCGTCATCCACAGATCCCCCTGTAACAGTGTCCGTCATCCACAGATCCCCCTGTAACAGTGTCCGTCATCCACAGATCCCCCCTGTAACAGTGTCCGTCATCCACAGATCCCCCCCGTAACAGTGTCCGTCATCCACAGATCCCCCTGTAACAGTGTCCGTCATCCACAGATCCCCCCCGTAACAGTGTCCGTCATCCACAGATCCCCCCCGTAACAGTGTCCGTCATCCACAGATCCCCCCCGTAACAGTGTCCGTCATCCACAGATCCCCCCCGTAACAGTGTCCGTCATCCACAGATCCCCCCCGTAACAGTGTCCGTCATCCACAGATCCCCCCCGTAACAGTGTCCGTCATCCACAGATCCCCCCCGTAACAGTGTCCGTCATCCACAGATCCCCCCCGTAACAGTGTCCGTCATCCACAGATCCCCCCCGTAACAGTGTCCGTCATCCACAGATCCCCCCGTAACAGTGTCCGTCATCCACAGATCCCCCCCGTAACAGTGTCCGTCATCCACAGATCCCCCCCGTAACAGTGTCCGTCATCCACAGATCCCCCCCGTAACAGTGTCCGTCATCCACAGATCCCCCCCGTAACAGTGTCCGTCATCCACAGATCCCCCCCGTAACAGTGTCCGTCATCCACAGATCCCCCCCGTAACAGTGTCCGTCATCCACAGATCCCCCCCGTAACAGTGTCCGTCATCCACAGATCCCCCCCGTAACAGTGTCCGTCATCCACAGATCCCCCCCGTAACAGTGTCCGTCATCCACAGATCCCCCCCGTAACAGTGTCCGTCATCCACAGATCCCCCCCGTAACAGTGTCCGTCATCCACAGATCCCCCCCGTAACAGTGTCCGTCATCCACAGATCCCCCCCGTAACAGTGTCCGTCATCCACAGATCCCCCCCGTAACAGTGTCCGTCATCCACAGATCCCCCCGTAACAGTGTCCGTCATCCACAGATCCCCCCCGTAACAGTGTCCGTCATCCACAGATCCCCCCCGTAACAGTGTCCGTCATCCACAGATCCCCCCCGTAACAGTGTCCGTCATCCACAGATCCCCAGTAATAGTGCCATCCACAGACCACCATTAGTTCCAAACCCACCAAACACACAGCACACCTTTTTGGTTAAAAATATTTTTTTTCTTATTTTCCTCCCCAAAAACCCAGGTGCGTCTTATGGGCCGGTGCGTCTTATAGGGCGAAAAATACGGTACATAAACTAAGCAAGTTTTAGGGGAAAACAAAATTATATTTCCTCATTTCCCTAGTTCTCTTCTTGGCCCTTTGTTGTTATTTGCAGGTAAACAATCTCTCCCCCTCCCCCCTGCAAAGGGGGTGAATACAAGTGCTGCTCTGAGTGACATGTCTGACTACTGGGATACTCAGCAGCATGCTGTATGTGTAAGCCTCAGCCCTGAGTCTGTGTTTCTAATAGTAGAAGGGGTTAATATTTCCTGAAGAATCCAGTGGGAGGGAGACACAGGGAAGATAGCAACAGCTCCAGTCAGTGCAGGGGGGCGTAGCCAGCACTGTGATGTCTCGTGTACAGACACAGAGCTGCTCTTTCCTGCAGTCCACACTTGTACACAAATCATCATCAGGTTCTTTGTTCTAGGCTGTTCACACCTTTTCATCGCAGTTCATGTTAGCGCGTCATTCTTCAACCGTTATGTTTGTCCCATCCCCTATGGCACAGATATCCCAGTACCCAAGCCCCCTGCTACTTTGGAAGAGATACCTAGTTCTGATGAAGGTGAAGTCATACCTGAACCAGATGACGAATCAAGTTCTGACTTTGAAGATGATACAAGACCAAAATTGTTTTCTCAGGAGGAGATGAATGATTTGGTAAGAGACTTGAATCTTCCCAAAGATACTGCTGAGTTACTCAGATCAAGGCTAAAAAGCTGGAATTTATTGTTGCCAGGAGTGTCATCTTCAAGGTTCAGACATCGTGAAGACGAGTTCGTTCCTTACTTCGCCCAGGAAGACAAGTTGGTTTACTGCATCGATGTCGAAGGTCTGATGGGTCAATTTAAAATCCAATATGATTTAGAGCAATGGTGTCTTTTTATAGATTCTTCAAAAAGAAGTACTCCACAACGGTGGTTTTTACGCTTTCATAACAGGAGGTCATTCCGTACATGAAGGAAACCTATGAGAACTTGGAATTGGTTCTTCATAAACTTAAATATGAAGACCATGGTTGGCAAGTGTGTGGGGACTTGAAGGTCTTGTGCATGCTGCTCGGGCAACAAGCTGGGTATACAAAATACCTTTGTCTTCTGTGTCTATGGGACAATCGAGACCGACAAAATCACTGGACCAAGAAGAGTTGTCAGCCGAGGGTGCTAACAGTCGGTGAAAAAAATGTCCTTCGAGAAACTTTGGTACCTTCCCATAAATTTCTTCTACCACCTCTTCACATAAAATTGGGATTGATGAAGCAATTCGTAAAATCACTTCCAAGAAATGGAGAATGCTTCAAATACTTGGTCACCAAGTTTCCAGGCCTGTCGGAGGCACAATTGAAGGAAGGTGTGTTCGTCGGACCAGGCATTAGAAGGCTTATAGTTGATCAAGAGTTTGTCAATACCATGATGGATCCTCAAAAAGAAGGGTGGATTGCATTTAAAGAAGTCGCACAGAAATTTTTAGGCAATAACAAAAATCCTTACTACAAAAAGATCGTCGGACGAATGCTGTAAGCATTTCAAGCTTTAGGTTGCCTGATGAGTTTGAAAGTGCATTGCCTCCAGTCCCACCTTGACTACTTTCCTGAAAATTGGAGAGCTGTGAGTGAGGATCAAGGTGAACGATTCCACAAAGACATTAAAGAGATGGAAAGGAGATACCAGGGAAAATGGAGCATTACAATGATGGCAGACTACTGTTGGATGCTTCAGAGAGACATTCCAGATGCTACTCACAAGCGTAACTGCACCAAAAGGAGCCTCACCGGGAAGAAGAATCGAGTTTAGTGTGTGTAGGTGAGCTCATTTCAGTTTAAAAAAGGATTTTCATGAAAAAATTGTAATAAAACTTTAATTTTAGAAGTCTATTTCCATTTATTTTGAGGTATTTTCTTATTTAAAATAGTTACCTAAATTGTCAGGAAATGTGATGTCCTATGACAAAATGGAGGTCATTTTCGGATTCAGCGCACCGAAAAACATAAAGATTACGTGGAATAACCAAAACAGCTCTTGAATTTTTTTTTTTTGCAGACCTTTGTAATTTCATTTCTATTTAAAATAATTTCCCCACTTTTTTAACACCTCACCTAAAATATGTTGTACATTGTATATTACCATGACATGCAATGCAATCTGCAGGCACCATGTTATAGAGCAGGAGGAGCAGAGAATATTGATGTATAGTTTTGTGGAAAAAGATTCAGTAAAACTTGGAATTTATACATTTAAAGGGTATGCAAATAAACCAGTAAGGGGCCCAGAGGGGCGTTATTTTCAAACGAAGGATCCTAAGCCCGCCTTCACGCAGAGCTCCAGCCCGCCTCCTCTCCTTTCTGACATGACGCGCCTTGCTGCAATGTGCCTGCCCCCCATCCCGCTACGTCACATTCAAGCCATAACTCTGCTTGCCCTTTCCCTACTGCATCGTGTCTGAATCTCGGCACATGCCCAGTTGCAGAGTTGAGGCTGATGCCCTTAGTGGGACATGCAGTGTTCAGGCGCAGGCACTGTTCTGCACTGCACATACGCGAGATTTAAAAAGCAATACTGTTCCGCGGCCTGGCCAAAAAGATAGAACATGTCCTATTCTTGTCCGTTTTATGGACAAGGATAGGACATTTCTATAGTTGTGTAAAAAAAAATGTCAGCACACACTTGGCCGGGATCCGTGTTTTGCAGATCCACAATTTGAAGACCACATAACAGATGCAGTCGTGTGCACGAGCCCTTATACTGAATCTTTACCCCCAAAACTATATCTCAATCTGCTCAGCTCCTCCTGCTCTATCACCTGCACCCACAGATTTCACTGCATTTTTTGGCCACAGGTTCTCTATTGATATATTTTTTCATGTTTTGTCTCATAAATAAACTTTAGGGCTCATGCACACGCCCGTCGGATGTTTTTCTGGTCCAAAAATTGCAGATCCGCAAAACAGAGATACCGGCCGTGTGTGCTCTGCATTTTGCAGAACGGTACGTTCTAGCTTCTATAGAACAGTCCTATCCTTGTCCGTAAAACGGACAAGAATAGGACATGTTCTATTTTTTCGCAGGGCCACAGAAGGACATACAGATTCAGATAGCACACAGGTGTGCTGCCCACATCTTTTGCAGCCCCATTGAAGTGAATCAGTCCACATCCGAATGCGGATCGGATGCAGACCAAAAATACGTGGGCCTTGGTAGCAACTGCTTCCTCTGCGTCCTCCATAGTGAGCCATAATCCGAGTATCTTGGCCTTGTATTTGTATTGCTTTGTTAGTACTGTCGGACCTATATTGGACAATATTATGCACCCCTTGCCTTAGCCTCCCATCCCTGTTGTAGTGACATCATCATTAGACACATAAATATCAGGTTCCAAAACCTCTAACTTTTTTTATCCATATGCCGTATAACTATTCTTCGGAAACTCGTCTGCAGATAAGGTTGAGCCTATGAAGCTCCGTGTCTTGTAGACATTCCTGCTCAATGACAGAAGTGTTTCCTTTCCCTCCGTAGCTGGTTAAACTCTTGGTTGATGAGAATGTCAGAAGAAGGGACTTTCTTCTGCAGAAAAATAGTCATCCTGGAAACCCAGCAAATCATTTTCCAAATCACACAGGGCGGTCTGCAAAAACATCAAACAAGACTCCTTTATACATCATTGGGGGCTGCTTTATTGAACCTCAAATTGGAAAAGTCAATGGGAGTTCCCCCGGGGACCGAGGTTATTGTAATGCTGTCAGAATGCGAAATTTGTGGAATTTTCCATTTATGTATCATTATTCCCATATGATGAATTAGAATAGCAAATACATGACTATACTCATAGCCATACAGTACTTTAAAAAGAGGTTATATGAAATTAAAACATGGCCACAGGCTGTGGATTATATTACAACTCAACTTTTTAGGAGAATAGAGCCAAGCTGTAATACCGCACACGGCCACTGGATAAGAGTTGTGCTGCTTCTGGAAGAAAGACATGTTTGTTAAAAAGGAGTTTTTCCCTATGAAATTACTATCGTGGATCATAACTTCTTTTGAATAAGTTGTGCAATTTTTTTTTATTATTCCTGCTAAAATATTATGAATAAATCGCAAAAAGTCTGCATTTGGTCCAAGTGCGTGTTACCAGTTAGGGGTGTGTCCCTGCACAGCCTGACATTATCCAATGAGTGCTGCCAGTGTGAGGCTGTGCAAGGACACGCCCCCAACTGGACTTTTGGCAATTCATTCATAACATTGTAGCAGGAGGAATAATAAGGAAATTGCAGAACAGAATCATAAAAAATGATGATCCACGATTGTTATTTCATAGGGAATGCGTGTAGATACTAAAACAGAGATGTCTGAAGACGTTGCAGGTGTTCTTTAACCGTTTCATTACCAGAGTGTTTACCCCCTGTACATACCAGGCCAATTTTTCGGTTTTAGAAATGGGCCTATCTAACTGCAAATAATAATTTCTGAGCCAACCTACCGGTATTTGATATTACCGTATTTGTTAGGGGACACCTTAGACCAGGCATGTCCAAACTGCGGCCCTCCAGCTGTTGCAAAACTACAACTCCCAGCATGCCTAGATAGCTTACAGCTATTAGGGCATGCTGGGAGTTGTAGTTTTGCAACAGCTGGAGGGCCGCAGTTTGGACATGCCTGCCTTAGACCTTTCTTTTGTGCCATTAGATGACAAATATAATATTTAAAATAAAAATATTTAAATTATTTGAATAATATATATTTTTTCCTTTCGTACTGCCAGTACAGATGTTGTACAGCACCAAAACATTAGAAACTCCTTCAAAGTGCCTTTTTCATGGAACATGTGGAGAGTGAAAGAAGAGCAAGCCATGCAAGCACAGCCGTCAGTGCTTGACTATTTTCGAAAATCCTATAGCAGTGAATGGAGAATGCATTCACAGTTTGCTCCCCTTCACTTCAGGGCCCCATCCTGGAGATAGGAGTGGGTCCCAAAGATGTGCGATAGGTCATAAATGTCCCAGTTGGGAATGCACCTTTAATTCTACGTAATCTACATTATCATTAGATTATCGACTGATATTTTACCTGCTCACTGCACTGACATTCCTAATCAGATTAGCTGCATTACAGGAAAATCAGATATTAGCCCCTTCAGACTTGCATATAATTGCCTAGTAAAGTAAAGGGATTGTACAATCACTTTTTTATTAGAAGGGTCCTATAATAAACTGATGACAGTATCCCGGTGCTTATAGGCCAAGGATTCAGTTGTATTGTTTATGGCAGGTATGCCCAACCTGCGGCCCTCCAACTGTTGTAAAACTACAACTCCCACCATGCTCTTCTGTAGGCTGATAGCCATACGCTGTCTGGGCATGCTGGGAGTTGTAGTTTTGCAAAAGCTGGAGGGACGCAGGTTGGGCATCCCTGGTTTATGGGAACCCTGCGCCAAGTGTTCAATTTCCCTGCAGAGCCTCCACAGGGCAAATTAAGCATTACACAGTTCTCATGCTGGGTCCTCCTGGGTGAGGGTGCAACGGGCTGCCTCCGCCCAGGACCCTCTATATATATATATTGCGCATCCCAGGGGTAGGAATGCCGAGTGGTGTAGTGCGGCCTAAATGTCTCTTTATGTGTGTCACGGTGCTCCTACCTGGATACCATTGGACCCCAGGCTTTGGCTCCGAAGCAATAAATAAGGGGAATAATTGAGGGATTTGAAGAAATAACTTAAAGGGAACCTGTCACCGGGATTTTGTGTATAGAGCTGAGGACATGGGTTGCTAGATCGCCGCTAGCACATCTGCAATACCCAGTCCCCATAGCTCTGTGTGCTTTTATTGTGGAAAAAAAACTATTTGATACATATGCAAATTAACCAGAGATGAGTCCTGTACGTGAGATGAGTCAGGGACAGGACTCATCTCAGGGTAATTTGCATATGTATCAAATCGTTTTTTTTACACAATAATAGCACACAGAGCTATGAGGACTGGGTATTGCGGATGTGCTAGCGGCCATCTAGCAACCCATGTCCTCAGCTCTATACACAAAATCCCTGTGATAGGTTCCCTTTAAGTCCAGACCTTGAGATAAAGTTCAATGGCAGCTTTACTTGAATACATGTTTCTCCAATCAGTTTCAGGCTTTGTCTTGGTTCCAACAGGCTTTAGCATTAAACTGGCGGGCAAACTAAACTCTGCTATAACTGTTTCTCTCTGACTCTGCTGTACCGACAGGCTGGCTGTATAACTCGGCTTTTTCTGTATGCTGCACTTCTCTCTAGTCGGACTTAACTTCAGCCAATGAACTAGACTCCTGCCTCCTGAGGCTTCAGGCTTTAGCCTCCGTGGCCAGCAGAGCTTAAGGTGCTCTGGCTGGTATGGGCACATCCAACAGAGACGTGCCCCTGCACACCGTTCCCCTAGCTGGGGAAGACCTAAACTGGAACTAATGTCCCCACCCTTCCTGCAGGAAGCGGGACTAGCCCACTTCTCTCCAGAGGGGGGTAAGAATGGAATGGAGAGTTCCATTCTATCTAAGTATAGCTCTGCCATGTTTTCTGCCACCTGCTGGTGAACGAGGCATATTACATGAACAGTTACATAACATTATTATAAATGCACAGTGTTGAGGGACTTGGAAATAAATATATAGGTGACATACAGGTGTTAGCCCAGCGTTCCATGCCGGAACTGCTGCACCTACCTGCGGGCTCCCTCTTTCCCTCCTGCTGCCATGCGCCATGCTTACAAGCGTGGGCAGCAGGTAGCTTAACCATCCCAGGACCGCCGAACGCAGGATTGCGTCCTGGCGGCGGCCCTGTCATTCCTCCTGGATGCGCCGGCGCGTCCTCTCGTGAGACGCGAGATTTCCTGTGAACACGCGCACACAGGAGCGCGCGTTCACAGGAACCGGAGGTAAACGAGCTGATCTACAGCCTGCCAGCGCCGATCATTCGCTGGCAGGCTGTAGATGCGATTTTTTTTAACCCCAAAAAGGTAAATTAGACGCTGTTTTGATAACAGCGTCTGATATACCTGCTACCTGGTCCTCTGGTGGTCCCTTTTGCTTGGATCGACCACCAGAGGACACAGGCAGCTCTGTAAGTAGGACCAAACACCACCACACCCCCCCTGTCACTTATTAACCCCTTATTAACCCCTGATCACCCCATATAGACTCCCTGATCACCGCCCTGTAATTGATCACCCCCCTGTAAGGCTCCATTCAGACGTCCGTATGTGTTTTCTTTTTTTGGCACAAGATTTTTGGCACAAGTTAGCGGAAATGGATTTTTTTTTTTTTTTTTGTTTTTATCTTACAAAGTCTCATATTCCACTAACTTGCTACAAAAAATAAAATCTCACATGAACTCACCATACCCCTCACGGAATCCAAATGCGTAAAATTCTTTAGACATTTATATTACAGACTTCTTCTCACGCTTTAGGGCCCCTAAAATGCCAGGGCAGTATAAATACCCCACAAGCGACCCCATTTCGGAAAGTAGAGACCCCAAGGTATTCGCTGAGGGGCATATTGGGTCCATGAAAGATTGAACTTTTTGTCACAAGTTAGCGGAAAGGGAGACTTTGTGAGAAAAAATCAAAAAAAATCAATTTCCGCTAACTTGTGCCAAAAAAAAAAAACTTCTATGAACTCGCCATGCCCCTCACGGAATACCTTGGGGTGTCTTCTTTCCAAAATGGGGTCACATGTGGGGTATTTATACTGCCCTGGAATTTCAGGGGCCCTAAAGCGTGAGAAGAAGTCTGGAATATAAATGTCTAAAAATGCCCTCCTAAAAGGAATTTGGGCCCCATTGCGCACCTAGGCTGCAATAAAGTGTCACACATGTGGTATCGCCGTACTCAGGAGAAGTAGGGCAATGTGTTTTGGGGTGTCTTTTTACATATACCCATGCTGGGTGAGAGAAATATCTCTCTAAAATGACAACTTTGTATAAAAAAATATTCTCTCACCCAGCATGGGTATATGTAAAAATACACCCCAAAACACATTGCTCTACTTATTTTGAGTACAGCGATACCACATGTGTGACACTTTTTTGCAGCCTAGGTGCCCAAAGGGGCCCAAATTCTAAATTCACCTTTAGGATTTCACAGGGCATTTTTTACGCATTTGGATTCCAAACTACTTCTCACGCTTTAGGTCCCCTAAAATGCCAGGGCAGTATAACTACCTCACAAGTGACCCCATTTTGGAAAGAAGACACCCCAAGGTATTTCGTGATGGGCATAGTGAGTTCATGGAAGTTTTTATTTTTTGTCACAAGTTAGTGGAATATGAGACTTTTTTGAAAAAACAAAAAAACAAAACAAAACATCATTTTCCGCAAACTTGTGACAAAAAATAAAAACTTCTATGAACTCACTTTGCCCATCAGCGAATACCTTAGGATGTCTACTTTCCGAAATGGGGTCAATTGTGGGGTGTTTCTACTGTCTGGGCATTGTAGAACCTCAGGAAACATGACAGGTTCTCAGAAAGTCAGAGCTGCTTCAAAATGCGGAAATTCACATTTTTGTACCATAGTTTGTAAACGCTATAACTTTTACCCAAACCAATAAATATACACTTATTGCATTTTTTTTTTTTTTACCAAAGACATGTAGAACAATAAATTTAGAGAAAAATTTATATAGAAATGTAGTTTAAAAAAAAAAATTACAACTGAAAGTGCTTGGCGTGCATGCTGTACCTGCGCTCCCTGGACTTTGTGTGGCTGTCATGGCCCATAACAGGTAGGAGCTAGTGTTAGGGACCACTCATGAAGGCAACCTTGACGTGGTGAGTGGCTTATTATGCTTTAGCCAAAATGTACACCAATGCCTTATTCAACATCCAGCATAGAGGCAGGGCAGAGTGCTGGTTTGCAGAGTGCGATTGCATTTGTGTTTTTGCATTTGTATCTGTATTTCGCCATAGCAATGTGCACCTGCATACCGGGTTGTGCGGGCTGAACCCCCACATTTTTTTCTTTGAAAGTGAAAAATGACATTTTTTTGCAAAGATTTCGGTCAATTTCGATTAATAACAAAAAAAGTTAAAATGTCAGCAGCAATGAAATACCACCAAATGAAAGCTCTATTAGTGAGAAGAAAAGGAGGTAAAATTCATTTGGGTGGTAAGTTGTATGACCGAGCAATAAACCGTGAAAGTAGTGTAGTGCAATATTGTAAAAAGTGGTCTGTGCGCCATGCTAGAGTTTACTTCCTGCTGGAGACCTGTACTGTTGTTAGGGTTTGCATGGGTGTGTCTCTCCTCACTTGTGAGGCAGCATGTACACGCCCTCTGTCTCACCAGCCTATGGCTGGATTGCAGGAAGTATTTAAAGGCACTTCCTACCACAGGAAGATGTCTGAGCAACGTATGGTCACTAGCTTGTCTAGTTCCAATTGTGAAGGTGTTTTTCAAGTCCTGCTTTGCTGTGTACCGGACCTTGCTTTTGGAATTATCAGATTTTGCCTGTTTGCCACGTGCCTCTGACCTTAGACTTCGTTTACGGACCTCGAACTTTGTTTATGGACCTTGATTGATCTCTGCCTGTCCTAACCACGTACTTCCACTCGGTGCTTGCACCGGTATCTCTGATCCCCTGGTCAGCTGCCACTGACTCGGGGACTGCTCTGGAGTGGCACCTGGCAACTATCCTAATGGCCCAAGCCTATCCTCAGCATCAGAGGCTCTAGTGAAGACCAGGTAGTTGCTTAGTCACGCCCCTCCAGAGTATAGCCAGTCAGTGACGCAGTGGGTCCACACCCGCTTGCATAACAGTTTGCTCAGGCCATGGACCTCGCTGATCTGAACCCTCCCAGTCTCACCGAGTTACACCAGGAGTTGGCCCAACAGCATGAACGCCAGGATCAAATACTGTCATATTTATGTAATGTAAATATGTGTCTAAATGACCTGACGTCTGCTAACTTGACATCATCAGGTCCCTCTGCCACAGTTAACCCGGCTCCTCCTCCGCCATGTACCTACGTACCAGGATCTGGACCTCGCCTTTCAGCTCCTCCACACTTCAATGGTGACCCTAAGCAGTGCCGGGGGTTCATAAATCAATGTACCCTTTATTTTGAACTCTTGCCTCACCATTTGACTCGGACCGAGCCAAAGTGGCTTTTCTTATGTCACAATTTACTGGAGAGGCACTGGCCTGGACCAACCCTCTCTGGGAAAAGAATGACCAAGTAATAATGGATCTACAGGCCTTCCTAGAAGCCTACCGCACGGTGTTTGACGAGCCAGGATGCACCACCATAGCCGCATCCTCTATACTGCGGTTGCGTCAAGGGAGCCAATCCGTAGGCCAGTATGCAGTCCAGTTCCGTACTCTGGCCTCTGAACTAGGCTGGAATAATGAGGCAATTGTGTCTACCTTTTAGGAAGGTCTCTGTGGGAAAATTAAGGAAGAGCTGATGGGATGTTCCTTCTACCTTGGATGACCTCATCTTCCTGGTTACTCAAATTGATTTGCGGTTCCAGGAACGTGCCATAGAGGTGGCACGTGAGGGGAGACCTTTTCGCCTGGCGTCTTGCCTTTAGCAAGCTCCTAACCCTCAGCCTACCATGTTGTCTGCAGTTCCAGAGCCCATGCAGGTTGACCGAGTCAGGCTGACTGAACAGGAACGTGATCATCGCCGTGCTAAAGGACTTTGTTTCTATTGTGGTGGTTCTGATAATTTTCTCCGTGCTTGTCCCCTGAAGCTGGGAATCTCCCAAGCCTAGGGTCTGTTGGAGAGGCGGTCCTAGGTGAAGATAATTCCTCTCTACCCTGACTCTGCTGGCAACGTTGTCGTTTGGAGATAATCGGTTCATGGAGACGACTCTTCTGGATTCCGGATCGACAGGATACTTCCTGCAGCAAGCCATAGTGGATTGATATCCTATTCCAATCCGACGCCTGCAGAGACTATTGATGGTGTCATCTGTCGATGGAAGGGCTCTATCTGAGTCCGTACAATTTTCTACTAAACCTGTGAAACTACAGGTGGGAGCTCTCCATACGTATGAAATTTCATTCTTGATTCCTCCAAGACTGTCTCATCCTCTCCTTTTGGGGCTACCATGGCTCCATACCCATGAACCTGTTCTTGATTGGAAGTCTGGAGAGGTGCTTCGTTGAGGACAGTCCTGCCTTGGAAAATGTCTTTCTCCCACCTGCCTCTGACCTTGGACTTCGTTTATGGACCTTGCTTGTTTGCCGCCTGCCTCTGACCTCGGACTTCGTTTATGGACCTTGCTTGATCTCTGCCTGCCCTGACCACGTATTTCCCCTCGGTGCTTTCACCGGTATCTATGACCCCCTGGTCATCTGCCACTGACTCGGAGACTGCTCTCGAGTGGCACCTGGCAACTACCCTAACGGCCCAAGCGTATCCTCACCATCAGAGACTCTAGTGAAGACCAGGTAGTTGCTTAGTCACGCCCCTCCAGAGTATAGCCAGTCAGTGGTGCAGTGGGTCCACACCCGCTTCGATAACAACAGGTTAGACCATAAAAGATTGTAGCAAGGTGCAGAAGTGGTAATGCAGTCAACCGGACCGCAGGGGCAATCTGTGAGTGCACGGTGGGCGGATGGGGGTGGTAGTCATACTCATAATTCTTGTAGCTCCCTGGGCCGGTGTGCAGTGATGGGGAAGACAGCTCTAAATCCCTGGGGCACTCTCTAGTACAGGGATCACCAGTCAGATGGTAGTTGAGGTGCCCTTGATGGTATAGGCGCTTAGGGTGCTATTGAGGCTGGGACCCCGGTGTTTGTGATGCCAGCACCGTTAGGTGCAAAGGTTGGTGGTGGAAAAGATGAGGAGTCGGTTGTAGTAAAACAGTTGAACTTTTATTTAAATCACTTGTCTCCAGGCAGTCAGTACACTTCATTTATATGGCATAAAGATATGACTCAGATATTGGTTTAGCTGTAATCCTTGTAACAGGCTGGACAGTTGTCAGTGAAAGACTTACTTTAACAGGCAAGAAAAAGGCTCTTTCTGTATAAGTCTGCGCTAAGTCCATTCTCTAGCACTCAGGTACTGAATATAATAACTCTCACTAGTCAGTAGCAATCCCCAGGGCAGCTCCCTAATGGCAGGCATCAGTCTTCCGCTCCATTCTTTGGAAAGGATGCTCACTGAAGAATTATGGTCCACTATGTCCATAGAGCCATTTGGTAAAGGATAATTTTGTGCAATAATCATCCGGCTGTGTCCAGGTACTTTTAGGTTCCTCCTGGTCATTGGCACTTGTGAAGTCCATTGACCAATTTAGCTCTAACCTCCACTAGACTTTCTCTATATCCAGACGTAGACTGGTCTGTGCTGTGCTGCTGTAATACTGTTCTCTATACTCCCTTACCCTGGCCAGAGCCAAGGGGCTAAATAGCAGCTACATGGTGGACTAGGCCTGTTCTGCTCCTCCATTAACTTCCTACCTTCTCCTCTGTTCTCCTCTCCACAACCAACCACTAACTACCTTATTAGCATACCCCAGGCTATATATATATATATATATATATATATATATATATACTGTGTATATATATATATATAAGTGGTGCCAGCACCACCTAGGGCAAATAGATGTAATGACACTGCCAGCCTGTTAAAGGAATTTACTGAAATACATTAGATAGACATATAAAAAAGCTTGAAGGGCCCACGACCATCATTGAGTAGGACACTGCAGTAACTGGGGTGTTACAAGGGACTCTCCATCATTGTGGTTTACAGAGTCCAGACCTGGCACCCTCCTCGATTACGTCAGTGTTCCCTATGGAAATTGGAAGTGGCCTTTCGGAACCATACCAACCCTTTAAAGGGGTTATCCAAACCTGTAAACCTCCCACAATGCCCTGGCCTCTCATACAGAGAATACTTGCCTGGTCCTCGACGCCTGTGTCCTTTCGGATGCCTCCACAGCCGTTGCTGCATCTCCTCGTCATGAAGATCAAAACATCCGGCGACAAGGGGGTGCAGCCAGTAACAGGCCGCGACAGCAAATGGCTGCACCCCCTCATCACCGGATATAGTGATCTGCTCGACGGGTTGATGCAGCAGTGGCCATGGAAGGGTCTGGAAGGACACAGGTGTCGGGGACCGGGTAAGTATTCTCTGTATGAGGGGCCGGGGCATTGTGGGAGGTTTATAGGATTGTTTTACAGGATAAATCAGTGTGAAATGTAGACGTTCACAATTGTCATTAATTCTCAGCCAACAGGATTGGATAACCCCTTTAAGGAACATTCCGCAATGATAAATCCCTGTTATGTGTAGATTTTAAGTACAGAGCTCATTGTCTACAGTAATTAAAAACACACAACCAGAAAATGACAGTAAACAGAAAAATGGCCACGAACCAGACTACGTCAGCTGTCCAGCATCTTACAAGTCACATTCTTTCATGCTGGAGTGTGTTGAATTAAAATACTTTCTCTGGGAGCTGTCGCAGACGTAACAGGCGTCTTCTCCAAAAAATCCAGTGAACATGTAGCATTACATGGCAGCCATTCAGATAGGGGTTGTCCATGTAAATACGGATGGTATGAGTTTGCATCTCTCTGCTCCGGTTCCTAGAGGGCGGTCCTGAGGCTTCATGTTTATACATTTCATACATTTTCAAACATATGTCCCTAATAAAAATAATAAAAAAAGTTTTAAGACATTTGTTTTCGGACGGAGCGAAAACACTCTATTCTTTATAAAACATTAGCTAGGTCAGATACAAATGCATCCGCTTCTAAGCTGAGTGCAGAACTAGCTATGTACAGGATTGCTGCCTCTGAATGGAAACCGGAGTGTTCTCGTTCACTGACAGCAAACTAATATCTGATAAGTGGCAAATGAGGTTAAACACTGACAAATGTACAGAAACCCTTGATGTTTGGAGGTATATACCATAAAGTAACTCAATTCATTACGTGTAGAAGCAATTACGTAGTGCAGGGATGGCCAACCTGAGGCTCTCCAGCTGTTGCAAAACTACAACTCCCAGCATGCCCAGACTGCCTATAGCCATCAGCCTACAGCAGGGCATGGTGGGAGTTGTAGTTTTCCAACAGCTGGAGAGCCGCAGGTTGGCCATGCCTGACGTAGTGTATCTAGTGCTACGCTGCTGTAGTGCCTTTTATACAGGCAAAACAATAAGACCCCTGTATGAAGGTTCAGAGAACATGTAAATTCTGTGAGAACAGGAAAGGGATGTCCCAGACTTATCAACCACATACGCGAGACCCATGAAGGTGACCCGAATTGTCTAACCTTTGCAGGTATTGAGCTGGTCCCGAACATGCCACAGGGTGTTGATAGGTGCCGCTTATTATTACAAAAGGAGGCTACGTGGATCATTCGAGCGGCAGCCATGGGGTCCCCTTGGTCTCAATGAGAGGAATGACCTGAGTGTTTTTATTTGAAATGAATATATAGTCATTTATTACATTGTGTCAATGTGTAGACTTGTTTTTAATAAATGAAAAAGCGTCAGGGGTTACTAATACAAACACACATAACGACGCTAAAAGGAGGCGCAGATTTGCGCCGTGAGGTCATTGGCCCGAGAAAGCACGGCAGAAACAGCCGTCGCCATTCAGCGTTCTACGTGAGCACAGTTCCGCCCCAGCCCTAACTTTTATACTCTTTTTTATATGGAAGAATAAAGAATAAACGAACGTAACTGCAACAGTGGTGAGTGCCACCTTCTTTTCTTCATCTATTACTACGTGACTGATAAATGTACAGTTATGCTCAGGGGAATGAGGGGGACACTGGGTAACACTGACATGAAAAGGACCTTCAAATTTTAGTCGACAGTAATTCTAACTGTAGCAACCAGTGTCAGGCAGCTGCTGCCAAGGCCAATAAGATAATGGGTTGCATCAAAAGGGGCATAGATGCCGTGATGAGAACATAGTCCTATCACTTTACAAATCACTAGTCAGACCACACATGGAGTACTGTGTACAGTTCTGGGCTCCTGTGAACAAAGCAGACATAGCAGAGCTGGAGAGGTCCAGAGGAGGCAACTAAAGTAATAACTGGAATGGGGCAACTACAGTACCCTGAAAGTATCAAAATAAGGGTTATTGAGTTTAGAAAAAAGATGACTGAGAGGAGATGTAATAACTACGTACACATGCAATGCATTTGTTAAGTTTTCAGACCCTTTCACATTTTGAAAAACACTGCACTCAGTGAAAACAGAATCTTGGAAATCTTTGCTAATTTATGGAAAACTCAAAATCTTGCATTGACATAAGTATTCAGTCCCTTTACTCTGGTCTTCTTGGGGATGATGCCACAGGGTTTGCTCACCTTTGATTCATGGATTTTTTGTCATTCTTCTCTGCAGATCTTCTCAAGCTCTGTCAGGATGGGTATGGGACCATCGGTGGACAGCCACTTTCAGGTTAAAGACAGGCGCTCAAGGACATTTGCAGAGTTATCCCTAAGCCACTCCTGTGTAGTTATTGTGTGCTTAGGATCATTGTCATGTTGGAAAGTGAACCTTTGGACTAGTCTGAGATCCAGAGTGTTCTGGATCAGACTTTCATGAAGAAAATCACTGTGCTTTGCTCCATTCTGCTTTCCCTTTACTCTGACCAGTTCCTCTGTCCCAGCTGCTGAAAAACACCCCCAGAGCACGATGCTGCCACCACCATGCTTCACTGAAGGGATGTTATTGAGCAGGCCCTGGTTTTCTACAGACAAGACGCTTAGAATTGATGCCTAAAAGTTCATTCTTGGTTTCATCAGACCAGATAACCTTGAGAGTCCTTCCATCTGTATCTTACTGATGGGAGGCCAGTCTGCCATAAAGCCCAGATTGGTGGAGGCTGCAGTGATGGTTGACCCTCTGGAAGTTTCTCCCTCCTGCACACAGGATCTTTGGAGCTTAGCCAGAGTGACTATTGGGTTCTACTCCCCCTAAATACTTAGATCAGCCAGCCAGTTCTAGGAAGAGTCCTTGTTGTTGTAAACGTTTTTTATTTAAGAATTATGGAGGCCACTGTGCTTTTGGGAACTTTGTACCCTTATCCAGATCTGTGCCTCCTGTCTCTGGGCTCTACAGGCAGTACTTTCCTCCTCATGGCTTGGTTTTCACTCTGTTATGCATTGTCACCTGTGAGATCTTATCCACACTCAGGCATAGGAGCAGTTAGTGATGTATATGGACAGGGGAAGAGTGCACTGAGCTTGGCATTATTTCTTTGCTGGGACATCATTGATTAATTCCTGTACATCACCGTGTGTATTAATATGCTGTTGTGATATCACTGTGAGCCTTATTGCTGATCTGTGACATCACTGTGTACATTGTCCTACCATTGTGACATAAGCTTTTTGTATTCATACTACTGAAGGTGGTCATGGTGGTGCTGGGGCTCCTTTCCAAGATTTGCAATTGGGGCCCTTGTGTAATAATATTACAGCTTATAGTTACTAGCTTATTTGGAGATCCAAGGAGTTATTCTGATTGGCAGATTTGGAGTTGGGCAGGAAATGATTTTCCTAAAATGAAGAAAATTGGAAAACTCATGAGGATATTTTACCTTCTCCTTTATGAACTTTGCGGTATAATAGACTGAAGTTTTTGCGTTACAAAGTGTGTTACTATGTAAAAATGGTGAGGAAAGGGGAAGATTTATCATGTACCTGACGTCAAAAAGTAACACATTTTGGCAAACATCATGTTTGTACAAAAATGTACTGCTTATGTGCAGGACCGTCTTTAATATTGATTGGACCCTGGGCGAGAAATTACTTGGGCCCCCTGAATTCCGCTTTTCCACACCCTAACATGCAATCACGCCCTCCACCACAACACACACACACACAAAAAAAATAATAATCCACACACCTCGTAGAGTAGTAAACTTTAATAATGATGAGTGGCCACTAGACGTGTTCCTTGGCAGTAATGTAAATACTGGATTTTTTCTGAAAAGGCAGTGTTTACAGTAAGAAGCTTGCAGAGACGCGCTATAGACACCGGAACTACTACGTTTAGCTGTTGTGGTTCTGGTGACTATAGTGTCCCTCAATATAGAGGGGGGAAAAGAATCAGCACAAAAGTATAAAATAAAATGGCTGTATCATTATTCTAAAAATTAAAAAAGCACAACTTCTGAAACAAATATATAGTATTTTGCAGATAACTTTTTTTTTTTACAATGTGCAAATAGTACTGTACTACTAACCCCTCCATCCACCCCTCCCTCCCCCTTCTCCAACCACTCAGTACACTAACTCACATAAAACAAGTAATATATATAATATAGCTTACAGTGAATTTCTGTAAATACTTCCAGTTCTGAAGACTCCAGCAGGCTCAGGATCAGTGCTCTGGGCAGCTGGGCTCAGGGCTGGAAGTGGGCACTGCTCTGCAGTTCAGGAAGGAGACCGGGGCTCGGCTCACCCTAGCGTTGAAGTGCCTCCGCGTGACGTCGCGGTGCACAGCGTACGCAAAGGGCAGGGGAGGTTGGGAGGAGGAGCAAGCAAGTACCGTATTTTTCGCCCTATAAAACGCATTGGCCCATTAGACGTACCTAGGTTTTAGAGGGGGACAATAAGAGAAAAATAGACTCCCAATGTTAATCAGACTTCAGCTAACAGCCCCAATAAGACCTCAGCTCAGATCCCAATATTGTCACGACTATGGTTTGGTCGTGACTCTTTGTGTCGCATGCAGTTGTCAGCGGTCTGCTTGTTGTCTACCGCAGGTGAGGGCAGTTAGTATGTTGTCTCACGTGTGGTTGCCACTGGCAACATGATGTTGTTGGCAGTGTAGCAGCCTGAGCTGGTTGCTAGGCGGCTCGCTGTCAAGGCATGCGGTTGCATCTGGCAACGTGTGTTTGTATGTGTTCACTTTCCATGTTTGGTTTGCACGGGATTTAGTTGTGTGTGCATTTCCCCTTTAAGTGACACTTACCTTGTCTGGTGTTGGAAGGGTTAACTCCTTTCCTAGTATGTGTGTGTGGGTGTGGCTGCTTGGGCTATTTAGCTCCTGCTGGATGCCTGTAGCTGAGGGGTACTCCAGCCATGCTCTATGCTGGAGTCATCCTCCTGGTCTTATATGCCATCTATCCAGTGAGGGCCACCCTTGTGGTCATAAAAATATATGTATGATGTTAAGAAGATATTTTTATGCTCTTTATATTTATTGCAGCTATGGGTGTCCTGGGTACCTGTGTGATTTGTGTGTGTGCTGTGTCCTTAATGTTTGTGTGGACATCAGTACTTGTGCACGGGTTCCAGTCAGCGTGTCTGTGGCAGGTAGGTGTAGTACTGGTTTAACTCACCTGCCATATCCATATGCTGTATATGTTTCCCCTCTCCTTGGCCAGTGGAGACTCCTGTTCGTCCGTGTCTAGGAGGAACAGGTCGTCTTACCCTGCTCCTAGTCCAGGGATTTCCTGAGGGCTAGTAGGGACCCTAGGTTACGGAGTATGAGCCCTCCTACCATCTGGGTTGGCTCATACGGTAAGGAGTCAGGGTAAGAATTTGGGACGCGCTAGGAGGTGACCTGCTCCCTGATCCTGTCGTCCTGGCCTAGCAGCTACCCTTATCCTATTGACATCGCACGGTTGAGGGTTTCCCCCATTCTCATCCGTGACAAATATGAATGACCCCCAATCATACCTCAGATAAAAGGCCCCATGCCTCTCATCAGCCCCCAGTAGCCTCACAGCAGCTCCCAGTAGCCTTATAGCAGCCCACAGTAGTCTTATAGCAGCCCCCATTAGCCTCAAAGAAGCCCCCAGTAGCCTTATAGCAGCCCCCAGTAGCCTCATAGCAGCCCCCAGTAGTCTTATAGCAGCCCCCATTAGCCTCATAGCAGCCCCCAGTATCCTTATAGCAGCCCCCAGTGGCCTTTATAGCAGCCCCCAGTAGCCTCATAGCAGCCCCCAGTAGCCTCATAGCAGCCCCCAGTAGCCTCATAGCAGCCCCCAGTACCTTCATAGCAGCCCCCAGTAGCCTCTCATCAGCCCCCAGTAGCTTCTCATCAGCCCCCAGAAGCCTCTCCATCAGCCCTCAGTACCTCTCACCAGCCCCCAGAAGTGTCCATCAGCCTCATAAATATAAAATAAAATAAAAACACTTACCTTTCCTGCTCCTGGACGACAATGCTCCTCTCCTCCAGTGCGATCTACATCTGCCTACTGTCGGCTGTGCTGTGAAGGCTGTGCAGACCTGCACAGCCGACAGCCAAGGACCAGGAAGCGGTGATTACAAAGCCTTCACCGCTTCCTGGTCCTCCAGACAATATAATTGAATCTGTGGGCAGTGCCCAGCGGGGCTCAAGAGGGCCCCCAGGAGCAACTGGGCCCGGCCAGCTGCCCCTTTTGCCCGTGTTAAAGACGGCCCTGAGGATAGGGACTAAGGGGGCATTTATCATTTGCCATTGTTTGTTGCTTTGTGTGCCTGCCCCAAATTTATGAACTGGTGTACCTGTCATGGTCTTACCTTCTTGCTGTTCTCCTTCGTTTGACATGTGCTGGCGGCCATCTTGGTTTCTGGGTTTCTTGTAGCCTCCCACCCTGTGGCTTCTCCTTCCCACTGGGAGGAGCTGGATGCCTAGCTCATATATATAGGAGGTCTGTGGCTTCAGTTCCTTGCTTGGTCCTCCTGTGTTCACATGCTTCTAAGACTGCTGCTGCTTCTGGTTCCTGATCCTGGCTTCGTCTGACTACCCTGCTGGTTCCTGATCCAGGCTTCGTCTGACTACCCTGCTGGTTCCTGATCCAGGCTTCGTCTGACTACCCTTCCGGTTCCTGACCTCTGGCTTCGCAAGACCCTGCTTCGGTTTAGCCATCCGTTTGGACTTTTGCCTTACAGCTTGATTTTCAATAAAGCCTTCTTATTTCCACTTACCTCTTGTTGTACGTCTGGTTCATGGTTCCTTGACATTAGGACCAAGCCATGAATTCTGACTGGTACAGGGCCATCCTCGCTACCTACGCTGGTTGCCAGACTTGATCAGCAGGATCACCTGTTGGGTCGGTTCGCTGTGGCGTTGCAAACCCTGCTTGAACACACGGCTCATTTAGCTTCCGTTGCCGATGGGTCGGTTGTCGCTCCTGGGCCCGCTCCTACTGCCGCTCCGGTTGTTGCGCCAGAGTCTACCCCGACACCTGTTGCTGCGCCTGCGGTGTTTCGGGGTATGACCGGTTCTGCCCCCCTTCCACAGCGCTTTGGGGGAGAGCCAACTCAGTGCCGAGGTTTCCTTAACCAGGTGGGCATTTATTTCGAGTTGCTGCCACATGCCTTTCCTACTGAGAGATCAAAGGTGGGCTTCTTGATCTCGCTGCTCTCGGACAAGGCCTTGGCCTGGGCCAGCCCTTTATGGGAGAACAACAATCCGGTGGTTGCCGAGTTTTCCGGTTTTGTTGCTTCTCTTCGGAGGGTATTCGATGTGCCGGCTCGTGCTGCCTCTGCTGCGAAGCTCCTTATGTCCATCAGACAGGGTTCACGATCCGTAGCTGAATACGCCATTGAGTTTCGTACCCTGGCAGCAGAGGTGGGCTGGAATAATGAGGCTCTGGTCGCTGCTTTCTCTCATGGTCTCTCGGATGCCTTGAAGGATGAGGTTGCAGCTAAGGACCTACCAGTGGAGCTCGAGTCTCTTATTTCTTTCCTGATTTTGATTGACACCAGACTCAGGGAGAGACCTTCCTTTAAGGAGAGCCTGTGGAGGTCTTCTAACAGATTGGCGCCTACGTTTTCTGTCCCACCCGTGCCTCCCTCTCCTCCCACGCCTCCTGGGGATGACTTGTCTGGGGGTGAACCCATGCAGCTGGGGTTTGCTCGCCTGTCCGAGGGGGAGAGGGTACTCCGGAGACGCGAGGGCCGATGCATGTACTGTGGTCTCGGTGGGCATTTTCGGTTGGCATGCCCGAACCGTCCGGGAAACGCTCGCACCTGAGATCCTGTCGGGGGCAGATCTTGGGTGGAGTCTCCTCGTCCCCGGTTTCCCGTGTTGACAAACCACTGATTACTGTTGTCCTCTCCTGGGTCGGGGCCTCGGTGACGACCCAGGCGTTGGTGGACTCTGGTGCTGGTGGTTTGTTCATTGATAGTGGGTTCGCTGCCGCCAATTCCATTCCTCTGCAGCCTCGAGGTTCCCCACTGGCTCTTGAGGCGATAGACGGCAGACCCCTTCTGCCGCCACACGTGACTCATGAGACCCTTCCAGTGGGGATGGCCATTGGTGCCGTTCACAGAGAGTCGGTCTGTCTCCAGGTTATTTCGTCTCCACACTACTCGGTGGTCTTGGGGTACCCCTGGCTCCAGAAGCATAATCCGACTTTCGATTGGAGATCGGCCGAGATCCTCTCGTGGTCACCGCAGTGTGGGGCTAGTTGCATCCATGGGCCTGTCAAGTTGCTGTGTACTTCCTCGGACTCTCTGTTGCCTCCCTGAATACGAGGAGTACCGGGATGTATTCGATAAGGTGCGTGCGGTTGCCCTACCTCCGCACCGCCCATACGATTGTGCCATAGAGTTACAATCTGGTGCCGTTCCTCCTCGTGGCAAAGTCTATCCACTGTCGGTAGCGGAGAATGAGGCCATGGAGGAGTACGTGAGGGAGGCGCTTTCACGCGGACACATTCGCAAATCCTCGTCCCCGGCAGGGGCTGGATTTTTCTTTGTGAAAAAGAAGGGCGGTGAGTTGAGGCCTTGCATCGATTACAGGGGTCTCAATCGCATCACGATCAAGAACGCTTACCCGATACCCTTGATTTCCGAGCTGTTCGATCGCCTCAAAGGGGCCACGGTCTTTACCAAACTCGACCTGAGGGCGGCATATAACATGGTAAGGATCAAGGCGGGCGATGAGTGGAAGACCGCGTTTAACACCAGGACCGGTCATTATGAATCCTTGGTTATGCCCTTTGGGTTGTGCAATGCGCCCGCAGTCTTCCAGGAATTCATCAACGATGTTTTCCGTGACCTGTTGCAGCAGTGTGTGGTGGTCTATTTGGATGACATCTTGGTATATTCGGAATCCATGGAGGCCCACATTCTGGATGTCAGACGAGTGTTGCAACGGTTACGAGAGAACAAGCTGTTCGGTAAGCTTGAGAAATGCGAATTTCACCGATCCCAGGTAACCTTCTTAGGTTACATCATTTCCGCTGAGGGGTTCTCCATGGATCCTGAGAAGGTTTCGGCTGTCTTACAGTGGCCCCAGCCCAGTGGTCTTCGTGCCCTGCAGCGCTTTTTGGGCTTCGCCAATTATTATCGGAAGTTCATCAGGGACTTTTCCATGCTAGCCAAGCCTCTCACGGATCTGACCAGGAAGGGCAGCAATCCCCAGGTCTGGCCGCTCGAGGCCATCCGAGCTTTTGAGGCTCTAAAGTCCGCCTTTGTGTCGGCTCCGATTCTGTCGCATCCCAACCCTGGGTTGCCTTTTGTCCTCGAGGTGGACGCGTCTGAGACGGGAGTAGGCGCCCTTCTGTCTCAGCGTAGAACACCAGAGGGTCCTCTGCTTCCTTGTGGGTTTTACTCCCGGAAACTGTCTTCCGCGGAGTGCAACTATCAGATTGGTGACAGGGAGTTATTGGCCATCGTGCAGGCCCTTAAAGAATGGAGGCACTTGCTCGAGGGCTCGGTGGTTCCGGTTCTCATCCTGACGGACCACAAGAATCTGACCTACCTTTCTGAGGCCAAGAGATTGACACCACGTCAGGCCAGATGGGCTCTGTTCTTGTCACGTTTTAATTACGTGGTCTCCTACCTACCCGGTTCCAAGAACATCAGAGCGGATGCCTTATCACGGCAGTACTCCGAGCTGTCCGGGGAGGAGTCGATTCCGACTTCGGTCATACCTCCGAATCAGATACTGGCCGCCATTCGCACCAGCCTGACCTCTCCCCTGGGTGAGCAGATTTTGGCGGCTCAATCTGGTGCTCCCTCTGGGAGACCCAACGGCAGGTGTTTTGTGCCTGAGGAGTTGCGCACTCGGTTGTTGCGAACCTACCATAACTCCAAGGCCGCGGGGCATCCTGGAAAGAATCAGCTGTCCTGGGCTGTTTCACGTCTGTTCTGGTGGCCTTCTCTACGTTCCGACATCGCCGCATATGTAGCGGCATGCTCCGTTTGTGCCCAGAGTAAGTCCCCTCGGCACCTTCCGTTGGGCCTTTTGCAACCCATAGCCACCGGGGAGCGTCCATGGTCACACCTGGGGATGGATTTCATTGTGGACCTCCCTGCATCCCGAGGCCATACGGTCATTCTCATGATTGTGGATCGGTTTTCCAAAATGTGCCACTGTGTTCCTCTCAAGAAGTTACCCTCTGCACAAGAGTTGGCCACGATTTTTGCCAGGGAGGTCTTCCGGTTGCACGGTTTGCCCAAGGAGATTGTGTCGGATCGGGGGAGTCAGTTTGTGTCCAGGTTCTGGCGCGCCTTTTGCTCCCAGTTGGGGATTCATCTCTCTTTCTCCTCGGCCTACCACCCTCAGTCCAATGGGGCCGCAGAACGATCCAATCAGGCCTTGGAGCAATTCCTTCGTTGCTATGTCTCCGATCACCAAGACAATTGGGTTGACCTCCTGCCTTGGGCTGAGTTTGCCAGGAACACGGCGGTGAACTCTTCCTCTGGGACGTCTCCCTTCATGGCCAATTATGGGTTCCAACCTGCCGTGTTACCGGAGGTATTCTCTCCCCAGGATATTCCGGCTGTGGAGGATCACCTTTCCGTCCTACGTGCTTCTTGGGTACAGATCCAGAGGTCCCTTGAGGTCTCTGCGCAGCGCCAGAGACTTCAGGCTGATCGCAGACGAGCGCCCGCTCCTTCCTACCAGGTCGGAGACCGCGTATGGTTGTCCACCTGCAACCTCAACCTTCGAGTGCCCACTCCCAAGCTGGCGCCTCGCTTTGTTGGTCCCTTCCGAGTGCTTCGCAGGGTAAACCCGGTAGCCTATGCCCTTGCGCTTCCTCCTGGCATGCGGATCTCCAACGTGTTTCATGTCTCTCTGTTGAAGCCACTGGTGTGTAATCGTTTCACTTCCTCGGTTCCTCGGCCTCGTCCGGTCCAAGTGGGCAATCGTGAGGAGTATGAGGTGAGCAATATCCTGGACTCACGCCTGGTCCGCGGTCAGGTGCAGTTTTTGGTCCATTGGCGTGGTTATGGTCCAGAGGAGCATTCCTGGGTTCCCTCCGCAGATGTCCATGCTCCTGCCTTGCTCCGAGCCTTCCACGCACGCTTCCCTCAGAAACCGTTCTTTACTCCGCGGAGGAGGGGCCCTTGAGGGGGAGGTACTGTCATGGTCTTACCTTCTTGCTGTTCTCCTTCGTTTGACATGTGCTGGCGGCCATCTTGGTTTCTGGGTTTCTTGTAGCCTCCCACCCTGTGGCTTCTCCTTCCCACTGGGAGGAGCTGGATGCCTAGCTCATATATATAGGAGGTCTGTGGCTTCAGTTCCTTGCTTGGTCCTCCTGTGTTCACATGCTTCTAAGACTGCTGCTGCTTCTGGTTCCTGATCCTGGCTTCGTCTGACTACCCTGCTGGTTCCTGATCCAGGCTTCGTCTGACTACCCTGCTGGTTCCTGATCCAGGCTTCGTCTGACTACCCTTCCGGTTCCTGACCTCTGGCTTCGCAAGACCCTGCTTCGGTTTAGCCATCCGTTTGGACTTTTGCCTTACAGCTTGATTTTCAATAAAGCCTTCTTATTTCCACTTACCTCTTGTTGTACGTCTGGTTCATGGTTCCTTGACAGTACCTTAATAATAAATGTCATTTGAGAGCAATGTGGTTCACACCTATATGTGTAAAAGTACTTCAGGATGTTGCCTGCCATAGGTTGCGACTTTTTTGCAACTTTTGCAAAAGTTGCACATAGTGAATAAACCGTAATCCAGGTCTAATCTTACTTTCAGCTGTTAAAGAGGACCTTTCACTACAGGAGCATCTATTCTTATGGCTCTATAATGTGCCATTCCTCTAATATTTCTTCGCGATCAAAAAAATTATCTCAAATTCGCGAATATATGACGAATATTCACCCAAATATTCGTGAAATATCGCAAATTCGAATATAGCCCCTGCCGCTCATCACTATTCCTGATGCAGTTTTGGAAGCCAAAATCAGGATTGGATCATAAAAGGAGAGAAAGTATAAAGGACAGATACGACTTCTGCTCTTTTTTGGATTCACTCCTGCTTTTGGCTTCGAAAATTGCATCAGGAAACCTGACCATGTGGTCGTACCCTTACAGATGACTTGGATAATTTAATAGCATTTTCCAGCATATCCAAGAATGCCACCCCTCAGCTAATCAAGGAGTGACTGTATCATCCATATTCCATTACTTTCTCATGTACAACATGATAGCATCTTACGAGGTGGTTACATAACAGTGTTGTAGCAGACACTTGAGTTTCCTCAGCCCCTGTGAATGAGCTGGCTGTTTTTCCTGCAAAACGGCTAAAACAAAATGTTCCCAATAAAAGTTGCTTAAAAAAACATCTGCTGAGCTTTTGCACTTTTACCTCGTGAAACTGATATTTTTGAGTTTGTTCGCTGGCTATGCAAAGTACTGAAGTTGTGAAGCAGAATTAGCTTTCCCACACGGCTCTTGAAATGGTTAATCTCTGGCACATTCCTAATCCCAGACATAACTCCTTGTCGCCACTGTTTTTGTTCTTTTTGTTAACATACAGTTATTTTTTTTGTGTTTAGAAGTGACTACAATTGGTTTTGCATGCTTTCACACTGTCATAGAAACATAGAATGTGTCGGCAGATAAGAACCATTTGGCCCATCTAGTCTGCCCAATATACTAAATACTATGGATAGCCCCTGGCCCTATCTTATATGAAGGATGGCCTTATGCCTATCCCATGCATGCTTAAACTCCTCCACTGTATTTGCAGCTACCACTTCTGCAAGAAGGCTATTCCATGCATCCACTACTCTCTCAGTAAAGTAATACTTCCTGATATTACTTTATTACTGTCCTTTGTCCTATGTGTCAGAAAAGCGCATACCTCAAACTAGGGCTGGGCAATTAATGAAATTAATTTGAATAAATCACCTTTGAGGCATCCTATATCACAATGTTTGACCCTTTAAAAAGGCCTTAAGACATGACTCCGATATTAAATAAGCCAGCAACTCATCTGCAGACCTCATTGTCTGCAGATGAGAGGCTGGCTTCTTTAATATCCAATTCATGTATGGAGGCCTATTTAAAGGGCTGAACATTGACTTATAGGAGAGCTGCCTTACATCTTGGTGGCATTAGAGGCAGAGCTTGTTAAGAGCTCATTTGCATCCCTTTCTTCCCAGAATTCCAGAGGAGCATATATGGCCCATACTCCTCTGCTTCTTTGTCGACTCTTTCGACATCTAATGCCGACTAAGGTGTTCTCTCCCCAATGGAGAGATAGTACTTCCCAAATGTATGAGGACAAGCGATGGCTGCTGCTATTGCTCATCCTCATACCTGGCAACAGGTGCTGTTGCCCGGAAACAATGATTGAGATCATTTCACCTGAGTTTCCCTCATTCAACAGGTGACCTGCAGCACCTTTAGATGGGGCAGATTATCCGGAAAGAGCATCTGTAGGAATGTTCGTTCCCATTTTAAATTGCAGGAAAAGGAAAAAGAATTGTTTGCTAACACAATAGTAGAATAATGCTTAAGAATTTATGCTTTGGGATTTGTAAATGTATTTATTGCCCAAAAATGTTTGTGTTTTTTTTTTACCCTTTTTACATCAAAACAATAACAAAAAAAAAAAAACTAGAGCCCACCCACAAACCACCATATGTAAGGATGAGGAAATGTCACAGAGACCTCTTTTTAAACTCATTTTACTTTTTATTCTAATCCCATAGTAGGATTTTTGTTGTAATATTTAAACAATAATGGAAAGAAAGGGATGCAAATGAGCTCTTAACAAGCTCATTTGCATTCCTTTCTTCCCAGAATTCCCGAGGAGCATGTATGGCCTATAAGTCCCTTCACGTTTCCAAGGAGAGATAGTACCCTCCCCCCCCCACTCCAAAAAAAATGTAAACAATAATGTACTGACACCTAGCTATATGACAGTACAGTATCCGGTGTCTGCCTATACAAGATATGTAATCTGACAACACCATGGGCATTCTGTTTGATGAAAGTAGTGGAGTCACCCTCCCTCCCTCTCCATTTCAATGCAGTGTTTAGCCGTTCCTCTAATCTCTGCTGTTAATTGCAACCATTGCCCTGCTCCTGATTGCTTAGACCATCAATTTTGTGCTAATTAATTTCTTAAAACATCTTTAAAGTGGTGACAGAGCCACAAATCCCCTGCTAAAACATTATTAAATTCTGCTGCTGCCACTAGAGGGAGCTCTGTAAGTTTACCTTATGCTGTTTATAAATTGAACTCAATAATTACAAGGTATGCAGTAAGCAGAGGATTCCAAGCTCTATATCAGAAAAGCAAAGCTCCGACCACGATAAGAATATAATAAGATATTCATCAGCACAGAGCATTGAACCTGAAAGCAAAAAGGTAGTTACACGTTAGTCATACTGTGCAATTCATACATGCACATTTTGATATTATAATCCCTCTTGGTACCATATTTTATCACAAACATAAGAGTTTAACAATGTAAAACCTATAAGCCTTAAATCTATAAGGTTCTCACTGACAGATACTTGCTATCTACGTCTATGTGCGTATTTCCTGGGCCTAAAATTTCACATCTTCATGGGAGCACATATTTTACGACAGTAGAAAGAGAGAAACCATGAATGGCCTTTTGTAGGAGTCCCGCCATTGTGTTTGTCTGCTATAAACATTGTGAAAATGGCCGTTGAAAAGAAAATATCATTTGGAATTGAATAATATATAATCTGCGATCCTCGGTAATAAATGGAATATTTTAGGATATTTCGGGCCGTTGGTTGTTTTGTTAAGCAGCATGGTCCCACTGATGTAGGCAGGAAAGACGAGTTCACAGCTGTCTTAGTAAAGGTGAACGACCACCTGATATAATAAACATATGCCGGTCCAGCGCGCTGGAATCGACAAGTTCCCATTGTGATGACTGAGGAATAGTCGGAAACATGGAACACACACATACAAGTGTATTCTATATTAGCATACAAGAAGCGCTATTCTAAGGTATTATATACCTCAGCAAAATGGTTATTGTATGTTTTAGTCTACAGCGCACCCAAGCACAATGGAGGTCAATGGGAGAACCAGAGCATTAAACCAGGCCCCCCCTGCTCTGAAGAGGGGAGGATGTGTGGTTCACAGGAAAAGGTCAGAAATTGATGGAAACACCACTGAAATGGTTCAGGAACAGCATGGGGAGGATGTCTGGATGCATCTTGGACTCCCAGGTCGCTGCTGGGAACGATGTTGTCCGAGTAGTACGCCACTTTTACAGACTGACAATAATACGCACCTAAACCGAAGATAAATCGATTTTAGAGGAAAAATTGTTAGGAAACATTCTTTCCTCTATATTTACTTGTATATGAAGTGCAAGTGCTGCCAAAAATTACAAGGAAGAGGCACTCCGATACAACCTGTATATCACATAAAGGAGGGCCTCATTCACATTGCGGTACAATTGTTCAGGTAGTGGGACTCCTACACTCATAAAGTGTCACTGTCTTTGTTGTGCGCCGTGACACATTTGCCGTATATGCTGGTTGCGAGGGGCAACGTGTTGTTGTCGCCGCAGGATGTATGGGCTTTGCTCCCCTTCTCCTGGTTCCTCCCCTGTCTGGTGCTGGAGGGGTTAACTTCCTGGCTGGGTGTGGCCACTTGGGTTTTATCACTTGTGGCTTCCAGGCTGGGGTCAGTTGTATTCCAGCATTTGTTGGTGCTGGAGCTTTGCTTCTTTCTTGGGTGTTTTATCTGCAATTTTTCCACAAGGACCTTCTGGTATTGCACGTCCTCTCCACCACAGGTATTACACAGGTATAGAAGGTGTAGCAGCACTAAAGGGTATACTGGCCTTAATGTGGTGGTGCACGCGGTGTTAAATGACAGTTTGTAGCGTCCCTCCAAGTAGGCGACCAAAAAACAGTAGAACCGCAGCACTCTCTTGTCTCTATAATTCCTTTATTCCATCAAATCCATGCAACTTTTTTGACCTGGACGGTCTTTTTCAAGCAACTGACAATACATCATTACCAGGCTTAAATATCCTCCTTCTGGGAGGGGCTACCACACATGTCATCATAAACAAAGACCAATCAAGAACAATCTTAAAACAGCATAAGGCAAGGCATCTTTCCAAGATGAGCAAATCAGCATATCAGCACTTACTTTGGTACACCTGGTGGGGGTATAGGTGGGGTATGGATATCATATTCCGGGCGGTATGTTGGTGTTCCCTTAGTTCCTATGTGAATGCGCAGGCGTGCTGTGGCTAGACGCGCGGCCAAAAAATTTGACTAGCGGCGTCTCCTGGTTCCCAGTGCGCCTGCGCGTCCGAAGGGGCTCTGGTTCGCCGCTGTCCATAGCCCTGTTGTGCAAGCGCTTGTAAGGGGGCTCGCGCAGGCGTACTAATGCACCGTCGGCTAGCGCAATGTAGGGCATCTCAGTAGTTTAGCCTTAACTTTAGGTGTATTAAGTGGACAGGACATGAAGCATCGCATAATAGCATAAAGTCTGGAGTATTAACAACGGTCTGTCTTGACAATCTTATGTAGCTATGTCAGTTTGCAGAAGCAGGTACCAGCAAATTGTATTGATTATAATATTAACATACATCCCTCCCAGGCAGTCTAGGAGGGATGTATGTTAATATTATAATCAATACATATTATCCTCTGTAGCGGAGGCAACCGTCTCCTGCTCCTCATTATCATCCAATTTCGCGCTGAGAAGACGATCGGTGGGTGGTCTGGCTATCACCTTGTGTACTGTCTTCCCCCATTTCCACCTCTTCCACATGCAAAGTGTCCGCCTTCATTGTGAGCAGCGAGCGTTTCAGTGGACACAGAAGGGATGGTTCACGCTGATAATAGCGGCATCGCCGCTCACCATCTGTGTTGATTCCTCAAAGTTTCTTAAAGCCTCACAGAGGTCAGACATCCATGCCCACTCCTTGCTTGTGAATAGCGGAAGCTGACTGGAAAGGCGATGACCATGTTGCAGCTGGTATTCCACTACTGCCCTCTGCTGCTTACAAAGCCTGGCCAACATGTTGCCAGACCGGCGACAGCTGTAAATGACTTTCGGAAATGGGCACACACGCGGCACACCTTCACCAGTAGCTGAGGCAAATTGGGGTAGGTTTTGAGAAACCGCTGAACCACTAAGTTGAACACGTGGGCTAGGCATGGGATGTGTGCGAGCTTGCCGAGCTCCAAAGCCGCTACCAAGTTACGGCCATTATCAGGTTGAGTGTCGAGAGCCACAGCTCAGTCTGGTCCCTTATCCTCTGCCACAGCTCTGCGGCGGTGTGCTGTTTGTCACCTAAGCAGATCAGTTTCAGCTTGGCCTGTTGCCACTTCCCCACTGCTTCCAGCTACTGACTGATGGCTGACTGGTGCTGTAAGATGAGAATTCAGAGGTGGAAGTGGAGGAGGAGGCGGAGGAAGAGAAGGGGGGGTTGCAGCCACTAATATAAGTAGAAACCCTGATGGAAATAGGGCCCGCAATCCTTGGCGTTGGTAGCACCTGTGCAATCCCAGGGTGCGACTCGCTCCCGGCTTCCACAACGTTCATCCAGTGTGCTGTCAGGGAAATGTAGCGTCCCTGGCCAAAAGCACTTGTCCATGTGTCAGTCGTAAGTGGACCTTCCCAATAACTGCATTGGTCAGGGCACGGGTGATGTAACGGGACACATGCTGGTGTAAGGCGGGGACGGCACACCGGAAAAAAATGTGGCGGCTGGGGACTGAGTAACGAGGGACGGCCACCACCATCAGGCTGCGGAAAGCCTCAGTGTCCACAAGCCTAAATGGCAACATTTCCAGGGCCAGCAATTTGGAAAGGTGTGCATTTAGTGCTATGGCCTGTAGGTGGGTGGCTGGGTATTTGCGCTTTCATTCAAAGGCCTGGGGTATGGACATCTGTACGCTGCTCTGGGACACAGAAGTGGATGTGCTAGCTGATGGTGCTTGAGAAGGTCCAGGTGCATGGCGGGAGGCATCCGGGCCTGCGTCTTGGACAGGGGATTTGCCAGCACGTAACACAGGGGAAGAGGAGGCAGTGGTGTGACCTGCAGGCACTGATTGTGGACCCAGGCGTTCGGCCCACCTATTAAGGTGCTTTGATGCCTTGTGGTGGATCATGCTGGTGGTGGTGAGGTTGCTAGTGTTCACACCCCTGCTCTTTTTGGTACGACACAGGTTGCAAATGGCAATTCTTTTATCGTCCGCATTTTCCTCAAAAAAGCGCCAGACTGCGGAACACCTACCCCTTGGCAAGGCAGATTGCCGCATGTACTGAATGTAACAGATATTTAGGATGCGCAAACATTATACAGGAGATGTTGGGCAGGTATTGTCGCTGTCAGAAGTGGCCAAACAATTGCACTCAATTTAGCACAAGTTGCGCTAATAATATATATTGCGGCCAGATAAAACAATAGTCCTTAAAAGGACTTTTGGGTCTCTAACACCTTTCAACAGTAAACCCTGCCTGAAAAAAAAAAAAAATTCCTGTCCCTATGCAATGAGCCAGACCGTGGTACGGTTACACGGACGCCAAATTATGCAGTGGGTCAGGATATGGGTATAAAAGTCTATAGTTTGTTCATGACGCCAATCGCAACGTCCGCAGGGTACTGTTGAAGGGCCCTTTAAGGTGTTATAACTCACGTACCAGGTTAGGAATGCCAGAGTGGTGTAATGTCTCTGTAATGGTGTCAACGGTGTCTCCTACCTGGGTACGGCTGGACTCCTGGATCCTGGCTCACTTGCAATAAAATGAGTGTGGTGCTAGTAGGAGTAATAGAGGAATTTGCAGCAGTAATTGAGATCCAGACCTTTGGTAAAGTTCAAACTTGTCTTTACTGGTGGTAACTTTCATCCAAGCAAGATACAGCATTAGCCTTTGGTCCCTGCAGGTATTGGCAATGTGTGGCAGGAATATATCTTTTGCTTTATCATATACCTGGAGCTTTGCAGGAAAAGGACGTCTGCTTCATTAGCTCTAAACGGTGGCAGGAATTTGGCTTCTGCGCTCTCTATCTTTTGCTGTGTGGGGACTGACTAGCTGAGGAGGAATGGCTTCTCCTGGGTCTCTGGACTGTACTCACAGTTATTGTCTCAGGGTATGCCTTTCCTGGAACTGGAGTTGTCTGCTTGCTTCTTCCAGCTGAAGCTGCAAGGCTCAGGCTGGGGATGATGATCAATTGTTTCAGCCGAGACAAGATTCTGGCTTTGAATCCCTATATCTGGGAGCTCCTAACATGCACACCCTACCCCTGGCAGAGGGTGGGTGACACTTCTAACTAACTTCCTTCCCTCTTCATGAGGCAGGAAATGGGCGCAGCCACTTTGCTCATAGAGGGGGGAGCTGAACTGGAATGAACTATTCCAGTTCAGAAACACTAAACTGACTTAAAGGGAATCTGTCACTAGCAATTTAGCAAATTTTTTTTTTTCATGAATGCATGTTTAATAAAGTACCTTTTTTCTATATGTCTTGTTCTTTTTATTGTGAGTCTTGTCATTTCTTCAAAAAAACGATTCTTATGATGCGCAGGTTTTCGGATGCGGGCGAGAGGAGGATCGGGGTGTTTGCCGCAGAGCGCGGCGCTGGGGGGGGGGGTGTTGAGCACTTAGCCGCGCCTCTGGGAGGTGATTTGGCTGAACTTGGAGGAGTTGTTAGTTTTCAAATTTAGGCGGGCACGGCACTTCAGAGGGGCGTTCCTGGGCACCGTGGAGAAAGAAAAACGCCCCTCTGGGCTACTTACAGCTTCATTTGCATATCATAAGAATCGCTTTTTTGAAGAAATGACAAGACTCACAATAAAAAGAACAAGACATATGGAAAAAAGGTACTTTATTAAACATGGATGCATGGCACATGTCCTGAACTTAGTCGATTACTTGCCAAATACCCCAGGGTCTAGGACGTCTTGCAGAGGGCCAGGAAAATCTCTGGTCATTTTAGAAGATCTTACACGGCCATGGCTCGCCTTGCTGATGTTCAGCGGCCACACCACCTGCCCGTCAGACGTCTGATTTGTGACAGCCCGACACGCTGGAACTCCACCTTGTATATGCTTGATAGGCTGCTCCAGCAGCAACGTGCCGTTAACGACTATCTGTACGAACTCTGCAGCAGGACAGGTTCTGGGGAGCTTGGTTTCTTTTCACTGTGCCAGTGGCTGCTCATGCATGACACATGTAGACTTCTGCGGCCATTTGATGAGATCACCAAACTGGTCAGTCACAGCCAGGGCGCCATCAGTGACATTGTACCTTACGCCTTCTTTCTGGAGCATGCATTGCGTCGTGTCATTGATCAAGCCGCCGAGGAGCAGGAGCTGAAAGATGAGGAAGTGACAATGCTGAATAAATTCCCAAGGGGGCTACTCCATCTGAGACAAGTCAGCAGGAGTCTGAAGAGGAGTCAGAGGAGGATGGTGGCTGGGGGGAGGAGGAGCAAGAAGAGCAGGCTTTGAGGGGGACTTTAAACTTTTCGGGGATCCTTGGTGTCCGTGGCTGGGGGGAGGAGACCGAGGACGACATTCTCCTGGGCAATGAGCAGGAGCCAGGGCACTGCACCGCTTCCAATTTAGTGCAAATGGGGGCCTTCATGCTCCAGTGTTTAAAAAGGGACCCCCGCATAAAAAGCATAAATGGCAAGGACCAGTACTGGGTGGCAACGTACTTAGACCCCCGGTACAAACACAAAATAGCGGACATGTTACCAGCATCACAGAGGGCTCTCAGAATGCAGCCTTTCCAGGCCTTGCTGCGAGAGATACTGCATTCTGCTGTTGCGGGTGATGGCAGAGGAATTTTGTCACGGCTGAGGACGGGGAAAATCCTCAGCTGTGCGATGCCAGATGATGTTAGGCTGCTCGGCCAGGATGACAGGATTAGGGAGCAGGTCACCTCCTAAAGCGTCCCTAACCTGACCCTAACTCCTAGCTGCATGGGCCGACCTTTAAGGTAGGAGGACCCATGCTCAGGAACCTCGGATCCCTAACTCACCCTCCGACCGGTCCCTGGACTAGGATGAAAACAGTGGGGTTGCGTAAAAAACGCTAGAAAGGACCACAAAGAGGCGCCAAGATCCCTAGTATCTAGGGTTGTGATGGTATATACCCAAAAGGTGTTAGATACACATAAGTGGGGTGACAGTACTTTCACACTCACCAATTTATTTGTTAAAATTCTCACGGTCAACTCGTATATGGTGTGCAAATAGCAAATGTAGTATTAGGTAAATATAAATATAAAACCTTTGACAAATATAAAATCTAGATATAAAATCAAGATATAAAATCAAAATTTTAGTGACTCACTTCACCCAGGAGGGTAATGTGGGATAAAGCACAAGACACCCACACCACACCTCCTGCGCCTGGATCGCCAGTAGAGTCTCACGGATGAACAATGATCACTCAGGAGTTCTTGTTCATTCTTTATATTCTTTTAATCCAAAGCCAGGGTGGGGGAGTGAGCAGCTCAACGCGTTTCGGGGCCTCTTAATGGGTCCCCTTCATCAGGAGCATATAAAGTGGTAATACAATGTAATGGCGTTTAAATAACAGATAAAACACAGAAAAACCGCCAAAAACGGCTTCCCATTACGTCACTTCCGGTACTGCATGCGCTCCAAGGTGGAACGCACCGGAAGTGATGTCATATTCGTCCTCCAGAATGTCGGCTTTAATACCGATAAATCCTGGAGAGACATCACAGTATTTGGGCATGATAAGGTCCTGTAGGGCCGATGGGGGGCACATACTGGCTGTTCCGGGCTTGTTTTGGGAAGGATGATGTTAGGCTGCTCGGCCAGGATGACAGGATTAGGGAGCAGGTCACCTCCTAAAGCGTCCCTAACCTGACCCTAACTCCTAGCTGCATGGGCCGACCTTTAAGGTAGGAGGACCCATGCTCAGGAACCTCGGATCCCTAACTCACCCTCCGACCGGTCCCTGGACTAGGATGAAAACAGTGGGGTTGCGTAAAAAACGCTAGAAAGGACCACAAAGAGGCGCCAAGATCCCTAGTATCTAGGGTTGTGATGGTATATACCCAAAAGGTGTTAGATACACATAAGTGGGGTGACAGTACTTTCACACTCACCAATTTATTTGTTAAAATTCTCACGGTCAACTCGTATATGGTGTGCAAATAGCAAATGTAGTATTAGGTAAATATAAATATAAAACCTTTGACAAATATAAAATCTAGATATAAAATCAAGATATAAAATCAAAATTTTAGTGACTCACTTCACCCAGGAGGGTAATGTGGGATAAAGCACAAGACACCCACACCACACCTCCTGCGCCTGGATCGCCAGTAGAGTCTCACGGATGAACAATGATCACTCAGGAGTTCTTGTTCATTCTTTATATTCTTTTAATCCAAAGCCAGGGTGGGGGAGTGAGCAGCTCAACGCGTTTCGGGGCCTCTTAATGGGTCCCCTTCATCAGGAGCATATAAAGTGGTAATACAATGTAATGGCGTTTAAATAACAGATAAAACACAGAAAAACCGCCAAAAACGGCTTCCCATTACGTCACTTCCGGTACTGCATGCGCTCCAAGGTGGAACGCACCGGAAGTGATGTCATATTCGTCCTCCAGAATGTCGGCTTTAATACCGATAAATCCTGGAGAGACATCACAGTATTTGGGCATGATAAGGTCCTGTAGGGCCGATGGGGGGCACATACTGGCTGTTCCGGGCTTGTTTTGGGAAGGATCGTGTCCTTTTCTCTATTATGCTCACGGTGGAACGCATCCTGTACTTCCGGTGCGTTCCACCGTGGAGCGCACCCGAAACCGGAAGTGCCTCTCAAGACAGGAGTAACTGTTTTAACAACCGAAGGAAGCAGAGAAAAAGAGGAAAAAAAGGGGGGGGGGGGAGGTGCCTGGATGTTAGGTTTACACAAATGTGAGATGTGGATGTTATGAAAAGAAATATGTAAATGAGTTTATTACAAAGGTGAAGGGGAAAAAAGGTCACATGACCAGCTACCTAATCACATGATCGGGGGTTACATTTCTGTTGATAACAGAATCGGATATATATATTTCTGTACACTATTGGGAAAGTGTTTTTATGATGTTAACAAGGTGATAAAAAAGAGTAATGTTGGTAATACTAATATTTGACAGCATTGATCAGAGTACCATATAATATGTGTTGATGATAATTAGTAATGATAATAATGCATAATAAATAAGGATAATATAGCATCAAGTGAAGTAAAATGTATTACTAAAAAATATGTAATAAATATACTGTGGTTTAATATATATATGTAAATAAATAAATATATATAAAATCTCCATATATATGTATAGTCGACAAAAATAGAGTAAAAATAGAATCTGCCCTTCAGGGGACAATTTTTTCAATTTTTTCAATTTTATTCTATTTTTTCTATTACTTCTATTTCTATTTTTACTCTATTTTTGTCGACTATACATATATATGGAGATTTTATATATATTTATTTATTTACATATATATATTAAACCACAGTATATTTATTACATATTTTTTAGTAATACATTTTACTTCACTTGATGCTATATTATCCTTATTTATTATGCATTATTATCATTACTAATTATCATCAACACATATTATATGGTACTCTGATCAATGCTGTCAAATATTAGTATTACCAACATTACTCTTTTTTATCACCTTGTTAACATCATAAAAACACTTTCCCAATAGTGTACAGAAATATATATATCCGATTCTGTTATCAACAGAAATGTAACCCCCGATCATGTGATTAGGTAGCTGGTCATGTGACCTTTTTTCCCCTTCACCTTTGTAATAAACTCATTTACATATTTCTTTTCATAACATCCACATCTCACATTTGTGTAAACCTAACATCCAGGCACCTCCCCCCCCCCCTTTTTTTCCTCTTTTTCTCTGCTTCCTTCGGTTGTTAAAACAGTTACTCCTGTCTTGAGAGGCACTTCCGGTTTCGGGTGCGCTCCACGGTGGAACGCACCGGAAGTACAGGATGCGTTCCACCGTGAGCATAATAGAGAAAAGGACACGATCCTTCCCAAAACAAGCCCGGAACAGCCAGTATGTGCCCCCCATCGGCCCTACAGGACCTTATCATGCCCAAATACTGTGATGTCTCTCCAGGATTTATCGGTATTAAAGCCGACATTCTGGAGGACGAATATGACATCACTTCCGGTGCGTTCGACCTTGGAGCGCATGCAGTACCGGAAGTGACGTAATGGGAAGCCGTTTTTGGCGGTTTTTCTGTGTTTTATCTGTTATTTAAACGCCATTACATTGTATTACCACTTTATATGCTCCTGATGAAGGGGACCCATTAAGAGGCCCCGAAACGCGTTGAGCTGCTCACTCCCCCACCCTGGCTTTGGATTAAAAGAATATAAAGAATGAACAAGAACTCCTGAGTGATCATTGTTCATCCGTGAGACTCTACTGGCGATCCAGGCGCAGGAGGTGTGGTGTGGGTGTCTTGTGCTTTATCCCACATTACCCTCCTGGGTGAAGTGAGTCACTAAAATTTTGATTTTATATCTTGATTTTATATCTAGATTTTATATTTGTCAAAGGTTTTATATTTATATTTACCTAATACTACATTTGCTATTTGCACACCATATACGAGTTGACCGTGAGAATTTTAACAAATAAATTGGTGAGTGTGAAAGTACTATATACCATCACAACCCTAGATACTAGGGATCTTGGCGCCTCTTTGTGGTCCTTTCTAGCGTTTTTTACGCAACCCCACTGTTTTCATCCTAATCACCCACCTTGAGGGCATCAGGGTGGGTCGAGACCATTGGCAGCCTGCCCTCCTTTGTTCCACTAAATGTTTAATATATACATATACTTGTTCTCCAAAAATTCTGGTACAAACAAATTATACGTACCCTTTGACCTACCTTTGGCGCCCTGCGAAGTTATCCCTGGACCATCATTCTGAAAGGCCCAGTGACTAACCCTCTTTTTTTCTTTTCCCTGTCTCTGACTTACCCTGGACTAGGAGTCAGGGTAAGACGGCCTGTTCCTTCTGGACACGGAGGAACAGGGGTCTCACTGGCCAAGCTGCAGGGAAAAGGGGAACACTAACAGTCTTACGGATATGGCAGGTGAACTGAACTAGTTCCACCTACCTGCCACAGCCTTGCTGACTGGATCCCTGTGCTGGAAAGCTGATGTCCACAGAACATAAAATGAACCCAGCAAACACATATCCACACACAGAAATCCAGATCCATAAACTGCACCAAACAACAAAAGGAAAATCCCAGCCATAAACATCACATAGACATCACACATAAACATTTAGAGCCTACAATAACCCAAAAACAGTACCTCACTCCCCAACCTACTGCAACTTGTACAAAAAAAAGAGCAAGGATTTTTTCAAGGTAAAAAATCTCATTTTATTCAATATAAATCACATGATCATTACAGGTATTGCTCAAATGGGACAGGACATGGAGACTGAGCCACAAGGGGCTATACAATGTGGAGAATCACAATGGGGGATAATGTGACCATACCCAGCAGAGAACAGCAATATACCAGAGGCCGTGAGCAAAAGTGTAGTTGCGGGTGCGAATGCTGATCCCCTAGTATAAAACAACTACTGACTATTGCTCACAACCTCTGTCCGGGGATGCTGTGAGGTGTCAATGGACGGTGCAGTACTACTAATAAAGATGGCATATAACAATGAACTGCAAACCTCTCGTCCCACCCTGATCCAGCTACCAAGTTACCTACCCATGTTGCTGCTGTAGAATGGTAACACGACTCCCCCACTGCTTCAACCTCGACACGTGTTTCGCCACGTAGGCTTCGTCAGGAGGTATTATCACACATAAACATGACATAAACTTAATGTGACATAAATCTTATGACCACAAGGGTGGCCCCCACTGGCAGGTGGAAAACACAGGAGGCTGCTCCAGCTAAGCATGGCTGAAGCAACCCTCAGACATGTACTAAACACTGAGGCTTATAGGCCCAAGTAGCCACACCCAACAAACACACCCAGAGCACACACACACTGGGAAGGGAGTTAACCCTTCCAGCACCAGGGAAGGGAAACACAAACTTAAAGGGAAAGTGTCCAACTTAAGAACACACTGTGGCTGTTGCTGCAGGCAACGACCTGGGTGGCAACCATGTCCTGGGAGTCAGCCCGAAGGCCGAGACACTGCCACCACATGTACACATACAACCAAACGTTGCCACGGGCAACCACAGTGAACGAAAGATGTCAGTGCACACCAAACATAAAACAGAGTGCACACCAGACATACAAAAGTGCATACATACACGCACACAACTCCAAGGCAACCGCACACATACCTGTTGTCCGCGGCAACCGCACCTGAGGCAAACAGCAAAATGCCTCCAGCTGCGGTTGACACAACAACCCAAACCGTGGGCAACTGTATGCGGCTCCCAAGGAGTCACGGCCATAAACATGGTCGTGACACTCCCGCCCCTCAAACCCCCCCCCCACCAAAAAAAGAAAACTAGTGAGGGACTCACACAAGGGGATGGGAGAAGGGAACGTCCACTCTCAGGAAATGGTTCCCAGAAAGTCACTGCCAACCCTAATGGACGAGGGGACTCTCCACTCACGTCCCTACTCCAGTCGCTGCCAGCAGACACTCCTAACCAGCACGCAGCCGGACCACTAACGGAATGTTGCCAGCAAACGACCAGAGATGGGAACATGGAGAGGGACGAGAGATCACCAACACGGACACAGAAGGTAAGGTGGCGGGGAACCTGCGGTTTGCAGCGATCGCCGATAGGGGGGTCACTTCGGATATGAGATCATTCTTTCAGCCAACCCATTTACAGTCACCCTCCGGTTCCAGCCTAGGGAACGCCTAGACCGGCAGGTGTCCGACTACATCGGGTTAACGGTCGATGTGGACGCTTTGAGAAGGAAGGAACCCCTGGACTACTGGGTGTGCAGGCTTGACCTGTGGCCAGAGCTGGCACAATTTGCCATGGAACTCTTGGCTTGCCCCTCGTCGAGTGTCCTGTCCGAAAGGACATTCAGTGCAGCACTCACCTAGCTCACGACAGTGTGGACTACCTCACATTTCTAAAAATGAATGAGGTATGGCTCTCGAAGGAATTCAACACCTGTGACGACCACGTGTTATTGAATTTTACCTATTATCATTTAGGGTTTATTCAAGAGGGGGGATTTCGTCAGCCATGTTTTTTATCCAATTTTATATTTTTAGTTCTTTTAAACATATGTATTTGACATGTATTTGTTTTGGCCTACAATACATTTTTTATCCAGTGACCGCCTAATGTACCTCCAGCCACATAATCACAAGTTCTTTTCTGTCAGGTGAATGCCTAATTTTTGGGGCCTGTTTCCCGTTGCCTAAAATAACATTTTTCTAGGTTCCAGCAGGGCACATTTTTGAGAGTTTCTCTTTAAGACGCATAAAAATGGCCCCTGATTAAATTACATCTTTTTTGTGGGAATTTTTGACAATGATCCCCCTCTGGTATGTCACTGTCCATTTTGTGGGACTATTTGTGCACTTCTAGAAAGTATTTGTTAGCTTTGGTGGCTGCAAATATAACCTAAAGATTTTTCAGGTTCGACTGCCATTAAAGTGAATGGGGCCCACCACGAACGCGCGGTTCGCAAAATTTTTATCGCGAACGCGCATTGGTAAAACGTCCCGGCCGATGTTCGTACATCACTATAACCCATAATTGTGGTCGAGACAGTTGTAGTACTTTTTATATTTGAGAGGTGATATGGAATGCTGGTATTCTGTTAGAGCCATCTAGTGGCCAATTTTGGGTACTGCACATCACTGTGTGTTATTGCATATTATTGAATCTTATATTGATTAAGCTTTGATTGAATCTTAAGTTATTGTATAATAAATTATTAATATTTTTGCATAGATGCTTGTACCATGATTTACTAATTGCACAGCATAATTAAATTAACAACAAATTATTTTTTAGGTGTTTTATATGTCCACCTCTAGGATCAATTCCCTTTTACAAATTTTCCTTTGATTCTATCTTTTATATAAAGCATCTGCTTTATATCAACGACAATTGGCTGCGCAGCAGCCAACAAACGTGCGGGGAGGAGACTCGAGCATCGCGCTCGAGCACACATGGTGTTCGGCTGAACACCGCAATGTGCCAAGCATCACAATGCTCGAGTTAAAATGGTGTTCGGCCAAGCATGCTCGCCCAACATTAAAGGTGACGCATCCATGCCTGTTTTGGACTTCACTGTATTGTGGTTTGGACAATAAGCTTCAGGTCCCCTATTATCTTAAAGTGCAGAGAGAGACTAAGAAGCCCTGGGAGTGCCAGAGCGAGGAGTGCCACCATGAGTACTACTATTTCTATTGTTGCCTCCACTGCCAATTTTTTCCTCTCCCCTCCTGGATTTGCTGCACTTGAACTTTTTGTCCTGTTTCTCGCACCATTCCTGATTAACCACCTTCGGACCGCCTAACGCAGGATCGCGGTCCAAAGGGGGCAGCGCTGCGCAGAGTCACGCATATACGCGTCATCTCGCGAAACTTCAAGCAGAAATTTGCAGATTTGTATACCCCTGAGCAAAACATCTGTGTAGACGAGTCCCTAATACATTTTACCGGGCGCCTTGGCGTCAAACAATACATCCCAAGCAAGCGTGCCCGGTATGGGGTCAAATTGTATAAGCTCTGTGAAAGGGCCACCGGCTATACCCACAAATTTCGGATCTATGAGGGAAAAGATCAGACCCTGGAGCCGGTCGGTTGCCCTGACTACCTGGGGAGCAGTGGGAAGACAGTCTGGGACTTGGTGTCACCCTTTTTGGCAAGGGGTACCATCTTTATGTGGACAATTTCTACACAAGTGTGGCCCTCTTCAGGCATTTGTTTCTAGAACAGATTGGCTGCTGTGGCACCGCGCGAACTAGTTGCGCGGGCTTCCCCCAACAGCTTGTTACCACCCGTCTTGCAAGGGGGGAGAGGGCTGCCTTGTGTAACCAAGAACTGCTCGCGGTGAAATGGAGAGACAAGCGTGACGTTTACATGCTCTCCTCCATTCACGCAGACACGACAATACAAATTGAGCGAGCAACCCGTGTCATTGAAAAGCCCCTCTCAGTCCACGACTATAACCTTCACATGGGAGGGGTGGACTTCAATGACCAGATGTTGTCTCCGTATTTAGTTTCCCGACGCACCAGACGCTGGTATAAGAAGGTGTCTGTATATTTAATTCAATTGGCTCTGTATAATAGTTTTGTTCTCTACAGTAAGGCTGGGAGAACAGGATCCTTCCTCAAATTTCAGGAAGAGATCATCGAGAACCTCCTGTACCCAGGAGGTTCCGTGGCCCCATCCACCAGTGTAGTTAGCCATCTACACGATCAACATTTCCCCAGTGTTGTTCCTGGTACCTCAACCCAACCGTCACCCCGAAAAATATGTCGTGTCTGTAGCAGGAGTGGAATAAGGCGTGACACCCGCTATTTCTGTTCTGACTGCCCTGACCACCCTGCCCTATGCTTTGGAGAGTGTTTCCAGAAGTACCACACACAGGTACACTTAGCATAGGGATCATCTCACCAGGACAGGCACACAGAACTATTAGGGCCAATTCACACACAGCTGCTGCAAACCTCTCCTTTCACCTGGGACAAAGTGCATAACGCACTTCGCCACATCTTTGGGCGATTTGCGCTTTGCACATTGTCCCATGGGGAAGGAAAGGTTTGTCCTATAAAGGTAAAAAAAAAAAAACACCAGTAAGCAAAAAAGTTAACGTTCAGTTTCAAAAGTTAAATAAAGTTTATATGTTCTGTTCTAAAGTTATTATAAAGTTAATAAAATTTATTGCGTTGCGGTCTGGTTTTTTCTTTTTTGTTTAGTTTTTTTTACCTTCCAGGTGGACCAGCCAATCGACTAGCTGCAGCACTGATGTGCATTCTGACAGAAGCATTACGCTGCTGTCAGATTACACAAAAGTCGGTGTATGCGGCGCTGCAAGACGAGATTTCTCCTCTGCAGTAAAAGATAAGTTTGCCGAGGCATATGAGCTGAGGAGGTGGCGGTGTTCATATGCTTTGGCAAACACTTTGTATTTAAAAACATTTTTTTTTTTTATCAAAGACATGTAGAACAATAAATTTAGCGAAAAATGTATATATGGGTGTCGTTTTTTTTTGCTAAATTTTACAACTGAAAGTGAAAAATGTCAAATTTTTTGCAAAAAAATCATAAAATTTCGATTAATAACAAAAAAAGTAAAAATGTCAGCAGCAATGAAATACCACCAAATGAAAGCTCTATTAGTGAGAAGAAAAGGAGGTAAAGTTCATTTAGGTGGTAAGTTGCATGACCGCGCGATAAACGGTGAAAGTAGTGTAGTGCCGAAGTGTAAAAAATGGCCTGGTCATTAAGGGTATTTCAGCTAGGAGGGTTGAAGTGGTTAATTTTGGCAATGTGGTAGGGGCATTATCCTGCTGACAGAGGCCACTGCCATTAAGGAATCCTACTTCCATGAATGGGTGCACATTGTCTGTACAATATGAGGGTAGTGTAAAGAGACTGGTTGTTCACAAGACCACAGAGCTGGACTTCACCAATAAAAGTCATCTTTCTAAGTACTAACAGTGTCTGTTGGTACTAATATATCCTAGGAAGTATAATAGGGCTAAACAGATAAGCACAGAGCATACGCTACCCCCAGCCCCCCCCCCCCCCCCATAATCAAAATGAAATAATGCCTGGACATATAAACTCTAAACAATCAACAGGTCCACCCTAAATCAATCACTTTAGGCGATAACTGACTCAGAATCAGGAACACATGCACCCGGCCATCCACATGATGAAAAAGGAACCAGACCAGGCAACCTTCTTCTATTGCTCCATGGTTCTGTTCTGATGCGTACATGACCACTGTAGCCACTTGTGGTGTGGATATTGGTTGGAAAAGGTGATCTGATCAGACTACAGCTATATAGTACCTTATGCAGCAAGCTGTAATTTAGACCAGACTGGCTAGCCTTCATTCCCCACACACATCAGTGATCCTTAAACATCTATAGCCATGTCTCTGGTTTATCAGTTGTCCTTCTTTTGACTACTTTTGGTAGGTACTACTACTAACCAATGCATACCGGGAACACACCACAAGACCTGCTGTTTTGGACATGTTCTGACCTAGTCAAGTACCTATGGCAATTTTGCCCTTGTGAAATTGCTCAGATCCTTACACTTGTCCATTCTTCCTGCTTCCAACATATCAAATTCAAGGACTGACTGCAAACTTGCTGCCTCATATATCCCACTTCTTGATAGGTAATATTGTCATGAGATAATCAATGCTTTCCATTTCACGGTTTAAATTTATGGCCGATTCATGTATAGAGTATGCCTAGAGTATGCAGGTGATTTGGACCCCTGTATGAAAAATGGAGCGCTGACCACTATAAAAGTATATTTAGAAAGTGATCTGCACAGGATTTTGGATTTAGGCAGAATTTTTTTTTAAATACATTAGGTAGGAATATACCAAAGTTTAAAGTGCCCACGACCATCACGGAGTGGGACACTGCACAGTCCCAGCTGGATATGGCTGGGCTGAGGTGATCCTGTCCTGCAGTGCCTCTGCTCTGCATCTACTGGCTCCTCTGAGAGGATGCTGAGGCTGATCAGAGAACTTGAGCAAGCTAGTGCCGTACTCTGCGCTCTGCCGCCGCTCAACTTGCCATCTATCATTGTGCCCTGCTCAGCTGCGGCCATCGAGTGTGCTGATTACAAATCCGAAGTCAGAATTGTTGTAATACGTCACAAAATCTTGCTATGCATAAGTATGCTTAACTGAATTAAAGGGGTTCTGCACTCTGTTTTGACTGATGATCTATCCTCTGGATAGATCATCAGCTTCTAATCGGCGGGAGTCCGACACCCGGGACCCCCACCGATCAGCTGTTTGAGAAGGCAGCGGCGCCCCAGGAGCGCCGCGGCCTGCTCACTGTTTACTGCCGGCCCAGTGACATCACGACTAGTATCAACTAGGGTGGGCTGGGCTAAGCTCTGTTCACTTGAATTGAGCTTAGCCCCACCCACGCTAGTTGATACTAGTCGTGACATCACTGGGACGGCGGTAAACAGTGAGAAGGCCGCGGCGCTCCGTGAGCGCCGCTGCCTTCTCAAACAGGTCCGACACCCGGGACCCCCGCCGATCAGAAGCTGATGATCTATCCAGAGGATAGATCATCAGTTAAAACAAAGTGCAGAACCCCTTTAAGCACTTGGAAAGCATTAATTAATTTTGAACAGAACGAGTTTTACTCCAACAATTACCTGATCTACAAAGTTTGCGTAGTAAACAGTGTATGAAAATGTAATGGAATAACAAAATTTCAAAAAGTCAGTTTTTTTAAGTTTAAAAGTCTTACTTGAGCAAGGCCCAGTACTGTTAAAAGTGCTTCAGGCATTTGCGTTTGTGAACGGTCATATTTTCCCATTGGAAAAACCAGCAGTAGTCCCCATCATGTTGGGATTCCAGCGGCTTTGATACCTATTCTCCATTGTAGAAATATCTTTATGGAACCGCTCTCCAGGTTCGTCACTTACGTGTCCCAAATTAGATGGGAAAAAGTCAAGATGGGAATGTAAGAAATGCACTTTCAATGACATTCAGAAGCCAAGTTGTTCATGTGCTGTCAGCATGTTGTCTACTAATTCAGCATAGTTTGCAGCTCGTCTGTTCCCAGGGAAGTTCTGCACTAAACAAAAAAGTTACTCCAAGGAAGTTCTCCTCTAATAGCACAAATGCATCCCAAGCTGCAAGACGCACTCGCTTTGTCAGATTTTTGCGATGATCATAAGTAGTGTATTTGCCACATATGTAGCAGAAATTGTCTGGATCGTTAACACATTTGCGTTTATCCATCTTAAGTTTCAAAACTGATAGCACTATAACAGATCACTTTATCAAAATCTGTCCAGCTTGCCTTATATACTTACTGCTGACATCAGCCTGAGTGAGTCCGAACAGGTCTGGACATGTCCATTGGAATATCTCCAATATAGTGCATTAATATTATAACTGAAGAGGCTTTGCATGTATAACTTAACCCTTTAAGGACTTCCGCCGTACATGTACGGCGGAAGTCCAGTCCCCAAACATGGCGCCCGCTTGCACCTGCAGCAGGAGCCATAGCTGCCGGGTTTCTGCTATTTTAAATAGCAGAGACCCGCGGCACATGTATGTGATCAGCCATAAGGCTGATCTCATACATTTTCCCTTTCAGATGCCGTGGCCAAATGTGACCATGGCATCTGTGCAGTCCGGAAGCGGAAGTCGCGCACTTCCACTCCGGTAACAGCATTCCCCGGCTGAGATCGGGGAACCTGTTACATTAATCTAATAGGCTGAAGCCTCAAGCAGGCTTCAGTGCCTATTAGCTGACTATACCAATACAGGCCACTAGGTGGCAGCATCGTTTTGGTATTGTGCAAATTAAGTGTTCAATGGTGTCTATATAGACATCAATGAACACAATAGGCAATCTAATGATTGTCAGTTATTGTCACCCAAGGTAACTTAAAAAAGTAAAAACAAATAAAGAAAAAAAAAGTTTTTGAGATATAAAAATGAAAAATAGCACCCCCCTTTCCTTAAAATAAAAATACTTAAACAATAAAACATTATGGGCATAGCTGCGTGCGAAAATTCCCATACTATTAAAATATATCAATATTGTTGGAGGTGCTCATCGGGTGATGGCACCATGTTGCATGTCGGGTCGGAATGTCCGGGGGTTGCGCACCTACATGACGTGTTCTCCCTACACAATCATATCTATAAAACTAATGTGGTGGCTTCGCCTTCCATAGCTTTACTGTCGATCTTTCCAGGACGTGTGGCTCAGGTTAAAAAGGGGCCTTTGCGCCTGTTCGTGCTTGCCGCAAAGCAAATAATTCCATGTAAATGGAGATCGGCTGAGAGCTTGGAGAGATCCCATTGGGTCACTGCTCTTGATTCCTTGGTGCATATTGAGGAATGGGGCGCTGTGGATTACAATGCTTCTCAGTCCTTTTTCAAGATCTGGGATCCTTGGCAGCAATTTCGCTCTTCGACAGCGTTCTCGGTTTGGGTAGCTGCGGGTACTTTACCCTCGGACACAGCTAGAGCTTTTTGATTACATCCTGACCTACGGATTCCCCCTTCCCCCATCTCACCCCTCCCTGCTTACCCCTGTGTGTTGTCTTCCCCCTACCATGTGTACAAGCTGTTTTATACAGTTGTTACCCGGGATCCCTCCCGATTCTTCTGTTTGTGTTTTTTGTCTCTTTTAGTAGTGACACTTATTGTCTCTGACAGTACTGGAATTTATCCAAGTTCCTAATCCTCTATTATCACTTGCTCTGGTACTTGCTAAAGCTCGACTGGGATTGGATTTACGCATTATATCTAACGTGTGTCGTCTACCTGCCCGGTTGTGAGGGCCCCGGTATCTTACAAAGTGCTAGGAGATAGTTATATCTGATTATTAGAAGTATTTCTGTTACATATAATTGCAATATGTTATACCTTACTTTGTTCCGACTATCCAGAATGTGTCTTTGCATATACATATCCTGTCCTGGTAGTATATTGTATTATGCCATTTCATGATACACAAGTGATTGTAATACTATTCTGTTGAAATGATAAGATAAAATAAAATAAAAGAGATTGAACCATAAAATATATCAATATTAATGGCATACGGGAAAAAAATAAAAACAGCCAATTTGCCATTTTTTGTCACTTCAACTACCCAATAATTTTTTAATAAAAAGTGATCAAAAAGTCGCACACACTCAAAGGTTTAAATTTTTCAGTATTAAAATGCAAGAAAAATTATACAAGTGTGGTATCGTTGTAATTGTACTGACCTGGAAAATGAAGATAACAGGTCAATTTTACCACATGGTGTACAGTGTAAAAATAAAAATAAAAACCTTTATCAAAATTGAATTTTTTCCCAATTCTACCCCATTTGGAATTTTTTTCCTGCTTTCTACTACATGGTATGCAACCGTAAATAGTGCCATTAGAAAGTACAACTTGTCCCGCAAAAAAAATAAGCCCTCATAAGGCTATGTGAATGGAAAAATAAAAAAGCTAGGACTATGGGAAGGCGAGGAGTGAAAAATGAAAAAGCAAAAAATGGAAAATCCTAGGGTCCTTAAGGGGTAAAAATCTAGACGTGTCAGGCAAATTACGCGCTCATTTTGGTATAAATCACATGTTTTTCTCTCAGTAGCAAATCACTGTTGCGCGGTGTATTGTACTAATATTGTTTTTGTACATTTGAAAAATAAATAAAAAACTGATATGCCAAAAAATTAAATAAAAAAAAAGAAGTAAAATAAAGTTCAAGGGTGAATATATTTACTTTTATGTGTTTGACTAGAGTGGAAATAGCAGAATGGAAACTTTTCATTAATCGTTTCTGCACAAAGAACAACGAAGATCTTTTCGAATAGATATGGAGCTTCCAAGTGCCCTGAGTATATTTCCTAGCACCGTCTGCCCAGTGTTTGCTTTCCCCTGGACAAAATTCCTCACTCTCCTCTAGTTACTCTTGGCCCGGCTTCAGGTTCCGACTTTCAGACCCAGCACAGGAAGTACAGTCTACAAAATTTAGTCATAGCTACTTTTGACCACTATGTCTGAACATCTGAACCATCCTATGAAAGGATTCCTCGTCTGAGGACATGTGCCTCGTCTGCGGCCCCAGCAGACCAGAAAAGCACATGGTTGTGGGAATTTTTTTTTTAGCCCTGTACAGTTCATTGCACGTGGACTATTCTCCCGCAGCTGCTCGTTTTATTCTTGCATTCATGAATCGAGTTTAGCGAGCGAAGTCTTGGCAAATATTTTCTTTACTAATTTCCAGGTGCGGGACCCTTGGTTGACCCATGTGCTAAATATGGGCTATCCAGTCAACTTCCCAACATGACAAGAATTCCTGGCAGTAACTATGAATAGAATATGTATTCAGCCATGTCAAGCCCCCACTGTTACCTGTGCTCCACCAGAATTCACAAGCATACATACAGCTTTAGGGTATATTCACACAACCGTATAATTTTATCCTCGTCTGATCCGCATTTTACGAAATAGATGTGGATCCATTCATTCCTAGGGGAGAAAAAAAAATGTGCGGATAACATTCAGTATGCTGTCCACATCCGTGTTTCTGCATTTCTTGTCCACAAAAATATTTAGCTTGTATTACTATTGTCCGCAAAGATCGGTCCGCAGCCCCATTCAAGTCAATGGATCTGCAAATTGCGGAAGACATACGGAAACCATTCCCTATGTCATCCGTTTTTTACGGATCAGTTTCCATGTAATTGAAGTCCCTGCTTGGTTTAAAATATTCTGATATTACTATTGCAAAATGCAGACACACGGAACGGAAAGGATGCGGAAACAAATTACGAACACAGGGTTCCGTTATTTGCGGACCACAAAACGGAAAAGGATTACACACGGTCATGTGAATGTACCCTAACACCTCTTGCAGACGAATGTATTATTATTCCGTGTCCGTTCTGTTTTTTTTGCAGACTGTATACGGAACCATTCATTTCAATGTGTGCATTCCGTTTCCGTATTTCCGTTCTGCAAAAAAATAGACCATGTCCTATCTGTTCCGTTCTGCAAAATATGGAATGCATGCGGATGTCATCCGTATTTTTTGTGAATCTGTTTTTTTGTGGACCGCAAAATACGTACGGTCGTGTGCAAGAGGCCTAATTCAGATTCACTTAAGCGTCCTGCCGAGGAAAGAAGAAGGAATTTACTTTTTAAACTGTGGATCTGCACATTTTTGTAGGGTTCATTCCACATTTATTGTGGTCCCTTTTTCTAGATATTTTGTTAATACTATTTAATAGGTCTATATTAAAGGGGTGGTCCAGCATAAAAAAACTATTTTCATATAACATATCGGGAATCCAGGGTTAATTGATGGGGTCCGCTGTTCAGGGTCCTTATCTCTTGGTCAGAATCGACAGCAGCTACTAAGGGCACGTTTTCTTTATTCTGTCCAGCATTAGGGCAGGTTCGGATTGGCGTTACGGAATTAATTTATGAGTTCCATTATAACAGAGTTGTAATGGAATATTACGGAATTCTAGGACGGAATGCAAAACGGAAGCCTTTAAGAGGCATTCCATTTTGCTTCATTCCTAATACAGGTCTATTGGGACAAATAACGGTTCTGTTTGGTTCCGCTATACACGACAGAAAAAATAGTCCTGTCGACGTGTATTAGGACAGAACAAAACGGAATGCCTCTTGAAGACATCCGTTTTGCATTCCGTCCTAAAATTCCGTTATAACTCTGTTATAACGGACCCTATAATGGAATTCCGTAACGCCAATATGAACCTGCCCTTAAACAGACAACCCATTTATTTGGGTGGAAACCATGTAATGTATAATTTCACCTATAATCGGACTGCAGGGAAATTGAACACTTACTGTTCAGGTATCCACACAGATTATGGTTGTGTACCGGGACGCTTCCCCTCAGGGCCCCTACATCGCGACCCAGGTTTAGTAGGAATGCTGAGTGGTGTAGTGCAGCCTAAATGTTTCTTTATGTGTGTCACGGTGCTCCTACCTGGATACCGCTGGACCCCAGGCTTTGGCTCTTAAGCAATAAAAAGGGGGAATAATTGAGGGATTTGAAAGAATAACTTGAGTCCAGACCTTGAGATGAAGTTTACTGGCAGCTTTACTTGAATAAACGTTTCTTCAAACAGTTTTCAGGCTTTGTCTTGGTTCCAGCAGACTTTAGAATGAACTGGCAGGCAAACTCAACTCTGCTTTATCTCTTTCTCTCTGCGGTACTGACAAGCTGACTGAATAACTTGGCTTCTTCTTTATGCTGCACTTCACTCTGTAGTCGGACTTATGTTCAGCCAAGGAACTTTTCTCCTGACTCCTGAGGCTTTAGGCTTCCGCCTTCATGACCAGTAGAGCTTAAGGTGCTCTGGCTGGCATAGGCATGTCCAGCAGAGATGTGCCCCTGTACACCATTCCCCTTGCTGGGGGTAAACTAAACTGACTCTAACTGGTCCCCACCCTTCCTGCAGGAAGTAGGACAAGCCCACTTCTCTTCAGAGGGGGGTTAGAATGAAATGGAGAGCTCCATTCTACCTAAGAACAGCTCTTCCGTGTTTGCTGCCACCTGCTGGTGAACCAGGCACATCACATGTAATAAAACAGTTGCATAGAGATATTAAGAATGCACCATATAAAGGACCTGGACAGAATTACACAGATAACATACAGGTTAGCCCACTAGAGATAGTAGCAGGGTGCCACTTCAGGGTGTTACAGTTGCTCACTGGAATTCCCAGCATCAGGGCACTTTGTGATCAGCTTATTGTTAAGAGTCTGTTATAACAAATAGTCCTCAGCAGACAACCCCCTTAGCTATAAGAGACCTCTTATAGTGGCCATCAGGCATTGCGTTGGCATGGCACAGCAGGTCCTATGTTCTAGAGAAAGCCTATAGTAGTTAATGTAGGCTGATACATGATGAATTTACAGATCATTATAGTAATGACTAGAAGGTTAGCCCCATTGGAGGTTGGTAGGTGTAACGCACTGGATCCACTGTGTCACTGAAAGGATTTGACTTGGGACTACTCCTAAGGGTGTTATCTAAGTGGCCCTCTGGTTTTCACCCTTTCACCATATGCTGCACATGGAGAACCTATGGTACATAATGAAAATATGAACGACTATTGTAAAAGATCACATGGTCCATCTAGTTTGCCCTTTTAGTATTTCCTTTTTGTTTCTCTCTTAGGGCTTATGCACATGAATGTATTTTCTTTCTGTGTCCGTTGCGTTTTTTTTTTTTTTGCAGTTGCTTCATGTGCATTCCATTTCCGTATGTCCACATGTCCGTTTTGCCCAAAAAAATATAGAACATGTCCTCTTATTGTCCGCATAATGGACAAGCATAGTACTGTTCTATTAGGGGCCAGCTGTTCCATTCCGTAAAATACAGAATGCACATGGATATCATCCATATTTTTTGCGGATCCGTGTTTTGCAGACCGCTAAATACATGAGCCTTTAGGGTAGATATAGGCTTATTCCAGGCAGGTTTAAATTCATTTACTGTGGCTCGCCATCCATGTAAAGCACATGCGCGGAATGAGCTCCTGCGAGACTTCAGGGTGAGTACATCTTCACTGCATGGTCAGTGGTGTTGGCACAGCATGCAGGGCAGTCAACAGAGCCTCTGGGAGGAAGGAGATGCAACGGCACTGCCCTCGTTGCTCCTAGGGGCTCATTTGCTTATTACAAAACATCAATTTTCTCAAGAATAGGGGAACCTAGAAAGAGCAAGACCAAGAGCATGATGTTCAACTGTTAAGCGCACATGTCTCAGGTGAGATGGTATTATTGCGACATGTCTGACATCTGATGACATATCAACTGCAAATCCATTGTAGGGTTTAAGTCCAATTTTTTATACTTATCAGCTCTTTACTGGGCATTGTATTACTGGCTATATACAATATACATAGCATAACTTTCAATAGTCAAAGAAGTCAATAAAATTAGTTTGAGATCTGCGCTAGTGAAGCCATGCTGTTTTGGGTACAACAAATTGTTGGCTTTCAAGTGGTTAATTATTAACTTTTTTAGGAGAGTTTCAATTATTTTTACTACTACAAATGTCAAGCTAACTGGCCTATAGTTACCAGCTTCTTCTCTACTACCCTTCTAATAGATGAGTACAACATTGGCCATGCTCCAATCACCAGGAGCATCACCTGTTAGAAGGGCTTGGTTAAACAGATCGGGTGGATGCCGGTAGGACCCTACCTGTCAGATATCGATGACCTATTGTGAAGATTAGCCAATATTATATGGAACTCCTGGAAAACTCCTTTAACCTCAAACACCAGATCCCCATTGGTAAATGCTAAGGCCTCATTCACACATCCATGCCAGTGGTATGTCCGTGACGGCACGGTCTGTGTTTCATCCATGACACTGTCCGTGATCTGTCATTGTTCTATCTGTGGTACCATGAGTCTGTATATGTTTTACAGACACTGCTAGGCTGAAAGTTCATTTCCAGAACATCTTCTAGCAGTGATCCATTAAAACCACAGACAAAACACAGATGGCATCCATGTTGTGTTTATGGTTTTCATGGACCCATAGACTATAATGTGCATGAGCAATCCATTATCATGGACAAAAGTAGGGCATGCTTCTGTGGTGTCACCACAGACCCGTGGTCCACGGAAAACCACTGATGTGTGAACACACACATTAAAGTCAATGGGTACATGTGCTATCCGTTAGGACCACAGACAGCTTACGTACATAAATCACTGACATGTGAAAAAAGCATAAATCTAGAATGTTATCTCCCTTGGTTACTTAAAGAGGACCTGTCATCTCTCAGACATGTCTGTTTTAGTCAGGGGCATAGCAAGGGGATGCTGAGCTCTGGCGCTCCCCCTCAGGCCGCACATCACACTGCTGGGTGTATGGGAGGAGCGCTGAAACTCTGGGAATCAGCCTCCTGCGCAAGGTGTGTGTTGGAGCGTGTCTTGCTGCTGGATGTGCTGATCATCAAGGAAGCAGGTAGAGATGAGCGAATTTCCCAAAAATTCGATTTGTCCGGTTAGCTGTATTTTCAGAAAAAATTTGGTTCGATCTGAATTTATTAGTGGCGAATCGCGTTAAAAAACATCTATTTCCTGGCTGTAGAGAGCCTTTATAGTGATGTAGAACACTGTGCCTTGCAGTAACACGCATAGGGAGTCTGCTGTGGTAGTGAAACAATACTGTGAGTCAGTATGACATGTAGATGACAGGTGTTGCAGAGGTGGTGGCGGCAGCAGCAGCAGCATCAGGAGGAGGCCACAGGGTTGCACAATGGCAGTGTGGAGGTGGAAGAAGCAGCATCAGGAGGCCACAGAGGGGCACAATGACAGTGTGGAGGTGGCAGCAGCAGCATCAGGAGACCACAGAGTGGCACAATGACAGAGTGTGGAGGTGGCGGCAGCAGCATCAGGAGGAGGCCACAGGGTGGTACAATGACAGTGTGGAGGTGGCAGCAGCATCATCAGGAGGCCACAGAGTGGCACAATGACAAAGTGTGGATGAGGTGGCAGCAACATCAGGAGGAGGCCACAAGGTGGTACAATGACAGTGTGGAGGTGGCAGCAGCAGCATCAGGAGGCCACAGAGTGGCACAATGACAGAGTGTGGAGGTGGCGGCAGAAGCATCAGGAGGAGGCCACAGAGGGGCACAATGACAGTGTGGAGGTGGCAGCACATCAGCATCAGGAGACCTGAGTGGTGAGGTGGCAGCAGCATCAGGAGACCACAGAGTGACCTGTTGACAGAGTGGGGAGGTGGGAGCACTTGGCATCAAATGTGTGTCATCAGGCGGGTGGCAGCATAAGAATAGTAGCTGAGGCAGTTAGCTAGAAGAAACCGGTCTCTTTTGTTAAAGAGTTGGTGTGGCACCATGGATGATCTAGTCTGATGCATAAGGCATTGGTGGGTGGAAATCCTGGCTGATCCACGTTTAAATTCATCTTGACAAAGGTCAGTCTCTCCACAATTTGGGTGGACAGGCGAGTTCTTCTTGGGGTAACTATGGCCTCCGCCGCACTAAACACCCGCTCTGATGCCACACTACTGGCCAGGCAGGACAGCTTTTCCAGGGCAAACTCTGCCATTTAGGCCAAAAATCCAGTTTGGCTGCCCAGTAGTCCAGCGGATCTTCAATGTGGGGTGTCAGGGTGCTGTCCAAGTATGCCACCACCTGCTGGTTCAGGTCCTGCTCCAGGTCTAGCTGCTGCTGGTGAGTAGTTTCTTCATCACTACTTGCCTGCCTACCGGAGCAAGCGGCGCATATCTCCTCCACTTCTTGGCTGGCCAGTAGCTGCTGACTGTCCTCTAGTAGCTTGTCCTCGCTGTATAGTGGAGCTGAGCCAAAAGCATATAATACTTCTCTGGCTGAGGGAACAGAAAAAGAACAGAGGCAGGTTGAGGACAGGTGAGGGCACAGGGCCTGGTCCAAGGCCATGCCAACTAAGTCAACCATTCAATAACCCCTGGGTTGCTGGTCAAGACACGACCGCTAGATGACATCGGGAGTTCATGCCTCTCACTGCGACCCCTGCTGCCCTGCCCCCTTACTCTGCTGCGACCTGTGCCTGCGCCAGAAACATTTAGGCCTCTGCCTCTCCCCTGTGCAGGGCCTGGAACTTCTCGGCCTCACATACTGTTAGATCAAATAAATAAATAAAAAGCTAATTAAAACACCCCAAAAAAGTCTGTAATTTTCTCACTTCACCACACAACGGCTAATAGGACCTTTTTTCCCCCACTAATACATGCCAAAGAAGGCTTTAGAACATATTAACTGCACTGCTGAATGGCAAGTAGGCCCTTACTTTTTTCCACTTATACACACCACAAAAGGCTTTAGAACATATAACTGCACCGCTGAACTGCAAATAATATATATTTTTTGCCACTAATACACGCCAAAAAGGGCTTTAAAACATATAACTGCACCGCTGAACTGCAAATATATATTTTTTGGGCACTAATACAAGCCAAAAAGGGCTGTAATTTTCTCACTTTACCACACAACGGCAAATACTTTTTTGTGCCACTAATGCACGCCATAAAGGGCTTCAGAACATATAACTGCACCACTGAACGGCAAATATATATTTTTTTGCCACTAATACACACCAAAAAAGGCTTTAGAACATATAACTGCACCGCTGAACGGCAAATAATATATATTTTTGTGCCTCTAATACACGCCAAAAAGGGCAGTAATTTTCGCGCTTCACCACACAAAGGCTAATAAGCCCTGTTTTTCCCACTAATACAAGCCAAAAAATGCTTTAGAACATATAACTGCACCGCACAAGGGCGAATAAGATGTAGAAATATTTCCTTGTAATAAACCCTGTTAATGGCTGTACAGCACTTGCACCTCAATAACACGAATGGTTTGCTGAATTTACGGAGATGTATTATAGCAATTTGGATCCCCAGTCAGTGCAGCAAGGTGTAATAGGATTGTTCGTATTACCCAGGCTGTAACCTCCCCTACTGAACCCTGTTCTGCTTCAATACTTTGGAATGATTCCTCCCTATCCTTTCCCTGAACTTCTATACAGCAAAATAAAAGTTTTAAAGTCTTTTCAACCAATGTCCCTAGCGCCTGCTAACATCTCTCCCTGCACTAAGTACACTGGAAAATGACTGAATCCAAGATGGCTGAGGCTATTTATAGGGCTGTGACATCACAGGGCTGGCTGCTGATTGGCTGCATGCATAGCATTGTGGGTAATCCCTCGTTCCCAGAGTTTCTTGCTCCATGTCCTCACATGTGCAGCAGCCATTTTAGGAAAAATTGCGATGCGTTACCATGAAGCTTGAAGATCTTCGGATTCAGTGCGAATCAATTTTTTCCTGAAATTCTGATCAAATTCTACTTCGTCAACTTCAATTTGCTCATCTCTAGAAGAAGGATAGTATTTATTTATTTTTAATGGAGCTGGAGAGGGCACTAGGGGCCAAAGGGGGGCACAGGGAGGATCTAACTACTGTGAAGGGGCAAAAAAGTGGGCATAACTACTGTAAGGGGGCACAAGGAGGACATAACTACTGTGAAGGGGGAACAAAAGTGGGCATAACTACTGTGAGGGGCACAAAAGTGGGCATCACTACTGTGAGGGGGCACAAAAGTGGGCATCACTACTGTGAGGGGGCACAAAAGTGGGCATAACTACTGTGATAGGGGCACCAAAGTGGGCATAACTAGTGTGAAGGGGTACAAAAGTGGGCATAACTATTGTGAGGGGGTACACAAGTGGGCAAAACTACTGTGAAGGGGCCACAAGGTATGCATGACTCCCTCTCACAGTAGTTATGCACACCTTTGTTCCCATTTTGAGTAGTTATGCCAAACAAAACAAAACACATACTAACCTGCTTTCCTTATGATGGGCACATCCAGCAGCATGATGCGCTACCACACACACATTGAGCTGCTGGCTGTGCATGCTGATTCCCCATCTTTCACCGCTCCTCCCGCACAGCCAACAGCACGATGTGTGGCCTGTGGGGGAGCTCTGGAGCTTAGCAGAAGGTTGAGGCAGGGAGCATATTGCTCCCTGCTTCACTATGGAAATAAACCGCCAGCAGGTGTGGCCCCCCCCAGACTCTGCACCCGGGACATGTGCCCCGGCTGCCCCCCCTCGCTACGCCCCTGTATTTGGTAAGTGCCTTACTTTGAGTTTTTCTACAGGATGGCATTAAATTATAGAGAGGAGACAACCCTTCAAACTTTTACAGCTGGAAAGACAAGACTGGGAACAGTTATTAAGGGTCAGAAAACCTAGTACACACATTTTCTGATGTTTTTCCTGTTGAGAAAAATTGTTTGCCGAAACTTTCTATTTACCATACTTGATATTAAAAACCGTTCCACAAAACCCACAACGAGGCAAAACTATATATAATGTAAGGATTCCCAAAAATGTAAGGATTCCCAAAAATGTTGGACACTTGTACTCTGAGAGCAACTAGTAACTTACTACCCCCATAAAATTACCAAAGTAAAATCATGGGTAGGCTGTGTCATGATGTAATGAACTTATCTTACTGCCATCTATGTACAAGAATATAACTAGTATAATACTGCTCCTATGTACAAGACTATAACTACTATAATGCTGCTCCTATGTACAAGAATATAACTACTATAATACTGCCTCCTATGTACAAGAATATAACTGCTATAATACTGCTCCTATGTACAAGACTATAACTACTATAATACTGCTCCTATGTACAAGAATATAACTACTATAATACTGCCTCCTATGTACAAGAATATAACTACTATAATACTGCCTCCTATGTACAAGAATATAACTACTATAATACTGCTCCTATGTACAAGAATATAACTACTATAATACTGCTCCTGTGTACAAGAATATAACTACTATAATACTGCCCCTATATACAAGAATATAACTACTATAATACTGCCTCCTAGCTGAGAGGTTGTGTGTTGTAGCTCTCCTGATGTCTGGAGAAAGACCAGGGAGGGGCCACCCTGGGTGGGGAAGTTCCCCAAGCAAGGCCCAGGCTTCTAGGCCTTCACTGGGAAGAAACTCCCAGACCCCTCCAATTGTGGATGCAAATCCAAAAGTTAACTCCATGGGAAGAAATGCTCAGGGTGGAAGTGTTTCCAGGTCCAGAAAAACAAATGAAGAAAAGGAAAAAAGAAAAGCAAAGAAAGAAGGAACAGCAGCAACTACTTTAAGAAAAGGGAAGTAAATCAGTCAGCCATTCAAGGTCTACAGAATCCTGTTGAAGCAAGTGACTCCCAAAAAGAATCCTTTGATGGAAATTTAAAAAGTACAAAGAAAATCCAGCAAGGTGCCCATGATGGAGGACAGAGCTCGTCCCATTCAGCAGGTGTGCAGCTCACCCCTCCATCTCACAGACAGCGGAGAACCTCCCTGGAGAGACTGACATTGCAGGAGAACCTGTAGCAACGTGATCTGGTGTCCAACATGGCATGCTCAGGCGACCGCACAAGATCTCAGGCTGGTGGTGGGAGCATCAAGCGTGCTGAGAAGCCTGTGGAGATGGCCCAGGGGAACCTGCAGCAAGAACTTCACGAGCCTCCTTGACTATCACAGGTGCAGGCACTGTAAAACAACAGGCACCAAAGGTCCCAGCAGGCACTATAAAACATCAGCCACAGAGACCTACACCACAAGTCCAAGCAGGCACTGTACAGCAGGAGCCATAGAGACTTGCACCAGAAGTCCCTGCAGGCACTGTGCAACAACTAACACTACAAGTCCCAGCAGGCACTGTGCAACAGCAGCTTCAGAGTTCTGCAGCTATCCCTGAGCAGCAAAATGTAACTCAAGAACCAGCAGAGGCACCAGAAGTCCCAGCAGGCACTGCACAGCATCAGGATAGTGAACATTCACCGAGGTGTCAGGGTGATGTGGTGACAGAGCAGAGCTCTATTGCTGTGGAACAGACTGGGACTGATGGCGGACATGAACCTGCTGGGTCAGAGGTGGGAGGGGACATGCAATCTGTGTGGGAATTATCTGATGGTGACATAGAGGTGGATGGGAGAAGCTGTGCAGAGTAATGTGCAGGATTTCCCCCCTTTACCTATAACCACACAGATCCCTCTAGAGCAGATACTCCCCCTGTAGATCATGCCTGGAGCCGCAACGCTTCATCCTTCACCTCTAGTGCAGGCTATACAGGCCAGGCCTTTAAAAGAAGGAATGTGGTGAGGTTCAAACACCGAAGCACCAAAGAAGACGTCCCCGATAGGAGGTTTGTCGTGAGGGAACTTCTGTGTCACCAGATGGGATTTGTGCCAGGAGACATCCTGGCAGTGATAAACCTACCAGATAGACAGGGCTATGATGTCAGTTTTAAACTCATGTGTATTCTGGATAGGTTCTGGGCTAGTTTCCCCAGGTTTAGGGATACAGAAGGTTGGAGTAAATTCATTTTTATTCCAATCTCAAAACCAGACACTGTCACAGTCAACATCATATTCTGGAATGAGGCCGTCCCTCCCCAGGATATTGTGGTGTGGCTCCGGAGACACTGCAACCTTATGTCTGACCTGACTAAGAACAGGGACGACGATGGCATATGGACAGGAGGGTGGAAGGTCCTAGTAAAACTGCGCCAGCATAACAGCATAACGTGGCATCTACCCAATTCCTTCTACATTGAGAGAGAAAGGTGTCTGCTTCTACCCTAGTCGGCCCAGGAAGTGCTTCAGATGTGGCAAGGCCGGTCATCTGGCCAGGGCCTGCACTGTGGTGAAGTGCAATCTGTGTGGTGAGGTCGGCCATGTAAGTGCGAACTGTGAGACCATCAGATGTAATCTGTGTGGAAACATGGGCCACCCTCACAGAGATTGCCCAGATGCATGGCACAACATCTGTAAAGAGCTTCCTGATGAGGAACTAGTGGAAGGGGCAGAGGCTGTAGAGGAGGAGGTCTTGATGTCAGGGACAGGGGCGTAGCTATAGAGGAAGCAGAGGAAGCAGCTGCTTTGGGGCCCTGACCCAGAAGGGGCCCATCCACGAGGAGAAGGACTAAAAGATTTTGTCAGGGCCCCCTCAACAGTATTACACAATTAATACAGTGACAGTATAGAGAGTGAAAAAAATGGATGGAACAGCTGCCAGGCCTGGTCTGAGAGAGCGATCTTTATTAGCCACAGGAATGGGGGAAGCATGAAAGGAAGGGAGGGGGGCCCCATTTAAAAATTTGCTGTGGGGCCCAGTCATTTCTAGCTACGCCACTGGTCAGGGACAATACTGACCAGGCAAGAAGTCCAGCAGGGATCAGATAGTGTAGAGCCAGAACATCAGGGCTCAGGCAGTGTGCAGGGTGACACGGAGACTGTCCCTCAGGTCCAGCAACAGTCTAATGAAGCCTTGTCTATATTACCAATCTGTACCTGAGGAGAGTAAGAGTAAGCAAGGCAAACAGAGGAAAAAAGACACATCCTCCCATAAGCCTGAGGCAGATTACAACATAGGCCAAAGGACCAAGAAAAAAGTCAATACCTGTGCAGATGTAATGGTGATATCCAATAGGTATGAGGTTCTGACAGAGTCAGATGATGACTATGAGTGAGAGCTACAAAGGATAGACAAAGAATGTGAAGGCGACACAGGAGACAACAAAAAGGAGATTCATTGCCATAAAAGATCAGGTAGTCATACATGGAAACAAGTGGCAGACAGAACAACTCAGACTCTGACCTATGATGATGGGGACTTCACTGCTTTTACTTTTTTGTGCTCCGATGGCCAAGTTTTTTTTTTAAATGGCCTCAAGTAATGTGAACAGCATAAAAGTAAGGAGTACGAGACACGCTGTGTATGACCATCTCAGGTATCTTGGTGCAGATGTCATCTTCTTGCAGGAGACCCAGCTGACCACATTAGGGCTTTTAGGTGAGGCAGAAAGAGATTGGTGGTCTGGTCCTTCTTTCTGGTCACTGGCTGTGGCGCCTTATGCCGAAAGTAGCCTAAAGTGGTCATTGATCAGTTACATCTGAAGAAGGCACCAGGTCCAGATAGTATAACAGCAGAATTTTCACAGACCACTTAGCTCCAATCCTCGTGGATGTGTACAAAAATAGTTTAGAAAATGCTTCCATCCATGAGGGTGTCCTCGTTAATTCTGCTGTCTAAAGGTAAGGTGCCTAGTGACATCAAGAACTGGATGCCAATTGCCCTCTTGAATGTCGACAGGAAGATACTGGCAAAAATCAATTTCTCTAGATGTTGGCACTGTTGGCAGGCTGTCATTTCCGCACAGTAAAAGGGTGGAACATCTCTTAAGCAGTCATCTCGATAAGGGAGATGTTTGAGAGATGTAAAGCTCTTCGGTGTGGAAATATGTTGTTGGTCTTGACATAGTAGGTCATGAGTATCTATGGGCCCCTTTGTCAAAGTACGGTATTCCGGGACAATTTGTTGATTGGCTAAAAACCTTGTATAGAGAGGCATATTCTCTGGTTAATGGTTGGCAGGGTGACACATTCAGATTTGATGCGGGGGGGAGACATGGTTGCCCGTTGAGTCCACTGCTGTATGTGTTTGCCTTAGACCCGTTCCTGAGATCACTGCAGCGGTGTGATTTTCAGGGGGGGGGGCGGTCCCCCACTGCTTGCCTCTGAGTGTTGTTGCCTACGCGGATGATGTGACGGTGGTGATATCTGAGCCTCGTGAGGTGCAGATGTTGTCTGTTGCCATCAGAAGCTACTCGGAGGCCTTAGGGTCTCTGGTCAATCCTTGAGAAGAGTCAAGCTTTCTGGACACTGAATTCTGATCCAGACTTTTATCTGCCACAATTTGCAAAAGCCTCCGCCCATATTAAAATCCATGGGGTTAAATTCTGGAGGGAAGATAATGCCAGGCTAAATTGAGAAGAAATATTGGAAGCCGGAAATACAAAGGTTCAGCGATGGAAGAACTGGAGGCTGACTTATAGAGAAAGGGTTAAAGTGTTGAAGATTTACCTGGTCCCTGTCTTCCTGTATATATCTGTCATTTTTCCTTTGCCAGAATCTTTCTCAGCGAGGCCCTTTAGCCTGTTTTTCCAGCTTCTTTAGGGGAACAGGTTGAACCCAGTAAATAGAGGAATCACTTACCTACAGAGGAGATATGATAAATCCAAGGGTTGTCACGGAAGGTGTACAGAAAACTAGAAGACACAAAATGAAGATCCGACTGACTGGATCCAAAACTAAGGAACCAAAGGGAAAGCCCTGTAACAGACTTGGCTCTCTCCCTAACTGCTCAGCCTATGCAAAAATCTCAATGGTAGATGATCGCATATCCTCGTTCCTCGACTGTATAACACCTGAACACCCTATAATAGTGAGGGGACACGACCACCCGTTCCCTACACTTGATACGGAGGGAGTCAGGGTCACCTGGGATCCAGCAAACAGGAAAATACAAATGAATGAACAAAACTTATCTGTAGAAGACTCAGTAGTAGCATTCAGCATGCACACACTCCAGGAAGTTGTATAAACCGCAAAGTGATGAAGTATGGGAAGGGATTTAAAGGGATGCAATCAGTGCAACTACATGACAGCTGAGAGAGGCTAACGAGATGAGAAAAAGAAAGCAAAACAAAAGGAACCTCAAGCAGGAGGTTCTGAAGAACGTCTGACAGAGCTTCTCAGATGTCTGGTGGTGACAGTGCCCCTCCTTCTACGAGTGGACTCCGGACACTCAGAGCCCACCTTCTCAGGATGGGACCTATGGAAAGCCCTGATGAGACGAGTGGCCTTAATGTCCGTCACTGGGACCCACATCCTCTCCTCAGGACCATAACCCTCCCAATGAACGAGGTACTGGAGAGAACCGCGGACAACACGAGAATCCACAATCCTAGAGACCTGAAATTCAAGATTACCATCAACCACAATCGGAGGAGGAGGCAAAGACGAGGGTACAATGGGTTGGACATAAGGTTTTAATAAGGACTTATGAAAAACATTATGGATCTTCCAAGTCTGAGGAAGATCAAGACGGTAGGCAACAGGATTGATGACGGACAAGATTTTGTAAGGCCCAATAAACTTAGGACCCAACTTCCAGGAGGGAACCTTCAATTTGATATTCTTAGTAGACAACCACACCAGATCACCAACATTCAGGTCCGGACCAGGCACACGTCTCTTATCCGCCACACGCTTATATCTCTCACTCATGCTCTTTAGATTATCCTGAATCTTTTGCCAAATAGATGACAAAGACGAGGAGAATCTGTCCTCATCAGGTAAACCAGAAGACCCCTCTCCAGAGAATGTCCCAAACTGCGGATGAAACCCATATGCACCAAAAAATGGTGACTTATCAGAGGACTCCTGACGACGGTTATTTAAAGCAAACTCAGCAAGGGACAAAAAAGAACACCAATCCTCCTGATTCTCCTGCCACAAAACAGCGCAGATATGTCTCCAGATTCTGATTGACGCGCTCTGTCTGGCCATTCGACTGCGGGTGGAAAGCAGAAGAGAATGTCAACCGAACCCCCAAGCGAGAACAGAAATCCTTCCAGAATCTGGAAACAAACTGCGTGCCCCTATCAGAGACTATGTCTGAAGGAATACCATGCAATTTGACAATGTGATCAATAAATGCCTGCACCAGCGTCTTAGCATTGGGCAAGCCAGGAAAAGGAATGAAATGCACCATTTTGCTAAAACGGTCCACCACCACCAGAATCACAGTCTTCCCCGAGGAACGAGGCAGGTCCGTAATGAAGTCCATGGACAGATGTGTCCGAGGACGGGAAGGAATGGGTAACGGAAGGAGAGGACCTGATGGCCGTGAATGAGGGACTTTGGCACGAGCGCAGGTCTCGCAGGCTGCCACAAAACCCTCAACCGACTTACGAAGCGCCGGCCACCAGAATCTCCGAGCGATGAGATCTAGTGTGGCTCTTGCCCCCGGGTGCCCAGCAAGGACAGTATCGTGGTGCTCCTTAAAAATCTTGTGTCTTAAAGCGAGAGGCAACCTCCCAGGAGGACAAAGATCAGGAGCCTCTGACTGGGCTACCTGAACCTCTGCCTCCAATTCAGGATAAAGAGCAGAGACCACCACCCCTTCAGCCAAAATGGGACCTGGGTCTTCAAAATTCCCACCTCCCGGAAAACAACGTGACAGGGCATCCGCCTTCACATTCTCAACCCCAGGGCGGAACGTAACAACAAAATTAAACCTTGAAAAGAACAAAGACCATCTGGCCTGTCTCGGGTTCAGACGCTTGGCTGACTCCAAGTATGCCAGATTCTTATGGTCAGTAAACACGGTAATAGGGTGTCTGGCTCCCTCTAGCCAATGGCACCATTCCTCAAAAGCTAACTTGATGGCCAACAACTCCCTATCTCCCACATTGTAATTTCTCTCTGCGGAGGAGAGTTTCTTCGAGAAAAAGGCACACGGTCGCCATTTGGCAGGAGAGGGACCCTGAGACAAGACCGCACCCACACCCACCTCAGAAGCGTCCACCTCAACTATGAAGGACAGAGAAATATCAGATTGTACCAAGATGGGAGCGGAAGCAAAACTCTCCTTGATACTAGAAAAGGCCTTGCGCGCCTCTACTGACCAGGAGGAAAAATCTACCCCCTTTCTAGTCATATCAGTGAGTGGTTTAACAACAGAGGAATAATTCAAAATAAACTTCCTGTAATAATTGGCAAAACCCAAAAAACGCATCAGCGCCTTCTGATTCTCAGGAAGCTCCCACTCAAGCACAGCGCTGACCTTCTCGGGGTCCATGCGAAAACCAGAAGCGGAGAGAAGAAACCCCAGAAATTGAATTTCTGGAACCGCAAACACACATTTTTCCAGTTTAGCGTACAATTTATTCTCCCGCAGGATGAGCAAGACCTGACGTAGGTGGTCCTTATGAGTTTTGAAATCAGGAGAAAAAATCAAAATGTCATCTAGATACACTAATACAAATTTCCCCATTAAATGATAAAAAATGCTGTTCACAAAATGCTGAAAGACGGCTGGAGCATTCATCAAACCAAAAGGCATAACCAAATTCTCAAAATGGCCCTCAGGGGTATTGAAGGCCGTCTTCCATTCGTCTCCTTCTCTGACCCTGACCAGGTTGTATGCCCCTCTTAGATCCAACTTGGAAAAAACTTTAGCCCCAACAATCTGGTTAAACAGGTCCGGGATCAGATGAAGCGGATAAGGGTCACGAATTGTGATACTGTTCAGCTCCCTGAAATCCAGACATGGTCTTAAAGAACCATCTTTTTTCCTAACAAAGAAAAAACCAGCGGCAACAGGTGACTTCGAGGGTCGAATGTGTCCCTTTCTCAGACTCTCAGAGATATAAGCACGCATAGCGACCCTTTCAGGTTGGGAGAGATTGTATAAACGAGATTTAGGCAGCTTGGCGCCTGGGGTGAGATTAATAGGGCAATCGTACTCCCTGTGAGGGGGCAATTCCTGAACACCACTCTCAGAAAACACATCTGAAAATTCAGAGAGAAAAGATGGTACAGTCTTAGTAGAAACCTCAGAAAACAGATGTCGTGAGGCAATTCTCTCTGCAAAAGTCACTCCAACCATTAATTTGCCTCGCTTGCCAATCAATGGTGGGGTTATGTTTAGTGAGCCAGGGTAGCCCCAACACTAGAGGAGTAGGCAACCCGCTTAGGACGAAACATGACACATCCTCAACATGAGTATCACTCACAATCAAACGGATATTGTGAACTATGCCCTTTAACGATTTCTGAGAAAGTGGAACGGAATCAATAGCAAAAACAGGTATATCCTTTCCCAAAATGCATACCTGGAAACCATGAGTTATAGCAAATTGATTATCAATGAGATTGACAGCTGCTCCACTATCTACAAAAATCTCACAAAAAATGTTCTTGGCACCCTGGCAGGTAGGACAAAACGGGAACTACAAGCAAACGGAAAACCTTCAATTTCCACATCAACCTTGCCAATAGTAACAGATGGAACGTTTTTAGAGGATTTTTTTCTTTTTGTTTCTTTATTACTCTCAAAAAACTGCCTGAATCTCCTAGAGGGACAAACATTTGCCAAATGATTTATACCTCCACAACAGAAACAAACCTTCCTATGAGAGCTGAATCTTCTATTGTCAGAGGCAAGCAAACCCAGCTGCATGGGCTCTTGCTCAGAAGGGATTGAGAGCGACTGAGACCCCTGTGCACTGAATGAGACCGCCGCACTGTCCTTGGACTGAGTATGACAGGAAGGAGTGATCTCTCCTCTCTCTCTTAGACGCCTGTCAATACGAACGGCCCGAGACATGGCAGTGTCCAAGGAGGTAGGTCTCTCATGAAAGGCAAATGCATCTTTCAATCCCTCTGAAAGACCATGGCAAAATTGACTTCGGAGTGCAGCATCATTCCAACCAGTATATCTCTGAACAGTATATCTCTGCGGACTGTTTACCCTGGCATAAAAGACGTAGTCTAGACTCAGCCAGAGCAATACGATCCGGATCATCATATATCTGACCCAGGGCTAAAAAAAATTCATCCACTGAACAGAGGGGCCGTGCCCCCACCGGCAGCGAAAATGCCCAGGACTGAGCGTTATCCCTGAGGAGCGAGATGATGATTCCCACCCTCCGCTCCTCATCACCAGAGGAATGGGAAAGTAGGCGAAAATGGAGTTTGCAAGCCTCTCTAAAACGAACAAAATTCTCACTACCCCCAGAGAACGTATCCGGAAGCGAGATTTTAGGCTCAAAACAAATTCCATGAACGCAAGCAGAAACGGTCACCTCAAACTGAGAGACAGTTTTCTGGAGATCTGCTACCTCCAGTGAAAGACCCTGCATGCGGTCAATCAAGGTTGAAACCGGATTCATGCTTAAGACGGTTTTGGCGGTTTATAATGTCACGGAAGGTGTACAGAAAACTAGAAGACACAAAATGAAGATCCGACTGACTGGATCCAAAACTAAGGAACCAAAGGGAAAGCCCTGTAACAGACTTGGCTCTCTCCCTAACTGCTCAGCCTATGCAAAAATCTCAATGGTAGATGATCGCATATCCTCGTTCCTCGACTGTATAACACCTGAACACCCTATAATAGTGAGGGGACACGACCACCGGCTCCCTACACTTGATACAGAGGGAGTCAGGGTCACCTGGGATCCAGCAAACAGGAAAATACAAATGAATGAACAAAACTTATCTGTTGAAGACTCAGTAGTAGCATCCAGCATGCACACACTCCAGGAAGTTGTATAAACCGCAAAGTGATGCAGTATGGGAAGGGATTTAAAGGGATGTAATCAGTGCAACTACATGACAGCTGAGAGAGGCTAACGAGATGAGAAAACGAAAGCAAAACAAAAGGAACCTCAAGCAGGAGGTTCTGAAGAACAGTCTGACAGAGCTTCTCAGATGTCTGGTGGTGACAAGGGTGTTCTTTGATTCCTTGTTCCTTAAAGTTAATTTTGGCTGCCTGGACTCAGAGAACAGCTCCATGTGGGTGGATAGTATCAGGTACTGGATATTGCCTTTTACAGAATCTTGGGTACGAGGCGGCAGTCCCAAGAGGGGCTGATTGACTCGTGACTACCTCCCCCAGTACCTGGACTATGGTCTCAGATGCCTGAAGAAGTGGGGTATAGAGAAGTCTTACATTCAGACTAAGACCAGAAAAGAGCTGTACTCCAGGGTATGTAAGACCTTTTCTTTTTACAGCCCACACTGGCAGACTGTATGACCATTATCTTACAGGACAGTCTGAGGTTCCTCAATTCAGTAAGGCTCCCTCCTAAAAAAATTTATATTGCTTGGCTGTTTTTTCAAGGGAAGCTTTTTGTTAAAGAAAATGTAAATTTTTGAGCGTGTCTGCGTGTAAGTGTCCTTTAGGTTGTCAGCAGGACGAGACCGTGGCACATTTTATATCAGAGTGCTGGGGAGGGAGAAAAATATGGCAGGAAATATCCCATAAAATAAAAATCCCTCTGCAGTCTCTCAAATACCCAGATATCATCTATGAGGTACCATCTAATGTAGGTGACATTGACTGGGGGAGCATGTATCTCATCATTACCATCATCAAGTACTATCACTGGAATACCAGAACCAGAGTGTCCATCGGTAACGAACCATTCCAGCACGCAAAAGCAGTGAACCTCATTATGTCAGAGCTGAGGTGGATCAAATCCCTGGAAATTAGGAAAAATAGGAACAACGTGACATTATGGAGGAATGTATATATGGATCAAGGTTAGTTTTAATGTGTTGGGAATATGCTTGATTGATGTTTTTTTGTTTTTTTCTTTCCTTCTTTTAACAGAAATGGACCCATGTTAAGTTTAAATTATGAGTTTACTCTTTATTAGAGGTGTATGATTTTTGTTAAATGACCATTGTTTTTGAAAATTTAGTTGGAAATGTATATTTCATATTTGTTTGTTTTTACTAATAAAAATTGCCTCCTATGTACCAGACTATAACTGCTATAACAATACTCCCATGTACAACAATATAACTACATAACTACTATAATACAATAATAAAACTATTATAATACTGCCTCCCATGTACAAGAATATAACTACTATAATACTGCTTTCTATGTACAAGAATATAACTACTACAATACTGCTTTCTATGTACAAGAATATAACTACTATAATACTGCTCCTATGTACAAGAATAAAACTACCATAATACTGCTTCTATGTTCAAGAATATAACTACTATAATACTGCTCCTATGTACAAGAATATAACTACTATAATACTGCCTCTTATGTACAAGAATATAACTACTTTAATACTGCTTCTATGTACATGAATATAACTACTATAATACTGCTTCTATGTTCAAGAATATAACTACTATAATACTGCTCCTATGTACAAGAATATAACTACTATAATACTGCCTCTTATGTACACGAATATAACTACTTTAATACTGCTTCTATGTACATGAATATAACTACTATAATACTGCTTCTATGTTCAAGAATATAACTATTATAAGGCAGGGATGTCCTCTTTCCCCATCTTTATTCGTCATAGTGATGGAGACTCTGCAGTGTAAGATCCGGCAGGATCCTGCGGTTAGGGGCTTAGCCATTAAGTCTCGGACCCACTTAACAGCCGCATTTGCTGATGACCTACTTATCATGCTTATCATGCCTTCCAATCCCGAAACATCCTTCCCTAGGCTTTTATCTATTTTTGAGGAATTTGGCTATGTGTCAAACTTCAAAATTAATTATAGTAAGTCAATGGCCCTCAATGTTACTTGTCCAGCCTCGACTATAGAGACTCTCCAGAAAACTGCCCCCTTTCAATGGGCTACAAAAGACATAGTATGACATCCCGGCTCAAGCAAAGGACTTATTTGCTCTAAATTATGCCCCCTTATTATCTTCAGTTAGGAAGCAGCTGCACTCTATTAAACTGCCGTTTATTTCATGGTGTGGTAAGAGGAACTACCTTAAGACCTTTATAGCTCCTAAATTTTTGTACCTCTTGCAGGTTTTTGCCTATCTGGCTGCCGCACTCATTTTTTGTGGACGTTCCCAGAGTTTTCTCCCTCTTTTTGTGGGGAAATAAACCCTCAAGAATTGCATATTTGGTGTTGACCAGAGAGAGGAGGTTTGGTGGCTTTGGCCTGCCCGATATGCGTTCCTACTATATGGCCTTTCAACTATTTTGAGGTCTATCCCTCCTTCATAGCTCTTATAGTGCTTCATATGTGTGTTTTGAGCGCTCTCTGCTTACCACCAAAATGCAGCGGATTCTTTGGGGGCTCTCCTCTTGTTCTCCGGGTAGTTCCTCTTTATCACTCCTATGGAAAGGTATGCTGGTGGAGTGGGCCAAGCAGTTCAGAGACAAAGTACTTGAATTCCCCATACTGGGTACTCCACTCTCCTCCTTGCAGTTTTATATCCATCCAGAAGCCGAGAAGCTGTCAGGTATTTGGCCTCTTTTAGCTGAGATCCCCTTAAATGAGATTCGATCCTCAGATGGGTCCCTGGATTGGTCCACGGTCTTGAATGACCCTAAAGTCAAAAAGGCCCCCTTCCTACAGGGATTCGCCCTGCAGAAGGAGATTAAGTTGATTAGGTTACCGCCCCCCACCACCTCTAGTCCTCCCTCTTGGTTGGTGAACAGGTTATCAGACGCTCGTAAGTTCCCTAAACCGCTCTCTACCATATATAGGGAGTTACTTTCAGCCTCCCCACCTGACCTACATTTCCTTACCTCATGGGAAAGGGAATTGTCCATCCGCCTTTCAGACCCGGAAAGGGCTTTTATCCTTACTCTCACGGCTTTAGCCGCTGTATTAAAATACAAGAGAATTCTTATAAGCTGCTTACAAGATGGTACAAGTCCCCAGAGTTTTTGCATAGGCTTAATACAGACTTTCCAAGTGAGTGCTGGAGGTGTAAAAAAGACGTAGGCTCTCTGTCACACATTTGGTGGCACTGTGAAAAGATTAAAGCTTTTTGGTCTGGTATAGAAACACTGATAAATGAGGTGTGTGCTAAGCAGGTTAAGCTGGATCCTAAACTGATCCTGCTTTGGTGCCCTAATGACTCGCTGTCCCCCTGTAGATCTGATCTTCCTACTATGCTTATCACGGCGGCAAGACTGCACATCCCGCTGCTTTGGAAGGATACTGAACCTCCTACTATTTCGATGTGGAGGGATAAGGTGGATCAGATCTATAGATTCGAAGAGCTGGCCCACTGGGAATCTTACACGCGTTCCCGCTTTCTGAAAATCTGGTCACCCTGGAAGACATATAGGAAGTTTCCTTGACGGAGTTGGGAAAACTCCCCAATCCTTTCCCTCCCCTCCCTCCCGTCCCCTTTCTTCCCCTCTTTTCCTCTCATTTGTGTTTTATACATTTTTTTATTGTCTGTCACATTTGATGTCTCAATTTGTAAAACATGTGTTGCACTGGCATGCAATTGTTGTTACGTCCATAGACGATTTGTGATTATGCCTTCCCATTATTGCTACGATGGTATGTGATCAAATGATATGCCTTATTCTTTGAATAAAAATAAATTTAGTTAAGAATATAACTATTATAATACTGTCCCTATATACCAGAATACAACTGCTATATCAGTGGCTTATATCGAGAAGAATAGAGTCGCTAGTATTCGTTCTTACTGCTCTGTAGCATTTTCATTGACACAGATATTCCATATATCCGTGTTGTTCTGTGACATAAGTCAGAACACGGAGAGTCATAAAATATAATACATAAAAGAGACGGAGTGCTTCCCAGCTCCAGACGTTTTCAAATACCTCTCCTCCTTCACTCTAGTGCGAGTCCATTTTCATACCTTTTTTGACCTAAGTGTCATCTGTCTATAGACTGTTGAATGTAATTAAGCTCATGAGAATAGAGCAGTGTAGAGTTTTGTGTTTGCAGAGAGGGGATCGGGCTGATGGCGGCCTGCTCCTGCTGGAACGGCGGACATTGCTCGCTTCCCTTTCTCACAGTTTGTTGACAGTCCAGGTGCAAGCAGAAAGGTCAAGTCTTACTCTGGGAAATGTAGACATAGAACATGATCTACGCAGACTGAGGTACGTGCTTAGTGTAATATATCTCACGTACGGTGATGTGCAAAAATATTCAGCCCCCACCTTCCAGATCCCTTTTTATTGCAGACTTGTCACACTGAGAGGTTTCTCGTCTGTAGACTAATTGCACCACCTTAAATTACTACTACATTTATCTAAATGGGGTTTCTCGAACCTCAGATAGACAGGTGGTGATTGTTCTCTCCCAATCTCTAGCATGGAGCAGAGGTTGGTATTACCTTATATCCTATAGCAGCATTATATATATCACCCTTAACACAGAGGTTAAAGGGGCTTTCTGAGATTTTTATACTGATGACCCATCCAGAAGATCAGTATCTGATCGGTCGGGGTCCGGTACCTCTTCTGCTCAGCTATTGTCACGCTCTTGTGTGGGAGGAAAACACTAAACCGAGCATAGGAGGGAAAGGGAAGAAAAATGGACAGCATCTAGAGTAAACTCTAACTCCAGTCCTGACAGACTACCAGTATGAACAGGCCCCAAAGGTAGGCACGTTCATACACTGGATACCTAAAATCCTATCTCACCCTATAGCACCCTGGAACTAATGTCAGGACTGAGTCTACCTGTTCCTTCAAAGGGAAGGACGAACAGGAGTCTCCCTCAGGCCTAATGACAAACAGGGAAAGGCAACACACACATTTATATATAAACAAAATACTAAAGGGAAAGGAAATACTTATCTTCATTGAGGCTTTGGTAGCACCAGGAACTCAGCCGAGAACCAAACACAAGCTAACCACAGGTCCAACAGAAGCTATACATCGCACAGCATAGTGGGAGAAACAACAATAAATAGAGAAGGTAAAATGACCCTAATAGCCACACCTGGGGAAAGAAGGCATGGCAAGCACCAGAAACAACACAGACGTCATTTTATCCAAAAGGAAAACATGTCAGATCAGACCACGTGTTGCCAGTCTCACAGATCTCCTGCCACCTGTCGCTGGAACGTCTGTATGTCTCAGTACGTCCGTGACAGCTATTCACAGTGTGCTGGGGCCTTCTCTCCGCTAACCAAGCACAGCGCTGTCCAATGTATAGTGGCTGTGATTGGTATTGTAGCTCAGACAAATTCAGTTGAATGAGACGGAGCTGCGCCTAGCCATGTGACCGATGAACGTGACGTAATATGGCCTTGGGAAAGCTGGAAAAGGCCGCAGATGATGCCTTCTCAAACAGCTGACTGGGAGGGGCCCTGCTAATCTGATATTGATGACCTATTCTAATGATAGGTCATCATTAAAAGATACTCTAGGAAAACCCCTTTAATGGTACGAATGGTAGCCACAGATTCCCCAGACCACCGGTTGGAGGGGCCCAGCAATGGAGGATCAATGATACAACATTTTTCACCTACTGTATCTTTAAATTGATGGACCAAGCTTTTTTTTTCCTTTTTTCATCGTTGCGTTCCAAGAGCTATAACTTTTTTATTTTATTGCAATAAAACCTCTTTATTTTTTAAAGAAAAAAAGGTTTTTCATTGCCACTTTCCAAGACCCATAACTTTTTTTTTCTTCTTTATATGGAGTTGTGTGAGGGCTCACACAGGACACAGAACATGCCTAGAAAACTCTCCCATAGAAGTCAATGAGGTCTCCTCCAGACCATTGTGTCTATGGACCATGGGGCTGCCGTAAAGCATATCCCTCACCAGATTTAACCCTATTAAGCTAGATGACATTAGCGATGTGCTGTCAGCTAAACCTAACTAGTCTATTCCTACTTTTATCTAGGCCCCGTTACGCCAGAAATCTATCTTTTATACTATGATAATTAGCCTCTAGGAGCAGGGGGGGGGGGGGGCGGGGCGGTGGCGTCGTTCCTGCTCCTAGAGGCTCTGTTCTCCCACCTTTGTAGCCTCCCTCCAAGTCCTGATTGACAGGGCCAGGCAGCGCTTGCATCTGTCTGCCAGCCCTGTGCTCTGGTGAAATCTCGTGCCGTTCAGTATTCGGCGCAGGCGCGTTGAGGGAAAGACGCTCGCAGGCTTCCAGCTTCATCACCGCGCCTGCGCCGAATACTGAACGGCGAAAAAATGGCCTAAAGAGTACTTTCTATATATAGCAGTATTTCTGTAAGGCCTAGTTCACACGAACATATGGCTTTTATAGTTCTTTGCGGTCCGTTTTTCGCAGATCCGTTGCTTCCGTTTTTGAGTTCTGTTGTGTTTTCGTTTCTGTTCCGTTTTTCTGTTCCGTTTTTCCGTATGGCATATACAGTATACAGTAATTACATAGAAAAAATTGGGCTGGGCATAAAATTTTCAATAGATGGTTTAGAAAAAACGGAACGAATACGGAAGACATACTGATGCATTTCTGTATGTGTTCCGTTTTTTTGCGGACCCATTGACTTGAATGGAGCCACGTAACGTGATTTGCGGGCAATAATAGGACATGTTCTATCTTTCAACGGAAAAACGGAAATACGGAAACGTAATGCATACGGAGTACATTCTGTTTTTTTGCGGAACCAAAAACGGACCGTATACGGAACACAAAAAAGCGGCCCGTACACTCGCGTGTGAACTAGGCCTAAGGGTACTTTTATACTAGCGTTATTCTTTTCCGGTATGGAGTTCTGTCCTAGGGGCTCAATACCGGAAAAAAACTGATACGTTTTTTCCCCATGCATTCTGAATGGAGAGCAATCCGTTCAGTATGTATCAGGATGTCTTCAGTTCAGTCACTCTTACAGTACTTGACCAGAACACTTGAAATGCATTAATGCCGGATCCGGCTCCAAGTGTTTCGGAAAAATGGATCCGGTTAAATACTGCATCCGTTGTTCCGGTTGACACTGGAGAGACGGATCCAGTGTTTCAATGCATGCAGATCTGTCTACAAATGCTATCCGTTTGCACAGGGATTTCCGGATCTGGAAGGCAGTTCTGGCGACGGAACTGCCTGCCGGATCGTCACATGGCAAGTGTGAAAGTACCCTAAACCTCTATCCTCCATAACTTACTGAATAACTTATATTAAAGGGGTTCTCCGGGAATTAGGAAAATTAAAATACTTAAATATTACTTTATTATAAATATATTCCCAAATGCCTTTCATTAGTTATAATGACTCGTTTTGTCTATGGAGCAATCATTAGGAGAAATAAAATGGCCGCTGTCCTATTAGTACACAGAAAACCTGTCCTAATCACACAGTAGGATATGCTACTTCAGAGCAGTGAGCTAAAGAGCTGCCTCATCTTCTTCTATGATCCTGAATACAGTTTAATATGATCTTCAGCAAAATTTCTGTAGAAATGGAGTTCATGAGGAGACATGAAGTACAGAAAGGAGGTGGGGGTAATGAGCAGCAGCTCTTGTATGCAGTCTCCATTACCACAATCTGTCCTGTCTGTCCTATCTGTACTTCATGTCTCCTCATGAACTCCATTCCCACAGAGATTCAGTAAAAGTTCTTATAATCTGTATTCAGGATCATAATCCCTGACAAGTAGGAGGAGGATGAGGCAGCTCTTTAGCTCAGTGCTCAGACGTAACATGTCCTCCTATATGATTAGGACAGATTTTATGTGTATTAATAGGGCGGCTGACATTTTGTTTCTCCTAATGATTGCTCCCCAAAAAACAGCAATGCTGCCACTGAGTTAAGGTGTTATAAATTTTGCAGTGTTCATTTTTAAGCATAAAAAAAAATGATAACTTTACTCTCTTGGTCACTACAACTACAGTGATAACAAATATATATATGTGTTTTTTTTTTTTAACTTTTTACTACTTTTGAACAATATTAACCCCCTTTTTGGGCATTTTTTATGGTGTTCACAATACAGGATAAATTACATGATAATTGTGTAGTGTGGTCATTTTGCACACGGCAATATCAAATGTGTGGAGAATTTATTTTTGCAATTCGTTCCATTGAAAATATATATTTTTTCAATAGGAAAAAAGGTTCGGTATTTGTATTTTCTTTTTAACTTGGAATGTTTTTTTTATTAAATAAAACTTTTTAAAACTTTTTTTTAACCATTTATTTGTCCCACAACAGGACTTTAACAGGCTGTCGTTTGATTGCTTCTATAATACATTGTACTGCTTATGCAGTACAATGTAGTATATTGTCATTGCTATACTGACAGACACAGCCTGTTCATCATACACTGCAGCAGACTTCCGGCTTACATTAGGCCCCAGGCTGCCATGAGCCCAAGATCTCATTCGTGGTGTACTGATGGGAGACAGAGCAAACCCCCTCCTTCGAAACCACTTAGATGCTGTGGTTGTTGCTACTGATTGCAGCATCTAAGGCATTAAATGGCCCAGATTGGCTTTTCTGTCGATCCAGGCCATTACAACAGAAGTCGAAACTCCGCTCTCTGTTGGGAGACCTTTGCAACGTTTAGACTGGGCTGCTGTAAAAAGGCAGTGGCCCACCCTAAGCCCCCATAGCGACCACTGTAAAAAGTCGTATTGGCGGTCACTAAGGGGCTAACTATGATGAGGGCCCTGAGGTTTATCACCCAAATCAATATGCAGGAAATTCTATAGCCCCAATATGGAGGCATTTCCTTTTCTGTCAAATATCTCCTGCACTCTCCCTTTGTATTTTCTACTGAAACTTCTATTAAGATCAGTTTTCATTCCCTTTAGAGGCTGGTTCATTTGTCTTCCAGGGCTGATGTCTATAATGGTTCTCCTGTCCGCTGCTGCCAGCAACAGCATCCAACTGCTGAGGGAACCAGGAATGCAGGCCGGCCCTCACTGACGTTTGAAACACAAGCCAATGAGGAGGTATGCCTGGGCTCCCAAACGCCAGGACGCGCGAGCTGCAGATCCAACCGGTGAGCAGGTACACCTGTGTGAGCTGCGTCTTCTCCAGCATAAAAGACTGGCACCTACACTGTACAGGTGTCGGTAAATGTTCTTGTCCTCTGGCTTTCCCTACTTATTCCTTGTGTTACTGAAGACTCCCCTGGGTTTGGATTTCTGGATTTGATATTGTGACTATGGTTTTGGCTTCTGGTGTTTTGATCTCCTGGTTCTGACTTTTTGGCGTGTTTTTGTTTTTCTCATTTGCCTCTGGAGTACTTGTACTGTGTTGAACAACTGGCTTTTGACCCTTTTTCCATAGAACTTCTTTCTCAGTGTTGGTTTGTTTGTCCCTGTTTGTGTGTTGCCCTTCACATATTGCAGTAAAGGGACTGTCACCCATTTGTGGGTCACCGCCTAGAGTGATCATGGAAGTAGGTAGGGATAGTGGGTCCGGGCACTTTAGGGCTGCACTGTCCCTGACAATGTCTCCCTATCTGTTGCTGCACTCTCTCACACAGCTAACTCACTGGCTCTCAACCACTCACTGACAGCAGCCTCCTAGCCAAAGTGGTGAAACCAGTCACACCCAGTTACTGTAGCTAATGGGCTGGCTGATTAAAGCCCTAGTCTCAGCAAAAAAATTGGGATACACAGAGCCCAAAGTACAGCGCCAACTTTAGAGTGCTCAAATACAGTGACATGATAACCAGCGCCGTCTTTAACGTGGGGCAAAAGGGGCAGCTTCCCCGGGCCCAGTTGCTCCTGGGGGGCCCAAGGCCGCAGCCTCTTGAGCCCTGCTGGCCACTGCCCACAATCGCCGGCTCCGTGTCCCGATCCTGTCCTTCACTATGCGAGCGGCATGGCTCGCATAGTCAAGGACTTACCCGGAGGACCAGGAAGCGGTGAAAGCTCTATAACTCACCTCTTCCTGGTCCTCGGCACTCCGCTGTGAAGGCTGCGCAGATGTGAGGTCGCGCTGTGACCTCATTCTGTGTGCACCAGTTCACAGCCCAGCAGACTTATGAGGAGGAAGACCGAGCGCGGGCAGTGAGAAGCGGCGGCGTCCGGAGCAGGAAAGGTAAGTGTTTTTATTTTATTTTACTTTATATGAGGCGGAAGAGAGGCATATGGGGGCTGAAGAGAGGCATATGGGGGCTGATATGAGTCATATGGGGGCGGATATGGGGGCTAATATGAGGCATATGGGAGCTGATATGAGGCATATAAGGGGGCTGATATGATGCATATGGGGGCTGATGAGAGGCATGGGGCTCTTATCTGAGGTCTGATTGGGGGTCATTCACATTGGGGGTCTGAGCTGAGGTCTGATTGGGGGTCTGATCTGAGGTCTTATTGGGGTCTTATTAACATTGGGGGTCTGATTGGTGGACTGACCTGAGGTGTCATGAAAAATATTTTTTTCTTATTGTCCCCCTCTAAAACCTAGGTGCGTCTTATGGGCCGGTGTGTCTTATAGGGCGAAAAATACTTGCTTGCTCCTCCTCCCGACATCCCTTGCCCTTTGCGTACGCCTCGCTCCATGACGTCACGCGGAGGCACTGCAATGCTAGGGTGAGCTGAGCCTCCGTCTCCTTCCTGATCTGCACAGCGGAGCCCACATCCAGCCCTGAGCCCAGCTGCCCAGAGCACTGATCCTGAGCCTGCTGGAGTCTTCAGAACTGGAAGTATTTACAGTAATTCACTGTCAGCTATATTATATATATTACTTGTTTTATGTGAGTAAGGGTGCTGGGTGGTTGGAGAAGGGGGGAGGGAGGGGTTAGTAGTACAGTACTATCTGCGCATCGTAAAAAAAAAAGTAATCTGCAAAATACTATGGGCCAGATTTATCATTAGCTCAGGTCAGAATAATGGAGTGAAAAAGTCCCCCAAAAAGTCCCAAACGCTAAAACTGCGCACAAATTTGCGACTTTTTTCTGCTCTGCACTATGCTCGCCAGTTTTCTGAAAGTGGGCGTGTTTTCTTATGTAAATTAATCTCTAGACAGATTTACTATTGGGACTATTTAAAAAGTCGCAAAAAAGTCGCAATTTCACTCCAGTGAGGACCATGCTTATCTTATGAGACTTTTTAATAGAACATGCGACTTTTTCATAAAAACTTGCGACTTTTCCATAAAAACGTGCGACTTTTGTAAAGCTGCTTACTGACGGATAAACTGCTACCGTCAAACCCCATTTATTACAGTCTTAAAGGGCCGATCATAAATCTGACTTGGCTAAAACTGACTATAAAATGGAATAAATTGAAATGATATATTGAATATACGCCTATAAATACGATAGAGCAAATAACATGGGGATAGGCGCTAAAACAAAATAATAATGTCTTTATTAATTGTCTGATTAAGAAATAAGGGGTATCAACCGTCAGTATAATGTGCAAAACTGACTATAACAATTGTGAAAACACTGATATATACCAAATAGCACCACCATCTGGATTGCCAGTGTAGTCTCACAAGCTACTAGCATAAGGGGCTCATTCCACCACAGGGTTCAAGATGTGTAATCCCAGGGTGAAAGGTATCAAGGGGATGTATTGGTATAGGAATTTCACCAAACACCACTCCAAAACAGTGAGAGCCAGCGCGCAGACTCTCACTGCACTAATAATCACAGGTGCTGGACTATGGCAGAGCAATAGCATTCACTCCAGGTGGATTAAAGGAGCAATAGTTGCCCTGACATGTCCCTTATTGGCAACAGCTCAACGCTGCGTTTCCATGCATTGGGGATGCATTTCATCAGGAGCTATGTGCACCAGGTTAATACTAGAGCCCAGAGCCTCAGTGTTGTTTTACTGACCGAGGTAATGGACAAACAAACAGTCAGTGATAGAGATCCCTGCCTAGCGCCGTTTTCCTCTAGTGTGAGGTACGGAGCTTTACAAACAGTCACTATCCTGCCTGAGCTAGCAACCTCTAGGCTGAGGTGCTGCGTGCTAGTGTGCATGTAATTCGGCACTGTGATGGCCGCAAAGCGGCCCACAGAACGCCGAGCTTTACAGGGTGAAGCCCCGCCCTGTTAGACACGCCTCCGTCAATCAGCCAATCCGGCCAGGAGGCACGGCACAAGGCGAACCAAAGGCTGAAGGGAGGAGGAACACGGTGAGTCACAGGGAAAGCGCAGCAAGCGCCACATAAACAAAGCAAGGAATTTACAAGGCGGCTTTATATACATTTATCGCAGCATGGACACCTTTATTGTAAATATACAGTGAAGGAGAGTCAATCCAGGAGAGGTGTGTAAAAACGGATAGACACATAGATTCATGTGTGTGGCCACTTATCTCAATGATCACACACATGAATCCACTCCTCATAGTGCATTGTACAGTAACACAAAGAAATCAGCCTGGTCACTAGATAAATGGGACGTATGAGATCGCATCATTAAGGCCAGATGGTTTGATGGTATTCAGAGAAAAAATCCATCTCGCCTCTTTTTGCAACAATATGCGATCATAATCACCGCCCCTTGGTGACGGCTTCACAGAGTCGATCACTTGAAATTTGACCGATGATGTATCCCCCCTGTGAAGGTCAAGAGCATGACGAGCAATTGGCGTATCTTTGAGATTGGTAATATCCAAAATATGCTCCCCAATCCGTCTTCTTAGCTCTCTGATGGTTTTGACCCACATATTTGATGCTGCATACACATGTCATTAAATACACAACACCAACTGACTTGCAATTGTGGAAAGACTTGATGAAAAACGTTTTGTCCGCAGTGCTGTTAGTGAAGCTTTTAGATTTTTTAATGAACCCACAAAATTTACAGGATCCACAAGGAAACGTACCTGTAAGTGGGTTTCGCAGCCATGACTGCGGACGGGGGCTGATGTACAGACTATGTGTCAACATATCACGTAAATTATTGTTGCGGCGATAAGTGACTGAAGGGTTGGCAGAAATCATCCCACCAATATCCGGATCGGATTTCAAAATGTCCCAGTGCTCATTAAGGACATGGCGCACCTCGTCATGGGCACCGTCAAAAGTCCCAATGATCCTCACGATAGTTCTCACTAGTGTCCCTCTTTTTCGGAGACAACAACAGATCCCTGTTAGGTACTCATTGAGTGCTGGTAAGCCTGCTTTAGACACTGCTGAGGATAACCACGACACTGAAACCTCTGCTGGAGATCTTTAGCAGCCACCCTAAAATCACTGAGATGAGAACAATTCCTCCTAACCCTCAAGTATTGGCCCTTAGGGATTCCTCTCCTAAGGGCCACAGGGTGCGCACTGTCCCATTTCAAAAGGTTATTGGTAGCTGTGGGCTTTCTGAAGACGTTGGTACTAATATGCCCATCAGCAGACAATGAAATGGACAGATCCAGGAAGGAAATGTTCTTCATATCCATTTCTGAGGTGAAAAAAAGTCCCACGGTGTTATTGTTGAGGACCGCAACAAATTCACGGAACAATTCACTATCGCCCCCCCACAGGATCAGCACATCATCGATGTACCTGATCCAGAGGGGGACAACATCCTGTGAATCGCTCCATATCTTCACAAAACACTACCTCCCTCTCCCACCAGCCCAGGTAGAGGTTCGCAAAAGTCGGGGCACAGGGACTGCCCATTGCGACCCCCCTGAGCTGGTGGAAGATAGAGCCATCAAACAAAAATACATTGTGTGTGAGTATGAAACTCAACAATTCCATTACAAAGGCATTATGGGCCCTATATTGTTCACCCCTCTGCTGAAGGAATGTTAGGATCGCTCCACAGCCCAATCCGTGAGGGATTGAGCTGTAGAGCGCCTCCACATCCAAACTGGCCAGATAGGTACCACTGTCACATTGGACACCATCCAAGCGTCCCAGCACATCCATAGTATCCCTTACATGTGAGGGCAAGCTGTTAACAAATGGACGCAGGATGGTATCAACATAAGTACTGATATTGGCTGTCAAACAATTGTTTCCAGACACTATCGGCCTCCCCTTTAGAGGTTCATACCCCTTATGAACTTTGGGGAGACAATAAAAGGCCGCAGTGACTGGGTGTGAAGGTAACAAAAAGGCCAATTCAGTCTTGTCAATGAGTTTCTTCTCAAGGGCTTGGTTCAAAATACAGGACAATTCCACCTTATAAGTTGGCGTGGGATCAGACGGAAGTAGTTCATATGTAAGCTTGTCCCTGAGCACGCTCATACACATATTACGATATTGTTCGTGCCCAAGGACAACAATATTTCCGCCTTTGTCTGATGATTTAATCACCACTTCTTTGTCCTGTTGCAATAACCACAAGGCCCCTCTTTCTTGGTCATTCAAATTGTCACTGTTAAGTCCATGCATGTCAATCTGACTCAACTTATTAGACACTATAGACACAAAAGTATCAATTGGGGTGCAATCACCAATAGGTGGCATTTTTGTTGAGGGTAATCTAAGCTTGGATGGTGTCCAATGTGACAGTGGTACCTATCTGGCCAGTTTGGATGTGGAGGCGCTCTACAGCTCAATCCCTCACGGATTGGGCTGTGGAGCGATCCTAACATTCCTTCAGCAGAGGGGTGAACAATATAGGGCCCATAATGCCTTTGTAATGGAATTGTTGAGTTTCATACTCACACACAATGTATTTTTGTTTGATGGCTCTATCTTCCACCAGCTCAGGGGGGTCGCAATGGGCAGTCCCTGTGCCCCGACTTTTGCGAACCTCTACCTGGGCTGGTGGGAGAGGGAGGTAGTGTTTTGTGAAGATATGGAGCGATTCACGGATGTTGTCCCCCTCTGGATCAGGTACATCGATGATGTGCTGATCCTGTGGGGGGGCGATAGTGAATTGTTCCGTGAATTTGTTGCGGTCCTCAACAACAACACCGTGGGACTTTTTTTCACCTCAGAAATGGATTTGAAGAACATTTCCTTCCTGGATCTGTCCATTTCATTGTCTGCTGATGGGCATATTAGTACCAACGTTTTCAGAAAGCCCACAGCTACCAATAACCTTTTGAAATGGGACAGTGCGCACCCTGTGGCCCTTAGGAGAGGAATCCCTAAGGGCCAATACTTGAGGGTTAGGAGGAATTGTTCTCATCTCAGTGATTTTAGGGTGGCTGCTAAAGATCTCCAGCAGAGGTTTCAGTGTCGTGGTTATCCTCAGCAGTGTCTAAAGCAGGCTTACCAGCACTCAATGAGTACCAACAGGGATCTGTTGTTGTCTCCGAAAAAGAGGGACACTAGTGAGAACATCGTGAGGATTATTGGGACTTTTGACGGTGCCCATGACGAGGTGCGTCATGTCCTTAATGAGCACTGGGACATTTTGAAATCTGATCCGGATATTGGTGGGATGATTTCAGCCAACCCTTCAGTCACTTATCGCCGCAACAATAATTTACGTGATATGTTGACACATAGTCTGTACATCAGCCCCCGTCCGCAGTCATGGCTGCGAAACCCACTTACAGGTACGTTTCCTTGTGGATCCTGTAAATTTTGTGGGTTCATTAAAAAATCTAAAAGCTTCACTAACAGCACTGCGGATAAAACGTTCTTCATTAAGTCTTTCCACAATTGCAAGTCAGTTGGTGTTGTGTATTTAATGACATGTATATGCAGCATCAAATATGTGGGTAAAACCATCAGAGAGCTAAGAAGACGGATTGGGGAGCATATTTTGGATATTACCAATCTCAAAGATACGCCAATTGCTCGTCATGTTCTTGACCTTCACAGGGGGGATACATCATTCGGTCAAATTTCAAGTGATCGACTCTGTGAAGCCGTCACCAAGGGGCGGTGATTATGATCGCATATTGTTGCAAAAAGAGGCGAGATGGATTTTTTCTCTGAATACCATCAAACCATCCTGGCCTCAATGATGCGATCTCATACGTCCCAGTTCATCTAGTGACCAGGCTGATTTCTTTGTGTTACTGTACAATGCACTATGAGAAGTGGATTCATGTGTGTGATCATTGATACAAGTGGCTACACACATGAATCTATGTGTCTGTCCGTTTTTGACACACCTTCTCTGGAGTGACTCTCCTTCACTGTATATTATAATAAAGATGTCCATGCTGCGATAAATATATAAAGCCGCTTTGTAAATTCCTTGCTTTGTTTATGTGGCGCTTGCTGCGCTTTCCCTGTGACTCACCGTGTTCCTCCTCCCTTCAGCCTTTGGTTCGCCTTGTGCCGTGCCTCCTGGCCGGATTGGCTGATTGACGGAGGCGTGTCTAACAGGGCGGGGCTTCACCCTGTAAAGCTCGGCGTTCTGTGGGCCGCTTTGCGGCCATCACAGTGCCGAATTACATGCACACTAGCACGCAGCACCTCAGCCTAGAGGTTGCTAGCTCAGGCAGGATAGTGACTGTTTGTAAAGCTCCGTACCTCACACTAGAGGAAAACGGCGCTAGGCAGGGATCTCTATCACTGTTTGTTTGTCCATTACCTCGGTCAGTAAAACAACACTGAGGCTCTGGGCTCTAGTATTAACCTGGTGCACATAGCTCCTGATGAAATGCATCCCCAATGCATGGAAACGCAGCGTTGAGCTGTTGCAAATAAGGGACATGTCAGGGCAACTATTGCTCCTTTAATCCACCTGGAGTGAATGCTATTGCTCTGCCATAGTCCAGCACCTGTGATTATTAGTGCAGTGAGAGTCTGCGCGCTGGCTCTCACTGTTTTGGAGTGGTGTTTGGTGAAATTCCTATACCAATACATCCCCTTGATACCTTTCACCCTGGGATACACATCTTGAACCCTGTGGTTGAATGAGCCCCTTATGCTAGTAGCTTGTGAGACTACACTGGCAATCCAGATGGTGGTGCTATTTGGTATATATCAGTGTTTTCACAATTGTTAAAGTCAGTTTTGCACATTATACTGACGGTTGATACCCCTTATTTCTTAATCAGACAATTAATAAAGACATTATTATTTTGTTTTAGCGCCTATCCCCATGTTATTTGCTCTAAAACTGACTATAGCCATATGTTAAAGTGGAGTGAGCTGTCAGAGTCATGATAAATCTGGCAATATGTATTTGTGTCAGAAGTTGTGCTTTTTTAACTTTTAGAATAATAATACAGCCATTTTATTTGACACTTCTGTGCTGATTCTTTTTTTCCCTCTATATTAAGGGTCCATTCACACGTCCGCAAAATGGGTCCGCATCCATTCCGCAATTTTGCGGAACATGTGTGGACCCATTCATTTTCAATAGGGCCAAAATGTGCTGTCCGCATCCACATTTGCGGATCTGCACTTCCGGATTCGCACTTCCGTTCCGCCAAAAAATAGAACATGCCCTATTCTTATCCGCAATTACGGACAAGAAAAGGCATTTTCTATGAGTGCCAGCGATGTGCAGTCCGCAAAATGCGGAACGCACATTGCCGGTGTCCGTGTTTTGCGGACGTGTGAATGGACCCTATAGTCACCAGAACCACAACAGCTAAACGTAGTAGTTCTGGTGTCTATAGCATGTCTCTGCAAGCTTCTTACTGTAAACACTGCCTTTTCAGAAAAAAATCCAGTATTTACATTACTGCCAAGGAACACGTCTAGTGGCCACTCATCAGACGGCCACTGGAGGTGCTTCCTAGTCCAGTGTTGCGCAACGTGCAACACTGACATTCACGCTAAACATTCCTCATAGAAATTCATTGATTCAAAGCATCTCTATGAAGCCGCGCATGTGCAATAGCCTCCCAATGCTTCCATATGGGAAAGCAGTGGGTTGGCTATGATATACTCACACACTGCACATTTTTGTGTGTGTTGTGGTGGAGGGCGTGATTGCATGCTAAGGTGTGGGAAGGCGGGATCCAGGGGGCCCAAGTAAATTCTTGCCCAGGGTCCAATCAATATTAAAGACGGGCCTGCAATGGCACGAAACGAGACTGCAGTAGCAAGCTGTTGGTCAGCATAGTGAGTCGGTTTATCGGGCAGGCCACAAACTGCTAAAGAGAGCACAGAAAAGATTGTTTTGTGATCCAAGGGGATTGCAAGGAGGTGCCACACTGGTCAGGAAGGATTCTGGGCCGGCCTGGTTGAGTAAGAGTAAGTATCACTCAGGTTTTTTCAGCCAAGTCATCGTCAATAAATCTGACCATGATGTGAACGAATATCCCTGAATGCCAGTCCTTTGCCGAGCCTGAGCCATCATCATCAATAGGCAAAACGGCAGATTGTCTGATCTCTCCCCATCAAAGTGTACCCGATGTTTCATACTTCCTCCACACGGGGGCAGCACATGCGCACATTTTGACTGAGCTATGTGGTTTCCTAATGGTAATGTATTATTACCAGTCACTTGTAACAATGTATCTTAATACAAGCTTATAATTACCACAGTCACTCCTAATAATATATTATAATGCAAGGTTGTGATGAGTTATTGATCCCCAGGAGGCAGCTCTCATACTGTTAATTATATATTTTATCATAAAGGCATGTAATTAGATGACCAATGAATCTAGTTTCGCTTATTATCTACGTATAACTATTGGTATAATACAATATGGAGAATGAAGAAAAAATGAAGTGTACCTTTAAGACAATCCATTATAATTTACAGAGTTGACCCCCAGGTGAAGATTTTATCCTCAAATGTATATCTGTGTATACATAGAGAGGTAACTTAAAGGGGTATTCCTGTAATCTGAAGTTATCTCCGATCCACGGGATAGTAACTATTAGATTGGTAGGGGTCCTACCACTGGGAAGCCCACTGAACACAAAAATAGGGACCCCATAGCGCTACAGAGTAGGCACCCGTGGATGGGGGATAACGTAAAATTACCAGAATGTCCTTTGAAGCTCCAATATTCAGTATCTGTAACAAGCCCCCGTATACCATGTGTTCAGTGTTGGACTGGAGTGCCTAGGGCTTACCGGTAAAACTGATTTGGGGGGCTCACTTCCAGCTCACAGGTACAGAAAGGCTGGGGACTGGGTCCTGATGCTGCAAGCACCTACAGATGGATATTTGGCTTGGAAATATTCTCTTATCATATCCCAAGGCTTCGTTAAAAAGTGGAAGCCACGGGGGAACGTGGCTAGCCATGAGCGAGTGACGAAGCACTCAGTAAGAGCTCCTCTGCATCCCTGGCGAACTTATCCTCATTTGAGCCATTTCTGATGGGCAAGACTCTAATAAAGGGTTGAACTCATCCATCAGCGCAAGGAGATCTTCCTCACCTCTTTGCCCGGCATTATACATCCCCGGGCCCCACTCTGCAAGACCACGCCATGTGCCTCCAAGATGGCGCCGGCACGCGGATCACGCGGCCCACAGAAGCACATCCCCACATACCTGGGAGCCCTGCCGCACAGCTTCACCAGCGCCGCAATGCATCCGTAACTCCTATACCAGCCTCGGCTCCATGCACTGAACGGCAGGCCGCACAACAGGTCAGTAACAGGGGCTCCATGCTAGGCTGCAGAGTCGGAGGTCAAAAGCCCTGCCACTCCACGGAACTCCACTCTGAGGCCCTTAGCCCACTCCTTCTGGCCCAGCAGGCACATGTCTGGAGCTCTGATTGCCACAACTCATCATCAGTGGCACACAGGCGATCAGCTCCTGACCCATCCCGGTTCCCCTTCTCAGGGACAGTGCCAGGACCATCAGCAACAGTCCCCCAACAGGAATGCTCCCCAAGCTCGTCCCCCTCCTGCTCCAAGGGAACCCTTTCCCCCTCCTTCCCACTCGCCTGGACCTTCTTTAGCCGCCTCACCACATTGGTCCACCGGATTTTCTTGGGATGATTCCCATCAACAGTTATCTGGAGCAGTCTCCTCTGGTCCTGAGGTTATGACCGGTTTAATACCATCACCGGGTTCAAAACACACCTCATCCCATTCTGGGGGACATCTCTGTCTGCTACTGTTACGGCCCTTCAAGATAAGGTCCAGTCTCATGATGCTCAATTATACACCTTACACCAGCACCTTGACGATGATGAAAACCGCAGCCGCCGTAACAACATACGGATTAGGGATCTCCCGGAATCAATTACAACACCTGATCTACTGTACACAATTGTGGGAATACTCAATAAAATCCTGGGCCGCCTGCCCATATAGAAATTGACAGAGCTCAAAGAGCCCTACAGCCCTCTAACCCAGATGGATCCTGCAGAATCCACTTTTATGTCATCAAATCCTGAACAAAGCTCGGCAGTCTTCTCTTCTGTCTCATGAAGGGTCTCCAATCACGTTGCAGGAACTCTGACATCACACTTTGTCACAGCGAGCTGCCTTGCGTCCTCTACTGGACCTCAGGGACCAGGGAATTCCCTATTGGTGGGGCAATCCATTTGCCCTTTTTGCAGGTCCCAAGGGACATGTTGCTGTTCTTCGTAACCTTGTGGATCTACCACATTTTCTCCAACAACTGGATCTGCAGTCGACCTTAGTCCCTGGCCGTCTATCCTCACACCTACTCTGACTCAACCTGGTCGTCCTCGATCCTCCCAGACCACCAGCTTCGGGGCTCCTGGAATAACCGTCTCAGCTCCTCGTGGAAGAAGACAGCGACGATCTGCCGACCAGCAACGTGGATCCCCATCCAATTCCGTCACCTGAAGAGTGTCCTGTTGTTTCTGTTTGGGACTACTAACCTATAGCCTGAAGGGCAACATGTTTCACTGCCTCTCTTTCCTGCCCTCAGCAGTTGGCAATCATACTAATGCCAATTTTCTTTAACAGGGAATGTAGTTGGCTCGCTTTCTCCTGGTTATTACTTCCCCCCAATAGTTCCCGGTAAGGCCTCTTTCACACTTGCGTTGTCCGGATCCGGCGTGTACTCCACTTGCCGGAATTACACGCCGGATCCGTAAAAACGCAAGTGAACTGAAAGCATTTGAAGACGGATCCGTCTTCAAAATGTTTTCAGTGTTACTATGGCAGCCAGGACGCTATTAAAGTCCTGGTTGCCATAGTAGTAGTGGGGAGCGGTATACCTACAGTCCGTGCGGCTCCCGGGGCGCTCCAGAATGACGTCAGAGCGCCCCATGGGCATGGATGACGTGCCATGCGATCACGTGATCCATGCGCTTGGGGCGCCCTGACGTCACTCTGAATCGCCCCTGGAGCCGCACGGATGGTAAGTATACTGCTCACCCACTCCCCACTACACTTTACCATGGCTGCCAGGACTTTAGCGTCCCGGCAGCCATGGTAACCATTCAGAAAAAGCTAAACTTCGGATCCGGCAATGCGCCGAAACGACGTTTAGCTTAAGGCCGAATCCGGATCAATGCCTTTCAATGGGCATTAATTCCGGATCCGGCCTTGCGGCAAGTCTTCAGGATTTTTGGCCGGAGCAAAAAGCGCAGCATGCTGCGGTATTTTCTCTGGCCAAAAAACGTTCCGGTCTGGAACTGAAGACATCCTGATTAGAGTTGAGCGAACACCTGGATGTTCGGGTTCGAGAAGTTCGGCCGAACTTCCCGGAAATGTTCGGGTTCGGGATCCGAACCCAATCCGAACTTCGTCCCAAACCCTAACCCCATTGAAGTCAATGGGGACCCGAACTTTTCGGCACTAAAAAGGCTGTAAAACAGCCCAGGAAAGGGCTAGAGGGCTGCAAAAGGCAGCAACATGTAGGTAAATCCCCTGCAAACAAATGTGGATAGGGAAATGAATTAAAATAAAAATAAAATAAATAAAAATTAACCAATATCAATTGGAGAGAGGTCCCATAGCAGAGAATCTGGCTTCACATCACCCACCACTGGAACAGTCCATTCTCAGATATTTAGGCCCCGGCACCCAGGCAGAGGAGAGAGGTCCCGTAACAGAGAATCTGGCTTCATGTCACCAGAGAATCAGTCTTCATGTCATAGCAGAGAATCAGGCTTCACGTCACCCACCACTGTAACAGTCCATTGTCCTAAATTTAGGCCCTGGCACCCAGGCAGAGGAGAGAGGTCCCATAACACAGAATCTGGCTTCATGTCAGCAGAGAATCAGTCTTCATATCATAGCAGTGAATCAGGCTTCACGTCACCCACCACTGTAACAGTCCATTGTTTTGTACCGAACTTTGTGGCTATTCTGCTTTTAATGCTGTGGATAGGGTTCCCAACCCCGTAGTTATCAAGAATATAGATCACAGCAAAGGTTTCTTTCAGGAATATTTATTTCCAAATAGATATGCGGCAGAAGATTTTAATTATTGTGCAAACGTTTTCGGCCGTATCTGGCCTTCGTCAGGCACTATGGAAATTACAATAAGACAATTTCAGTAACAATTAGTATCCAGTCAATTTACATCATTGATTATAGGAATATCTTCATAATGTACATACATATGTCAAAAGAAAAAGGAAAAAGAGTAAAATAAAATAAATAAAGGTTTCGCCGTCCTGTTGATTATTCAGTTGCAGGTTATATAAATCACAATGGTGTGGGATATCTGCAATAGGTTAAGGTGGTTATACCGCCATTTGTATATTTGACATACACCTGGTCAGATCATCACGGCATTATCCTTGCTGCTAATATAGTTCAATATTATTGTACATATTTTCTAATAATACGTTCATCTTCATACATTCAGGTACATCATCAGTTTGTTATTTGTCCATTTCGTCCACTATTGATCTTATCACTATACAATGCATTTCTTAATTCTATCGTACTTTTAGAGACTTTGGACCATTGTGGATCCAAATAATAGTATTGTTTTGCCTAAACCAAAAAACACCTAAACCATGATACAGGTAGTAATATTATTTTGTATGATATAAATTATAACACATAAAAGGAGACTTATGTTGATCAAGCAAAGTTATCTTTTAGCTAGTAGCTACTTACCTGTGCCGCTGGAGGTAAACAGGGGAAGATGCTGTTATACATGGGGAGCCTATGGCCGCCGAATTGTGTATGTGGTAGCATGTTGATATGGTCGATCACTGCTGTTTTATAGGAGCCAGGAGAAATCTATGCCAATTCGCGCTCAGATGTGCGGTGGAACGCACCGATTATGTCTCGGTGCGTTCCACCGACCGGACGTGATGTCATAAAGATGAGCGAACCGCTGGTGTAGCGGTGCGTTCCACTACCCGGAAGTGACGTGGATGCGTGAAGCGCATCGTTGGTGTCACGGTGCGCTTCAAAGGTCGGAAGAAGGTGTGGCGATTTGCGTTCCACCAGATTTGTGTTCGTCACTAGTGGGGATGGCCAGCGAATTGGTTATAGATGTATGCCTGTAAGATCTATAGGGATAATATGGATAAGAAAGCTAGTGAGCTCTATGGATACTATACAGTTTGATGACTCTATTGATATAAACGAAAAAGGATACCCCCTGCGGCACTGGGTGTAGAGATCACGAAACCTGAGAAATTAAGAAAATAATAAATTAAAGAAAATAAAGTGTTATTTGGTCTTATCAATTATTATAGTCCTTATGATAATGTGATACAGACGTGGACAAAATTGTTGGTACCCTTTGGTCAATGAAAGAAAAAGTCACAATGGTCACAGAAATAACTTTAATCTGACAAAAGTAATAATAAATTAAAATTCTATAAATGTTAACCAATGAAAGTCAGACATTGTTTTTCAACCATGCTTCAACAGAATTATGTAAAAAAATAAACTCATGAAACAGGCATGGACAAAAATGATGGTACCCCTAACTTAATATTTTGTTGCGCAACCTTTTGAGGCAATCACTGCAATCAAACGCTTCCTGTAACTGTCAATGAGACATCTGCACCTCTCAGCAGGTATTTTGGCCCACTCCTCATGAGCAAACTGCTCCAGTTGTGTCCGGTTTGAAGGGTGCCTTTTCCAGACTGCATGTTTCAGCTCCTTCCAAAGATGCTCAATAGGATTGAGGTCAGGGCTCATAGAAGGCCACTTTAGAATAGTCCAATTTTTTCCTCTTAGCCATTCTTGGGTGTTTTTAGCGGTGTGTTTTGGGTCATTGTCCTGTTGCAAGACCCATGACCTGCGACTGAGACCAAGCTTTCTGACACTGGCTAGTACATTTCTCTCTAGAATTCCTTGATAGTCTTGAGATTTCATTGTACCCTGCACAGATTCAAGACACCCTGTGCCAGACGCAGCAAAGCAGCCCCAGAACATAACAGAGCCTCCTCCATGTTTCACAGTAGGGACAGTGTTCTTTTCTTGATATGCTTAATTTTTTCGTCTGTGAACATACAGCTGATGTGCCTTGGCAAAAACTTCGATTTTTGTCTCATCTGTCCACAGGACATTCTCCCAGAAGCTTTGTGGCTTGTCAACATGTAGTTTGGCATATTCCAGTCTTGCTTTTTTATGATTCGTTTTCAACAATGGTGTCCTCCTTGGTCGTCTCCCATGTAGTCCACTTTGGCTCAAACAACGACGGATGGTGCGATCTGACACTGATGTTCCTTGAGCATGAAGTTCACCTTGAATCTCTTTAGAAGTCTTTCTAGGCTCTTTTGTTACCATTCGGATTATCCGTCTCTTAGATTTGTCATCAATTTTCCTCCTGCGGCCACGTCCAGGGAGGTTGGCTACAGTCCCATGGATCTTAAACTTATGAATAATATGTGCAACTGTACTCACAGGAACATCTAGTTGCTTGGAGATGGTCTTATAGCCTTTACCTTTAACATGCTTGTCTATAATTTTCTTTCTGATCTCTTGAGACAGCTCTTTCCTTTGCTTCCTCTGGTCCATGTCGAGTGTGGTACACACCATATCACCAAACAACACAGTGATTACCTGGAGCCATATATATAGGCCCAATGGCTGATTACAAGGTTGTAGACACCTGTGATGCTAATTAGTGGACACACCTTGAATTAACATGTCCCTTTGGTCACATTATGTTCTGTGTTTTCTAGGGGTACCATCATTTTTGTCCATGCCTGTTTCATGAGTTTATTTTTTTACATAATTCTGTTGAAGCATGGTTGAAAAACAATGTCTGACTTTCATTGGTTAACATTTATAGAATTTTAATTTATTATTACTTTTGTCAGATTAAAGTTATTTCTGTGACCATTGTGACTTTTTCTTTCATTGACCAAAGGGTACCAACAATTTTGTCCACGTCTGTATCCTTGTATACAGGTAAAGGAAGTTCTCCATTGTAATAATGTCATTAGATTGAGGTATGTTCCTGATCCAATGTTCCGGAAAGGAGATATACACAAAAAAATGAAAAATGAAAAAAGGAGGGGGGAAAAAGACAACGGGAATGGATCCATTAGATTATTATCCGGATATATAGATTCATTAAGCGAAGGCTTGTATTTCGTATTCCCTATTAAGTCCTTTTGGCGTCATGGTCTGTAGGGTATGGATCCAAAACGCCTCCCTATGTTTCAGCGTCTTGGATCTATCACCGCCTCTTCTTGATATTGGGATATGTTCGATTACTTGGAATTTTAATTGGGAGATACTGTGTTGTGCCTCATTAAAGTGATATGGAAGAGGTAACAGTAGGTTTTGGCGACGTATTGTCGATTTGTGTTGACAAATCCTATCCCTTATAGTTTGTGTTGTTTCTCCCACGTACATAAGACCGCAGGGACATCTGATGGTGTATATAACGAAGTCGGTATCACATGTGAAGTAGCCCTGGATTTTAAAAGGTTTACCTGTATGGGGATGGGATATGGATGGTCCTCTTTGTACATTTGTGCATTGTGCACAATGTAAACACGGGAAAGTGCCTGTTTTGCGTGTATGTAGAAGTATTTGTTTTTGCGTTTGCCTGGTGGGGTACGTTTGTTTTTGGGATCTGGTATTTTAAGTAATTTTTGTGGGTAACCTCTTTCCCGGAACCTATTTTTCATCTCTGATTCTCGTTCGTTTCTTATGGTAGGGTCTGTCACTATGGATTGTACCCGTTTAAGTTGAGAACCTGGAAGTGCTTTCATGGTGGTTGAGGGATGAAAACTTGTAAAGTGTAATAGGTTGTTACGGTCAGTTGATTTGCGGAAGAGATCAGTAGTGAGGTGTCCCAGGGGATCTACATGTACCATAGTGTCCAGAAAACTAATTGATTTTTTGTCATAATGTATGGTGAAGTCTAATTCCGGGTAGATATTGTTAAGTTGTTCATGAAATTGAGTAAGTGTTTCGAGGGGGCCCAGCCAGATACAGAATATGTCATCTATGTATCGTTTCCAAAGATGACTATGCTGTAAGAAGAGAGAGTTGTTGTAGATGTATGTTTCCTCGACGTCTGACATATAGCAGTTGGCGTAGGGAGGGGCCACATTGGACCCCATCGCTGTCCCTTGTATTTGCATGTAGAACGTGTCTTGGAATAGGAAAAAGTTGTTCTGTAGGATGATTTGGAGTAGGTCGATACAAAGGGAAATGATCTCGTTGTCTAGTTTGTGTAAGAGTAGTAAATTGTGTACTGCTGTGATACCTTTTTGATGTTTGATGGATGTATAGAGGCTCGTGACGTCCTATGTGACTAGAAAGATTTCCGTAGAAAGTGGTTTGAAATCCTGAATAATTTTAAGGAAGGACCCAGTGTCCAATAGAAAGGATTTGGTCTGTTTAACTAGTGGGGTTAAGATTTTTTCTACAAATATAGCAAGTGGTGATAGTAATGAGTCTGTAGAGGCTACTATGGGGCGTCCCGGAGGGTTGGTCAGGTTTTTGTGGATTTTGGGCAGAATATAGAATACTGGCGTGATTGGATGCGGCTTCATAAGAAAGTCAGCGGTTTTGGTGTCTATGACGTTATGAGTTTGGTAGTGTAGGAGGGTTTCCTGTATAGTTTTGATGATGGATGGGGAGGGGTTACTTTTGAGTTCTTTGTAAACTGATGTGTCCTGTAGTTGTCTTTGAATCTCAGCTATATATTTGGACTTATCCATCACCACTAATGCCCCTCCTTTGTCTGCTGGTTTTAGTATAAGATGTTTACATTCTTTTAAAGTTTGAAGTGCCTGTATTTCAGTGTTGGTGAGGTTGTTCTTGTATTTATACTTGCCTCTACGTGTCTCCTGTCTGAATCGCTCGATGTCTCGCTGAATTAGTTCTATGAACGTTTCTATTGCTGGGTACGTTATATTCACATGTGATACCGACTTCGTTATATACACCATCAGATGTCCCTGCGGTCTTATGTACGTGGGAGAAACAACACAAACTATAAGGGATAGGATTTGTCAACACAAATCGACAATACGTCGCCAAAACCTACTGTTACCTCTTCCATATCACTTTAATGAGGCACAACACAGTATCTCCCAATTAAAATTCCAAGTAATCGAACATATCCCAATATCAAGAAGAGGCGGTGATAGATCCAAGACGCTGAAACATAGGGAGGCGTTTTGGATCCATACCCTACAGACCATGACGCCAAAAGGACTTAATAGGGAATACGAAATACAAGCCTTCGCTTAATGAATCTATATATCCGGATAATAATCTAATGGATCCATTCCCGTTGTCTTTTTCCCCCCTCCTTTTTTCATTTTTCATTTTTTTGTGTATATCTCCTTTCCGGAACATTGGATCAGGAACATACCTCAATCTAATGACATTATTACAATGGAGAACTTCCTTTACCTGTATACAAGGATATCACATTATCATAAGGACTATAATAATTGATAAGACCAAATAACACTTTATTTTCTTTAATTTATTATTTTCTTAATTTCTCAGGTTTCGTGATCTCTACACCCAGTGCCGCAGGGGGTATCCTTTTTCGTTTATATCAATAGAGTCATCAAACTGTATAGTATCCATAGAGCTCACTAGCTTTCTTATCCATATTATCCCTATAGATCTTACAGGCATACATCTATAACCAATTCGCTGGCCATCCCCACTAGTGACGAACACAAATCTGGTGGAACGCAAATCGCCACACCTTCTTCCGACCTTTGAAGCGCACCGTGACACCAACGATGCGCTTCACGCATCCACGTCACTTCCGAGTAGTGGAACGCACCGCTACACCAGCGGTTCGCTCATCTTTATGACATCACGTCCGGTCGGTGGAACGCACCGAGACATAAAAGGTGCGTTCCACCGCACATCTGAGCGCGAATTGGCATAGATTTCTCCTGGCTCCTATAAAACAGCAGTGATCGACCATATCAACATGCTACCACATACACAATTCGGCGGCCATAGGCTCCCCATGTATAACAGCATCTTCCCCTGTTTACCTCCAGCGGCACAGGTAAGTAGCTACTAGCTAAAAGATAACTTTGCTTGATCAACATAAGTCTCCTTTTATGTGTTATAATTTATATCATACAAAATAATATTACTACCTGTATCATGGTTTAGGTGTTTTTTGGTTTAGGCAAAACAATACTATTATTTGGATCCACAATGGTCCAAAGTCTCTAAAAGTACGATAGAATTAAGAAATGCATTGTATAGTGATAAGATCAATAGTGGACGAAATGGACAAATAACAAACTGATGATGTACCTGAATGTATGAAGATGAACGTATTATTAGAAAATATGTACAATAATATTGAACTATATTAGCAGCAAGGATAATGCCGTGATGATCTGACCAGGTGTATGTCAAATATACAAATGGCGGTATAACCACCTTAACCTATTGCAGATATCCCACACCATTGTGATTTATATAACCTGCAACTGAATAATCAACAGGACGGCGAAACCTTTATTTATTTTATTTTACTCTTTTTCCTTTTTCTTTTGACATATGTATGTACATTATGAAGATATTCCTATAATCAATGATGTAAATTGACTGGATACTAATTGTTACTGAAATTGTCTTATTGTAATTTCCATAGTGCCTGACGAAGGCCAGATACGGCCGAAAACGTTTGCACAATAATTAAAATCTTCTGCCGCATATCTATTTGGAAATAAATATTCCTGAAAGAAACCTTTGCTGTGATCTATATTCTTGATAACTACGGGGTTGGGAACCCTATCCACAGCATTAAAAGCAGAATAGCCACAAAGTTCGGTACAAAACGTATGATATCCCTAATTTGGAAAGGCTACTGCTACTAAACACAATGGCAGATAACACTCTGTCATACACCGAGGAAGAAGTATCCACGGTCCTATCACAGGTAACCCTGTCGAACGAATTTCTCCAGACTCCTGTGACAGACCTTAAGGCGAGAGATCTGGAAAGGGAAGCAAGAAAACTTCAAAATTATGAGCTACACAGCATTACCTTTGCTGAATATATCAAGACGCAACGTATACCAAGAGGATTACGTATGAGAATCCGTCCGACCTTTTTCAAAGATAACGCAGAATTCTGCACACATTTCGAACATATTTTAAACAAATGTTCATTTGATCTTATGACACTAACTCTGAAATATCTACAGACAATCAATTACAGAAACCAAGACCAAAATCCGTTCCATTGAAGTACAACTTCAGGACATCATCTCCACAGATGAATATAAGAAACTACAGGACAAGCTTTCCACGACTTTGACCATGGCCAGAAAAGACATAGAAATCACCAAAAGGAAAAAGTACCTAAGAGATTGTGATGATTATAGGAACAATAACGTGTACAACTGGACAGAGAGAAATCAACCGACAAGGAGATCCTCATCAATTGATTCCCAACGATCCACGTCTAGCGGAGAACACCGTCAATATCCAAACCGTAACCAACGCAGAACCCGAGGCATCAATCAAGGACATCGAGGTGGGGAGGACTACGGGTCATCAGACATCCACTATGACAACTCGCTCTCAGGTAGATATATCCTAACACAACCACACACTCACTTGTGATTAACATCTCCTCAGAATCATTAAGCCCAGCTGAAATGGAAACTATTACAGAAAGGGCTATCCTTCTGTCCTTCATACCACTTGGATACCTTTCAGCTGGACTTAGATTTACAACGATTCTTCAGAAACATCCGCCTGAGAGCGCATTTTTCTAAAGAGACCCTCAGAACCATACAAACAACACCACCCAAAATATCAATCGCTGAGCTAGGCCTACGTAACAAAAGCACTTTCTCTCCACCCAAAACGTACCCAGCAATAGAAACGTTCATAGAACTAATTCAGCGAGACATCGAGCGATTCAGACAGGAGACACGTAGAGGCAAGTATAAATACAAGAACAACCTCACCAACACTGAAATACAGGCACTTCAAACTTTAAAAGAATGTAAACATCTTATACTAAAACCAGCAGACAAAGGAGGGGCATTAGTGGTGATGGATAAGTCCAAATATATAGCTGAGATTCAAAGACAACTACAGGACACATCAGTCTACAAAGAACTCAAAAGTAACCCCTCCCCATCCATCATCAAAACTATACAGGAAACCCTCCTACACTACCAAACTCATAACAGTCATAGACACCAAAACCGCTGACTTTCTTATGAAGCCAGCATCCAATCACGCCAGTATTCTATATTCTGCCCAAAATCCACAAAAACCTGACCAACCCTCCGGGACGCCCCATAGTAGCCTCTACAGACTCATTACTATCACCACTTGCTATATTTGTAGAAAAAATCTTAACCCCACTAGTTAAACAGACCAAGATCCTTTCTATTGGACACTGGGTCCTTCCTTAAAATTATTCAGGACTTCAAACCACTTCTACAGGAAATCTTTCTAGTCACATGGGACGTCACGAGCCTCTATACATCCATCAAACATCAAAAAGGTATCACAGCAGTACACTAATTTACTACTCTTACACAAACTAGACAACGAGATCATTTCCCTTGCTATCGACCTACTCCAAATCATCCTACAGAACAACTTTTTCCTATTCCAAGACACGTTCTACATGCAAATACAAGGGACAGCGATGGGGTCCAATGTGGCCCCTCCCTACGCCAACTGCTATATGTCAGACGTCGAGGAACATACATCTACAACAACTCTCTCTTCTTACAGCATAGTCATCTTGGAAACGATACATAGATGACATATTCTGTATCTGGCTGGGCCCCCTCGAAACACTTACTCAATTTCATGAACAACTTAACAATATCTACCCGGAATTAGACTTCACCATACATTATGACAAAAAATCAATTAGTTTTCTGGACACTATGGTACATGTAGATCCCCTGGGACACCTCACTACTGATCTCTTCCGCAAATCAACTGACCGTAACAACCTATTACACTTTACAAGTTTTCATCCCTCAACCACCATGAAAGCACTTCCAGGTTCTCAACTTAGACGGGTACAATCCATAGTGACAGACCCTACCATAAGAAACGAACGAGAATCAGAGATGAAAAATAGGTTCCGGGAAAGAGGTTACCCACAAAAATTACTTAAAATACCAGATCCCAAAGACAAACGTACCCCACCAGGCAAACGCATCCCCTTTGTTCACAAATTTCACCCTAGCACTAGGAAGGTAGTGAATATAATCAAATCCCATTGGCCCCTCCTACACAAAGCTTACCCTGAAATAGATGAATTCAAGAACCCAATACTCCCCTGTAACCGAAAGGTCCCAAAAATCCTCAGAGATCTCCTTGTCAGGGCAGATATAGGACCATCAAAACCTCCACAAAGACAAATACTTCTACATACACGCAAAACAGGCACTTTCCGTGTTTACATTGTGCACAATGCACAAATGTACAAAAGAGGACCATCTATATCCCATCCCCATACAGGTAAACCTTTTAAAATCCAGGGCTACTTCACATGTGAGACCGACTTACGTCATATACACCATCAGATGTCCCTGCGGTCTTATGTACGTGGGAGAAACAACACAAACTGTAAGGGATAGGATTTGTCAACACAAATCGACAATACGCCGTCAAAACCTACTGTTACCGCTTCCATATCATTTCAATGAGGCACAGCACAGTATCTCTCAATTAAAATTCCAAATAATCGAACATATCCCTATATCAAGAAGAGGCGGTGATCGATCCAAGACGGTGAAACATAGGGAGGCGTTTTGGATCCATACCCTACAGACCATGACGCCAAAAGGACTTAATAGGGAATACGAAATACAAGCCTTTGCTTAATGAATCTCTACACCTGGACAATAATCTTATGGATCCTCCTCTCTTTTTCTCTTTTTCTCCCCCCCTTTGTTTCGTGTATGTCTCCCTCTCGGAACATTGGATCAAGAACATACCTCAATCTAATGACATTATTATACTGGAGAGCCTCCTTTACCAGTATACAAGGGTATCACATTATCATAAGAACCACAATAATTGATGAGACCATATAACATTTTATTTATTGTCCTTAATTTAATCTTTTCTTAATTCCTCAGGTTCCATGAACACTACACCCAGTGCCGCAGGGGGTATCCTTTTTCGTTTATATCTATAGAGTCATCAGACTGTACAATAACCATTATCATGTATCCTAGAGCCCATTAGCTTTATTATCCCTATATATCTTGCAGGCATACATCTATAACCAATTCGCAGGCCATCCCCAATAGTGATGAACGCAAATCTGGTGGAACGCAAACTGCTACACCTCCTTCCGGCCTTTGAAACGCACCGTGACACCAATGATGCGCTTCACGCATCCACGTCACTTCCGGTTCGTGGAACGCACCGCTACATCAGCAGTGCGTTCACTTTCATGACATCACGTCCGGTCGGTGAAACGCACCGGGACAGAACCGGTGCGTTCCACCACACATCTGAGCGCGAATCGGCCTAGATTTCGCCTGGCTCCTATAAAAGAGCAGAGAATGACCACATGGATATGCGACCATACACAATTCGGCGGCCATAGGCTCCCCATGTATAAGCATCTTCCCCTGTTTACCTCCAGCGGCACAGGTAAGTAGCTACTAGCTAAAAGATAACTTTGCTTGATCAACATAAGTCTCCTTTTACAGACGTGGACAAAATTGTTGGTACCCTTTGGTCAATGAAAGAAAAAGTCACAATGGTCACAGAAATAACTTTAATCTGACAAAAGTAATAATAAATTAAAATTCTATAAATGTTAACCAATGAAAGTCAGACATTGTTTTTCAACCATGCTTCAACAGAATTATGTAAAAAAATAAACTCATGAAACAGGCATGGACAAAAATGATGGTACCCCTAACTTAATATTTTGTTGCGCAACCTTTTGAGGCAATCACTGCAATCAAACGCTTCCTGTAACTGTCAATGAGACATCTGCACCTCTCAGCAGGTATTTTGGCCCACTCCTCATGAGCAAACTGCTCCAGTTGTGTCCGGTTTGAAGGGTGCCTTTTCCAGACTGCATGTTTCAGCTCCTTCCAAAGATGCTCAATAGGATTGAGGTCAGGGCTCATAGAAGGCCACTTTAGAATAGTCCAATTTTTTCCTCTTAGCCATTCTTGGGTGTTTTTAGCGGTGTGTTTTGGGTCATTGTCCTGTTGCAAGACCCATGACCTGCGACTGAGACCAAGCTTTCTGACACTGGCTAGTACATTTCTCTCTAGAATTCCTTGATAGTCTTGAGATTTCATTGTACCCTGCACAGATTCAAGACACCCTGTGCCAGACGCAGCAAAGCAGCCCCAGAACATAACAGAGCCTCCTCCATGTTTCACAGTAGGGACAGTGTTCTTTTCTTGATATGCTTAATTTTTTCGTCTGTGAACATACAGCTGATGTGCCTTGGCAAAAACTTCGATTTTTGTCTCATCTGTCCACAGGACATTCTCCCAGAAGCTTTGTGGCTTGTCAACATGTAGTTTGGCATATTCCAGTCTTGCTTTTTTATGATTCGTTTTCAACAATGGTGTCCTCCTTGGTCGTCTCCCATGTAGTCCACTTTGGCTCAAACAACGACGGATGGTGCGATCTGACACTGATGTTCCTTGAGCATGAAGTTCACCTTGAATCTCTTTAGAAGTCTTTCTAGGCTCTTTTGTTACCATTCGGATTATCCGTCTCTTAGATTTGTCATCAATTTTCCTCCTGCGGCCACGTCCAGGGAGGTTGGCTACAGTCCCATGGATCTTAAACTTATGAATAATATGTGCAACTGTACTCACAGGAACATCTAGTTGCTTGGAGATGGTCTTATAGCCTTTACCTTTAACATGCTTGTCTATAATTTTCTTTCTGATCTCTTGAGACAGCTCTTTCCTTTGCTTCCTCTGGTCCATGTCGAGTGTGGTACACACCATATCACCAAACAACACAGTGATTACCTGGAGCCATATATATAGGCCCAATGGCTGATTACAAGGTTGTAGACACCTGTGATGCTAATTAGTGGACACACCTTGAATTAACATGTCCCTTTGGTCACATTATGTTCTGTGTTTTCTAGGGGTACCATCATTTTTGTCCATGCCTGTTTCATGAGTTTATTTTTTTACATAATTCTGTTGAAGCATGGTTGAAAAACAATGTCTGACTTTCATTGGTTAACATTTATAGAATTTTAATTTATTATTACTTTTGTCAGATTAAAGTTATTTCTGTGACCATTGTGACTTTTTCTTTCATTGACCAAAGGGTACCAACAATTTTGTCCACGTCTGTATGTGTTATAATTTATATCATACAAAATAATATTACTACCTGTATCATGGTTTAGGTGTTTTTTGGTTTAGGCAAAACAATACTATTATTTGGATCCACAATGGTCCAAAGTCTCTAAAAGTACGATAGAATTAAGAAATGCATTGTATAGTGATAAGATCAATAGTGGACGAAATGGACAAATAACAAACTGATGATGTACCTGAATGTATGAAGATGAACGTATTATTAGAAAATATGTACAATAATATTGAACTATATTAGCAGCAAGGATAATGCCGTGATGATCTGACCAGGTGTATGTCAAATATACAAATGGCGGTATAACCACCTTAACCTATTGCAGATATCCCACACCATTGTGATTTATATAACCTGCAACTGAATAATCAACAGGACGGCGAAACCTTTATTTATTTTATTTTACTCTTTTTCCTTTTTCTTTTGACATATGTATGTACATTATGAAGATATTCCTATAATCAATGATGTAAATTGACTGGATACTAATTGTTACTGAAATTGTCTTATTGTAATTTCCATAGTGCCTGACGAAGGCCAGATACGGCCGAAAACGTTTGCACAATAATTAAAATCTTCTGCCGCATATCTATTTGGAAATAAATATTCCTGAAAGAAACCTTTGCTGTGATCTATATTTTTGTAACAGTCCATTGTCATAAATTTAGGCCCCGACACCCAGGCAGAGGAGAGAGGTCCCATAACACAGAATCTGGCTTCATGTCACCAGAGAATCAGTCTTCATGTCATAGCAGAGAATCATGTTTCACGTCACCCACCACTGTAACAGTCCATTGTCATAAATTTAGGCCCTGGCACCCAGGCAGAGGAGAGAGGTCCCATAACACAGAATCTGGCTTCATGTCAGCAGAGAATCAGTCTTCATATCATAGCAGAGAATCAGGCTTCACGTCACCCACCACTGTAACAGTCCATTGTCATAAATTTAGGCCCTGGCACCCAGGCAGAGGAGAGAGGTCCCATAACACAGAATCTGGCTTCATGTCACCAGAGAATCTGGCTTCATGTCATAGCAGAGAATCATGCTCCACGTCACCCACCACTGTAACAGTCCATTGTCATAAATTTAGGCCCTGGCACCCAGGCAGAGGAGAGAGGTCCCATAACAGAGAATCTGGCTTCATGTCAGCAGAGAATCAGTCTGCATGTCATAGCAGAGAATCAGGCTTCACGTCACCCAACATTGGAACAGTCCATTGGCATATATTTAGGCCCAGCACCCAGGCAGAGGAGAGAGGTCCCGTAACAGAGAATCTGGCTTCATGTCAGCAGAGAATCAGTCTGCATGTCATAGAAGAGAATCAGGCTTCACGTCAGCCACCACTGCAACAGTCCATTGGCATATATTTAGGCCCAGGCACCCAGGCAGAGGAGAGAGGTCCCGTAACAGAGAATCTGGCTTCATGTCAGCAGAGAATCAGTCTGCATGTCATAGCAGAGAATCAGGCTTCACGTCACCCAACATTGGAACAGTCCATTGGCATATATTTAGGCCCAGGCACCCAGGCAGAGGAGAGATGTCCCGTAACAGAGAATCTGGCTTCATGTCATAGCAGAGAATCAAGCTTCACGTCACCCAACATTGGAACAGTCCATTGGCAAATATTTAGGCCCAGGCACCCAGGCAGAGGAGAGGTTCATTCAACTTTGGGTAGCCTCGCAATATAATGGTAAAATGAAAATAAAAATAGGATTGAATGAGGAAGTGCCCTGAAGTACAATAATATATGGTTAAGGGGAGGTAGTTAATGTCTAATCTGCACAAGGGATGAACAGGTCCTGTGGGATCCATGCCTGGTTCATTTTTATGAACGTCAGCTTGTCCACATTGGCTGTAGACAGGCTGCTGCGTTTGTCTGTAAAGACGCCCCCTGCCGTGCTGAATACACGTTAAGACAAAACGCTGGCCGCCGGGCAGGCCAGCACCTCCAAGGCATAAAAGGCTAGCTCTGGCCACGTGGACAATTTAGAGACCCAGAAGTTGAATGGGGCCGAACCATCATTCAGTATGTGGAGGGGTGTGCACACGTACTGTTCCACCATGTTAGTGAAATGTTGCCTCCTGCTAACACGTTGTGTATCAGGTGGTGGTGCAGTTAGCTTTTCCACATCTCTGCCATGCTAACCCTGCCCTCAGAGGAGCTGGCCGTGACACAACTGCCTTGGCGACCTCTTGCTCCTCCTCTGCCTTGGCCTTGGGCTTCCACTTGTTCCCCTGTGACATTTGGGAATGCTCTCAGTAGCGCGTCTACCAACGTGCGCTTGTACTCGCGCATCTTCCTATCACGCTCCAGTGCAGGAAGTAAGGTGGGCACATTGTCTTTGTACCGTGGATCCAGCAGGGTGGCAACCCAGTAGTCCGCACACGTTAAAATATGGGCAACTCTGCTTTCGTTGCGCAGGCACTGCAGCATGTAGTCGCTCATGTGTGCCAGGCTGCCCAGGGGTAAGGACAAGCTGTCCTCTGTGGGAGGCGTATCGTCATCGTCCTGCGTTTCCCCCCAGCCACGCACCAATGATGGGCCCGAGCTGCGTTGGGTGCCACCCTGCTGTGACCATGCTTCATCCTCATCCTCCTCCACCTCCTCCTCATCCTCGTCCTCCTCGTCCTCCAGTAGTGTGCCCTGGCTGGCCACATTTGTACCTGGCCTCTGCTGTTGCAAAAAACCTCCCTCTGAGTCACTTCGAAGAGACTGGCCTGAAAGTGCTAAAAATGACCCCTCTTCCTCCTCCTCCTGGGCCACCTCCTCTTCCATCATCGCCCTAAGTGTTTTCTCAAGGAGACATAGAAGTGGTATTGTAACGCTGATAACGGCGTCATCGCCACTGGCCATGTTGGTGGAGTACTCGAAACAGCGCAACAGGGCACACAGGTCTCGCATGGAGGCCCAGTCATTGGTGGTGAAGTGGTGCTGTTCCGCAGTGCGACTGACCCGTGCGTGCTGCAGCTGAAACTCCACTATGGCCTGCTGCTGCTCGCACAGTCTGTCCAGCATGTGCAAGGTGGAGTTCCACCTGGTGGGCACGTCGCATATGAGGCGGTGAGCGGGCAGGCCAAAGTTACGCTGTAGCGCAGACAGGCGAGCAGCAGCAGGATGTGAACGCTGGAAGCGCGAACAGACGGCCCGCACTTTATGCAGCAGCTCTGACATGTCGGGGTAGTTGTGAATGAACTTCTGCACCACCAAATTCAGCACATGCGCCAAGCAAGGGATGTAAGTCAAACCGGCTAGTCCCAGAGCTGCAACGAGATTTCGCCCATTATCACACACCACCAGGCCGGGCTTGAGGCTCACCGGCAGCAACCACTCGTCGGTCTGTTGTTCTATACCCCGCCACAACTCCTGTGCGGTGTGGGGCCGGTCCCCCAAACATATGAGTTTCAGAATGGCCTGCTGACGTTTACCCCGGGCTGTGCTGAAGTTGGTGGTGAAGGTGTGTGGCTGACTGGATGAGCAGGTGGAAGAAGAGGAGGAGGAAGCTGAGTAGGAGGAGGTGGCAACAGGAGGCAAAGAATGTTGCCCTGCGAGCCTTGGCGGCGGAAGGACGTGCGCCAAACAGCTCTCCGCCTGGGGCCCAGCTGCCACTACATTTACCCAGTGTGCAGTTAGGGAGATATAGCGTCCCTGGCCGTGCTTACTGGTCCACGTATCTGTGGTTAGGTGGACCTTGCCACAGATGGCGTTGCGCAGTGCACACTTGATTTTATCGGATACTTGGTTGTGCAGGGAAGGCACGGCTCTCTTGGAGAAGTAGTGCCGGCTGGGAACAACATACTGTGGGACAGCAAGCGACATGAGCTGTTTGAAGCTGTCTGTGTCCACCAGCCTAAATGACAGCATTTCATAGGCCAGTAGTTTAGAAATGCTGGCATTCAGGGCCAGGGATCGAGGGTGGCTAGGTGGGAATTTACGCTTTCTCTCAAATGTTTGTGAGATGGAGAGCTGAACGCTGCCGTGTGACATGGTTGAGATGCTTGGTGACGGAGGTGGTGGTGTTGGTGTTGGTGGTACATCCCCTGTTTGCTGGGCGGCAGGTGCCAACGTTCCTCCAGAGGCGGAGGAAGAGGCCGAGGCGGCAGCAGCAGAAGAGGCCGAGGCGGCAGCAGCAGAAGAGGCCGAGGCGGCAGCAGCAGAAGAGGTAGCAGGGGGAGCCTGAGTGACTTCCTTGTTTTTAAGGTGTTTACTCCACTGCAGTTCATGCTTTGCATGCAGGTGCCTGGTCATGCAGGTTGTGCTAAGGTTCAGAGCGTTAATGCCTTGCTTCAGGCTCTGATGGCACAGCGTGCAAACCACTCGGGTCTTGTCGTCAGCACATTGTTTGAAGAAGTGCCATGCCAGGGAACTCCTTGAAGCTGCCTTTGGGGTGCTCTGTCCCAGATGGCGGCGGTCAGTAGCAGGCGGAGTCTCTTGGCGGCGGGTGTTCTGCTTTTGCCCACTGCTCCCTCTTTTGCTACGCTGTTGGCTCGGTCTCACCACTGCCTCTTCCTCCGAACTGTGAAAGTCAGTGGCACGACCTTCATTCCATGTGGGGTCTAGGACCTCATCGTCCCCTGCATCGTCTTTCACCCAGTCTTGATCCCTGACCTCCTGTTCAGTCTGCACACTGCAGAAAGACGTTTCGTCATCATCAGAGACGTGCTGAGGTGGTATTCCCATGTCCTCATCATCAGGAAACATAAGTGGTTGTGCGTCAGTGCATTCTGTGTCTTCCACCGCTGGGGAAGGGCTAGGTGAATGCCCTTGGGAAACCCTGCCAGCGGAGTCTTCAAACAGCATAAGAGACTGCTGCATAACTTGCGGCTCAGACAGTTTCCCTGGTATGCATGGGGGTGATGTGACAGACTGATGGGCTTGGTTTTCAGGCGCCATCTGTGCGCTTTCTGCAGAAGACTGGGTGGGAGATAATGTGAACGTGCTGGATCCACTGTCGACCACCCAATTGACTAATGCCTGTACCTGCTCAGGCCTTACCATCCTTAGAACGGCATTGGGCCCCACCAAATATCCGCGTCCTTTACTAGATGTTTTCCTCATTGTTATCGTTCACCACAACAACAAAAATATTATTTGGCCCAATGTATTGAATTCAAATTCAGGCCTTTTTTTAAAGACACCTAACACTATTTGGCTATCTATTTAGGTACCGTATTACACTAATACAGGCACAGCAGTAACCACAGATTTAGCTGACTATAAATTTGAGGCCTATTATTTAGGCGCTGGGTGACAGGTATACGTTTACAGACAGAATTAGACTGGGATATGCACAGTAGCGTGTGTGTGAAGTTATTGAGAATGACCCTATCTGCACCTTGAATCTAATATACCCTTTTAGGGATAAATTTAAAGTAGGCCTGATACAGCAGAAACCACTAATTTAGAGAATTGCTAAATTGGGAATTGTATTTCAACCCAGAACGAAAACTGTGCTTTGACGGACACTAAATAACTCGCCCAGCCACAGCAATAACCACAGATTTAGCTGACTATAAATTTGAGGCCTATTATTTAGGCGCTGGGTGACAGGTATACGTTTACGGACAGAATTAGACTGGGATATGGCCAAAAAATAAACACACTATTGATGGTTAAATGCACTTGGTGTGACAGCTTGACCCTGATGTAGGATTTAGCCAAAAAACAACCGCACTACTGAGGGTTAAATGCACTTGTTGGCAGCTTGTGCTGGCGCACCACAAGACACAAAATGGCCGCCGATCACCCCAGAAAAAAGTGACTGAAAAACGCTCTGGGCAGCCTAAAGTGAGCAATTCAATAGCAGCAGTTCAATCATCCACAGCTGCAGATCGATCTCTGAATGAAGTCTTTTGGAGGAGTTAATCACTGCCTAATCTCGCCCTAACGTCGCAGCTGCAACCTCTCCCTACACTGATCAGAGCAGAGTGACGGGCGGCGCTATGTGACTCCAGCTTAAATAGAGGCTGGGTCACATGTTGCACTGGTCAATCACAGCCATGCCAATAGTAGGCATGGCTGTTACGGCCTCTTGGGGCAAGTAGTATGATGCTTGTTGATTGGCTGCTTTGCAGCCTTTCAAAATGCGCCAAGAAAGCGACGAACACCGAACCCGGACTTTTACGAAAATGTTCGGGTCCGTGTCACGGACACCCCAAAATTCGGTACGAACCCGAACTATACAGTTCAGGTTCGTTCATCCCTAATCCTGATGCATCCTGAACGGATTTCACTCCATTCAGAATGCATTAGGATAAAACTGATCAGGATTCTTCCGGCATAGAGCCCCGACGACGGAACTCTATGCCGGAAGAAAAGAACGCAGGTGTGAAAGAGCCCTTAGTCCCTAGTGACTGCTTCATCAGACCTTTTTGGTCTCGCTAGATAGTTACCCCTTTTTCCTTTCTTACCCCCTTTTTTTTTCTGTTTGTTCTGTCTGTCTTCTCCCCCCTTGCTCCTTGTGTTCTTTCCTCTGTCTCAGGTATGACATCACTCAAGATAGCATCTTTAAACCAGAATCCCTTTAAACCACCCTTTCCTGTCCAAGCGGGAGTGGACTTGGTGATTAAATGAATCTCTCCTCCTAGACACAGTGTGCGCTGCTTACCTCAATAACACGGTGTCAGTAACCAATTTCCTCTCTGATCATAATGCAGACCCCATCTCTCTCCCAACACAATGGGAGGCCCTAAAATGCATCCTGTGTGGGGTCCTCATTAAACATGGCTCCCGTCTCAAGAAGGAGAAAGCAAATACCCTTAAAATTGCATTACAAAAGGTTGCCTCCTTTGATTTAGCCTACAAGCAAGCACTTTCTCTATCGACCCTCCGTGATCTCCAGAATGCACGTCTGGATGCTCGACGCCTCTTAGAGATGTCTTATAAGCAAATGATTCAAACCTGCCGTAGAAAATTCTACAATTACGGCAACAAGAGTGGTCGCTTGTTGGTGAGGGCTCTCAGGGGGAAAATAGCCGCCTCAAACATTCCTGCGGTAAAAAACCCTGCAGATCGTATGGTGCACACCACAGGGGATATTGCCTCATCCTTCCAATCCTTTTATTCGGAACTATATAACCTTTCCTGTTCCTCTCGAACGCATGGGGACCAGGTCCCTGACCCCGTCCCTCACACCCCAAGCTATCTGAAGTACAGTCTTCTAGCTTAGAAACTCCATTTGCCGAAGTGGAATTGCAAGCAGTTCTCAAATCCTTACAGGGGGGTAAGAGCCCCGGCCCTGATGGATTTACAGCCAGGTTTTATAAATCCTTCTAGGCTTCCCTCACCCCCTTCCTGCTTTGAGTCTTTAATGCGGTGTCCTCTGAGCGTCCCTTCTCGGTACAATCCACCGAGGCCCATATTGCAGTCATCCCTAAGCCTGGTAAGGACCCGCACCTGTGGCCAGTTATCGTCCTATTTCCCTCCTAAATGTGGATCTCAAAATATTTGCCAAATTACTGGCTAACAGACTCAATGCTTTTATACCCTCAATCATCCTTCCCTGACTAGGTGGGGTTTGTACCGGGACGGGAGGCTCGCGACAATACTCTGAAAACATTAGATATCATTCATTATGCAAAAACAAACAACATCCCCCTCATGATTCTGTCTTTAGATGCTGAGAAAGCCTTTGATTGCATCTCATGGTACCCTATTCGTACTGTTTGGGAATAGGTCCAGGATTTATGGGAAAAGTCCTTAGCTTATACCAGCAACCCTCGGCACGTGTCAAGATCAATGGCACCCTCTCTTCCCCTTCTCCATCCACAATTGCACGCGACAGGGATGTCCACTGTCTCCCTTACTCTATGTTTTGGTTATGGAGCACCTTATGTCCTCCGAACGCACCAACCCGGACATATCTGGGATCAGGATTGGAGACTGTTAGCACAAATGTGCGGCCTTCGCAGATGATTTCCTAATCTACATAACTAACCCCAACATTTCCTTGGTGAGTGGACCAATTTTAAAATCAACATGTCTAAGTCTGAGGCCCTAAATATCTCCCTGCCCTGTGCCTTGGTCTCTTCTCTCAAAACTTATTTTCCATTTGCCTGGCCATCCACTGGGATAACATACTTAGGAATAAAGATTTCTGCTGACCTGTCACATCTCTTTAGAATAAACTTTACCCCTCTCCTTCAAAAATTCCAGAAGGACCTAGAGTCGTGGAGTTGACGGGACTTTCTTGGTTTGGCAGAATCAGTATATTAAAAATGAACTTATTGCCAAAGCTGCTCTTTCTCCTGCAGACCATCCCCATACCGTCAGAATTTGTCGTTGCTTTACACATTTTGTCTGGTCACCTGGTAAACCACGGATCAGGTGGGAAATAATGACTCGCTCTAAGGAGTTGGGTAGGATTGGTCTGCCGGACTGCAGTCTGTACTATCACTCCACTGCATATGCTAGGCTTCTGGATATGCTGCGAGTTGAATCTTCCAAATTCTGGGTTCATATAGCGCGAGACTCTTCCACCTGCTCGTTGTCGGTACTCCCCTGGTTAACAGGCACACCACTCTCTACCTTTCCTAAGTTATCCTTTATGGCTCATCACACACTTGCAGTGTCTATAAGCGGTCACACTTAATCTTTTTTTTTTTTTTTTTTTATAATTAATAATTTTTAGTATTTTTATCAGTTAATTACAGGTATCCATGTGATAGCTATACAAATATATTTGATCAGTCAAATTACAGATACAAGTGTATAGAGTGGGTATATACCTAATCCGGTTTCAACCAGAGATAATAGGTATTGCATCTCATACAAACAACAACATAACCATATCAACAAAAGTTAGACATGGAAAGACACTGGCAAGCACTAACTAAAGTTAAGGTACAAGATATATAACCTGTTAATTGTGATACAGGCAAGGCTAGGTGGATTAGGGAGTCAGATCATGAAAATTCCCTATAACTTTTCCAAGGTGACCAGATTTGGAGGAAAGTGGATCTTGATCTTAGTTCCCAATGGGAAATTTCTTCAAGTCTGTATATTTGGTCAACTTTGTTGATCCATTGCCCAACTGTTGGAATTTCGGAAGAGAGACAGTGAGAAGGCAGGAGCATTCCTGGCTGCTGCCAGGAGCAAGGAGAAAAAGGAAGGTTTGTGTGCACTAATACCCTCTAACCCCAAGATGAGCAATACTAGTTCCGGTGAGCATGGGAAGGAGGTTTTGCATATCTGATTGCTCTCTTTAATTATCTCCGCCCACCAGGTCCTAACTAATTCACAGGACCACCAGATGTGTACACTTAATCCTTTTCTTAAGGGCACAAAAGCCCGCCCTCTCAGATTTTGTCATGTCCTCTCGGGGCCTTCCCTGAAACCTCTAGCCTAACTGTTAGAATCCACGCACCCTCAACCCAGACATTCTTTTGAATGCTTACAACTCCAACACTTCTACTCATCAACACGTAAGACTCATACACTAAGTAGACGCCTCTCAACATTCGAACGAATATGCACAGCCCGTCAGCGATATTCAGGGATATCTCAACCATTTATAAATTACTTACCCTCACACACTCTTCACACCCACGTTCTTTTTGCCAAGTTTTGGAACGAGACCTGGGCATACAGCTCACTACCTCTCAATGGAACAGAAGTTTCCTTCTCTCCCACAAAGCGTGATTTCCATTAAGGCAAAGGAAACAAGTTATAAAATCACCTCCAGCTGGTACAGGGTGCCCTTACTTCTTCACAAATGGTTCCCAACAGTGTCAGACCACTGCTGGAGATGTCACACAGAGGAGGGTACGATGATCCACATTTGGTGGCATTGTGCTGTCCTGCGCCCATTTTAGAACTTTGTACATAAGACTATACTGGAGGTAACGGGCATTCCTGTACCAAATTCACCTGAAGCCCTCCTACTATTTGTACTTGACTTGAATATCCCAGCTTATAAAAACTCACTTCTAAAATACATGGTTCAGGCAGCAAAAACAGTTATCCCAAGACACTGGAAATCCCCCTCTCCCCCTACACTGGAGGAATGGTTTGAAGAGATCGCTCTCCACCAGAGAATGGAGGATCTCATTAGTGTGACACCCTCAGACTCCACACAATTCGTAAAAACCTGGGGTCCATGGGAAACATTTCGTGCCTCAGAGGCGTTCTGAAATGCTCAATTGTGATTTAAAATACCTGACAACCAGCCCCCCCCCTTCTTTTACTTCATTCTTTTTCATATTTCTTCTATTACTTTGTTTTTTCTTCTTTTTTCCTTCTTGAGTGCTATAGTTAACTGACATGTTTCATGTTTATTAGGTGGACACTTCCATGTTGTTATGTATTCTATCATGCTCCTGTGTACAAGATGTAAGATGCACTCCCTCCCTGTATGTTACTTTGAACATCAACATATGTCATTGTAAAGAAAATATTTTCTTGAAAATCTCAATAAAAAGTTGAATGAGAAAAAAAAAAGTGGGAGCCACTTCTACAGGGTGGCGTTAACGAGATGGCTCACTTTGCTTGGGAGATACTTCTTTCCATGTTTTTTCCCATAGATCACTGCCAGTGAGTGTCCCTACAGGACTGGACTCTTTAAGGAGACCCAGCACCCAGGCTCGGACTGACCCACAGGGATACAGGGGAATCCCCCGGTGGGCCCCTAGTCTCCCACACCATGCAATAGTGGCACATAACAAAGTAGACTTCCTGCACTACAAACATATATTCAATGTACAGCACCTCCACCAGCCTATGTGCAACGCCCGTGCCCTAAGGGTGTTATGTGAGTGTAACGGTGGTGATGTGCCGAGTGCGGGTAGTAGTACTCACAGTTCAGTTGTCCCCTGGGCCAGCCTGCATTGGAGAGGAAGACAGCACTAAATCCTCCAGGGGCACTCTCTATTGCAGGGAACACCAGCCAGATGGTGGTTGAGGTGCCCTTGATGGTAATGGGTATTGAAGGTGCTTTGGTGCTTGGGTCCCTGTGTTGTGTTTGTGATGCCAGCACCGTTGCAATGAGGAGATGGAGGGGAATGATGAGAGAGGCAATGGTTGAACCAAACAGGAACTTTACTTGTAAATTGTACTCTTGCAATAAATATCATTCAGTAGCAGCACTTTGTCATAAGTACAGATGATAAAGCTGTAAATTCCCATGCCAGGCTCAGTGAGGTGGTGTCTATAGGTTCCAGCTCAACTGTGTAGAAGTGATGAAAAAGGAATAATGGGCATTGCACTCTCTTCTTTGCTTGACGGTGACAAAATGGGCGATGATCTGGGAATAAATAATATAGTCCATAGCAAAGTCCATTGGGGCAAAGTCCAAAGTGGGTTAAGTCCAAAGTGCAAAACATTCTTGTATTAACATGAGCATTGAGTCCATGGTACAGTCCTATTTTTAACAAGGAGAGGGGCTCAAAAACAAAAAGAGAAAACCTCTCTCAACTGTCGCTCCTGCTCCATTTTTCAGTATTGCATTGGCCAAACAGCCTATTTAGGAATATGGATCCTCAATTACGGTAGGATTTCTTTTTCCTGAGGGTCCCATACATCTGATCCTGCTGCAGTTGGGTCCGGACATTGTCAGGGTCTGGACTCCTGGGAAGTATACCTCGGCCCAGGTGGGATCTGGCCAATGAAGCAGTGGACGAAGGGTCCTCTGGGCAGGCCTATGGACCAGCGACCTTGGTGAGTTCCACGAGGACGTCCGAGGGAACACGAGGTGGAACCGGTGTCCAATAAGAATATTGTCAGGAAACCCGTTCCTTCCAGGCATTCCAATGGGCTTCGTCCGGCTCCTCAGCAGGGGAGATAGTACGGCTCAAGAGTGCTCTGGTCCGTATCAACTTTTTGGTTTCCTCCTTGGGGATCACTACAGCCCTGGGGTAAGCCCCTCCTCTCTCACCCTCTCCAAATCTGTAAATTTGCGATAGGTTTCGCCGTCATGGTACCAGTCTCATATGGAGATCGTGCTGCTTTAGCGTGACCAGCTGCGCAGATTTCCGACAGTAGGTTCTGGTGTTGGTATATGGCCCGGACAGGCACTGGTGGGGCTTCTAATTCTGATGCAAGTTCAGCATCGCTGTCTGGATCCTCCCAGTTTTTCCGGCACTGGTTGTGGTCTTGCTACAGCGGTGGCATATGGACCTCTTAGGCTCTCAGCAGGGGTATACTCCACTGTCTCTCCTTCTTGTAGATTGTGGAGGTGGTAGGGCAAGTACGCTCTCTTGACTGAGCGTCTGTTGACGAAGTAATCTCTCCCTGGTACCATGGTCCCGCAGGAACCCGAATCCCCGCTCTTTATCGAAGGATAAGACGGTTCCCATCCGTCTTTCCAATTGAAGGAGGCATTCCTCGGGATGTTCCACTAGTCTTTTAGTCAATTCTTCAATGTATACTTTTTGTTTGGTAATTTTTGCAATTCCGGCAGCTCGAATTTCTGCCATTAGGGCCGGCCAAACTGGGTTCGGTGCCTGGAAACCACCTCGTCCTCCCAGAGGTTGTGGTTGTTCCACCACGGGATCTTCCTCCTGGTTCGGGCCTAGCTGCAACGCCATGTCTTCCTGCCATAGCTGCTTCTCTCCCTGAATCGGCACACAGGAAAAGGTCAAGCATTTTCTCTAGTCCTGCCCCCCAGGTTCACTTGCATAAGGGGGACTGACGCTAGCATTATAATCCATGTTAAGCATATTGTAGCGCAGCAAGAATACTTTTCCCGCACTTTCCAAAGGGACGGCACTCAATTTTCCCACCGAACAGGGCGTTCTGCACAGTGATGGAGCTGTAAAATTAATAAAGAAACTTCAGGCGGCCATTTTAGATGCATAGAAAAATCCATTCAATGACAGCAGTCAGTTCTATAGACACAAAAATCTTCAGTTTTCTCACTTTTGACCATGCGATTTGTTAATAAAGGTCTTGTATAATATCCTCATATACTTTACGATTCTAACAGGTTATTTTTCAGACGATTAGAGACACTTAAAGTTTCTCTCACTTTCAATATGCAACTAATGTCGTCAATACACAGTGTACAGTTCATTTCAAAGGGTTTCTGTCACCAGATTTAACCCTATAAAGCTAGCTGACATTAACGATGTGCTAATGTCAGCTAAACCTAACTAGCATATTCCTACTTTTATCTATGCCCCAGTTACGCCAGAAATCTAACTTTTATAATATGCTAATTAGCCTCTAGGAGCAGGGGGGGGGGGGCGTTGTTCCTGCTCCTAGAGGCTCCATTCTCACACCTTTGTCGCCTTTCTCCAAGTCCTGATTGACAGGGCCAGGCAGCGCTCACATCTATCTGCCAGCCCTGTGCTCTGGTGAAATCTCGCGCCGTTCAGCATTTGGCGCAGGCGCGGTGAGGAAGCTGGCAGCCTGCGAGCATTTTTCTCTCACCGCACCTGCGCCGAATGCTGAACGGCACAGTCGTTTTATAATACTGTTCTAAAGTACACAGTTTTATACAGTTCAGAATCCTGTTCGTGACAGCGGAACGGACCGCAGGGGCAGTATGTGAGTGCACGGTGGGCTAATGGGGGTAGTAGTTATACTCACGGTTTTGCAGCTCCCTGGGTCGGCGTGCAGTGATGAGGAAGACAGCACTAAATCCTCTGGGGCACTCTCTATTGCAGGGAACACCAGCCAGATGGAAGCTTAAATGCCCTTGATGATAATGGGTACTCTTTCTGGTGCTTTGGTGGCTGGGTCCCTGTTCTGTCCTCCTTATGTGTGAAGGTACATAGCTTGACAGACAGCTAAACCTTATCCCTGACAATGAATTGACAATGGAGTAACGTCCAACTTTATCTATATTGCAAGGATGTAAATCTGTGGTAAAACTGGGGAACAGAAAAAACTATGCGCTTACTAATGGGGTCTGACATATAGCAATGCACATACAAACACAGATACATATCTAAACCAGAGCATGTTACCTATCTGCATAACAAGCATGGTCCCCAGCTGCTAACTATAAGCTGCTATAAAGGAAAGGAAAAAGATATGCAAAATACATAAGAAAACAGATGCAAACAGGCTGTAATGTGGCTATGTGACATGCCAGCAATGCTACTGTGAGCTTAGATGTAAAGGATGTCTCAGAGACTTCCAAGCCATGTGCTATCCTCATGCAGTGATGACTGTGAATGAAGAAAATGGCTGCTATGTGCAGGGATGATGATGATGTCACTAAGATAAGGAAGCTGTAGTAGACCAAACTTGTAGTATGAATAGCTGCAATTGTATGTAAAATGGCCACTAGATGGTGCTGTTACACAATCAACAGAGAATTATACAGAAAACATATTAACTATGTATGAAAGTTATGTATAAATTAACAATAAACTTGATGAAGGCATGACAGTCCCTATGTTTGTGACGCCAGCACCGTGAAGTGCAATTAGGAGATAAAGTGGTATAAGGAGGCCAAGTTTCTTAATAAACTCCCAGTACTTTACTGAAGCTGATTCAAAGGTCATCAATGTATGCAAAAGTAATTTACAGCAAGGCAGCTTCTACAGTGATTCAGATTAGTTCCCAGAAGATTCACAAGTGGCAGTTTTCTATGACAATCGATCTTTTTCCCTTGTTTCTCCAGGCTGGAGGGATGGACTATCTCTGCTGTGCTGTATAGTCATATACTTCTGTATCCTCTCTAGGAATACTATATTTTGACAGATGGCCTTTCTGTCCTTGGTTATGGTGGGCAGCTTGTAGCCTAGAATCTCTCCACCTAATGCAAAGAAGACTAGAGCCTGATAAACAACAGTTACCTTCCTTTCCAATATTCTCACTCCCTCTCTGAGTTGCCTGGTTCTTCTGTAATCTTTCCCTTCTATAGGCTGGTACATGGAACTAACTCTGGAGTTTAGATAACTCTCCAAGATGGCTGCTGAGGTGCAGCTTTTCCTCAGACATCACACACACTGACCTCCTTCTCCTCTGTACTGTGTGCAGGGCGGAGTCAGCCCTGGGAGGCTTGTTAGAACCTCCCCCTCCCTATGCAACTTTATTGGAACTCCTATACAAGCACAATTTACATGAAACACAATCACAGTATTAAGCAGTGTATTTCAGGACACTGCATATGTTCATATAAAAAACTTGATAGATTATTAAAGAAACTCCCCAGTGTATTATTATAGACACGATCAATGCTGGGATGACTTCTCGGTATAGAGGAAAGCTACCAGTGTCCTCTTCTCCACAGGACCTACCTTCTCAAAGTTGATGCAGGAACCCCCATATTCAATCATCTGGTAGCATCTTGCTGCTGTGTGAGCAGGTAATATTTGAATGTATCCATATGGTGGGCCCCCAAAATAAATTTTACTGGTGGGCATTAAGCACCAAAGTCCGACACTGCCAGCACCCCTCCTAAACCCAAAGAATGAGCATGCTGATAATTTGAAAACCCACAGCAAGTACTGATTTTCATGCAGAAATTTTATATTTATAAAAAAAAACTCCATCCGCTTGTAGTGTACTGTCAATTGTAATCTGCAGCATGTCCCAGCCTAGACCCAGACTTAGTCCTCATGCACACGACCATATTTTGGATCAAGGCCGAATCTGCATTTTTTGTTGATCACACATGGACCCATTAGCTTCTACGGGTCCACAAAGAAAAAAAAAACACAGACAGCACACGGATACCATCTATGTGCAGTCCTCATCTGTATGTCCATCCCTCAAATTATAGAACATGTCCTATTCTTGTCCATTTTGCAGAGGAGAATAGTCATTTCTTGTGATGGGAATGACAAAAATTGTGGACGGTATCTGTATTTTGCGGATCTGTGGTGTGCAGGCTGCAAAACGGATAGGGTCGTCTGCATGCTGCTGCAGTGGGGCCTGAAGATTGGCAGAGAGCAACAGTCAACAAGCTCCCACCCCCCAGGGGTCCGCCAGGTTTCCGTCAAAGAGGCTTGCTGCTCTGTTTGGTCAGTGAACCGCCAATGCAAATGTGAACGGTAGATAGTTCTATAAAGGAGCATGAAGGGGGACCATTAGGATTGGCGCTGGCACAACTATATCTATGTCTACTAGTGTTGAGCGAATCGAAGTCCACAATTTCAGGATAAATTCCATTCACGAATTTCAGGATAAATTCCATTCACAGCGAAGCTGAATTTCCTCATGCCTTGTGGTAGCGAATTGATTTAACCTGAAATAGTGCAAAAAGCAAAGAAAAATGATACTTACCTGATCCATTTGCTCGTGACGGGCCGGCCGCCTCCATTTTGCTTGAAGATCTTGCACGAAATCCCGTGCGCGGTGACATATGACGTCATCTCGGACCGTGTGAGCTTTCGTACTAGATCTTCAAGCAAGATGGCGGCCACCGGCCCATCGCAAGAAAATGGATCAGGTAAGTAAGTATGATTTTTTTATTTTTTTATTTTACACCGTGTTATGTATATCAGATGCTGCGATCATGTACAGTACAGACCAAAAGTTTGGACACACCTTCTCATTCAAAGAGTTTTCTTTATTTTCATGACTATGAAAATTGTAGATTCACACTGAAGGCATCAAAACTATGAATTAACACATGTGGAATTATATACATAACAAAAAAGTGTGAAACAACTGAAACTATGTCATATTCTAGGTTCTTCTAAGTAGCCACCTTTTGCTTTGATTACTGCTTCGCACACTCTTGGCATTCTCTTGATGAGCTTCAAGAGGTAGTCACCTGAAATGGTCTTCCAACAGTCTTGAAGGAGTTCCCAGAGATGCTTAGCACTTGTTGGCCCTTTTGCCTTCACTCTGCGGTCAAGCTCACCCCAAACCATCTCGATTGGGTTCAGGTCTAGTGACTGTGGAGGCCAGGTCATCTGGCGCAGCACCCCATCACTCTCCTTCATGGTCAAATAGCCCTTACACAGCCTGGAGGTGTGTTTGGGGTCATTGTCCTGTTGAAAAATAAATGATGGTCCAACTAAATGCACACCGGATGGAATAGCATGCCGCTGCAAGATGCTGTGGTAGCCATGCTGGTTCAGTATGCCTTCAATTTTGAATAAATCCCCAACAGTGTCACCAGCAAAGCACCCCCACACCATCACACCTCCTCCTCCATGCTTCACGGTGGGAACCAGGCATGTAGAGTCCATCCGTTCACCTTTTCTGCGTCGCACAAAGACACGGTGGTTGGAACCAAAGATCTCAAATTTGGACTCATTAGAAAAAAAGCACAGATTTCCACTGGTCTAATGTCCATTCATTGTGTTCTTTAGCCCAAACAAGTCTCTTCTGCTTGTTGCCTGTCCTTAGCAGTGGTTTCCTAGCAGATATTCTACCATGAAGACCTGATTCACACAGTCTCCTCTTAACAGTTGTTCTAGAGATGTGTCTGCTGCTAGAACTCTGTGTGGAATTGACCTGGTCTCTAATCTGAGCTGCTGTTAACCTGCGATTTCTGAGGCTGGTGACTCGGATGAACTTATCCTCTGCAGCAGAGGTGACTCTTGGTCTTCCTTTCCTGGGGCGGTCCGCGTGTGAGCCAGTTTCTTTGTAGCGCTTGATGGTTTTTGTGACTGCAAAGTTTTCCCAATATTTCGGACTGACTGACCTTCATTTCTTAAAGTAATGATGGCCACTTGTTTTTCTTTACTTAGCTGCTTTTTTCTTGCCATAATACAAATTCTAACAGTCTATTCAGTAGGACTATCAGCTGTGTATCCACCTGACTTCTCCACAGCACAACTGATGGTCCCAACCCCATTTATAAGGCAAGAAATCCCACTTAGTAAACCTGACAGGGCACACCTGTGAAGTGAAAACCATTTCAGGTGACTACCTCTTGAAGCTCATCAAGAGAATGCCAAGAGTGCAAAGCAGTAATCAAAGCAAAAGGTGGCTACTTTGAAGAATATGACATATTTTCAGTTGTTTCACACTTTTTTGTTATGTATATAATTCCACATGTGTTAATTCATAGTTTTGATGCCTTTCAGTGTGAATCTACAATTTTCATAGTCATGAAAATAAAGAAAACTCTGTGAATGAGAAGGTGTGTCCAAACTTTTGGTCTGTACTGTATGAACGTGGCATCTGAGGGGTGCAATGACAGGGAGCGGCGCAATCGCCGGTTCCCTGTCATTGCACCCACTACTTACAAAGAAATGTGCTTTGTGATAAAGTGAATTTGTAAAATTCAGCAAAGCAGGTGAATCAAATTTTCCAATACTTCGCTCATTTCTAATGTCTACGTGTGCCCACCTGCTCTTGTCATCCCTGGAGTGAAGAGCTTGACTGTAGGTGCAGTTGCTGCCCACAAGAAGTATCTAAGGGACCGACTTTTTGAAATGCAGCTATTTATTGTGCTCTTCTTAAAGGGGTAGAATATTGACGGCCTATCCTCAAGATAGTTCATCATTATCAGTCCAGGGGAGGTCTAACTCCTGCCGACCTGCTGTTTGAAGAAGCCACTCCGGTGAGTGCCACTGTCTCTTCTTAAGCCACTGACCTTATTTTCCTTGATCGCATGGCCTAGACGCAGCTCGGTCCCATTCAAGTGAATGGGACTCAACTTTAGTACCAAGCAAAGCCACTATGCAATGGACGGCGCTGTGCTTGGTAATCTTTGAGGAGGTTGTAGCACTCACCAAAGCACCTCAGCCTCTTCAAACAGCTGATCAGCCAAGGTGGCAGATCTGATACTGATGACCTATTCTCCAGTCGGTGTTTACAGGCTGCAGCTGTGACATAGCTCTATCTGGCACAAGACTGATGCAGCCAATTTTTGGCCTCAGTGGTTTTAGTAGTTTATCACATTTGGGTGCGCTGGGTGAGATCATATAAACTATGCAAAGTAATTTAATATTAATAACAAACCCTAATATAAATTAATGTGGTAAACAACTAATCATCTTATAAAGGGGTTGTCCCACCATAGCAACCTATACCCTATCCATATATGAATCCAATGAATGGATCAACATGTGCAGTGAGTCCCAGAGGCGCCAGTGCAGAGGATGGGAGTAGTAGTGGCCCTAATGAAGTGTCACGGTGTAGTCCCTCAGGCCGTTCCTCCGCGAGGAGCAGTGGAAATGTAGTTATGAAGAATGAGTCCAGAAGTAAACATAGAACAGTCTTTTTTTTTACCAAGTGCAAAGTATAACTTCTGGCACATTTAATAGCAGCAGATTCCAAGTGTAAGCTTCGGCACCAGTAAGGAATATGGAGGCAGAGTGGATCGCTGCAATTTACCACTTTCATTGTAGTGGCCTCGTAGTAGTTTGGGTAATGGATGGGTGTCTTAGCCGTAGTCCCTCACCTCACAGTAGTGTCTTTTAATGCTGGTCCCAGCTGGTCACTTTGCTATCTGATTCCTCTCAAGTCTGATTCTTGAGAGGAGCAGGAGCTCTGCAATGTGCTTCCTCTCCTTTCTGTCTCTGGACAGGAACTCCCTCTCCTGGCAGGAAGCAGGACCAGCCCACTCCTACCAAGAAGGGAGCAACAAGGTCGTTAGCCCTGTTCCTTTCCAATCATTACCCTCCTCTCCTTACTGAAAGTAGTGGCCAAAAACAAATAAAATACATAACAATACAACGCATAATAATACAAATGATATTTACAGCAATTGCAGAAACCTCCAGGTCTGGGATACTGGGGATCCCCATTCACATAATCAGTGAGGGTTCCATAACCCTGCCTGTTACTGTCACGACCCTTGGTCATGGTCGTGACTCCTTGGGAGCCGCATGCAGTTACCCGCGGTTTTGGTGTTGTGTCAACCGCCGCTGGGGGCACTTAGTGGTTTGCCTCAGGTGCGGTTGCCGCGGATAACAGGCATGCGTGCGGTTGCCCTTGGCAACGTGTTTTATGTGCACTCCCGTTGTCTGTTTGTGGTGCACTAGGTCATGTGTTGTATGCACGGAGACACCTTCCTTCACCTGCGGTTGTCCGCGGCAACGCCTGTTGCTGTGTGTATGTGGTGGCAGGTTCTCGGCCTGCTGGCTGTTCCCCAGAACATGGTTGCCACGCATGCCGTTGCTGGCGGTAACAGGTGAGTGTGTTGGTGTGTGTTATGTATTGTGTGTACTTCCCCTTTAAGTTGGTGTTTTCCCTTTCCTGTGGTGCTGGAAGGGTTAACTCCCTTCCCAGAGTGTGTGATGTCACTGGGTGTGTTCTGACCGGTGGGTGTGGCCACTCAGGCCTATAAAGCCTCTGTCTCTGGCTTGGCTCAGTAGGTTGCTCTCAGCCAGGCATAGCTGGAGCAGCCTCCTGTATATTACCATCTACCAGTGGGGGCCTCCCTTCTGGTCATAAAACTATGTTTCACGGTGTTATGAAGGTGTGTGTGGGGTTTCCTTATTATTGCAGCTATGGTCCTGGGTTCCTGTGTGATGTCTGGTGTGTGCTGTGTCCGTTCAGAACTGCAGCACCTGCACATGGGTTCCAGGGTTTGTTGTCTGTGGCAGGTGAGTGATGTGTTGGTTCCATTTGCCTGTCACTGCCATAGCTGTTTCCGTTTCTCTTTATGCTGCTTGGCCAAGGAGACTCCTGCTCCTCCGTGTCTAGGAGGAGTGGGTTGTCTTACTCTGTTCTCTTAGTTCAGGGCCGACTTGAGGGCTTGTAGGGACTATAAGGTTCCAGCGTATGAGCCCTCCTACCATCAAGGTCGGCTCATACTGACAGGAGACAGGGTCAGCGTTAGGGACGCAATAGGAGGTGACCTGCTCCCTAATTCTGTGGTCCAGGCCAAGTGGTAACCCTACCATCTCCTGGCACCGCACGGCTGGGGGTTTCCCCCACCTTCAGCCGTGACAGTTACTGAAAACTGAGCTCACGTTACATCAGTATTTCTTGAGATGAATGAGGAAACATTTAGAAATAATGGCTTCTGATTGTAACCAGTTTAACCAGTTGTGTTTGTGTCTCATGTCTCGAAATGGGAATTCCCATTGCTCATTGAGGGAATTATGTAAACTAAGGGAACTCATAAAACCTGAGTTTAAGTACCACCATATCATGTGCCCCCTCCAGGTTCAGCTGCACAGGGGCCCAGCAAGGGAGGGGGCCCATTCCAGTGCCAGCAGAGGCGTTTATTTTTTAATCTTATCATATTTTTCATTCCCTACCTCTGCCAACAGGTAACCTGGGCACCTTGGTGTGGAGGTTGGGAGGGGGCTGAGTTTTGGGGGTGGGGCCTGATTAGCACTTAATGCGAATCTGCTGCCCGTTTGTGTCTACACTCCATAGCTGAAGGACCTTCGATGACATCATAGTCATGTGATCTTTTCAGCAGTGGAAGTGGAGGTAGGACCTGTGATGAGGTCACCGTCATGTGACCAGTGCAGAAAGAGGCAGCGCTCAGCAGTGGAGACCTGTGATGCCATGGAATGAATGTGAAAATGTCATCCCACTGGGCCATGTTAAAGTGCAGAGGACGCGGCAGTTGCAGAGAGAGCAGAGCCTCTAGGTGTAATGGTAACGCCTCCGTTGCTCCTACAGGCTCATTTGCATATATTAATACATTTTTCTCAGCAATGCAGGAACATATGAACATGGGACCAACACAGATGTCTTCAGCTGCCAAGCGCACAGGTAACCGGTCCGTCCTTTAATTGTCCAAGTGTATGAGGAGTCCTGAGGGATAGCTGAAGGCCTAGGGAGCATTTTACCATCAGATATGGACTTCATTGGGGGGAGAAAGCCGGCACTTAAGTGCCTAGGGCAGCATCAAATCTAAATATGGACCTGGCTCCACAGCAGTAGCAGGATGTAGTGTCACACATCGCACTGCTGGTCTGTGTATGAGGAGGAGCGGTGCGGCCGGGAATCTGCTGTGCTCCTCCTCCTTCACAGACCAGCAGAGCAATGTGTGACACTACATCCTGCTACTGCTGTGTAGCGCCAGCGGCTGAACTGTGAACTATTTGTATGTGTGGTTTGGGGAGGGGGGCAGGTACATCCTTTGCACAGGGGCCCTTTGCTGCCTGTGTCTGCCCTGGCCCCCTCACTGGTGTCAGTGGAGTCTTTCATTGAATTTATTAGAGGGCAAACTGCAATTCCTGAGATATATTCCTATAAATGACTCCTCAGGTCATGTTGTTAGGGGTCAGAATTGCCTTGCACAAATAGAACATAGATTTTTCAGATAATCCTTGGATTTTTGCTGCCCTCTGACGGGAACCTGATCGTGTGAACATGGCCTTCTGATAAAGCTTCAGGTTTTCATAGTGACTCCAGGTATGGCTTCATCTGTTGCACAGTGGATTTTCATCTTAATCCATTTCTACTGCACAAAGTAAGGGCTCATGCACACGACCGTATGTATTTTGCGGTCCAGAAAACACGGATAATCAAAAAATACGGATGACGTCCATGTGTATTCCGTATTTTGCGGAACGGAACAGCTGGCCCCTAATAGAACAGTCCTATCCTTGTCCGAAATGAAATGCACACAGAACCTCTGCCAGTAAGGAGATCCACGCGGTCTACCAAGAGGCACCCACCTGTGAGATTTGGAGACTACATTATGGGGCCAGGTAGCCCCTCCCGGGAAACCCCTGTTTAACCATTTACAAGACCCGGGTACGGACTCATTTTGTTCTTTGAGCCTCCAGGAACTTATGTTATATTTACATTTTCTAGCATTATGGACTATCCTGGTTATCCTTGACACGCTGTACCAGGTCAGCGCCCCCTGTTCCCTTGTACTATCCTGAGAGAAGAGAACGACGCCCCTTTTTACCGCACTTTCCAGTGGAACTGCTTGATATCTTTGTACTGTAAAAGTGGTGTCCATTGTATATGCCTGCTTTTCGTTTCTGTCTTTCAGGTTGCAGTTTCCAGCTGGGCGGGCCCTTTATGTTGCGCCGAGGACGGGCAACGTCATAGCAATGGTGTATGTAGTGTCCCACTAGGTAAATGTGGGCACTACACCAGGGTTAATATGACTATTGTATTGATGTGATGTTCTATGTTCATTTCCCTGTGTTATCTGGGTAGCAGGCCTATTAGGGTGTAGTTCAGCCTCCTAGACACTAGAGGGAGCTAAATAAATTTGCTCAGCAAGATAATATTCGCACTGATATTCCACTGATTCAGCTGCTGATCCTTCCTCATCAAATATCCCTGAGTCCAGGGGCGAACAAGAAAGGTGGATTAAGCTCCAGTCAGAAAGTTGAGTCCTCGGTGAACTGCTCGACTTCCTTACTAGTGGGAGAACTCCTGAGAGAGTCCACAGGAAGAGTGCAGACCCAGAACTAATGAGACTGTGGAGACATCGCCACCAACTCTTCCTTCAAAAAGGCCTGTTGCTTAGAAGGAGCCTGGATCCAGTGTCCTGCGATAGGATATATCAGATCCTCATACCACATTGAGATGCCAGTCTGGTGTTAGAGATGTATCATAACCAGTCCGGACACTTCGGCTTGCAGAAGACCGAGGCCACCATTCTCAGGAGATTCTATTGGATTGGGATGAGAGAAGACATTGAGAAATGGTGCCGGGAATGCACTGCCTGTGCCGTGGGGCGAAGTGAACGCCATGACCAGAGGGCGCCTCTCCATCCTATCGTGAGTAAAACTCCTTTAGAACTTGTTGCCATTGATCATGTGAAGTTGGAGCCAAGTCGCTCAGGGTATACTTATGCCATGACCATTATTGATCACTTCACTAAGTTTGTCGTAGCAGTGCCTGTGAAAGACCTGACAGCCAAGACTGCGGCGGAGGAGTTCTGGAAGCATTTCCTCCTGCCCTACGGCTGCCCAGAGAGGATCCTCACCGACCAAGGGTCTGCGTTTTAATCACAGTTGTTCCAAGAGATGTGCCTGCTGCATAACTGCCAGAAAGTCCGGACCACCGCCTATCATCTGCAAGGTAACGGACTCTGTGAAAAGATGAATCAAACTCTCATTGAAATGTTGAGAGCAGTACCCCCTGAGACAAGGGGTAATTGGCCTACTCTGCTGCCACAACTCATGTATACCTATAACAATTCACTGCTCCACCGGGTACACACCCTTCTATCTGATGTTCGGCCGTCAAGGGAGGTTACCTGCTGACCACTCCCTGGATGTACAGGTGCCTGATGTCATCAATCCACTGCCAAAGACTGATTAGGTGGTGGAGCATCAGAGACGTCTCCTCAATGCTAAGGAGATTGTTCAGAAGTGCATGGAAAATGCCCGGGAACAACAGCAGAGAGACTATGACCTGACTGCTCATGCGGAACCTCTAGCTCTAGGAGACATGGTGTGGTTGAAGAATAATCATCGAACCAGTAAATTGGATATTAAGTGGGAAAGGATTCCCTATGTCATTTCTACTATCCCTAATGCTGAGGCCGACATCTATCAGATTTCCAGAGAAGGTAAAGGCTCCCAAATTGTACACAGGAATCGTTTACAAATGCATAGAAGGAGAAATTGCAGCAGAGAACATTGAGCCGGAATCTCCTGAACCCGAGTTGCCAGACCAACCTGCTGATCCTATGCAGGCTGTTGAGAACCTGATACATGACAAAGAGCCACTTCATTGGTTTCTCACACCCTGGTTGAACTTGGTGGTACCAGCTCCAGTTCCTGTTAGTCCTCAACCCCAGGATAACCTGTCCCAGAGTGTACCTGAAAGAGCTCCAGAGTCTGTGGACTCCTCTGACCCTCCGGAACCAAGGCAGGAAGAACCTCTGCCAGTAAGGAGATACACGCAGTCTACTAAGGGGCACCCACCTGTGAGATTTGGAGACTACATTATGGAGCCAGGTAGCCCCTCCCGGGAAACCCCTGTTTAACCATTTACAAGACCCGGGTACGGACTCATTTTGTTCTTTGAGCCTCCAGGAACTTATGTTATATTTACATTTTCTAGCATTATGGACTATCCTGGTTATCCTTGACACGCTGTACCAGGTCAGCGCCCCCTGTTCCCTTGTACTATCCTGAGAGAAGAGAACGACGCCCCTTTTCATTGCACTTTCCAGTGGAACTGCTTGATATCTTTTTACTGTAAAAGTGGTGTCTATTGTATATGCCTGCTTTTCGTTTGTGTCTTTCAGGTTGCAGTTTCCAGCTGGGCGGGCCCTTTATGTTGCGCAGAGGACGGGCAACATCATAGCAATGGTGTATGTAGTGTCCCACTAGGTAAATGTGGGCACTACATACACCATACAATATGACTATTGTATTGATGTGATGTTCTATGTTCATTTCCCTGTGTTATCTGGGTATCAGGCCTATTAGGGTGTAGTTCAGCCTCCTAGACACTAGAGGGAGCTAGAGAGCCCTTAGGATATATAGTTAGGCCCAGACAGGGAAGTGCAGTGCAGTCCAGGAGGCTAGTAAGTGCAGTCTAGCCTGCCTGAAGTTCCTGAGCCTCAGTTAGCTCAGAAGATTCACCCCAAGAGAAGAGTTTACCTCCTGGGAGAAACCAAGTTCCTTAACCAGAGCAGAGCAGAGTCATTGTTCCAGCTAGACAAGTAAGCTGAAGGGCAGAAGGATTATTAAAGGAAACCTGTCACCAAGATTTTACGCATAGAGCTGGGGACATGGGCTGCTAGATGGCCACTAGCACATCTGCAGTACCCAGGTCCCATAGCTCTCTGCGCTTTTATTGTGTTAAAAAAACGTTTTGATTGATATGAAAATTACCTGATATGAGTCCTGTAGCCGGAGATGAGTCAAGCGGAAAGGAGCCCAGCACCGCCCCGCGTCCTCCGAATCTCCTCCTTGCTGGCTGACGTCACAGAGCTGGAGCGCCGAAATCTCGCGATGCGCGAGCTAGCGCATGCGCAGTGTCGGCATCATGTTCGTTCCCTGTACTGGCATCAGCACAGGGAACGAACTACGCATGCGCTAGCTCGCGCATCGAGAGATTTCAGCGCTCCAGCTCTGTGACATCAGCCAGCAAGGAGGAGATTCGGAGGACGCGGGGCGGTGCTGGGCTCCTTTCCGCTTGACTCATCTCCGGCTACAGGACTCATATCAGGTAATTTGCATATCAATCAAAACGTTTTTTTAACACAATAAAAGCGCAAAGAGCCATGGGACCTGGGTACTGCAGATGTGCTAGTGGCCAACTAGCAGCCCATGTCCCCAGCTCTATGCAAAAAATCCTGGTGACAGGTTTCCTTTAACCTAAAGCAAGGGCTATACACTCACCTAAAGAATTATTAGGAACACCATACTAATACGGTGTTTGACCCCCTTTTGCCTTCAGAACTGCCTTAATTCTATGTGGCATTTATTCAACAAGGTGCTGATAGCATTCTTTAGAAATCTTGGCCAATATTGATAGGATAGCATCTTGCAGTTGATGGCGATTTGAGGAATGCACATCCAGGGCATGAAGCTCCCGTTCCACCACATCCCAAAGATGCTCTATTGGGTTGAGATCTAGTGACTGTGGGGGCCATTTTAGTACAGTGAACCCATTGTCATGTTCAAGAAACCAATTTGAAATGATTCAAGCTTTGTGACATGGTGCATTTTCCATCAAAGGATGGGTACATGGTGGTCATGAAGGGATGGACATGGTCAGAAACAGTGCTCAGGTAGCCCGTGGCATTTAAACGATGGCCAATTGGCACTAAGGGGCCTAAAGTGTGCCCAGAAAACATCCCCCACACCATTACACCACCACCACCAGCCTGCACAGTGGTAACAAGGCATGATGGATACATGTTCTCATTCTGTTTACGCCAAATTCAGACTCTACCATTTGAATGTCTCAACAGAAATCGAGACTCATCAGACCAGGCAACATTTTTCCAGTCTTCAACAGTCCAATTTTGGTGAGCTCGTGCTAATTGTAGCCTCTTTTTCCTATTTGTAGTGGAGATGAGTGGTACCCGGTGGGGTCTTCTGCTGTTGTAGCCCATCCGCCTCAAGGTTGTGCGTGTTGTGGCTTCACAAATGCTTTGCTGCATACATCGGTTGTAATGAGTGGTTATTTCAGTCAACGTTGCTCTTCTATCAGCTTGAATCAGTCGGCCCATTCTCCTCGCCAACAGGACTGCCGCATACTGGATGTTTTTCCCTTTTCACACCATTCTTTGTAAACCCTAGAAATGGTTGTGCGTGAAAATCCCAGTAACTGAGCAGATTGTGAAATACTCAGACCGGCCCGTCTGGCACCAACAACCATGCCACGCTCAAAATCACCTTTCTTTCCCATTCTGACATTCAGTTTGGAGTTCAGGAGATTGTCTTGACCAGGACCACAACCCTACATGCATTGAAGCAACTGCCATGTGATTGGTTGACTAGATAATCGCATTAATGAGAAATAGAACAGGTGTTCCTAATAATTCTTTAGGTGAGTGTATACCTGAGGAGGATTGTTACCAAGGATAAAAGCCAGCATTAGGGCATACGGGCCTTGGGATACAGACAGCCAGGATATCTGAGGAATAGTGCAGCCTGGTCTGTGAGTGTTGCTTTTACCCTCTGAGTACCTTGCAAAGAACCTTACCTGCTATTTATGTGAAAGCCTGCTTATTACTGCTGCATTACCTGGAACTTGCAAAAGACTGTATAAAGTTGAACTGTTTCCAGTAAAAGAAAGTTTGGTTCACTACAACACCGTGTTCCTCACTTATTACCACTACCAATCGGTGTGCCACCGTTTAAGGCACTGGCGTCACAAATCTTAAAGGGACCTTGCCCTAGGCACATTAAACACCTGCAACATCCAGGGCACCTCATCTACCATCAGGCCTGGTCCCTAAATACAGAGAGTGCCCCAGAGGACCCCTGTGCCAGCCTCTCCATCACTGCTGTATGCCTGCCCAGGGTTTTCCTACAAACTGTGAGTAACCCTCGCTTGCCCATTAACCGTGACCCCACATCGCAATACCCTGCAGGTCTGCGTACTGCAATTGTAATGGTGAAGCCTTCCATTCCCCAGTTCACCATAACTCTCAGTTGTTGGCACTCCCCAACAGCAGCACGATGTGGTCACACAGAGGAATCAGCCTCAGCTCCTCCTACACGGCAAGCGCAATGTGTGACAGTACATCCTGCTGCTGCTGGGGAGAGCCAGCATCTGAACTGTGATCATCGGGGGAACCAGGTGAGTATTTACTGTTTGCTCTTTTTACTTTTTGTGGGCTTAACTACTCTGAGGGGACACATTTGAGAATAACTACTATGAAGGGGGCACATCTGGGCATAAGTACTCTGAGGGGATACATTTGGGCATGACTACTATGAAGGGGGCACATCAGGGCTTAATTACTCTGAGAGGGCACATCTTGGCATAATTACTCTGAGGGGGCACATCTGGGCATAACTACTATTAGGAGGGCACATCTTGGCCTATCTACTCTGATGGGCACATTCCTGGGCATAACTACTGTGAGGGGCACATCTGAGCATAACTGCTTTGAGGGGCAGCAGAAAGGCTAGGTGTTCTCCTGGTCATGAGGCTCCATAGCAAATGGTCAACACTACCTGCTGACAGTAAACTGAGCTGTAGTAATGCAAACAGTAATATAACATTTTACCACTAGGGGGAGTTTACTGCATAAGGATTTATACAGCTCCTGTATAAAGGGGTCATCTTAACAGACAACCACTTCCAGACTGGCGCCATCACCTAAATACTGAGGGTCCCACTCCTGGCAAATGGCTGATTTTGCAATTGGACGCTGTGGCCAGCCAGGCATTTTCCTTGCAGTCCATATAATAGAATAAATCAGGTCCACGGCACTCACTGCTCCAGCAGTGTCTGTATTCGTACTCTGTCGTCTCTGATCCGGCATGATGGCTTTTTTGCATCACATGACACTTCTTCCAGGGGACGTAGCAAAAGGCTCATGGGCCCTGGGGCAAGAGTTCAGCTTGCCCCACCTGGCTTTTTTGCTGCCCAAGGCAAATATTGAAATGCCCCCCCCCTTCCCTCCAGTCCTACTGTTAAAGGGGTTATTCTCTTTTTACTACTCATGACCTATCCTCATGAGAGCTGCTTTCTCTGTTCTGTTCACCTGCTCGTCGTAGCATTTGCAGTGATGAGCAGGTAAACAGAGCAGAGAAGGCAGCGCTCATATGAAAAAAAAAAAAAAAAGCGGACAACCCCTTTAAAGACATACTTGGTAAACATTACATACAGCGCTACAGAACATACAGGGTAATACATCGCCACATACCTCTTACATCCAGTGATGTCTCCTTTGATGTAGATGTTCTCTTTCCTATTCTTCTCCTGCCAGACCAGACCGCCATGGTGACTTCTTTCAGCCGCGCCTCGTCTCTGCAGAGTTTAACAAACAGACATCTTACTTTCCTACTTTTCCATCACCCTCCTCACCTTCTCAACACCCCATCCTGCCACCCCCAATACTGTGCCCACTGTGCTCCCCAATACTGTCTGCAGAAACAGTCCCCCGGAAAATACTGGTACCACACAGATAGTGCGTCAGTACAAGAACACCCCTTTATATTGTGTGCTAGTAATAAAAAAAAACACCTTCCTTTCAGATCAGACCCCCATATAAAACCCTAAATGAGACCCCCCCCATCTCAGACCAAACCCCCTTTAGACCTCTATGTCAGACCCCATATAAGACCCCAGTTTTAGACCTCAGATCAGACCCCCATTAGATCTCCATGTAAGACCCTGACCCAATATCAGACCTGAGATAAGACCCCCATTAGACCTCCAGACCCCCACATCAGACCTCCAGACCTCCACATCAGACCTCTAGACCCCATTAGACCTTCAGACTCCCACTAGACCTCCAGATCTGACCCCCATTAGACCTCCAGACACCCATATCTGAACCCCATTAGACCTCCAGACCCTCAATCAGACCTCCAGACCCCCATTAGAGCTCTAGAGCCCAATCAGACCCCCATTAGACCTCCATACCGCCAATTAGACCACCATTAGACTTCTAGACCCCCAGTCATACCTCTCCAGACCCTCCCAGTCAGACCTTCAGACCCCCCAGTCAGACCTCCAGACCCCCATCAGACCTCTCCAGACCCCCATTAATCCTCCATATCAGACCTCAGATCAGACTGTAAAATAATAAAGTAACTTACCTCTCCTGCGCCACTCTCCTTGTCCTGGCTATCTGGCCGCAAACGCAACGACCCGTATAGTTACGCCAGTGTTACCGTTGACCATGTTACGGTGGCAACATCATCTTAAAGCTGAACTGTTATGTGACCGCTGCAGAGGACACGCCAACATTGTAAATATTATGTTAATGGATATCATTATATCATCGCTTACCTACATGTACCATCTAATCGCACCTATGTACAGGATTCCAGCACGGTAACGTGCACTAAGGGCGCCTTCACACGCTGCAGATTTTGTTGCAGAAATTTCCACCATTAAAAATCAGTTCCATTCATTGGAATGAGGCGGCAAGCACATGGATTTCTGCACGCCCGATTCAGGTGAATGAAACTGATTTTCAGTTGCAGAAAATTCTGCAACAAAATCTGCAGCGTGCGAGGGTGCCCTAATGAGGATGAAACACCCAGTGTGTAGCAAGGCATGGCAGGAGTTGTACTGGTTCTGGTGATGCCACATGTAGCCTGTGGTCGGCACTTTAATGGTCACTTACCTTGGGCAAGGTGCCAGTGGTCATTGCAGTTGAAACGCACTGTGTGGGCGACTAACCGAATTGTGTGTTCTTCGAGATGGACTGTACATGAAGTCACAATGGTGGCAGTGAGAGGGTTAACTGCCTGCAAAAGGCTGAGGTCAGCGTGAGGGCCACATTGCTGGTGTGCTCCCAAAGCTGGCAGGTCTATAGACAGAACAAATAGAAGTGAAGGAAGAGGGTGAGCTGGAGTCCTGCCTTAGCTATCCGGCGGTGGAGGTGAGTGACGCTAGCCGTAAAGGTACGCTACCTCAGGGACTAGATAGGGCAGGTCACAGATGGATACAGCAGGCTGGAACTAAGCTGCAGCCGTGGCATGTCCGCTATGTAGGCCTGAGACCAAGTCCAACCAGCCAGCCTGCTGCTTTTGTACAGTACTGTGTGAGAGACAGTGTGCCGCTGACTGTGCCACTTGGGGGGATGTGTTGTGGATGACATCTCTGTCTTCAATGCTGCCAATCGGAGGAGACTCCAATGTGTCAACGGCCAGAGAGTTGGGTGCAATGCAGCCAAGGGAGAGAGTAAGCTGTTAAAAGTGTTTTCCGGGATTTTAATATTGATGACCCGCATCTACTGTGTTTTTAACCTGGAATAAAGCTGCAAGTAATAAAAGATTTGGTGAGTGCCGCTATTTTTCTGTTCTTCGTTCATATGGTTGTATCAACCATCAATATAACATCTGCGGGGGTCTAACACCTGGCATCCCGCCGAACAGCTGGTTGAAGGGAAGGCCGCGCACAGCAATTCTTTTTTCAGGTGGTGCATGGCCATGGTCACATGCACTGCTTCTGCCTATAAATGGCTTCAAGTGACAAGCACCATGTAACAGCTGAAGCCAGCGGCTAGAGCGGTGCATGTGACCATGGCCAACCGGATGTAAACAGTGAGAGGACAGAGATAAGGCGGAGGTCCAGAGCAGTGTGAAGAAGGAAAGTATGAATCTTCTGTCTGAGTAGGCAGGCTGTGGGGACTTGCTTAAAAGGGTTGTCTCATCATGGACAATGGGGGCATAGGTGCGGGTCCCACCGCTGGGACCCATACCTATATCGAGAACAGGGCCCTGCAAGTGAAGGAGGGTGCACTTCTATGGGGAGCCGGCTTGGTGGTGGCCGAACCTGAATCCTCCAGCCACCACCTTGCGGGGCTCCGTTCTCGATATAGGTGCGGGTCCCAGCAGTGGGACACTCACCTATAAGACAATGGGCGCAAATCCTAGCGCATATCCTAATGAGACAACCCCTTTAAAAGGCTTTTCCGAGATTTTTTTTTACTGATGACCTATCCACTGTATAGCTCATCAGTATCTTATCGGTGGGGGCCCGACATCCAGGAACCCCACCAATCAGCTGTTTGAGAAGTCACTGGGGCTCCTGTGAGCGCTGTGACCTTCTCCTGGCTCACCAAGCACAGCACCGTTCATTGTATAGTGGCCGTTCTTGGTATCGCGCTCAGCCCCATTCACTTTAATTCGGCTGAGCTGCTCCTAGGCCCCGGGACTGATGTACGTGTCGTCACTGGCCTAGGGAAAGCTGTGAGAAGGCTGAGGCACTACTGCGAATGCTGCTGCCTTTTCAAAACAGCGGATTGGCGGGGGTCCTAGGTGTCTGACCCCCACCGATCACATAATGGTGACCTATCCTGAGGATAGGTCATCAGTATTAAAAACTTGAAAAACCCCTGGGTGTCGGACCCCCACCAATCAGATACTGATGACCTATCAAAAGGAAAACCCTTTTTGCCTGTTGCCTCTGTTTGGAATTTTGTAACCGCTAAGCTTGTTGCCTCTAGTGTGAACAGTAAAATCCATTCTTCCTCTTACACTGGGGTATGTCCGATTCCTTCTGCCATCTTAGAGTGGGTTATCACGTATACCACTCAGGGGCCAAAACAGTCCTTTCAATAAGGTCTGACCCCTGTACAAACCAATCGTAGAACATCTTTCATTTTTGAGAGCAGAATACAAAATAAAAGCTGTGCTGGGATTAGTGGCTATGGGCTACAGAGGCGTTTTTTCATTTAGACAATTTCTCTCCTTTAGTTTAGTACACGGCATAACTTAAGGGATACTTAAGAACATTTCAATCACAAATTGCATGACATGGAACCCGCACCCCTGTTCTGCCCAGAAATACCCCCAAAATTGCACATAAACACCTCTTTTTAGGGTGCATTCACATGACCGTATTTTTGTTCCGCATCCGATTCACATTTTTTTGCATATAGGATGCGGACAGCTCACCGCTGTTGCTCCGTTCCACAATAACGATAGAACATGTCCTATCCTTGTCCATTTTGTGGACAAGGATAGACATTGTTATAATGGATTGGCAAAAAAAAAAAATGATGCAACACAGATGTCATCTACATGTTTTACCCGCAGATCCGCATTTTATGGAGCGCAAAATACATATGGTCGTATAAAAAAGAGGTCTTAAGGTGACCCTCCAGTCCAAACCTAAAATGTGCAGTCTTTAGTGTCCTTTCTCCTATATTCAGTGACCCGGTGTGCTGAATTGCTAAAAGACTTAGACCCCTTGCAGACGAGCGTTCCTACCGCAGCGAGTCCGCATTGCAGCACCCGGCCTGACCTCCCGGCACCTACAGGATTCACATAGCATTATATTGATTATGCCAGTGTTATCCAATACATTCCAGAACTGTAATGGTTACATAGCATCATAAATCAATATAATGCTATGTGACCCCCAGCAGTGCTGGGAGGTCAGGCCGGGAGTTGCGTTGCAGACTCGCTGCGGGAGGAACGCTCGTCTGCAAGGGGCCTTAGGGTATGACCACACGGTCAGGTTTCCTGATGCAGTTTTGTAAGACAAAACCAGGAGGGAAATAAAAAAACAAGGAAAAGTGGTATCTGTTCTTTATACGTTCCAGCCTTTTATGATTCCCTCCCGATTTTGGCTTCAAAACTGCATCTTAAAACCTTAGCTTGTGGCCTTATCCTTAATGTTGTTATTCTTTATTGGTTTACTGCTACAGTTGCAAAAAGGGTTATTACATGGTACTTGTTAGCTATTTTTCTCGGCAGGTTTATGATGGTTATATTATGAGGCTTCAGACCTCCAACCCGTGAATATTTTCCCTGTGCAACGAATATCCCCTTTGCTTCTGATCAGAGAGATAAGACAGCCCTGACTCAACATAGGTTGTCAATATCTGAAATCTTTATTCTCCCAGCACATAGTTTATAGGGCTTGTTGGGGGTGGGAACATAGTGTCCTTCCAGATCCAATGGCACCAATCCTCCTAGAACTCAGCAGGCCTTGGGAATCATGTGTTTGTCAATATACAGTTGAAACTTTGCTAAACAATGCTGACATCTGCTATATACAATACATGAAAGGGTTATTTTACATTGAACAGGTTTGTCTCTCCATGCTAACGAGTTGAATAGGAAATCACAGGTTCCTATCAATGTATGTGAGGTGAGATGTTAAATAGCCTTTTGGTCAGGAAGGCTTCTATTGTGTCCAGGACTGGCAGAGGGTGTGAAATATGTTAATGCGAGGTACTGCATTTGACAAGAGAGGAGGCTTGTATAATATATGTCTAATCTGTGATGTATCAAAAGTAAGATTATGAAAATCCCTTTCAGTACTACAAATGGTAATGCTATCCATCCACATATATGCGTAAACACAATGTGCCTCTAACAGCTGTATATGGCAGGAGATAGTCGATCTGGCAGTAGGCCTATTTTTCCCCTGGTTAGAAGTAGCAGTACAAGATTCCTAGTAAGCAGGTCAAGAGTGAGGACGTGTTTAATGTGTGCTGCTGCCAACTAGGCCCAGACTGAAGCCTGAAGAGCATAGTGGAGATACTGTCAGTAGACCACCATGGTTTTAGATGGGAATACCTCTTCAAGTTTTATTGCCAACCTTGGAAATAATGCAGTGTACCAATGTGGACCTCAGACCACAAATATTGTGCACACCAACTCTAGAAGCAATATAACCCTTGCAAACATGGGGAGGATTTTCCCAAGGGTCAAAGAATGTTCACGAAAGGAGAAACCAACATCAGGTCATTCTGCCCTAGGACATCTGGCACTACAATATGGGGCCCATATGAGGCGCCTATTTTCTATGTAAGCCAGGGATTTTAGATATTAACTCATAACTACTCTGGGCTATCATGGATAAATTAAAACGAACCCCCACAGTACACTAGACCACCGTATATACTAATTTCTAATCTACTACAGGCCACCAGAGATACTGTGTCTAACCACTTAACCACTACCGGTAGTTATAAAATGTGTATTGGAAAATGAAGAAAGTTGGCAAATATAACTTTTGCTATCCTCATTGTGGAAACCAACACAATTATAAACATCCCCTTTAAGAAGGGGGTGTATTTCAGTGGGATGGTAATAGGTCCCCTTTAAAAGGGGCCTGTCCACTCTCCTGATTATGTCTTATTTTTGGAAACCCATGTGAAAAATTTCTATCAAACCTTGAGTTGTGCTGTTCTACCGTTATTCCTAGAAATGCATTATTAAATCGACAACTGGGTGCGTTCCTACGCAGCCTGCCACTGTCCAATCAGTGCAGAATGTATAGGGGACACACCCCATTGACAAAGGTAATGGTAGTACACAGTTGTCAATGTATTCCTAAGGCCCCTTTCACACGGGCGAGTATTCCGCACGGATGCGATGCGTGAGTTGAACAAATTGCACCCGCACTGAATCCTGACCCATTCATTTCTATGGGGCTGTGCACACGAGCAGTGATTTTCATGCATTACTTGTGCGTTGCGTGAAAATCGCAGCATGCTCCTCTTTGTGCGTTTTTCACGTAACGCAGGCCCCATAGAAATGAATGGGGTTGCGTGAAAATCGCAAGCAAGTGCGGATGCGGTGCGATTTTCACGCACGGTTGCTAGGTGAAGATCGGGATGGGGACCCGATCATTATTATTTCCCCTTAAAACATGGTTATAAGGGGAAATAATAGCATTCTGAATACAGAATGCATAGTACAATAGGGCTGGAGGGGTTAAAAAAAATTGAATTTTTTTTAACTCACCTTAATCCACTTGTTCGCGCAGCCGGCATCTCTTCTGTCTTCATCTGTGAGCAATAGGACCTTGGTGATGGATCATGTGATGGACCATGTGATGAACGCAGTGACGTCATCAAAGGTCCTTTTCCTCACAGATGAAGACAGAAGAGATGCCGGCTGCGTGAACAAGTGGATTAAGGCGAGTTAAATTTTGTTAAATATTTTTTAACCCCTCCAGCCCTATTGTACTATGCATTCTGTATTCAGAATGCTATTATTTTCCCTTATAACCATGTTATAGGGGAAATAATACAATCTACACTACAACTAACCCAAACCTGAACTTCTGTGAAGAAGTTCGGGTCCGGGTACCACAGTCAGTTTTTTATCACGCGCGTGCAAAACACATTGCACCCTTGCGATAAAAACTGAACATCGGAACGCAATCGCAGTCAAAACTGACTGCAATTGGGTACCTACTCGCGCGGGTTTGCCGCAATGCACCGGGACGCATCTGGACCTAATCTGGACACGCTCGTCTGCAAGGGGCCTAACTGTTCAGAGGAATAATTGATGACCGGAACAGTGCAGAGTTATGAAAAGATGCTTCTAGGTGTGTTAATTTCCAGGGAATACTAAAACAGACATGCCAGGAGTGGTGTCATGTCCCCTTCAAATGGGACCAAACATATAGAATTTAGTTCAAAGCAACGTCCCAGCAGCTTTAGATTTCATTTTCACATTTTCAATAATAAATGGCCTTTGAATTTTCTTTTTATTGCAAAACTCCCATACAAACATATCCAAGAGCATCACATCCTAGTACAGGAACAGCCGTCCACCTGGGATTCTATTATATTACAATGTACAGTATCTGCACTCCTGTAGGCACATATACAGGTGGTTAAGGGGCAGTCTCTTCAGGCTGATATGTCTCTGAGGGCAGGCTCTTCCCGGGTGACACTTGTAAGAAGCCCGTGCACTAGAGGACACATTCCTGCTCCTTTATCTGCTATCAGATTCCAGCGGGTCTGTCTGGTTCAGCTTGTTTCAGGATGTTATTGTCTCCACCTACGGAATCCCAGCGCCATGCTGCACCCGTAGCAAACAGTGGCGGCGAAAGCAAAAATCTGGGGAAAGAAATAAGAAAAATTTTCATGAGTAAATATTTTTTTTTCTTGAAATTTGCGTGCAGTGGTTTTAGGTTTTGACTAAACAAATTTCACAATCGGGGTTAGATAAATAGAATTATAGGGGTCCTCCCATGTTCTATGACATATTCACACTGCCCGTTCCGGCACATTTTAGGTGGAAATTTGAGAAAACCGTGACATACACCGTGCTTTGACTGTAATGTGTGGATATACCATTACGGATATCATAAAGGGACGGCATTCGGGGTAGTCCTTTATTAGCTCGATTAGGAGGCATTCAATCGTGGGTTGCCAAGTAGATGTCATGGCAGCTGGTGGCCTTCTGAAGGCCCCGAGACTTTATTACACCCCGCTTCTGTTAGGAAGTAATAGCATGCCTGTGAAGATCCCTATACACTGTAGTATAGGGTAAAGTATAAAGTATTACAATGTAAAGGAGAAGTCCCCTAAGGGGTTGAAAAAACGAAAATGTGTAAAACAGTTGAATAAAGATTCTATTGATATGTAAAAAAAAATATTTTTAAAAAAGAAATCACACAAATGTGAAATTTTTTCCCATTTCTCATGTATTTATTGGGCAGGACGGTAGCTCAGTGGTTAGCGCTGTTGCCTTGCAGCGCTGGGGTCCTGGGTCCAACATCTGCATGGAGTTTGTATGTTCTCCCCATGTTTGCGTGGGTTTCCTCCAGGTTCTCCGGTTTCCTCCCGCACTCCAAAGACATACGGATAGGGATCTTTGATCGTGAGCCCCATTGGGGACAGCTCAATGCTAATGTTTATAAAGCGCAGCGGAATATGTCAGCGCTATATAAGTGTATATAATAATAATAATAATATATTAAAAAAGATAAACATAATTGGTACAGTTGCTTCCCAAGATGTTTAAAATATCATGTTATTTATTATGCGCGGTGAAAGCAGTTTAATAAAAAAAACAAATTCCAGCATTTTTTTTTGTCGCCTTTCCTTCCCCAAACAATGGTGTACATGCTTTACACCACATTTATTATGTGTTTTAGACACTTCTTGTGCTTCCAACAACAAGAGATTGTGCCTTAGCGGGAAAGAGGCATAGCCTAGACTAGTGAACGGAGTTGTTCCTTACAATGCGCCAAAAACTGCAGCAAAGTTTTGACACCAACCAGCAATTTGCGTATAGTTAAAAAAAAGTGTCTAAATATACACCAAATTTACCACCCAGTATGAGCCACTTTATTTCTGGCACGTTCTTAGACTGTCTGGTCTAAATTTACACTGTCCAGATATCGGAGAGGGTTAATAAATCCTGAAATAGTAAATACTGAGTCATTTTGCTTGGAGCGTTCTTTTAAATGGAATTTATCATAAAAAATGACATTTTATGCAGATAGCCCACAGGGACAGAGCCGCCAGAAGTGGAGTGGTAGTTTTGGCGCTGCTAGGAGTGGTGGTGATTGATGGTGGCCATAGTCACTCCAATGCTCCCTGGGGCCGTGCAGTGAATGGACACCCTCCCCGACCCTTTGGGGCTCCTGCCTGGTGTTAGGTGGGTTGCCTTTGATATTAGACAGATGGATGCAAGGCAGGAGGACAGATGCATATTCAGTGAGTGGATGATGGAGTCAATGACAAGTTAAATATATTACAGGTGTTACAGTTTTCACTCCGGTCACTAGGCCAACACTTTCTTTTCTGTAGAGGAGGATTTCTCCGACTTTTTTCTACTCAGTCTTTCAATCAACGGTCATGGACCCCACCAGTGAACAAATACTATTGCACAGCCCCAGACACAACACCGTGCAGCATTCATATTGCCCTCTAACAGCACCAAAACCATTGTGCAACATATCATACCTCCCCAGCATTACCAAAACATACCCCAGTGCAACACAAAATACCTCCCCAAAAGCACCAAATACCTCAGTGCAGCACCACTGTCCCATTTTCCACTGCTCCTACTGGCAGCAGTATTGTCCCCTTACCAACACTCCCCTACTAGCAGCAACATTGTCTCCCTTTCCACCTGCCTCCTATCAGCAGCAGCATTGTCCCTTCCTTTCCTACCACCCCGGAAGCAACACTGAACCCTTTCACGCCTCTTTCCAACTGGCAGCAGCATTGTTCCCCTAACCACCCCTTTCTAAGGGCAGCAGCATTCTCCCATTTCCCTTTTCTCCTTCATTGGCAACAGCTTTATACCCACCTCACTGCCACTAGACATACTAGCATTCCCAAACCCATATTCTCCATTGGCAGCAAAACTTTCCCCATTCTGAGCCCTCTCAGACGGTTGGCATAATCTCCACAACAGAGGGCATATATTGTACAATGCTGGAGGTAGGGGGGACAGTATTACCTCCTGTGCAGATTCCCCCTGAAATATTGATTGAAGGACCTGTGCACTGGAGGTCATCTAACCCCGATGTCACCATCTGTCCTTCACTCCTTGTACCCAAGGACACTGCACTGATATTGAAGGTCTGGCATTATAAGTGTAGTTGCGCACAAACGTATTTTCTTTCCGTGTCCGTTATGTTTTTTTTTGCGGACCGTATGTGGAACCATTCATTTCAATGGGTCTGCAAAAATAAAAACGGAAGTTACTCCGTGTGCATTCCGTTTCAGTATGTCCGTATTTCCATTCCCCCAAAAAATAGAGCATGTTCTATTATTGTCTGCATTACGGACAAGGATAGGACTGTTCTATTAGGGGCCAGCTGTTCCGTTCCAAAAAATACAAAATGCACACAGACGTCATCCGTATTTTTTGCGGTATGCAAAATACATACGGTCGTGCGCATGAGCCCTTCGAGTGCCTGCTTTGTGTCACTGCTCGCCAATTAATGAGCCTCACGCTTTGAGAAGTCCTAGTATAGAGATCACTTTTGACAAGTCATCTCATTATCAGAGGCTGGATTACAATTACAGATAACATCTATACATCGATAACACAGGATCCACCATTTAAAACAGGTAATGGTCACACTCACAGCTCAGATCCTCCTCCTCCCTGCACAATGACCTCTGTACAGGTCACAGGCTATGTCCACATAACTCTCCCACAGAAGTCAATGAGTCATCTACAGACTAAAGGTTCCTATGTCCATGTGACTGCTGGCAAGATGGCTGCCCCGATTAATCTTATATCAGAAAATAAATAACAGATATATATATATTGTATATACACACAAACTCCTTGTCCAAAAAATAAAATAATGCACCCAGACACACTTGAAGGGGTTTTGCCCAGTTGACAGACATTGCGAATAGTAGTAGAATAGTCATTTAACGAGCTGCCCGGCATCTAGGCCGTTCTGAACTAGCTGTTAGGAGATATTGGGAGGGTAGTTACACAAGGGCATGCATACACAATGAACAGGCTTAGACTGCGCAGACAGGCTATCAGAAGAGAGGACTGTTTGATTTGCCAACAAGCACTAGCAGCTCCCATAGTTTTGTTGTCCACCATCTGGGCACAGGTGGCCCCTTCATGACACCCCCTTGTCTCTGCCCAGACCATTTTCAGATGCTTTGCAGAAGTTTGGTGTCATCACATGTCCTGTCATTGACAGCCAGCCACTGTCACCTTCGTTTGTAGAGGTGTCGTGCACAAAAAAATTGGACTGCTACAGACTGGAACAGTGTCATCTTTAGCAATAAATCCAGGATCTGTTTGGGATCCCACAATGGTCAAGTTCCAGTATAGAGGCCTCATGGTGAGCGCCTCAATCCTGCCTTTGCTGTGCAGCAACACACTGATGATCTGGGGGCCATCGCATATGACAGTTGGGCACTCCTAGTAGTGAAACAAGGGACACTAACAGCTCGGCGATATGTACAGGATGTCCTGCGGCCTCATGTGTTCCTCTCATGGCAGAGCTCACAACTGGCATTTGTCAGCAGTATACACAGCAAGGGCTTCCCATAAATGTCTCCACCAGATAACAACACTTCCTTGGCTGCCTGGTTTCCAGATTTATCACCAACTGAGTATTTATAGGACCAGCTGGGGTGCCAGCTTCGGCAACCTGAGTTTGCAGGATCTACAGGCCCAGCTGTAATATCTGTGGGCAAATGTGCTACAGGATACCATACAGAATCTGTATTCCTCCATGCCCAAACGTATCTCATGCTGTATCCAGGCTAGAGGCGCCCAACAGGGTACTGCAGCCTCCTTTCAATTGTCGTTTTTTTCCCAATAAACTCCTTTTGCTCTAATATTGTAATCCCATATCTCATCATAACATTCACACATAATTAGCTTCATTCCCTTCCAACAACTCCTTCTTGGTTTGTTATTATTTTGTCAATGGGTGCATATATATATATATATATATATATATATATCATACCTCCCAACTTTAGAAAAGAAGGAAGAGGGCCACTATGTGCGGCGTGCTGCAGCAAATAATTTTTCATTTTTTCATTCAACTAAACATCTAATCCCACCCAGTCCCCTAAATGCCCTTACATAGTAATTATTCTTCCTTTATGCCACCACACAGTAGTTATGCCAGCATTGTGCCCCCTTCACAGATTATGCCCAGATATTAGCCCCCTCACAGTAGTTATGCCCAGATATGCGCTCCCTCACAGTAATATGCCCAGATATGTGCACCCTAACAGTAATATGCCCAGTTATGTGTCCCCTCACAGTAATATGCCCAGTTATGTGCCCCCTCACAGTAATATGCCCAGTTATGTGCCCCCTCACAGTAATATGCCCAGTTATGTACCCCCTCACAGTAATATGCCCAGTTATGTGCCCCTCACAGTAATATGCCCAGTTATGTGTCCCCTCACAGTAATATGCCCAGTTATGTGCCCCCTCACAGTAATATGCCCAGATATGTGCCCCTCACAGTAATATGCCCAGTTATGTGCCCCCTCACAGTAATATGCCCAGTTATGTGCCCCCTCACAGTAATATGCCCAGTTATGTGCCCCTCACAGTAATATGCACAGATATTTGCCCCATCACAGTAATATACCCAGTTATGTGCCTCCTCACAGTAATATGCACAGATATGTACCCCCTCACAGTAATATGCCCAGTTGTGCCACCTCACAATAGTTATGACCAGATATGTGCGCCCTCACAGTAATATGCTCAGCTGTGCCCCCTTACAGTAGTTCTGCCCAGTTATGTGCCCCCTCACAGTAATACGCCCAGTTGTGCCCCCTCACAGTAGTTATGCCCATTTATGTGCCCCCTCACAGTAGTTATGCCCATTTATGTGACCCCTCAAACTAATATGCCCAGCTGTGCCCCCTCACAGTAATATGCCCACTTGTGCTCCCTCACAGTAATATACCCAGTTGTACCTCCTCACTGTAATATCCCCAGTAGTGCCCCCTCACAGTAATATGCCCAGCTGTTCCCCCTCACTGACGTGCCCCACTTGACGTCACCTACGTCGAGCTCACGAGATGTGGTATGGTCACGGGTTACCAAAGCATGACGTTACTCCCTCCAGAGGAGCAGGTAAGGTCAGCTTGGTACAGTTTACACAGACACCTCCTGTCCACGTGGGCACAGAGAGGCAACAAGCTGAGAGAGCCTTTTCACTGCCGCAGTGAAAACAGTGCTGCCTCAGCCCGGGTATCTGCCACCAGCTTTTCGTTTGATATAAGCCCGGTCCGCGGTAGATTATAACTAGGCCAAAACACGGACGTGGGGATTAGTGATCGAGATACAAGATAGCACAAGATTAAATTATATATTTAATCGCTTTAAGGGCACACTAGATATAACACAATATACACAGAGAATATATACAGTGGTCTGAGGTTACAGATACAGGTTATATAGGTACAACAGGGTTAAGCAAAGCAAAAGTCAGTTACCGGGTAAGATGAAAGTTCCTTTGGGTTGTGAGGTGTTCTTTGCTGTAGTCACATGAAGGGCAGTGATCTCAGCTAGTTCCTGGGTCCCCCTAAACACATTACACAATGTGACCCTTCTTCAGAGAAAGACGCCGCCCGCTGGCTTGCATGGGCTTATGATCTGTAGCCGGCCGCTCCACTCCCCGCCTATGGGTAGGGTCCACCCCTCCTACACTGGTGCTGGCAGCAAATGACCCATAAAACCCCTTAGGGCTCATAACCCCAGACCAGAATGTCGTAAGAAGATAGTTACAGGCCCAATTGATCCGCCTCAGTTCCGGCTACAACTAGAGTCCAGGCATGATACCGTTATTTGGTTTCTGTGGGGAGATATGGATATCTTCCTTCCCTGGCATCCCCCCATCAAACAAAGCCCATGGGCATGTTCACCGTGGCCACTGGGACACAAATATGTATCCGGTTTGCGCCTGCGATGTCCGGGCGATTCATAATTCCTTATGAAATGTAGGTGCCAACATGTCTGGGAGGTATCATTGATCCTGGCAAGGGCTGATACCTCCTGCTGGGGTTTTTTCCTGCAGGATCCGTGCTGTCTGACTGGAGGTGTGAAATGTAACCACATGTGGCCTGCTAGTTTTCTGCTATCTGGCTGCAGCTTTGAAGCAGGGGCTCCCTGTGGAGCTTGATTTCCTCTGCCATCTTTCAGCAAATAGTGGCTGTGAGGACATGGCTGACAGTAAATATTAATCCATGTTCCTCACAATGCCCATCTGTGCCCCCTCATTGTAATATGCCCAGCTGTGCCCCCTCACAGCAATATGCCCAGTTGTGCCCCGTCACTGTAATATTGTCACCGGCAGGTCTGTGAGAAGGTCAGTCAGACGTTCTTCTCTACCTCTTGCATGACGTTCTTTGCTTTGGTTTCACTTTGTCATCTCCTTTCCTTCTCCCAGCTGTCACCTATTTACACTAATTGTCTCCCTTTATATTCCCTCCCATACTGCTTCACTTTGCGGTTTATACTTCTTCCTGGATGAGTTGTTCACTGCTGGAGCCTGCTTCTGCTGATTCCTCAGATAAGTCTGTTTCCTTTATTTGTGTTTCCTTGCTGGCTTGATTCTAGGTGACCCTGACTCTGTCCGTATTAAGTGCAGGGAGCCGGTGGTCGTGTCCCCTCACTATTATAGGGTTTTCAGGTGTCACATAGTATTAGGTACGCGGGCATGCAATCATCTACCATAAAGACCTTTGCATGGGCATAGCAGTCAGGGAGAGCTCTAGGGGTTTTATAGGGCTCCCCCATATGATCCTTAGTTTGGGATCAAGCCAGTCGGATGTTTATTTATAAGTTCCAGCTTTCTGCAACACCATCCGTGACAAATATGCCCAGTTGTGCCCCCTCACTGTCATATGCCCAGTTGTGCCCCCTCACTGTCATATTCCCAGTTGTGCCCCCTCACTCTAATATGCCCAGTAAAGTGCCCCCTTCACAGGCAGTAAAAAAAAAAACAAAAAAAAAACCTCCACATACTACCGGCCGGCCCCGCCCCCTGCCCAGACTTGCAGTGTAGAGCGCCGGCAGGGGGAATGATGGAGCAGGGAGCTGATGGATGGCTTTTGCTTCATTATTACAGGCAGCTGTCTCTGCGTCCTATGGAAGCAGGAGCAACTGCCACAAAGCGGGACATTGCTCCTACTGAAATCCGTGACTGTGCCGCCGGATCCGGGACGGTTGGGAGGTATGATATATATATATATATGACACACACACAGTATATTACACTACATTCAGGACATTAACATGAATTGCCCAGACACTTTACAATGTCAAAACCTTTAAAGGGTGCATGCTGATGTAACTTGGGCATCAAGAGTCCTGTAATTGCACTACAAATACTCAGATGCAATGAAACCTTATCTGCAGCATTCCGTAGCCACATTCCAGCACGGAGCATAAAATACTTCACACAACAGTGCCGGCTCTTGTACTTCAAGAGAGCAACGTCAGACGAGAAAAATGTACACTGAATAAATCACAGGATCAGAAAATCAATACATAATTACTGCAAAGAGCAAGAAGGATTTGTAGACACAAAACACATTTGTTTCTAACTTTTAGAGTAAATCCACAAAGTATCGATGACTACCTGGTATAAATTACAGGCATCATTACACTGAACAAAAATATAAACGCAACACTTTCGGTTTTGCTCCCATTTTGCATGAGCTGAACTCAAAGATCTGAAACATTTTCTACATACACAAAAGACCCATTACTCTCAAATATTGTTCACAAATCTGTCTAAATCTGTGTTAGTGAGCACTTCTCCTTTGCCGAGATAATCCATTCCACCTCACAGGTGTGGCACAATAAGGTGCTGATTATACAGCATGAATATTGCACAGGTGTGCCTTAGACTGCCCACAATAAAAGGCCACTCTGAAATGTGCAGTTTGATCACAGAGCACAATGCCACAGATGTCGCAACGTTTGATGGAGCGTGCAATTGGCATGCTGACTGCAGGAATGTCTACCAGAGCTGTTGCCTGTGCAATCAATGTTCATTTCTCTGCCATAAGCAGTCTCCAGAGAATTTGGCAGTACATCCAAACGGCCTTACAACCGCAGACCACATGTAACCACACCAGCCCAGGACCTCCACATCTAGCATGTTCACCTCCATGATCGTCTGAGACCAGCCACCTGGACAGCTGCAGCAACTATCAGTTTGCATAACCAAAGAATTTCTGCATAAACTGTCAGAAACCGTCTCGGGGAAGCTCATCTGCATGCTCGTCGTCCTCATCAGGGTCTGGACCTGACTGCAGTTTGTCGTCGTAACCGACTTGAGTGGGCAAATGCTCACATTCGATGGCATCTGGCACGTTGGAGAAGCGTTCTGTTCACGTATGAGTCCCTGTTTTCACTATTCAGGGCAGATGACAGACAGCGTGTGTGGCGCCGTGTGGGTGAGCGGTTTGCTGACGTCAACGTTGTGGATCGAGTGGCCCAGTAACGAGATCCCCAGGCCCATTGTTGTGCCATTCATCCACGACCATCACCTCATGTTGCAGCATGATAATGCACGGCCCTATATTGCAAGGATCTGTACACAATTCCTGGATGCTGAAAACATCCCAGTTCTTGCATGGCCAGCATATTCACCGGACATGTCACCCATTGAGCATGTTTGGGATGCTCTGGATCGGCGTATATGACAGCGGTTCCAGTTCCTGCCAATATTCTCCAACTTTGCACAGCTATTGAAGAGGAGTGGACCAACATTCCACAGGCCACAATCAACAACCTGATCAACTCTATGCGATGGAGATGTGTTGCACTGCGTGAGGCAAATGGTGGCAGCGCCAGATACTGACATGGTTTTCTGACCTCCCCAGTAAGGCAAAACTGTGCACATTTCAGAGTGGTCTTTTATTGTGGGCAGTCTAAGGCATACCTGTGCAATATTCATGCTGTTTAATCAGCACCTTGATATGCCACACCTGTGAGGTGGGATGGATTATCTCGGCAAAGGAGAAGTGCTCACTAACACAGATTTAGACAGATTTGTGAACCATATTTGAGAGTAATGGGTCTTTTGTTTATGTAGAAAATGTTTTAGATCTTTGAGTTCAGCTCATGCAAAATAGGAGTAAAACCGAAAGTGTTGCGTTTATATTTTGTTCAGTGTAAATGACATTACTCATAAGTCCACTTCCCATAGGTAGTGACTTAGGCCTGTTTCGCACTGCCGTTAGGAGTTCCGGCAGAGAATAGCCAGAGTTCTCTGAATACGGCGCTGCTAGATGTTACTGGAATGCCCACTGGACCTATTGACTATAATGGGGTCTTGCGGAGGTTCAGCCTTTACCCTGCTGGACAAAAAACGCTGTGTGGTCGTAGAGGACTACTCCAGGGCTTTGACTAAATTCCACCTTTCAGACAACCTGTGGACGAAAGATCATTTCACCACTACTTACCATTTTGTTGCACCACAATCTGGGCTGTGCTAACGACTGTCTGACCTTCTGCCAACTCTTCCGCTGAGGTCTCGACTAAATCTGCCCCGTCCTGTGCCTTCCCGTTCAGCTGCATGTACATTATGACACAGGAGCTGATTCAGTCAAGACATTAGCAGACGATCCTAAAGGCAGTCATGTGTGCACCGCCCAGATTGTGGAATTGGCAGAATGGTAAGTAGTGGTAAAAGATCCTCCTTACATGGGTTGTCTGAAAGCTAGAATTTGCTCAAAGCCCCAGATAAACCCTTCAAAGTGTTATTTTGGGGAGATTTAGGTTAGAGGAGTTGTCTAGAGGGATAAAAATTTTGAGATATGGTGCAGAATGAATTAAAAAATAACTAAAAGAAGCATTACTCATCCCATCGTTGCCCCACTATTCTGACACTAATCAAACTCCTGTTGGTCTCCACCTCCTGGTCCTGGCTCAATGCACAGAAAATGTCAGGAGATGCCTATCCAGCCGGTCACTAGCCATGGCAGTTACCAATCTCAGCCAGTATTCGGTTGAGCAGGCATCTTCAGGGTGTCAAGCCAGGAACAGGTATTGAAAACCTGGTAAGTGTCAAAACAGCACTGACGAGGAGGATCAGTGAGGTGAGTAATGCTTTTTTTCTTTTAACCTGATGCAGATTTGGAAGGAGTAAATTTCAAAGGAGGAGAAGCCGCATCTGTCCTTTATACCTTCTTTCCTTTTATGATCCCACCTGATTTTTCACTTCCAAAGCTGCATCCAGAAACCTGAGCACGTGGCCGTACCCTATCAGTTTTGAGTCCAGACTTTTAGCCAACAAAACAAGTTTGGGCAGCAAAAAGAATGCTGCTTAATGCATAATGTTTTTGCCACCTAAATCTGACGGCAACCCCAATGGACCTGCTGATTCGGCTACAGAGTGCAGATGTGAACAGTGCCTATGGCATCGGCATGTCAATTCATCATTCAATATCATACCGTTGCTGCGACGTTCAGCCCCATCTTGTGGTTATCGAGTTTGATAACAGTCGAGTTTCCCTTCTCTAGATTTGATAGGGCACACACAGCCGCTTCCAGAACAAAGGCCCCAAAATAAAATACAAAGACAAAGAAGTGGAAAGCAAGGTCCTGAAAAAAAGAACAAAAAATATAATTAGTCTTATCTTATGGAAAATAACAAGCCTATGAGCTTAATAAATATCACTTAACCAAAAATGTGAATGGTGGCCAATAGTCTGTGAGACATCTACCCATTCTCAAAAGGGTTGTCAAAGAATGCCTTGTTTTTTGGCAAACCAACCCACTTAGCTGGACCTGTAAAGGAAAGCTGACTTACCTGCTTCCCGGCACCCCGTTCCTTCTCCTCCAGGCCTGCGATGCTCCGTTGATGCAATGACGCAAGGGTATCCGATTTCCCCCATGACCAGTAATTGGCTGCGAAAAATGTCAAACTGGATGTTGACATAGCGGGAGTCCAACAAAGCATTGCAGACCTGGAGGAGAAGGAGCGGGCCACCGGGAAGCAGCTAAGTCATCTTTCCATTACAGGTCCGGGCCAAATGGCGGGTATGCCAAACTCACTAACCAGGCCCCTCTGCCCCACACAACCCCTTTAAAGGGAATCTGTCACCAGGAAATTCACTGATAAGGCACCTTTTAAGGCTAGCTCAGCTGAATGTTAACCTTTCAAATAGTGATCTTTTGCTAAATTCTGGAGCAAACTACTTTTAATCCATATGTAAGGGAGCAGTTAAGTGCACCAATGGTGGACCCAAGAAACCCTGTACACCTCTGCTTCTCCTGCTTCCTCTGCCAGCCCTCCCTTACTCTTCTTAATTTACAGGGCAAGGCAAGAATACTATGCAGGAATTAGGCTCTGTTAATCAAGATAAAGAGGAGTCAGGAGGAGCACTGGTGCAAAGAGAGCCTTGCAAAGAGAGCCCTTTGTGCACTTAACTGCTCATTTGAATATGGATTCAAATTACTTTTTATCCAAAATAAACCCCACCGATCAGCTGTTGGTGGTGCTCAGGCGGGTGCTGACGCCTCTTCCTTGGGCCTGTCAAACATATCCATTGGTCATATGCCCTTCCTGCTATACAATATGTATGCAGCAATGTGCTTGAGAATTGCTCTGCGGCCCCTTCGAATAGCTGATCATCAGGGTGTTGAGAGTTGGACGCCACCGATCAGATATTGATGGACTATTTTGAGGATAAGTAATCAAAAGTCGTGGAAACCCCCCTCAAGCACGCCATTGAGTGTCATAGGCACCATGTAATGCTACATATGCCCTATGGTGATGAAGCAGGGAAAACCCCTTTAAGTATTATTTTGCTTTTGTAAGAATAGGCATTAAAGAGAACATGTCAGGTTGAACTTGGTGTCTGAGCTGAAGATAGCATGTTGTAGAGCAAGCGGAGCTGAGCAGTTTGATATATAGTTTTATGGGAAAATATTTAGTATAACTTGTAATTTACTTATTTATATTTGTGCTCATTCTGGGCTTTGAAGTCCAGTAGGCGGTCCCATCAGCGATTGACAGCCTTCCCTCTATGAGGAGGCGGTCCTGTCAGCGATTGACAGCCTTCCCTCTATGAGGAGGTGTCCTATGAGTGATTGACAGCCTTCCCTCTATGAGGAGGCGGTACTAACAGTGATTGACAGCCTTCCCTCTATGAGGAGGCGCTCCTAACAGTGATTGACAGCCCTCCCTCTATGAGGAGGCGGTCCTAACAGTGATTGACAGCCCTCCCTCTATGAGGATGCGGTCCTATCAGTGATCGACAGCTATCTCTGTATACACAGTCATAGAGAGAAGGCTGTCACTCACTGATAGGACCACCTCCTCGACTTCAAAGGAATAGGAATTTAAATGAATGGCATACAGGAATTAATTGAATCTCTCCCCATAAAACTATATATCAATCTCCTCAGCTCGTCCTGCTCTATAACATGCTGTCTGCAGATTATTTCACCTTTTCATGGTGACAGGTTTCCCTTAATGTCATTCTAAGTTGTTGGAGGAGTTGGACCAGACTCATGTGGAGATCTGACTGCCTGGTGTGACCATTCTGACAAACTATGTGTGTGGCTTACATGTCATAAAATACGGTATATCTTTTATATATGTAATTATAAATGAAAAATAGTTTTAAAAAGTCCCACAATGAAAGTAATAATACACCTTAGTGAGTCCAAAAAAGGTAAGTCATAAGGTGGTTCCACGATTGTGAATCCTCACATACACACCCATCTCCTAACTGCTCTCCAAAACCCGTACAACGAAACAACACCCAAGAACTGAGTCAGCCCTACAACACTGTTCGTGGAAAGGGCATCATGTCATACGTTTACTGCAGACCAACAATCCAGTTTCGGTGATGTTTATTAAAATTCAAACATGTGAATTAAAGATCACTCAGCTTGATGATAGGTTCAGATGTATGAAACCGCCTTGTACGAAGCACCCGAGGTTAAACAATGTACATTCCAAGTCCAAGGTACAATGACCAGTGGCCGACCAGGAACTTGACTAGAATCTTTCACTCCATATGTGGAGGTAGGACCTTATGAACACCATATTGTCCGGACTGGAGATCCCAGCTGACAGGATCCCACACAGATGTGTTATCTTGGATTGTAGGAGCCCCAGTGCTTACTCTACCATTATGGGCTCCGGCGACAGGGGTTGCAGCCAATAGCAGGCCGCGACATGGACAAACCTCCCAAGCATCGTGGCCTGCTATTGGCTGCCCAATGCAGTGTCAGCCTTGCCGGCATCAGAAGCAACGCAGGTGCGAGGAAGCGAGGTAAGTACAACCTCTGTGAAGGGCATATGGGGGGGGGGGGGGCATTATAGGTCTTGGATAACCCCTTTAATTGTAGAGATCTAGTCTGGGAGCTGAATTAATTTCATGTGTCTGGTTAGCTTCTTAATGAGTGTCTGAGGTATTAATTCATTTTGGGGTCTGATGTGAATTAATGTAGGGGTCCAAGTCTAGTTTCCCGCTAACAGATAATAATGTTTTTGTGAAAACTAAATCTAAATATGAAGACCAACAATATAAAGTAGTAAGTGTTAAAGAGGAACTCTCACCTCTCCTGACATGAATGTTTTAGTAACTATATACATTTCCCATGTAATAATAATTCTGGAGCCTCTTTTCTTATGACTACTGTATTTTGTGCCATTCCTTTATAAATTAATTACCAGCAGTTTGCAAAAAAGGTCCAGATGAGTGTCACTAGTTGGGGAAGGGGGGGGGGGTCCTTGCACAGTCCGACACTGGCAGCACTGCGTGGATAGTGTCAGTCTCTGCAGGGACACACCCTCAACTGGTAACAACCATCTTGACCTTCATTGCAAACTGCTGGTAATACATTCAGAACTTACACAGCAGGAATGATAAAGTAAAGGCTCCGGTCCCGTTTAAGAGAGAACCCACAGGGTAGAATATCTAGTACGTGCGAAACCATCAATGCCACAGAACAGACACTCATACCCACAGAAAGCAACCTAGCAGCCAGGCTGCAGCATGGGACACAGGAGTGTGGCGGCCGGAACTGAGCAGATGTGATGTGATGTGATGCGGCCCCCCCCCCCGATAACGGGATGACAAGAGGTCTGTCCCAGGTATAACAAAAAAAAATTATATTTTTAAATAACATTTTTTTACATTTAAAATGTTTTATGTAATCCATGTATTATATATTCATATGTAGAATATTAACTTTTGTAAACTTTGGTCAGATGTCATCCGCCTCTCACGAGACTGTGTAATCTAGGCTCATCATGTAATAAAGTCACAAATGAAATCCGTGACTGAAAACCCTTAGTACATAAATAACCTCAACCCACTGATGACCAAGTCTCAGCTGATGTTTGCATCATGGATATGCACCTGTGATTCTGAAGGTTCTAGTCTAAATATTCTTGCAATATATTGAGGGCAGCACCTCTTTTAGACTGAACACGCCCTGAATATTGTAGGCTTAAAGGGGTTCTGCACCTTCATTTAACTGGTGATCTATCCTCTGGATAGATCATCAGCTTCTGATCGGCGGGGGTCCGACACCCGGGACCCCCGCCGATCAGCTGTTTGAGAAGGCAGCGGCGCTCCAGCAGCGCCGCGGCCTTCTCACTGTTTACCGCCGGGCCGCTCGCCCACTGACGTCACGACTTGTATCAACTAGAGTGGGCGCGGCTAAGCTCCATTCAAGTGAACAGAGCTTAGCCGCGCCCACTCTAGTTGATACAAGTCGTGACGTCAGTGGGCGGGCGGCCCGGTGGTAAATAGTGAGAAGGCAGCGGCGCTGCTGGAGCGCCGCTGCCTTCTCAAACAGCTGATCGGCAGGGGTCCCGGGTGTCGGATCCCCGCCGATCAGAAGCTGATGATCTATCCAGAGGATAGATCATCAGTTAAATGAAGGTGCAGAACCCCTTTAAGTAAGTCCAAAGTTAGGCAGTATATTTAGTGTTAGGGACCCATCTGTGGAAGCCACCTTGACGCCTGGTAGATGGGCCCGATACGTATGTGCGCTAAGAGCTTCCATTACTCATTTATAGTTGGCATTGTCCCACTTTTATCTAGAATGACCCACATTTCTTAGCTCTATTGTTTGTATATATAGCGGTGTGCAGGCATTTTGTTTTTTGTATTTGTGGTGGAAATATATCATGTGATGGCCGTGATATCATGATATAAAGGCTCTTGTGATATTTCAAATGAGTTAAGTCCAAGGCTTTCAGAACTCCCATTCATTTCAACGAGAGAGTGTCCGTTCAGGTGCAGCCACCACCACATTGATGGATAGCTCCATTCCTGGAACTGGTGGCCATTGTACAGGATTTTCTGAAGAAAAAATGTACTGGAGGGAGAGCAATGTAATAGGTGCAAAGGCAACAAAGCAATAAGGGAGCATGCACACAGCTGTATTATGGATGCAAGACTGCTATGGGCTCAGGCTGGATATTAGGCTCTTGTTCACACATCTGCAGTCTTGATGAAAAGCATAAAGCTGAGTGATGGAAACTGTGGCTGAGAATGACAAACCCCAAGTCAACAGGGTCCGTTTGGTGCCATTGGTGTCCGATGTGTGAAAGGTCTTGCAGAGTATTGTGGCTTCCATTATAATGGTAGTGTGAACACAGACTTATATAAGCAGTACATTAAATTAGAAGAAATAAATTGTAGGATGGTTGCTTATGGTGATGTTCACACACACAGAGGGCCTACAGGTCCAATAGGGGCTTCCTGTGCTTCTGAACCTGTCAATGTGTTATATGTGGGCACTTTAAACTGTCTTATTAAAGGGGTTGTCTGGGATCAAATGTTTTTTTTTTTTTAAAGTGTACTCACTATTAACAGCTGATTAAAGTTCCCCCCATATGTTTTTAGGTATTTTCGCCACTTCTACAGTGCTCCGACGGTCCCCTACGCATTGTTTACATCTATGCTTATCTTTGACTAGCTTCCTGCCGCACTGCCCTGTGGGTACCAGCGCAGCGCGGCATCACGTGGTTACAGCTGACTATCATCTCTGCCGTAACTCCGCCCCCTCATTGATATTCCGCCTCCTTCATTCATTAGAAAGTGCCATGCCCGGTGACATCATCGGCCTGGTGGGGCGTGGCTTAGCACAATGTCTTCCAGCCTAGTCACCACCCCTCCCTGCGATCTGCATAATTACTGAGGCTGATGGTAACGTCACCGGGCTCCCTGCGAAGCGGAATAAGAGGCTTCGCTCTGCAGCAATGGACCCGGTACGTCACTGACTATGAGAAAATAGGCACTTCCGGCTCAGAATTTACGATATAAAAACGGGGCATCAGACATGTGTGGCAAAGGTAGGACAGGCATGTGTGTAATATTTGTGTCACTGTACACTTAGAACATTGTCCCCAATCCCGGACAACCCCTACATGTAAATTGTAATTCCTAATACCAGGCTGGAAGAGTTATTGCACCTATTCGCCCCTAGGTGGTGCTGGCATCACTTACATATATATAGTCTGGGGTTAGCTAATAAAGTTGTTGTTTTTTTACAAAGGAAGTAGAGTTGAGAGAGAGGAGAAGGAAGGAAGTGTATGGAGGAGCAGAACAGGCCTAGTCCACAATGTAGCTGCCTTTTCATCCTCTGGGCCCTGATCAAGCCTGGAGAGGATCAATACAGTATTTACAGCAGCACAGCACAGACATGTAAGTCTATGTCTGAATATGGAGAGAGTCTAGTGTAGATTAGAGCTAAGATTAGCCAATGGACTTCACAAGCAACAATGACGGGCAGAGACTTAAAGGGGTTGTCCAGGTTCAGAGCTGAACCCGGACATACCCATAATTTCACCCAGGCAGACCCCCTGATGTTAGCATTGGAGCAGTTGATGCTCCGATGCGCTCCCTTGCCCTGCACTGGATAGCAGTGTTTTCGGTGATGTCACCAGCTCTGATGGGCGGACTTTAGCGTTTGACAGGCTAGGTCAGCGCTAAAGCCCGCCCATCAGTGTCGATGACATCACCGGGCTCACTGCTGGGCGGAAACCTCCGCCTGGCAGCCCTAAGGAGCACGGGCCAAAGGAGAGCATCGGAGCATGAACTGCTACGATGCTCAAGTCAGGGGGGCTGCCTGGGTGAAAATGGGGATATGTTCGGGTTCAGCTCTGAACCCGGACAACCGGTTTAAAAGTACCTGGACACAGCCGGATGATTAACCACTTCCCATCTGGGCCATTTGCCCCCTTCCTGACCAGGCCTAATTTTGCAAAACTGACATGTCTCACTTTATGTGGTAATAACTTTGGAACGCCTTTATTTATCCAAGTCATTCAGAGATTGTTTTCTCGTGACACATTGTACTTCATGATAGTCATAAATTTGAGTCAAAATATTTCACCTTTATTTATGAAAAAATCCCAAATTTACCCAAAAATTTGAAAAATTCGCAATTTTCTAAATTTCAATTTCTCTGCTTTTAAAACAGAAAGTGATACCTCATAAAATATTTATTACTTAACATTCCCCATATGTCTACTTTATGTTGGCATCATTTTGGAAATGTCATTTTATTTTTTTAGGACGTTAGAAGGCTTAGAAGTTTAGAAGAAATTCTTCACATTTTTAAGAAAATTGCCAAAACCCACTTTATAAGGACCAGTTCAGGTCTGAAGTCACTTTGTGGGGCCTACATAGTGGATACCCCCATAAATGATCCCATTGTAGAAACTACACCCCTGAAGGTATTCAAAACCGATTTTACAAACTTTGTTAACCCTTTATGCGTTCCACAAGAATTAAAGGAAAATGGAGATCAAATTTTTAAATTTCACTTTTTTTGGCAGATTTTCCATTTTAATCCAATTTTTTCTTTAACACATCGATGGTTAACAGCCAAACACAACTCAATATTTATTACCCAGATTCTGCGGTTTACAGAAACACCCCACATGTGGTCATAAACTGCTGTATGGGCACACGGCAGGGCGCAGAAGAAAAGGAACTCCACATGGTTTTTAGATGCCATGTTCCATTTGAAGCCCCCTGATGCACCCTTACAGTAGAAACTCCCAAGAAGTGACCCCATTTTGGAAACTAGGGGATAAGGTTTATTAGTACTATTTTTGGGTACATATGATTTTTTGATCATTCATTATAACACTTTATGGGGCAAGGTGACCAAACAATTGGTTGTTTTAGCACAGTTTCTATTTATTTAATTTTACAGCGTTCACCTGAGGGGTTCAGTCAAGTGACATTTTTATAGAGCAGATTGTTACGGACGTGGCGATACCTAATATGTATACTTTTTCTCATTTATTAAAGTTTTACACAATAATAGCATTCTTGAAACAAAAAAATTATGTTTTAATGTGTCCATGTTCTGAGAGCTATAGTTTTTTTTTTTTTTTGAGAGATTTTCTTATGTAGGGGCTCATTTTTTGCGGGATGAGGTGACGGTTTTATTGGTACCATTTTGTGGGACATACGCATTTTTGATCACTTGGTGTTGCACCTTTTGTGATGCAAGGTGACAAAAATTGCTTGTTTTGACACAGTTTTTTTTTTTTTTTTACGGTGTTCATCTGAGGGGTTAGTTCATGTGATATTTTTATAGAGCTGGTTTTTACAGACGCGGCAATACCAAATATGTCTATTTTATTTTATTTTTTCTATTTTTAAATTTTTTTTTTTATTCCTTACTTGGGGACCTTTTTTTTTACATGTGAAACTTTTTTTATTTTATTTTTTCAACCCATTTATTTTTTTTTTATTTTTTTTTTACACTTTTCGTCCCCCATAAGGTCATACAAGACCTCTGGGGGACATTTGCTTTACTTTTTCTTTGCTTTTTCACTGTTGATTTCTCCTGTAACTGGGGCTGACATAGTAGCCCCAGTTACAGAAGAAATGCACCCCCCAGAGAGGCTGTACAGCGCAATACTGAGCTGTACAGCCTCAGTGCAGGGCTGATCGAGGTCTGTGAGAGACCTCACACAGTTCCTGCACGCTCCGGTCCCGGCGGTCACATGACCGCCGGGCCAGAACAGGAAGTGCATAGCGCTTCCTGCTCTGCAGACACAGCGCTCGGTGAGCGCTGTGTCTGCAGCGATCTAGAAGGCAGGGACACCTGGGAACTGTCCCTGCCTTATCTCTGGGTTGCCCTGCTGTCACTGACAGCGGGCAACCCGATCAGCAGCTGCACGATTAGCGTGCAGCTTCTATTTCTGAAAGGACGTTTTAAAACGTGCTTTCAGAAATAGAGGTCCACCCATAGGACGTTTATATCCTATGGGCGGACGTAAAGTGGTTAAAGGCGCCTAATTATCCCTTTTTACTACATGCTTTCTGGGACATCGTGAACCTGAATACTTCAGGAGAGCATCCTACATAAAATAATGTAGCAGAGAGTTTGCCTGCCACGAGGGACAACACCCTTATTGGATTGCTCAAATATAAAGTAAGAAAGTATTATATGTAGTACCTGAGTGCTAGAAAGTGGACCCAGTATAAACCTATGTCAGCAATAATCTATTTCATGCCTGTTAGAGCAACTGCTTTAGGAAAACTCATTAACTGACAACTGTCCAGCTTGATAAGAGGATTACAACATATTTGATATTTGAACTATTACCTTCTGTACTAATGGACTGTAATGGCTACCTGAAGACAAGTGATTTAGTAAAAGTTCTGTTGTTTATTACAATTGACTCCTCATCCGTTCTACCAACTTCATTTGCACGTGACGGTGCTGGTGTCACGAACACAGGGGCCCAGCCACCAAAGCACCCTAAGCATACCCATTACCATCAAGGGCACCTCAACTTCCATTTGGCTGGTGTTCCCTGCAATAGAGAGTGCCCTGGAGAATTTCGTGCTGTCTTCCCCATCACTGCATGCCTAGGGAGGCTCTGCTAACTGTGAGTACAGACAACTACTACCCCCATCGGCCCACCGTAGCCTCACGTGTCGCCCCTGCGGACCCGGTCGCTGCATCTAATTTTGGCGTCACGAACAGGATCAAATCCTCTGCGCTTTATGAGAATAATCCCTACTTGCTTCATTGAGAGACTTTGTATGTTCTTTAAAGTGGAGATTTCAAATAACTTTACTGGTGTGGAAAACAGTTCAAGCACCTTGAAATTGCACAGGAATAATATACTAGATCCCTGTTATCAAATCGCATTGTCCAAAGCGAGAAAAACGCATATTTTTGTGTCAACAACACTGTTTGCTGTCAGTGAATTGACTTTTGTATTGCACCTAAAATGGCCGCCTAAGAGCTTCTCGATATATTTGCTGCGCCATACCAGTGGTAAACGCCCCCGCTAGAGCGGGAAAAAGTGAAGACAAACCCCCTTATGCAAAGCGAGAAAGCTCATTTGCATTGTGCCACCATTAGCCCTACTGACCAAAGCCAGCGCCGCCCCCTTCTTCATGCATGCAGACCTGGGAGGCGGGTCCACGCTAGAGAAGAGCATGACGTGCGTGCGCACGTTGAGAAAACGAAAAAAAAAAAAAAAAACATGTGAGACTTCGAACGAGGAGACGCAGTAGTGCGCAGAAAAGGAGGCAGCATGGCGGAGAAGTACCCCGGTGCTGCAAATAAGACCTCCCCTGCAGCACCTCACGCCTGGGAACATCCCCCAGACTCTCGATTTCGAGCACACCAGCGCTTACTTTCGGAAATCCGCGCAGCTGGTCACGCAAAGGCCACGCCATCCTCTTGTGGGGCTGGTATCACGACGGCGAACCTACCGAGAATTTACAGACCTGGGGTGGCAAAGAGAGGAGAAGCTTACCCTAGGGTGGTGGTAACTCCCAAGGAGGAAACCAAGAATTTTATACGGGCCAGAAAACTCGCAAGCTGTACCATCTCGCCTGTAGAGGAGCCGGACAAAGCCCATTGGGATGCCTGGAAGGAACGGGTTTCCCACCAATATTCTTATTGGGCACCGATCCCACCTCAGGTTCCCTCAGACGTCCTTGCGGAACTCACCAAGGCCGCTGGTCCAGAGGCTTGCCCAGAGGCCCCTTTGTCCACTGCTTCATTGGCCAGATCCCACCTGGGCAGAGGTATACCTCCCCAGAGTCCAGGCCCTGACAACGTCCGGACCAAACCGCAGCAGGACCCGAGGTATGGGACTCTCAGGAGAAAGAAGCCCCACCAGAAATAGGATCCCTACCCTTAAATAGTCCGGTTGGCTAATATTCAAATGGAGCCAGAGACACTGTTGCTAAAAGGGACTCATGTTTACTGTTTAAGGTAGCAGTTCCCCCAAGCTACTTCAGAGCCCTCTGCCATTTTTAAAGGACTCTATCATGGACTCCTGTAATGTACCAGCAATCTCCCAGTTGCGCCCTTGCTTGCATCCTTTTTATTCCCTTTTTACCCCCTACACAGGTTGTCTGGGACTTTAAATTAAAAATTTTATTGCAACGTTTTAAGACATGTACCCAGAGAGACTTTCTTCTGTGCCTTATCTAATGCAATGCACATGCTCTTACAAATCAAATACTTTTGCACTTTGACCCATTGGATTACAAAATTTTTATACCCCAATCCAGGGATGGACTTTGTCTCAGGACTATGACATGGACTATATTGCCCCATTATGAGATCAACACCAATTTTTTTTCACCGACAAGCACCGAAGATTACGACGCCCAAATGTCCTTATTGCGAAAGGAAAACAAGAAAAAGTGATATAAATGTGACATATCATGAAGTGTATTGTTATGCTTAACCCTTTATTTATAGGAGGTTATCAAAGTGCCATAATAGTACTTTGCAACAGAAAAATTGCATATTTGTGTTTGCAGCGTAGGTTTTATATCTTCCAGGTGATGGCGCAGAGATACACAGCGTCCATCAAGACTAAACGCCGAGGACGGCTTACCTTAAACCAAGGGGGATACAGTGTCCCACTATGTGTTATATGTGGGCAATTTAAACTGTCATATTTAATATATTTACATGTAAGTTGTAATTCCTAATACCAGGCTGGAAGAGTTATTGTACCTATTCGACCCTAGGTGGTGCTGGCATCACTTACATATATATATATATATATATATATAGTCTGGGGCTAGTTAATAAAGTTGTTGTTTTTTTTTGAAAGGAAGTAGAGTTGAGAGAAAGGAGAAGGAAGCAAGTGTATGGAGGAGCTGAACAGGCCTAGTCCACAATGTAGCTGCCTTTTCACCCTCTGGGCCCTCATCAAGCCTGGAGAGGATCAATACAGTATTTACAGCAGCACAGCACAGACATGTAAGTCAATGTCTGAATATGGAGAGAGTCTAGTGGAGATTAGAGCTAAGATTAGCCAATGGACTTCACAAGCACCAGTAATCGGGAGAGACTTAAAAGTACCTGGACACAGCCAGATGATTAAAGGCGCCAAATTATCCTTTTTCACCACATGCCTTCTGGGACATAGTGAACCTGAATACTTCAGGAGAGCATCCTACATAAAATAATATAGCAGAGAGTTTGCCTGCCACGAGGGAGAACGCCCTTATTGGATTGCTCAAATATAAAGTAAAAAAAAGTATTATATTCAGTACCTGAGTGCTAGAAAATGGACCTAGTGTAAACCTATGTCAGCAATAGGGCTGAAATGATTATTCTATTGAATCAAGTAATTTGACCCAAAAAATCATTGATGCAATTTTTTTGCATTGAGGATTTGTTTGTGTCATGTGACTACGGAGCGCGAGTGAAGCGCTTGCTATTACTTACCGCTCCGTGGTCACCCGCCGGCCCGTACCACGCTGCACTGGATCCTGACACATCGTCAGGTCATAGTGCACGTAAGCGCACACTATGACCCGACGCTGTCTGACGTCAGGATCCAGTGCAGCGCGCAGAGAAGAAGAGGAAGGAGCTGTGAAGCGGCGCCCCTACAGGAAAGGTAAGTTATTTATTTCACTGGCGCTGGGGACATGGCACAGAAGGGGGACAGCCGGAAATATATGACATGGAGGGGATGACTGATGGCAGTGGGGGACATGGAGGGGCTGATCTGATGGCACTGGGGGAGTGGGGGACATGGAGGGGCTAATCTGATGGCACTGGGGGACATGGAGGGGCTGACTGATGGCACTGGGGGACATGGAGGGGCTGATTTGATGGCACTGGGGGACATGGAGGAGCTGACTGATGGCAGTGGGGGACCTGGAGGGGCTGATCTGATGGCACTGGGGGAGTGGGGGACATGGAGGGGCTAATCTGATGGCACTGGGGACATGGAGGGGCTGACCTGATGGCACTGGGGGACATGGAAGGGGTGATCTAATGGCACTGGGGGACATGGAGGGGCTGATCTAATGGCACTGGGGGACATGGAGGGGCTGATCTGATGGCACTGGGGGACATGGAGGGGCTGATCTGATGGCACTGGGGGACATGGAGGGGCTGATCTGATGGCACTGGGGGACATGGAGGGGCTGATCTGATGGCACTGGGGGACATGGAGGGGCTGATCTGATGGCACTGGGGGACATGGAGGGGCTGATCTGATGGCACTGGGGGACATGGAGGGGCTGATCTGATGGCACTGGGGGACATGGAGGGGCTGATCTGATGGCACTGGGGGACATGGAGGGGCTGATCTGATGGCACTGGGGGACATGGAGGGGCTGATCTGATGGCACTGGGGGACATGGAGGGGCTGATCTGATGGCACTGGGGGACATGGAGGGGCTGATCTGATGGCACTGGGGGACATGGAGGGGCTGATCTGATGGCACTGGGGGACATGGAGGGGCTGATCTGATGGCACTGGGGGACATGGAGGGGCTGATCTGATGGCACTGGGGGACATGGAGGGGCTGATCTGATGGCACTGGGGGACATGGAGGGGCTGATCTGATGGCACTGGGGGACATGGAGGGGCTGATCTGATGGCACTGGGGGACATGGAGGGGCTGATCTGATGGCACTGGGGACATGGAGGGGCTGATCTGATGGCACTGGGGGACATGGAGGGGCTGATCTGATGGCACTGGGGGACATGGAGGGGCTGATCTGATGGCACTGGGGGACATGGAGGGGCTGATCTGATGGCACTGGGGGACATGGAGGGGCTGATCTGATGGCACTGGGGGACATGGAGGGGCTGATCTGATGGCACTGGGGGACATGGAGGGGCTGATCTGATGGCACTGGGGGACATGGAGGGGCTGATCTGATGGCACTGGGGGACATGGAGGGGCTGATCTGATGGCACTGGGGGACATGGAGGGGCTGATCTGATGGCACTGGGGGACATGGAGGGGCTGATCTGATGGCACTGGGGGACATGGAGGGGCTGATCTGATGGCACTGGGGGACATGGAGGGGCTGATCTGATGGCACTGGGGGACATGGAGGGGCTGATCTGATGGCACTGGGGGACATGGAGGGGCTGATCTGATGGCACTGGGGGACATGGAGGGGCTGATCTGATGGCACTGGGGGACATGGAGGGGCTGATCTGATGGCACTGGGGGACATGGAGGGGCTGATCTGATGGCACTGGGGGACATGGAGGGGCTGATCTGATGGCACTGGGGGACATGGAGGGGCTGATCTGATGGCACTGGGGGACATGGAGGGGCTGATCTGATGGCACTGGGGGACATGGAGGGGCTGATCTGATGGCACTGGGGGACATGGAGGGGCTGATCTGATGGCACTGGGGGACATGGAGGGGCTGATCTGATGGCACTGGGGGACATGGAGGGGCTGATCTGATGGCACTGGGGACATGGAGGGGCTGATCTGATGGCACTGGGGGACATGGAGGGGCTGATCTGATGGCACTGGGGGACATGGAGGGGCTGATCTGATGGCACTGGGGGACATGGAGGGGCTGATCTGATGGCACTGGGGGACATGGAGGGGCTGATCTGATGGCACTGGGGGACATGGAGGGGCTGATCTGATGGCACTGGGGGACATGGAGGGGCTGATCTGATGGCACTGGGGGACATGGAGGGGCTGATCTGATGGCACTGGGGGACATGGAGGGGCTGATCTGATGGCACTGGGGGACATGGAGGGGCTGATCTGATGGCACTGGGGACATGGAGGGGCTGATCTGATGGCACTGGGGGACATGGAGGGGCTGATCTGATGGCACTGAGGGACATGGAGGGGCTGATCTGATGGCACTGGGGGACATGGAGGGGCTGATCTGATGGCACTGGGGGACATGGAGGGGCTGATCTGATGGCACTGGGGGACATGGGGGGGCTGATCTGATGGCACTGGGTGACATGGGGGGCTGATCTGATGGCACTGGGGGAGTGGGGGACATGGCAATGGATTGCATGGAGGGGCTGATGGCACTGGGGGGAGTGGAGCTGAAGGCACTGGGGTGGGGGGAGAGCTGATGGCACTGGGGGAACGGAGCTGATGGCACTGCAGGAACTGATGCACTTGGGCTGATCGCACAGGGGGAAAAACGAAGGGTGTTGGGGACTGATGGCAGGGGGTCTGAGTTTTTATAAAGGAAAACAGTCTATTAATTCATTTTTTCTTATTAGAATACTCGATTAATCGCAAAAAATAATCAATAGAATACTCGATTACTGAAATAATCGTTTACTGCAGCCCTTAGTCAGTAATAATCTATTTCTTGCCTGTTAGAGAAACTGCCTTAGGAAAACTCCTTAACTGACAACTGTCCAGCTTGATAAGAGGATTACAACATATTTGATATTTGAACTATTACCTTCTTCTGTACTAATGGACTGTACTGGCTACCAGAAGACAAGTGATTTAGAAAAAGTTATTTTGTTTATTACAATTGACTCCTCATCCTTCCTACCAACTTCATTTGCACCTAACGGTGCTGGTGTCACAAACACAGCGGCCCAGCCACCAAAGCACCCTAAGCATACCCATTACCATCAAGGGCACCTCAACTTCCATTTGACTGATGTTCCCTGCAATAGAGAGTGCCCGGGATGATTTAGTGCTGTCTTCCCCATCACTGTATGCCGGCCCAGGGAGGCTGTGCTAACCGTGAGTACAGACAACTTCTACCCCCATCGGCCCACCGTAGCCTCACGTGTTGCCCCTGCAGACCCAGTCGGTGCAAAGTCATCAAACTCTAGGTGTTAGGCCAAAATTCAGCTTTTATCCCCAGCATTCACTGGCTACAAGCTGTGCCTCCCTAATTACCGTGCATGAAATAAGTCTAGTGAACTAATCGAAATTAGCATGGGCACAGGGCCAGATCCTGGGTTTAAACACACATACAAGACAGGTACCATTGATTACTCAGATTTCAGCCTTTGTTAATCATTATGGTGCAATCCTCTGTGCCAACCAAGAAGTTTTTCTACTTAAAAGCTGCACACTATGTAGACCCAACCAGAATTTCTGCTTCATACAGAACGTGCCCCGACCTGCAACGTGGTTATAAACTGCAAGAACGATCAACTGGAATCCTTATAAAATGAGGGGAAGAATTAACGAGGATGGATCGTTCATATGATGCATACACAGGAAGTGTCAGTAATGTCACCTGTGTACAGTATTTCAAGGGGTTTTCCAGGATTACTATGGTTCATTACAAATATGCTCATCTAGTTGTTTACCTTATGTAAATATGTTTTTTTTTTTTTATTTGGACTCTCCTCCTGTCCCGTTTTCACCATGTAAATGTAGCAGTTTCTGTTGCTGTATCCAACCAAACCCATGATGCACTTCTCCTTTCTCTGCCACAGCTCCAGCACCGCCCCTAACAACGCCCAGCTAGGTTATAGCTCCTCCCACCCAGATAGTTACATAGACACTCCCCTATCACTGCTTCTAACACCGCCCAGCTTGTTTATAGCACCTCCCACCCAGTTATTTACATAGACACTCCCCTATCACTACCCCGCCCAGGGACAGAGCATCACAGGAAATAAGACAGAGCTGGATGGACATGGTCATGTGACCACAGCCCAGAATGGGAGATAGGAGCGATAAAGTTAAAAGGAATACATTACAGAATTACAGCAACCTTTATAAATGATTATTGTAAAGGATGTTGATTCAAATTGGAAAACCCATTTAAAAGACAAACTTCATCAAGGTCTAATCTTGGTAAATAGAAGAGGATTCTACTATAGAGGCTGAATACCATAGAGGCAGACCATGCAGCTGGAATGGAGCCTTATACAGAAGGGGCCCAACTCTGATTAATACTATCCCCTACTAAATGTGAAAGTCACCACAATAAGGGGCCCATCTGGATGTTTGTAACGGTGCCCACCACCATCTGTATACATCACTGGTCACAGCTATAGGCAGTTGCAAACACAGATCTCTCCCATAGCATCACTTGGTGCCCCCCTAATGAGATAGTATGACAAATCATGATTATTTTTTTTTAAATAACTATAGGACATTTTTAATAAAAATAAAAATAAAAAAGCCACCCTCCTCCCCACTTTGCTCAACTTCTTTGGAGAAATATGCTCTATTCATATTGTGCTCTTTCTAAACACAATATTTCTCAATGTTTTTACATGCCCTGATAAATCTCCCCCGTACAGCTCTAAATCCTCTGATTCCTTTCACATAGTACATGATAAAGCTGTCTGCCTGCAGCCACCACTAGGGGGAGCTCAGTGCAGAAGAATTTCTACAGTTACCATTGAACTTAAAGGGGTATTCTGGTTATAGAAAGTTATTCATTATTCACAAGACAGATTGGTGGGGGTGCTACTACTGGGACCCCCAAGTTCACAAGAACGGGGGCCCCATACCCCGTGGAGCCCCCCTGAAATGGATGTAGCAGCTGGTCGGAAAAGCACGCCGCCACTCCATTCAATTCTATGGGAGCTCCAGAGGTAGCCGAATACAGTGTTCCTGGGACTGGTCAGGGTCCTAGTGGTAGGACCCCCATAGATCTAATCCTGTGGATGGGGGATAACTTTCTATAACCGGAATACCCCTTTAATGGAAGCTGTACCAAACTCTATGCACTGACCTCCACCTAGTAGCAGTTGCCAGAAAATGCCTGGATTTATGTCAGGAACGTTCAGCAAAAGTCCCCACCATACCGGTCCACGGCAGTTAGGTGGTCTGCCTCCATGGTAGGTACGCCACTGGCTGTAATGGGTGCAGAGGAAGCCTGATGCCCAAGGCTCATCTGTAGTATTGAACGGCATATGCAGAAGATATTACATATTGTATATAGCACACTGACTAATCAAATAGTAAACCACAGTGAACCAAACTCTACACTGCTCCACTGTCAGGCCTAGAGGCATAACCTGAAGCTTCTAGGCCCCAGTGCAAAAATCTGTACAGGCCCCCTACGGTAATGTGCTATTCAGGATACCGGTGTCTTCTTACATTATGTGGTAAAGGAGCCTTCAGCCGCCTCAGGTCCAAGTGCAATTACTACTTCTGCATCCATCATAGCTAATTAGCTAGGACCCTGCACAATTATTATTACACCGCAGGAGGTTAGAAATTCCAACAAGAATTCTTTAAAGGAGTTGTTCACCTTGGTGGACCTTTTCTACAAACCCCACAGCATGGCTGGAAATGCAGTGGTAATCATACCCTTTCTCCTCAGCTAGGCTCCGACTCCCTCGTTTTTCCACCAGCTCTGCAAGTCCTGGGTCTCCCCATTTCAACATCCGGTTTGACACCAGAGAGCTGCAGCAGGAAGGACACCCCTCTAAGCTTTGGTAGGGAGAGAGCTGCAGCGTTAAGGACACACTCCCTGAGAGAGGACATGCCCCCTGAGCTGCCAGCTTGAAGTGAATCTAGCAGAGCAACTGGAGCAATGACTGGGGAGATCTCTGGATCCATTTGAGGTACAGGGTTGGTTCTAGCTTTGTTATATTATGCATATAATGTCTGATTTTCATTTTTTACATTAGTCATAGGATAACCCGTTGAAGATTACTATAATTTATGCTACACTATAACAAGTAATCTTGCAGTAGGGACTTTAGTCACATGGAAATAAGGCAGGAAACCCACCTCGATAACCTTTACGTCCACTTGGCATAGGCTCTAGATGAAGGACACTGATAAGAGGCTATTTAGTATGAAGTCAACAGTGGTGAAAACAGGGCCCTAGAAGAACACGATCACACCGAACAGAGGCCCCAGGGGGGAAGTAAAGATCCCAGATCCTAATACAAAATCTGCAACAGGATCAACCCTACTAAACCCAGCATACTGGCTGTTAGGGTTGACCATGCTTAGTGAAATGAATGCCCTCTTGTTGAAATCTGTGGCCACTTTCTCGAGAAATCTGCAGTTTATTGCATATGCTAATGAGAGGTTCAGTGCACCAAGGTGTGGGTCTAGCCCCTCAGAGCACCACTTTACCCTGCCTGTCCTCCGTAGTCGCCTGCCCCTGCCCTCAGGCATCCTGGCTGGCCCTGTAAACCCGCACATTACATTTCAGGCCTTGGAGCCAAGATCCAAACTGCACACGAGCTGATGATGATTTCACTGAAGTTATTCACATATCACACATACTATATATTGAATAAAAATATTTTTTTAAATCTTTAAAAATATTTTTTTACTTTAGATTACAGAATCCATTAAACAGTCATCAAAAACAGATTAAGCCCTACCCCGACCCATGCATCACTCACCCCTTAAAGGGAGTCTGTCACCACATTTGAGCATATTAGACTGATCAAATAGCGTTATATGTGCCACCGAGAACTTAAAAACGGTACCTTTGTTGTATCTAATGGAATTTTTTTTCATCCAAAAATGAACTTTTAAGATTCTGTAAATGCGCCCTCTCAAGTGCCCAGGGCGGCGTCTCAATCGTCCGAGCCCCAGGCAGCACCTCCTCAACGGCTCATAACCCCGCCCTCCGTGTGCCTCTGCCCGCCCGTTTACTCTCCTCCACTCTCCTTTTCCACTGCGCCCGCTACGAGTTTGACCGCGCATTTCTTCACTCAAACCTAAAGTGTAACTGTTGTTTCGGTTTATTTTTCATATAATGTAGGGACGGGGATGTTAAACTTTTTTTTTGTAATATACTTTATTAGAGAAAGAGGTTTCATTCTACTAAAAAACAGGTTGTGAAGAGTCTTCTTAGGAAAGCTCTAACTGAGTGTTGCTAAGGAGATTCTGTCTTCAGTTCTGTTGAGTGCTGAAGACACCTGGGTGTAACATACAGACTGGCTTCCAGCCTGCCTTCACTCCAGCCCCTGACTATGGACATGTTCTCTATCACTGCCCATCACCCTGCCTATCTGACTTATTACACACAGATGTCTTCAGCGCTCAGTAAGGCTGGGTTCACACCTGAGCGTTTTACAGCGCGTTCCTACGCGCTGTAAAACGCACAACAGGCAAGAACCAATGATTCCCTATGGGAATGGTTCTCACCTGTGCGTTTTACAGCGCGTACGATCGCGCTGTAAAACGCCCGACGCTCAAACAAGTGCTTGAGCTTTTTTTTGGGCGTTTGTCGCGCGTTCCCGCACATAGATATTCGGGAACGCGCGACAATGTGTGCACGCCTGTTTCTGTATGCGCGATTGTAAACGCCCGTACAATCGCGCATACAGAGCGCTCGTTTCAGAACGCTCAGGTCTGAACCCAGCCTAAAACATTGAAGACTAAAGACAGACACTCAGTTACCGCTTTGCTACAAAGACTAAACCGAAACGAGACTTACACTTTAAATATCTATTGGGGATGGCATGAAACTCATACGGCTCCCCATGTCTGGATATTTGACAGTCACTCAAAGTGTACTTGGTTAATCTTAAGAAGAAACACTCAAAGATGGTCCTTAGATCTGTTATCGAGGAGGTATTTGGGAAGGAAAGAAGTGTGTCATAGAATAATATAGGAACTTCTCTAAATACTAGAGGAGACCATACACACTTGATGTATCTTGGCCAAACATGCCAATTTAATGAGTTTAGGAGCCTCTCGACATTCTCCTGATGGCAGATATTGGAGAAGAGAAGGTTTGGGCATTTGGATTTATGCTTTCGTTTTCAGGGAGATATAGCAACAGTGGATTTTTCCTGTCCTGCATTCACAACGAATTCTCGGCCATGTGATTGGGAGAGATAGCTGCAGGCCAAATGAGCGTTTAGCCAACAGTTATGTCATGAGCTTTAGGTTAAAGCCTAGGCTACATACAATAGCTGATGTTGAGGGGTCTGTGCTGGATAGGCCTGAGCTATGGCCTTCTACGTAAGTTATACGGCAATGTCTTAACCAAAACCCATAGGATGGGAAATGATTTCGTCTTATTTCAAGGCACAGGAAACGTTGGTGTCTATGGATCAGTGCTAAAGTGTGTGTTGTAGATGTCTTGAATTAATTCAGCATCTCGATTTTGGTCAATAACGATGAGAACAGTTAGAGAAACTGAGGATTCTAGATCATTCGAATATAAATTTTAAAACTTACCACAAAATTCCAGTTAGTAGGGATCGAATGTGCCAGACCACAGAGGAACACGCAAAGGTATATTAGGGAGCAGAAGAACGCTGTCACAGATACAAACATCACCCATCCTTGTACAACTGGCACCGGCACATTGGAGGCTGCCACCAAAATCCAAACGAGTCCTCCAAATATCTGTAAGAGATTAGCTAGAATCAACAGAAGTAGTCATAAAATAGAAATGCCATCTTATATAATACTACAAGTTCAAGAGAGACCTTCTGAGCAGTCATCCTGATCCTTCTTTACCCATGGTCAACCAATCTGTGACTCTCCAACTGCTGGAAATCTCCAACACCCAAAGTACCCCAAAAACAGCAGAACGGAGAATAGAAGTGGTAGTTGTGGCACGGAGAGGTGAAGTAGTATTTACGGCTCATGGTGGCAATCTGCCCCCTGGGCACAAAAATCCTCGTTGGATATTAATTTTATACATGTAAAGAGGAATCGTCCTCTTCATGCCGCTCAAATTTTGCTTTGTGTAAATGCAACAGTCCGCTTTACAAATGATGGAATATGTGATCAAAATTATGATTTTGTGAACGATAATTGGCCATTGTTAAAACGTTCACTGCACCAAGAAACAACTTATTCTTCGCTCAATCGGACCAATCATCGCCTCGTGTAAAAGAACCTTCACTGGCAATACCTGACCTTCTCAAGATGTCTGTTCTCCTTCTTTGAGAAATACATTATTGTTAGAGCTGTTCTTTGCTAAACTGAAGTCTCAGAGAGGGCAGCTCTCTGGAAATTGAGGCCGTGTAGACAGAGCTTCTATCACACATGCCTGTCTTGCACTCCTCTAACAAACTGAACAGGGGATGGACCTGACAACATAAATAATAAACACATGTAACCAATTAGTTGCTTATAAATTGGCTGTGGGACTTGCATACTTTTAGAAAAACAAGTATTTCACCATAAATCACAACACTTGCATTAAATAACAGCAGGTTAATGAGTAGCAATAGTGAACCCTTTGCAGTGCCCCAGAGGGGTACTGCACTTGGCATCTACAAACAACCATTTTCTTCCCTTACTGATGCCTTGAGAGCAGGATACTATATGATTTATTAATGAGCTGCCATAAAGCAAAATTGGCTGTCCCCAGTGTGGTCCACACCATGGCTTGCCTTGCCCACTCCTATTCATGGTGTATTTCTATACAGTGTACAAATAACCTTTCCATAAAGGCAACACGGTGGCTCAGTGGTTAGCATTGTTGCCTTGCAGCGCTGGGGTCCTGTATGTTCTCCCTGTGAATGCATGGGTTTTCTCCGGGTACTCTGGTTTCCTCCAACAAATAGTTTATACCCCCTTCTATCTGTCCCCTACTTTTTGATAATTGACCAAATGTATGTGAGTTGCAATTAGTGGACCGATCACAGTGAGACCGTTGGATCTGACCATACAGAGCTTATTTGTAGCCTTAAAGGGATTATCCAATCCCTATAATGACCCCCAGAATACCTGGGCCCCTCCTCTAGAGCACACTTACCCGGGTCACTCTAGATCCCTACACGGCTGCCACTGCATATCCCCGTCGCGTAGATCAAACCATCTGGCGACGGGGGGGGGGGGGGGGGGAACACCCAACAGCAGGCTGCGACAGTGACCAGTCTCCCTAGCATCGTGGGGAGTCCTACCCCTTCCCTGCCACTCCCTCTTTTATACCTGGAGTGAGCGGGGAAAAGTCGCAGATTTGGGCGCATATAACCTTTGTGCCACAATCTACTCAGAAATAAACAAAAATAGTCAAATTTCTGTTAGTAAATGACCCCCTAGGTCTCTTACAGCATGCGTCCAATGGTGCTGTGAGTATACTGAGAGCAAATTTTTATGGGACGAATTAATGGATATATATGATTTTCTTAAAATTGTCACATGACATGGGAGAAAAAACATTTAAATGAGTAACTGTTACTGTTTTATAAATATGTCAGATTCTTATCTTTGTGGTGTATACAGATGAGACGTGAAACTTTGTACCTATAAGGGAGGCATGTTTCTAAAAAGATTATGTCTCGCTAACAAAGCAGTTGTCCCGCATTTCTGTCATTCTTACGCTGTTTTTAACAACATTCTGGTCGGACATGTAATAAATTATTGCAGAAAAAAATATATACTGTAGTGAAGCGCAGCATGCAAGAAAATGGGGAAAAATGCACCCAGCTATGTAGCAGAACACCTGTACAGCTATAATGACTAGCTATTTTTCAAAGTGACTGGTCGTACAACGTCTCTTTAGCCCCAACAATCCCTATATGAGAGACGGACGTGCCAAGTGACGTGATGCACCATAACAGGCCCCTGTCCGGCCATGTAGAAACCTCCATGCACAAAAACAACCAATCACCTACAGAATAGATAAAAGGACAGTGTCCAGAACCATCTGTAGGAACAGTAATGGATCACTAATTCCCAAAATGCTGTTAGTATTTCTGTTGTTGGGTGTAAGAGGTCCACCAAAAAATAAATCCTTAATACAGACTGTTCTTATTGTATATACCGTGTTTTTTGCCCTATAAGAGGCGCTGGCCCATAAGACACACCTAGGTTTTAGAGGAGGACAATAAGAAAAAAATATTTTTCATTAGACTAGCAGTCAGACCCCCAATGTTAATCAGACCTCAGCTGACAGCCCCAATAAGACCCCCAATGTTGATAAGACCCCAATCACACCCCACATCAGACCCCTAATCAGACCTCAGCTCAGACAACAATGTGAATGACCCCCAATCAGACCTCAGATAAGAGCCCCAAAATAAATAAGACCCTCCCATTCAGACCTCAGATCAGCCCCCATGCCTCTTATCATCAGCACCCATGCCTCTCATTAGCCACCATGCCTCTCATCAGCCACCATGCCTCTCATCAGCCACCATGCCTCTCATCAGGCCACAAATGCCTCTCGTTACCCCCTATATGCCTCTTATCATCAGCCCCCATGCCTCATATCACATAAAATAAAATAAACACCTCCTTTCTTCCTCCTGTAGTCGGCTGTGCTGTGATCTGATGCGCACAGCGTCAGTTAACAGTGCCCTCAGGGTGTGCGCAACCACAGCCGAGGACCAGGAAACGGTGAGTACACAGCCTTCACCGCTTCCCGATCCTCCGCTACTAATGAGCGCTTCCATAATGGAAGCGCTCATTAGTATTCGCCCCATAAGACAGAGAGGCATTTTCCCCCCACTTTGGGGGGAAAAAATGCGTCTTATGGGTCAAAAAATACAGTATATTGCTGTTTCTTCATACATTCTTGCAGTATGCCTGATGAAGGGACTGGTAATGTCTCGAAAGCTCGCTATGTAACATAATTGCTTCTATTGTTGTTAGCCATTAAAAGATATAAAACCTGCAGTGCTCTGATTTTGTTTCTCTTAATAAGGGCACTAAGCTCGTTTTCTGCTGGCTAACACGGTACCAGACTTTTTCCTTTTCCTTTTAAAATACAGGGGTGGCATAGACAGGCCCGGCAGCCCAGTAAGAGTGGGCTGGATTATTTTTTTGGGCAACCAAGGGGTTGTTAAAATCTCCCCTTTGCCCCCAGGGGTATGTTCACACAGCGTAATATGTAGGCAGAAAAATACTAGGCTAATTTCAAGAGAAACTGATATCAATTTCAGCAGTGTTTTTTTTTTTTGCTGTGTAAAGTCCTCAAAAATGTGTAAAATACGCTCCATATAGCACAGCAGCATATTTGGAAAGTACTGTATTTTATAGTAAAATTGCCAAACCTGCTAGTTTTACTGAAAATGGCCTCTAATACAATGAGGGGGGGGGGGGGGCTGAAGATCCCTTGGTAACAGATTTTGGGTTACCACACTACGTACGACAGAATATGTCGAACGTCTCAGCTCAGTATTTGGCATCTACCAGACGTTATCTCTGGCAGACACAAATGATGAGAGATAATCTACTGAAATATGAAGCTGCTGTACTACAAGAAAATTTAGACTAGCACATTCATAGTCATAGGTGCATATCCATAAAGCAAACATGGTTGGGAAAAAAATGGCTGCACAACTTTACACATACAAACAATAGAGCTGAGAAATGGGGATCATTCTAAATTCAAGTGGTCTTATACCTACTGTAAATGGAAAAATGGAAGCTCTTTGCTCACATTTTGATCAAACTTGTGTCGGGCCCATCTACCAGGCGTCAAGGTGGCTTCCGCAGACATACTTAACACTAATATACCGCCTCTCGGAGTTACCTAAGCCTACTGTACATTTTCAGGGCAGTGTAGGAACCAGCTCTCCATTTCTCAGCTCTATTGTTTGTATGTGTAAATTTGTGCAGCCATAATTTTTTTACCAACCATGTTTGCTTTATGGATATGCACCTGTGACTATGAATATGAATGTGCTAGTCTAAATTTTCTTGAAGTATATACTGAGGGTAGCACCTCTTTTAGACTGAGCAAACGCCCATCTGCCTGGGGCTTCTGAGCAGAGTACAAATGTAGCTGCTTCCTTCACTGTCCTGAAAATGTAGACTTCGGCAAGTCCGAGAGAGGCGATATATTAGCAGGGGCGGACTGAGCGGTCGGGCACTTCGGACGTGGTCTGAGGGCCCGGCCGGGAAGGGGGCCCGCCCGCCAGCCGGCCTTTGGGGTGTGCGGAGGGCGGAAAAAAAAGAATGACCTTTTTTTTTACCTCACTTGCGCTTCCCGAGTCCCGCCCATCCCCAGCCTGCTGCTTGTGATAGGTAGCCACTGGCACTGCCCTCTGCCTCAGCAACATGAGCTCAGGGCAGGCCACGGGGGCGTGACGAGCGGTGCCGCGGCGGCGGGAAGCAGGAGACAGGAGTGCAGGTCCTACCTAGAGGTGAGCTGACTGACTGTGTGTCAGCCGCCCTCAGCCAGAGCCCCAGATTGAAGACGGCCGCTGAAGTGAACGCAGGTCACACAGCCAGCAGCAGGAGACAGCGCCTGGACAGGAGAGTCAACTCAGGACAGCTGTTAGGGTAGGTGGTGACGCGTCAGCCATGAAAATGTACCAAGGGCATGCATGGGCAGGCACAGCAGCATCCATTAAATGCAGGCAGGGGGGCCTAGCTAGCAGGCTGCAGCCATGATTAAAATGTACCAAGGGCAGGCACAGCAGCATCCAACTAAGTGGTCTAGCGCTCATCTTCTCAGAGAAGATGAGCGCTAGGCCACTTAGTTGGATGCTGCTGTGCCTGCCCTTGGTACATTTTCATGGCTGCTAGCTAGGCCACTGCTTGCATTTAAGGGCCCATTCAAATGGCCGTATGAACGGATCCGTACCCGTTCTGCAATTTTGCGGAACGGGTACAGACCCATTCATTTCAATGGGGCCGCAAAAGACCATGACCGGTCTGTGGGCTATACAGCCCCATACAGCAAGACACCAACCGTAATTAAGGTAGGAGCCAACTTGGCCTAGGTATCAGTGAGCTATGTTGTGTTGTTATATTGTGAATAGGAACCATAGTGTTGGAGAGACCCCCCTCCAGGACCCATTAAACGCCATTGTAGTCTCTAATGTGACCTGGGGGGGAACTCTTTCTAAAATACTCTCTGAGATGTCCTCTGCCAGAAAGGCCGCCCTTGATGGCCCATTAGAAAGAGTCCCCTCCGTTGTAGTCTCTAATGGGGGCTGGAGGGGATTCTTTCTAATGGACACTGAGATGGCCTCTATTAGAAAGACCCCCATCCAAGTCTATTAGACTGACTCCATTGTAACGGGGCCTGGAGGGGATTCTTTCTAACACACTCTCTAAAGGACACTGAGATAGCCTCTGCCAGAAAGGCCGCCTTCGATGGCCCACGATCGTTGCCTCTGCCTCGTACCCCTCTCCCTGTTAAATAAAGACCCAGCACTGGGTTGATGCTTCGCACCCTCCGACGTCCCACAACGAGCAGGTGCTAATGCTTGCCAAATGACATGCACGCATTAGATCTCCCAATAGGAAACCATTGAATCCATGCTTTCATATAAGGAAAAATCTGACGCTGGAGGTCATCATGCGGAGCGTGAGGATGTCCAGCATCAGATATCGGACCAAAGGTCTGTTTCAATCCAGGAAGCCCTCTAGTGGCTGTCTGGTAGACAGCCACTAGAGGCTGACGTATTGCTGTGTAGTGCGTGGCTGGAGGCGGGATAGGAGCGTGGCTGGAGGTGGGACATGGGCGTGGCTGAAGGTGGAACATGGGTGGGGCCTGGAAGGGGGCCCTTGATTTATTTTGCCCGGGGGCCCTGAGGGTTCTCAGTCCGCCCCTGCATATTAGTGATAGGGACCCGTCTGCGGAAGCCACCTTGACACCTGGTAGATGGGCCCAACACAAGTTTGATCAAAATGTGCGCAAAGAGCTTCCATTTTTCCATTTATAGTAGGTATAAGACCACTTTAATTTAGAATGATCCCCATTTCTTAGCTCTATCGTTTGCATGTGTAACGTTGTCCAGCCATTTTTTTTAATCAACCATATGAAACTGCTGTGTTAGATTTTTTCAGCCTTGCTAAACCATTAGGCCATGTTCACACAGCAAAATACATGGCAGAATTGATGGGAGGCCATCAATCTGTGATTGGAGGGGTCTGACCACTGGTACCATCTGCAGATCAGAAGACTGAAGGAGAAGAAGTGAGCATCTTGGCCCATTAATTGCTTACGCAGGCACAACTCGCCATGTACTGTTGCTCCTGCAGCTCAACCCCATTTACATAAAAAGGAAACAGTTGCAGTACCAGGAACAGCCACAGTCACATGTGTGGCGCCGTCTCTGTCCAGTTTAAGGGGTATTCCCTTCTGAGACAATGGGGTGTATCGCTAGGATATGTCCCCGTTATCTGATAGGTGCGGGTCCCACCGCTAAGACTGGAGAATGGAGCGGTGAAGGTGGTGGCTGGAGGATCCTGGGTTTTAGAAGTGAATGAGTGCAATCTGTGCTTGCGCAGCCACCACTTCCATTCATTTTTATGGGGCCCAGCATGTCCAGGCCATTATTATGAGAGGTCAGAGGATATTTCAGAGAAGGCTTATAAGAGGAGAGGTTTACAACTCCCAGCATGTCGAGGCTGTTATAATGGGATATCAGAGGACAATTCAAAGATGGAGTATAAGAGGAGATGACTATAACTCCCAGCCTGTCCAGGCTGTTATTATGGGGGACAATTTAGAGGCAGTATAAAAGGAGAGGACTACAACTTCCAAGGTTTCTCAGGCACATCACTTTTCCTCTCCTGAACTCTGCCCCCGCTGTCACTGGTCACATGACAGTGACATCATCACAGGTCAAAGAGGACATATGGTCACCCTACGCACCACTTCTCATAGTTTCTGCTGCCCTTAGAGTGGCCAGTCATGATCATGTGAGCAATGATGGCCAATCCGAGAGGAGTGCTGGACAAGCAGGTAGTATCCTGGACTACTGATGAACAGTGGTACTCTGAGTAGTGGTGCGGCCATCTCGGACAACAGAAAAGGAACCTGGGTATCATCGGATCTGCAGCTGAAAACGAGATCACCAAAATACCCTGAAACAGCTGTCTGCAGATGGATATTTGGCTTAGCTATTTTCCCTGGTCATGTTCAAAGAAAGGAGGAACCAAGGGAATATCAACAAGCCGACCAAACCAAATGGTGTCATTTCTGCAAATGTTCTATTGTTCTTCTGTTCAAGTTTATCAAGTCAGAGCGAAACCTCTGGATTCTGCAACCATTACTGATGTACCACCACCAGGGGCGGACTGGGAGCTTACAGTGGCCCTGGAAAAAAAAACTAAAAGTGGTCCCATGTTGTAGGCGAGTCCAAATTGACAGAAGGCGGGGCAACACAAGTAGGCAGGGCCAGCAATACCGTAGTGCAGCACAAAATACTGTTGCCCTTGTTGCAGTACTCTACTGTATACTCAGGATGGTGATACAGTCAATTTCAGGAGGGCACCTGCAGCTGCTGGCCAGGTGCTTAAACTGGTTATCCCAGGACTGATGTAAAGAATGAAAATCGAACATCATATAGTCCATGACGATCTATTTCTAACAAATCTAGAACCAGCCCTGTACCTCACATGGATCCAGAGATCTCCCCATTTATTGCTCTGCTAGATTTATATCAAGCTGTCAGCTCAGGGGGAGTGTCTTTTCTACTGCAGCTCAGGGGGCGTGTCCATGCTCTGCCTATCACAGCTCAGGAGGCACCCATGCTGGGTGAGAGAAATATCTTGGCAAAAGACAACTTTTCAATTTTTTTTTATACAAAGTTGGCATTTGACCAAGATATTTATCTCACCCAGCATAGGTATATGAAAAATGACACCCCAAAACACATTCCCCAACTTCTCCTGAGTACGGCGATACCAGATGTGTCACACTTTTTTGCTGCCAAGGTGGGCAAAGGGGCACACATTCCAAAGAGCACCTTTCGGATTTCGCAGGCCATTTTTTACACATTTTTTACACCCCATTTTGGAAAGAAGACACCCCAAGGTATTCCGTGAGGGGCATGGCGAGTTCCTAGAATTTTTTATTTTTTGTCACAAGTTAGCGGAAAATGATGATTTTTATTTTATTTATTTTTTTCCTTACAAAGTCTCATATTCCACTAACTTGTGCCAAAAAAAAATAAAAAATTCTAGGAACTCGCCATGCCCCTCACGGAATACCTTGGGGTGTCTTCTTTCCAAAATGGGGTCACTTGTGGGGTAGTTATACTGCCCTGGCAATTTAGGGGCCCATATGTGTGAGAAGTACTTTGCAATCAAAATGTGTAAAAAATGGCCTGCGAAATCCGAAAGGTGCTCTTTGGAATGTGTGCCCCTTTGCCCACCTAGGCTGCAATAAAGTGTCACACATCTGGTATCGCCGTACTCAGGAGAAGTTGGGAAATGTGTTTTGGGGTGTCATTTTACATATACCCATGCTGGGTGAGAGAAATATCTTGGTCAAATGCCAACTTTTCCAATTTTTTTATACAAAGTTGGCATTTGACCAAGATATTTCTCTCACCCATCTTGGGTACATGTAAAATGACACCCCAAAACACATTCCCCAACTTCTCCTGAGTACGGCGATACCACATGTGTGACACTTTTTTGCAGCCTAGATGCACAAAGGTGCCCAAATTCCTTTTAGGAGGGCATTTTTAGAAAGAAGACACCCCAAGGTATTCCGTGAGGGGCATGGCGAGTTCCTAGAATTTTTTATTTTTTTTTGGCACAAGTTAGCGGAAATTGTTTTTTTTTGTATTTTCTCACAAAGTCTCCCTTTCCGCTAACTTGGGACAAAAATTTCAATCTTTCATGGACTCAATATGCCCCTCATGGAATACCTTGGGGTGTCTTCTTTCCGAAATGGGGTCACATGTGGGGTATTTATACTGCCCTGGCATTTTAGGGCCCTAAAGCGTGAGAAGAAGTCTGGAATATAAATGTCTAAAAAAATTTACGCATTTGGATTCCGTGAGGGGTATGGTGAGTTCATGTGAGATTTTATTTTTTGACACAAGTTTATGGAATATGAGACTTAGTAAGAAAAAACAAAAACAAACAAAAAATTTCCGCTAACTTGGGCCCAAAAAAATGTCTGAATGGAGCCTTACAGGGGGTGATCAATGACAGGGGGGTGATCAGGGAGTCTATATGGGGTGATAACCCCCCTGTCATTGATTACCCCCCTGTAATGCTCCATTCAGACGTCCGTATGATTTTTTACGGATCTACGGATACATGGATCGGATCCGCAAAACACATGCGGACCTCTGAATGGAGCCTTACAGGGGGGTGATCAATGACAGGCGGGTGATCAATGACAAGGGGGTTATCACGCATATAGACTTCCTGATCACTTCCCTGTCATTGATCACCCCCTGTCATTGATCACCCCCCTGTAAGGCTCCATTCAGACGTCCGTATGATTTTTACGGATCCACGGATACATGGATCGGATCTGCAAAACACATGCGGACCTCTGAATGGAGCCTTACAGGGGGGTGATCACCCATATAGACTTCCTGATCACTTCCCTGTCATTGATCACCCCCCTGTCATTGATCACTCCCCTGTAAGGCTCCATTCAGAGGTCCGCATGTGTTTTGTGGATCCGATCCATGTATCAGTGGATCCGTAAAAATCATACGGACGTCTGAATGGAGCCTGACAGGGGGGTGATCAATGACAGGGGGGTGATCAATGACAAGGGGGTGATCAGGGGTGATCAGTGGTTCATAAAGGGTTAATAAGTGACGGGGGGCGGGGGTGTAGTGTAGTGTTTTGTGGTACTTTACAGAGCTGCCTGTGTCCTCTGGTGGTCGATCCAAACAAAAGGGACCACCAGAGGACCAGGTAGCAGGTATATTAGACGCTGTTATCAAAACAGCGTCTAATATACCTGTTAGGGGTTAAAAAAAAAAACATCTCCAGCCTGCCAGCGAGCGATCGCCGCTGGCAGGCTGGAGATCCACTCGCTTACCTTCGGTTCCTGTGAGCGCGCGCGCCTGTGTGTGCGCGTTCACAGGAAATCTCGGCTATCGCGAGATGACGCACGGATGCGTCCAGGAGGAATAGATCAACCACCTTCCGGACGCATCCGTGCGTTAGGCGGTCCGGAGGTGGTTAAGCACCTGATGCACATAGCATTAATCAGATGATTACGTATCCAGCCAGTGGCCATGAGGAGGGCTTGGGTGGCCCCTGAGCATCAGCCCACCAGGAAATTTCTCTGTAGGATCTATGGCCAGTCCACCCCTGACCACCACCGTTGACTTCAATTGGAGCAACACTGCAGTGACAAGCTCAGTCTACTATAAAATAGAGGAAGCTATCTGCTTCTGGCGCTTGAGCTATCGTAGAATAGTTTATTGGCAGGGGTGTAGAGTGTCGGAGTCCTGACAATCAGCTAGTGATGTCCTATCCTGAGGACAGGCCTGAGTTTGTCCGGTTTCCTATATCGATGACCTATGCTCAGAATAGGTCAGTGATGGCTAACCTCTGACAGACCAGCTGTAGTAAAACTATGACTCCCAGCATGCTCCATTAATTTCTATGGAGTTCTGAGAACAGCCAAACAAGAGGGCATCTTGGGAGTCACAGTTTTTCCACAGCTGGAGTGCAGGAGGTTAACCATCACTGGGAATAGTTCATCAATATCAGATCGGCGGGGGTCCAACTCCTGGCACTCCAATCCATCAGCTCGAGTGTCGGGAGTAGACGGTGGATAACTCCTTTAAATGATTGCCTACGGTATATTAAGGATAGACCACCACTCAATAAAAGGTGGACAACCGCTTTAACCTAAGGCTGACCATAATGGGCGGCAGATGTTCAACAGACAGCTCAGACAAGCATGCATGTGTTCTCAATATTGATGTATAGCCACTGCCAATATCTTGCCTAAAACAAAAAAATCGGCTATGTTGAAATCCGAAATGCCTGACCCTTTTCTACCACAACATCAACCACCGGAGGAGAATCGGTAGGTCACCATACATACGGTATTAGATGATCATCCCGAAAGCACTGGTGGAGGGATAAGGAATCTAGACTCATTATGTCTGACGTTCATCTGACCCTTGATATCTACCTGGCCACCATATGGTAAATCTCTTTTAATAGTGTAAAGTAGGCCCTTCCTATAACCCAGGAATACTTGATAAAAACTGAGCCCAGGTCATGGTCCCACAGATCGCAAGTTTTTTTTTTTTATACAAGCTGACTGCATAGGTAAAATAAAGCTTAGTTATAACTTCTCTAATCCTCACCAGCCAAATCTATCATAGTCTACCATGGTAAAACCCCTAGCTAGGTACCTTTATGGTGAAAATTCCACTTCCTTTTGGTCCCCTCCTTTCAATCACTTTTCTCAAAAACAGTATCACTAGAAAAGGGAAAGAAAACACACCCAGGTATAATCTTCCGCTCAAGACCTGACGTACGCTATCAACGCGCGTGAGCCAGTAAACATAATATTAAGTAATGGTTCACGGATGGAAGCTGCTTATCTACTGGAACCACCAAGGACAAGCATCTGTTTATTAGCTGATAATAGTAGCTGGCAATAATCTTAAAAAGTCAAAAGTTTATGAGTGGATGAGGCTTTTCTTGCTGTCAACCTCCAGCCCTGGTCATCAAGATTAGGTGGCAGGATCTCATTCTTTAAAAGGCATAACGTATGGTCAAGTTAGGGTAGGTTCACACCTCTGTTTAACTGATTCGGCAGGTTGTTCCGTCGGGGAATGGCCTGCCGGAGTTCACCGGATTCTGCCATTTACCGCCAGACCCCATGGACTATAATGGGATCCTGATGCTGCACGGTAAAATGCCTGATCCCTGCCATATCCCATTATAGCCCATGGGTTCTGGTGGTCAACGGTATCTGTCTAGGACGGATCCGGTGAACTCCGGCAGGCTATTCTCTGTCGGAAAAAGCCTGCTAGATCAGTTGAACGGAGATGTGAACTTACCCTCATGTGTAACAAAACATCAGATCTCTAGCTGCGCTCTAAGCCACTATGCACACACAGCTGAGTTTACTTTACAACATGGACAACAACTTGTTTCTGGGCAGATTTATATATTTTTTTTTTTTTCATTTTTTAATCAAATAAATACCACAAGGCGGAAACAGGAAAAGTATCGTCTTCTTGAGGTTTTAAATTGGAACTGTTTTTCAACAAGCTTTGCATAAATCAATAGTACAAGAGAAGATAAAAATCTGGCCTTTTAGTAGATAAAAATACATATTTTACAGGTCTCCAGAACTAATCTTTCACCCTAAATTGACTTTTAAAATCTAAGAGATGACACCGATTATCAGATCACTGAGGGATCAGGTTACAGGCTCCAATAGAAAGAGAAAAAATTATCCACGGCACTCACCAATCCATAGATTTTATTTCAATACATTAAAACAGCACTAAGGAGTAGCTCAGGTGGTACAATCAGATAAAGCCTATGGCCGTTTTGGGAATGCAGACCCTTTTTTAAGACATTCAGGTTACAGGCTGCCCACAGAAGTCTACTGGGAGTGGGAGAGATAAGCAGAAAGACACAGAAATTCTGCAGAAGGTTCTAGTAAGTTTTCTATCTCCTCCCAGTGCTGGACTCACAGCTACACTGCTCAGTACGGCTGTATAATGTACTCCATTACTGCTACCGCTTTTGAGGGTATGCTACAGAGAGATAGAAGAACAACATCTCCTCTTCTCTGTGTGCAGTGTATGGGAGACATCATAGCAGCTGGTCTACATACTGTATATCTGAGCTCAGGGAAAACAATAAGAGATTGAGCCTCTATGGATAAAATGGTGCAGAATGCAAGTCATATAATGATCAGACATAGTGTGACTCCTCATGTACGTACATGGCGCGTTATTATAAAAAGTCACCCGCAACAAAGGGTACACTTTAAAGTTGGTGGAGATGAATTCTAAGAATATAGTACTATGAGAGCGGGTTGATGTATCCCTCAAGTTCAAGCCTCATCGTCCACTTGAACCAAATGTGACAAGACTAAAGCTTCAGGGTCCGTCCACACAGGACATAAAATCTGCAATGCATTCATGACAAAATCCACATAAACTACAAACAGATTTGGCTGATGATATGGCTGCAGATTTCAAATCCACACGGCAGGTTAATATACACTGTGGATTTTTTGCAGCTTGTGGATAAGATTTATAAAAATCTTATCATTTACTTTGCAGGTACTGTAAAACGCTATGGATTTGCTTTGGTGGAAAAACTGCTGAACATATCACTAAATATTTGGACTCGCTATTACAATATTAGGAACAGTCGATATTGCTTAGGTAGGGATTAAACAAGATGCAAGAAGCAACCAACCAGAGGAATCAAGACCTCAAGGCCATTGAGAAACCTGGAGGCCCATAGAAGTCAATGAGTTACCTCTACCGTACAGGTTCCATGTGGCTGCAGTAAAGTCACTATCTGATTGTATTTGCAATGCACTACCTTTAAGGGTTAAAAGTGGATGTGCACCTGTTCTGTATAGTGCGACACGGCGTACTGTATACCAGCAATCACTCTCATATACAGACAGTGTGGTCTGGATCCTTGGTCGTACACACATGTGTGAGTCCATTATCCTTTAAAGTTAAAATGTGCGTCCCTCTATGTACTTTAGATAGGCATTCAGTGATAAGCCGGAATGTAGTTTATCATTAATGAGCCACATTGATTGCAACTTGAATGAATGGAAATGGCACTGTAAAATATGAATCGGCCATTGGCTGTAAAGGAGAATGAGTGGGACACTTGTGGCGGGAGTGAGCACCCCCCTACTTGGGATCAGCTGCAACCCCGGTGGTCGGACCTCCTGAATCAGTTGGTCATGCAGTATACAAATGAACCATAAAGTATGTGCGTACGTAGCCACACAATGCATATACCACCATAGAGTGCTGAAATAATAGTGACATAAAGCAACCAAATAGCAGATAAATACACACGGGGGGAAAATTGTCGGAAACCTTCCGTTAAAGAAAGAAAAACCCACAATGGTCGCTGAAATAACTTGAAACTGACAAAAGTAATAAAAAATAAAAATTTAGCAAAAATCAGACATCACTTTTCAATTGTGGATCATTTATACAACAAACTAATGAAACTGGTCTGGACAAAAATGATGGAACCCTTAACTTCATATTTTGTTGCATAATCTTTTGAGGCGATTTTTGTAGATCTCAATGAGACTTCTGAACCTGTCCACAGGTATTTTGGCCCATTCCACGTGGGCAAACTGCTCCAGTTGTCTCAAGATTGAAGCCAGACTGCATGTTTCAGCTCCTTCCACAGATTTTAATAGGATTCAGGGCTCACAGAAGGCCACCTCAGAATAGTCCACTGCTTTGCTCTTAGCAATTCTTGGATGTTCTTAGTTGTGTGTGTTTGGGTAATTTTTCTGTTGGCGGACCCATGACCTGTGACTGAGACCAAGCTTTCTGACCCTGGGCAATGATGTGATAGTCTTGAGATTTCATTGTACTCTGCACAGATTCAAGACACCCTGTGCCCGATGCAGCTAAGCAGCCTCAAAACATAACAGTCTCCTCCATGTTTCACATGAGGTACAATGTTCTTTTCTTTGAATGTGTCATTCTTGCATCTGTGAACACAGAGCTGATGTGACCTGCCAAATAGCTCCAGTTATGTCTCATCTGTCCAAAGGACGTTCTTCCAGAAGCTATGTGTCTTGTCAATATGCATTTTTGGTAAACTCCAGTCTCACTTTTTTATGATTTACTTTCGTCTTCCATTAAGTCTACATTGGCTAAGACAGCAACGGGTGGTGTGATCTGACACTGATGTACCTTGAGCTTGGAGTTTACCTCTAATATCTTTTGAAGTTGTTCTGGGCTTTTTGGTTACCATTAGTATTATCCATCTCGTCAATTTGTCATCAATTTTTCTCTTGCAGACACGTCCAGGGAGGTTGGCTACAGTCCCGTAGACCTTGAACTTCTGAATAATATGTGCAACTGTAGCAACAGGAACATCAAGCTGTTTGGAGATGATCTTATAGCCTTTACCTTTAACAGGTTTGTCAATAATTTTCCTCCTCCTGAGACAACTCTCTCCTTAGCTTTCTTTGGTCCATGGTCAATGTTGTACCCACCATGATACCAAACAGCACAGGGGCTAAATTTCACCCTTTAAACAGGAAGACTGACAAGTTTGAAGACACCTGTGATGCTAATTACAGGACACCCCTTAGTTTAACATGTCACTATGGTCAAATTATTCTCAGTCTTTTCTAGGGGCACCATCATTTTTGTCCAGGCAGGTTTCATTAGTTTGTTGAACCACAATTCAAAAGCATTGCCTGATTTTCATTAGTTGATTTTTAGTACATTTTTATTTGTTATTACTTTTGTCAGTTTTTAGTTATTTCAGTGACCATTGTGTGTTTTTCTTTCTTTAACAGAAGGGTACCAACAATTTTGTCCACTACATCAATCATCTAACAGTGCTATACAAGAGCTAACAATTCTGCTCTATGATTAATTTGAAGGGGGTGTCCAGGATTTTTATAATGATGACCCATTCTCGGGGCGGCGGGGGTCTGACACCCCGCCAGTCATCTGTTTCGGAATAACTCCAGACACTGGAACCACACAGCGGAGTGGACGGAGCTGGTTGCAGCCATTCACTTTAGTGGGAGCAGCTTTGCAGTCAGCAGCTCCGTCCACTACATAATGGGCAGAGCTGTGTAGTTTTGGAGCCTGGACCAGTGATGAGCAAACTACGGCCTGCTCATCTCCATATTCATCTGTATTACCGTCCTCAGGACAGCGATACAGATGAATGGTGCGGAGGGGCAGGGGAGAGGCGTCTCCCTTGCCCGTTCCTCTGATAGGCTACAGGTCTAGTGCCTGTAGCCTATCAGAGGCCGTTGCAGGCAGGGCAATGACGTAACCGTGCCGCCTGAGCCATACAGAGCCGTACACAGGCCGGAAGAGGCCTGCATTGCATCACTGACAGCAGCATAAGGTAAGTATATGTGTTTATTGTTTTTATTATTTATAGTATACTGTGGCAAGAAGGGGGGTGGGGGCCCTATATACTGGCACATTATGGACTGGTACTATGGAGAAAAAGGGAAGCACTATGGGGGCCACTATGGAGAAGAGGGGAAGCACTATGGGGGCCCTATATACTGGCACAATATGGGGGGGCACTATGGAGAAGAGGGGATGCACTATGGGGGCCATATATACTGGCACAATATGGGGGGCACTATGGAGAAGAGAGGAAGCACTATGGGGACCCTATACACTGGCACATTATGGGGGCACTATGGGGACCCTATATACTGGCACAGTATCTATTCTGCGAATTAGTTAACTCCAGACTTTGATGCCTTAGCAAAAAAGGGAGACAAACAACACTGTTCCCACTAAAATTGAAGGTGAGTTATACATACTAGGTTATAAAAGAAATACATTGCATAAAAGTTTTGTACAATAACTCTTTTTATGCGTTTCTACCTTGAATTAAACTAAACCTTTAATGTTACTACATTTTAATTTAATTTATATTAATTCACACAAATGCCCCATCCATCTACTCTTGGTCCGGCCCCCGGGTCCAATATATGAGCCCATTGTGGCCCACAAGTCAAAAAGTTTGCCCACCTCTGGGAGAGACCATCAATACAAAAATCTTGGACAACCCCTTTAAGATTCATGGTAGATAAAAGGCCTTCCGTGGTGCAACTTCAGCAGGACTGGATGATGTGCATGGGTCTTGCTTCTATACAGCCAAATAAATTAAAAAAAAGGGCACAGTTTTCCAGGATTTTCGATCCTGGTGACCTCTCCTCTGTTTCTGATTGGTGGGGGTCCGACATCCAGGACCCCAGCCGATCAGCTGTTTGAAAAGGCACCGGCACTCCTGTGAGTGCTGAAGCCTTCTCTCCACTTACTAAGCACAGCTCCGTACACTGTATAGCGGCTGTGCATGGTATGTGCTGTGCACCGCTGTTGCCCTGCTTACCACCTCGGTCCCGGGCACCGCACTCAGCGGTGATCTGTGACCAGTGCTTCCCATTCACCGCTGCAGTCCTGGGCTCTGTCTGTACGGGTGCTGTGGTTCTGGTATCCGCTACACAGTTTCCTCTCAGCCCTGGTCACAGCATGCTTGCTGTTTATTTTCTGCAGCACTTTCTTAAGGGCCGACGCGCGTCACTTCCTGGGCTTTATGGGTTAGGTCATGTGACCTCACTGACCAATCCTAGCCCTCCTGCGCATATATAAGTGCATCAGCCCCCTTCCCAGATGCCTCAGTGTCAAGGTCCATGTGTCCTGCTAAGGTTCCTGACTCGTACTTGTGTTCCTGGATTCTGCTACCCGTCTGATCCCTGCCTATTTGCATTGACTCTCCTGTTCCTAATCCGGATGCCTGACCTGTACCTGTGCCGCCTGCACTCACCTTTTGTCTGTCTGACTTCGCTTCTGTCCTGCACTGTTGCTCCTGAAAACGACCCCGCCTGCTGACATCGCCTGTACTTCTGGTATCTTTCTCTGGTACCTCCTGATCCGCCCGGACCAGCTGCCTTGTGTGCCTATCCTCCTCAAAAGGTAGCGACCTGGTGTTCCCCTCGGGAAAGCCTATCCCCACCATCAGGGATACTGTAAAGAATTGAGGGGTTCACTTAGACAATGCCCTTAGAGGAGGTGGGACTTGTGGCACAGTGGGTTCACACCCGCTGATTTGTGACAGTATGGCGCTCGGCCCATTCACTTGAACAGGACTCAACTGCTCCTAGTCCACGTGACCGAAGGATGTGACGTCACTGGCCTCAGAAAAGCGAAGAGAAGGCCATGGCGTTCACAGGAGCACCGCTGCCTTCTCAAACAGCTGATCGGTGGGGATCCTGGAGGTTGGACCCCCACTGATCAGATACTGATGACCTATCCTCTGCATCTGATCGGTGGGGGTCCAACACCTGGGACCCCTGACGATCAGCTGTTTGAGAAGGCAGCGGTGCTGAGTGCCGCGGTCTTCTCGCAGCTCACCAAGCACAGCGCCATACACTGTATAGCGGCTGTTCCTGTTATGATGCTCAGCCCCATTCACTTGAACAGGACTGAGCTGCTCTTAGGCCACGTGACTGATGAACGTGTCTTCACTGGCCAAGGAAAAGCAGAGAGAAGGCCACGGCACTCACAGGAGGGTAGGTCATCAGTATTAAAGCCCTTTTAATGAAGAGGATGCTGTAAGATGGTTCGCCCTATAGACACGCCAGGACTAGGTAACGTACGGTTCTACCTCTCTTACAACTATAGGCACAACCCTACACACACCCTGCATGCTAGATATACGCAGATAATAGAGCCTCAGTCCGTATATGTGACAACATGCACAGAATGGAAACCACTCCTTAACAAACCATAAAAAAAAAGACAAGTCAAACTGCCTTTTGTCTGTAAGACGTGCCCATAACAACCAGGATTCAGCAGGCAAGCTAAGGATGTGTACTGGTGCCCTGCCCTAAAAAGCTGGCTCAGGCCCAGGTATCACCGTCAGAGCTTGTTACACGACTTGCAAGCCAAGGTTGCATATTTTTTTTTCTTCAAAAGTGTTAAGATTCAAAAATAACCAAAAATTCCGAAAGAATTGTAAAAAGAAAACAAAACTATTTCGGTGGCGACTCGGTATTCAGAGCCTCTGATGACAGCTACAAACATTTTTTCTATGCGTAAAAGGAAAATAACTCTCCGCTCAGATTATATCTGGCACGCATACGAGGAGCATTTCCCCTACGAGATGACACTCAACTTTCAAAGAGTCCTCCGTGGCAAATCTGACATGTTACACAGTGACACTTCCATCGCTCCCCGCTAGGTTGAAGCGCTGAAGTAGAGAGACTGCAGCTACCTCTCCCTCCTCTCCCTCCACATGGCTTCCAGTTGCTGCTCACGTTTTTGAACATTTACAATGAGCCTACAAGCGGGAAAGGGGGGGGGGGGGGGGATTTAAGGTTGTGGGAAGGAGAAGATTATGTCACTTGCTCCTATTAACATACAAGTTATAACAGGAAGACTTTAAAGGGGTTATCCCATGATTAATAAAGAAAATAATACATCATACAGTCCATGACAATCTCTGTCTAAGGCTACTTTCACACTAGCGTTCGGCTGTCCGCTCGTGAGCTCCGTTTGAAGGGGCTCACGAGCGGACCCGAACGCTTCCGTCCAGCCCTGATGCAGTCTGAATGGATGCGGATCCGCTCAGACTGCATCAGTCTGGCGGCGTTCAGCCTCCGCTCCGCTCGCCTCCGCACGGACAGGCGGACAGCTGAATGCTGTGCGGAGGCGTGCGGATCCGTCCAGACTTACAATGTAAGTCAATGGGGACGGATCCGTTTGAAGATGCCACAATATGGCTCAATCTTCAAGCGGATCCGTCCCCCATTGACTTTACATTGAAAGTCTGGACGGATCCGTCCGAGGCTATTTTCACACTTAGCTTTTATATGCCAATATAATGCAGACGGATCCGTTCTGAACGGAGCCTCCGTCTGCATTATTATGATCGGATCCGTTCAGAACGGATCCGATCGAACGCTAGTGTGAAAGTAGCCTAACAAAGCTAGAACCAGCCCTGTACCTCACATGGATCCAGAGATCTCCACATTCATTGCTCCAATTGCTTTGCTAGATTAATTTCAAACTAGCATCTCATGGGGACGTGCCCTTTCTAGGGGGCATGCCTGTCTGCTGCAGTTCTCTCGCTAGGGGGGAACAAAAAAGGGGTTGGTCAGCACATCCCAATGCGCAGGTGCACGTTGCTATGGCTGGAAACACTAAACGACAAAAAACATACAATGCAACAGCTTTCTGCAAACCAAATAAAGTACAAGGGGGGAAGGTCCTTTTAGCTGAAGCTCTCCCCCTGTAACTGTCACAGATTCTAACAGTAGATACAGCTGCTGAAAATTGAAGGATGGAACTGAGCATGTGCGACCACCTCAGTGATGTTACTGAGATGGACGGAGAAATAGGGAAAAAAACTGCAGGTGGCTATACTAAATTTTTTATCACATTCAATTACAAAAGTATTCAGGTGAGCGATCCTGGTTTGAAAAACGTTAAAGTTTTTCGTTAGTGTCAAACCGGTTTGGATTGCTGTATCCGAACCTGACTCGTTTAAAAAGGTTGCTAGCAATACAGCCTCCTTCCTGCTGTAAAACGTATGGGCTCCGAGGAGGACTTTGCGAACTTGGGGCAAATATCGCGAGACTTGCTTTGTCTCGACACTTTGTTTATTCGCAAAAATTACAGTGTCAAAATTCGAGCTTCCTGCCTCATCAACGAAGTGTCATGATATTTGCCGCAAGTTCGCAAAGACCTCCGCGGAGCCCATTCATTTTATGCTATAAGATAAGGTATGGCTCTCCTCTAAAAACATCTACTTAAGGGTTCCCAGTTTCATGTTCACTCCTAGGTTCCATGGACCCTTTGAAGTGTTGAGGAGAATCACCGAACTGACATATAAGTTATATGTTAATCAAGTTTACAAACGAATCGGGTTCGGATTGCTCCACGCTTTTTTTCGTAGCACAGCCCCTCCAGGTCACACTTTACGGGACCTCCTTGTGAAGCCATCTAGAAGCTATATATTGAGGCAACTTTGGAGCAGCTTATTACATTCTTACTGGGTCGGACCGGCCACCAGAGGAACCTGCAGTGGGCCCACTCTCTGAAGCCATGGTGGGCCTCACAGGTCTGGGAGAAAAATCCTATTTGGAGCTATCGCTTGTCACTAGGGTCTATTTCTTTGGGAGTTGGGCCCCAAAAATAATTTCCTCTGGAGGGCCCAAGGAACCCCAGTCTGACCCTGCATTTATATATCAATCTGTGGTGTACATACATAATACACAGCCCACTGATTGCTGTGGGCCCATGTGGTGCCTCTGGGTTCCACCGATGGCGTGCCAGCATATGGCAGCGGACGGGTCTGTCATTGGACCGCCATACAGGGAACTACACAGAATTGTGCCGCTCCAGCCTGACACTATCTGGGGAGGCTGCTGTCAGGACTGAGACATTGAACTTTCTCCTAAGCTGTTTATAGAACGATCAAGATCTCGGAGAAGGATCTGAACCCGTGACACAATACAGCGAGGGACTGAATGCAAAGATCAATTTACACCACATTCAGATAAACCCTGCCAAGACAAGCAGCGCGCGCCTCCGTCCTCTCTTATACCTCCTGTCAAATAATTCCTTTGTTACTTTCCAAGACTCTTCCCAGAAGAATTATGTTCTACAGGACAGGAAAATGGGAAACCATTGATCTCTGATTGACAGCGAGTTGTAAAGTAAGGAGGACAGGGCTCTCCATGGACGTCACACATCTCCACTCGAGGGAGGCCAAATAAAGTGTCCTGCTAGCCTCTGGGCGGTATACTATATTTGGCCGTATGGAGTAGTGCAGCAGACGTGGTTTATGACTGAGAGGTGTGAGCAAAACTAAAATATATCTAGTATGTGTTTCTTTAAACATGAGAGCCTATGGGCGAAGGTGGAGACTGGGAGACTGGAAACGTAGAGGGCTGGATCCAGACTGACTGGGGCCGTGTCTTCTACTGACCTCACACTCCCTAAAGCACCACATAGTGCCGAAATAATACATACTAATGTCAAAGAAATACTGCATATGAGGGAGAAGAAAGATAGATAATGAGATAGATAGATATGAGAAAAAGAAGAAAGAAAGAAACAAGGAAAGAAAGAAAGAAGTAGATAGAAAAAAAGAACGTGGTAGGTAGATGTTAGGGTGATGGATATGAGTAAGAAAAAGAAAGATAGAGCTGATAACAGACAGATGTCACAGTGTTCCCCATCTTGCACACATCACTATTACACCCGGCCATGTACCTGGGCCCAGGGTCAAGAGGAGCACAGGTGACATCCAGGAGATGTGCATTAGGGTGGCATCTATGGTGGTTGGTGAGGGGCCCACGACCAGTATCACCCGGGACCCTCAGTGCACCCCTGCTGTGACCCCGGGCCCTCAGTGCACACCTGCTGTGACCCAGGACCCGCAGTGCCCACCTGCTGTGACCCAGGACCCCCAGTGCACACCTGCTGTGACCCAGGACCCCCAGTGCCCACCTGCTGTGACCCAGGACCCCCAGTGCCCACCTGCTGTGACCCAGGACCCCCAGTGCCCACCTGTTGTGACCCGGGACCCTCAGTGCACACCTGCTGTGACCCGGGACCCTCAGTGCCCACCTGCTGTGACCCGGGACCCTCAGTGCCCACCTGCTGTGACCCGGGACCCTCAGTGCCCACCTGCTGTGACCCAGGACCCTCAGTGCCCACCTGCTGTGACCCAGGACCCTCAGTGCCCACCTGCTGTGACCCAGGACCCTCAGTGCACACCTGCTGTGACCCAGGACCCCAGTGCACACCTGCTGTGACCCAGGACCCCCAGTGCACACCTGCTGTGACCCGGGATCCTCAGTGCCCACCTGCTGTGACCCAGGACCCTCAGTGCCCACCTGCTGTGACCCCGGGCCCTCAGTGCCCACCTGTTGTGACCCGGGACCCTCAGTGCACACCTGCTGTGACCCCGGACCCTCAGTGCCCACCTGCTGTGACCCAGGACCCTCAGTGCCCACCTGCTGTGACCCAGGACCCTCAGTGCCCACCTGCTGTGACCCAGGACCCTCAGTGCCCACCTGCTGTGACCCAGGACCCTCAGTGCCCACCTGTTGTGACCCAGGACCCTCAGTGCACACCTGCTGTGACCCAGGACCCTCAGTGCCCACCTGCTGTGACCCAGGACCCTCAGTGCACACCTGTTGTGACCCACCGCACAGACACTACTCCCCCTGCCGACCCCGGACGTTACTGCCGGGATTTACTTACCAGCTCCAGACAGATGAAGGCTCCGGAGTACGTCCTCAGCACCTCGGGTCCGGTGGGTAAGCCCACGGAGGCGGCAGGGTAGGACATGGCGGCGGGGCTGGGCACCGGGGGGACTCCTTGCTCAGCCATGCTTGCGGTGTCTGTGTGACTGTCAGGTAGCAGGCGCGGTGCGCTGTCAGGCTGCTCTACCTGAGGGCGTCACGTGACCGGCAGCCGCAGCAGACACGGCCCTGCCCTGCCAGCCCTGGATCTGCCCGAGTGTCAGGAGAGCTGGAGCCTCAGGAACTGCACAGGAAGGATCATCCCCGGAATCAACTGTCACTGCTGAGGCTGTGTACTTACCTCACCTGTGCAATATGGCCGCATGTAGGTACACATAGTGGATGGCAGAGCTTGTGAGGGGCTGAAACCACTGTGGTGTCAGTGCTACTACCCCACTGCCTCTCCACCCCCAGACGTGTCCATATCCGCCATAGGTGCCATAGAAAGCGCTACTTTTGGATCCACTGCGGCTCCTGGCAGCAGTAGAGGTTGGTCCAGGTTCACACTTGCTGCCTGGCAGTGTCCTCTGGATCCGGCGTAGCCAGATAGTGCCAAGTACCTGTCGGACCCCACTGACTATAATGGGATTTCTGCGGCATAAATGCTGGGACTCAGCTGGGCAGAAATCACCCAACGTTTTTGTTTGGCTGAATCCCTGCATTTACGCTGGGGAGCGGCCGGATCCCATATAGTCAATGGTGTCCGATCTAGGGCTGCAGCTATCGATATTTTACTAATCAAGTATTCTACCGATTAATCCAACGATTCATCGAGTACTCTAATAAGAAAAAACTAATTAAAAGAACATTTTCTATATAGACTCATCAGCCCCCCTCCATGCCACCAGCTACCCGCAGTGCCATGAAGTCCCCCAGTGCCATCAGCTCCCACCTCCCAGGTCCATCAGTTCCCCCCTTCTAGTACCATCAGTTCCCCCTCCAGTGCCATCAGTCCCCCCTCCCGTGCCATCAGTCCCCCCTCCCAGTGTCATCAGTTCCCCCTCCAGTGCCATCAGTCCCCCCTCCCGTGCCATCAGTCCCCCCTCCCAGTGTCATCAGTTCCCCCTCCAGTGCCATGAGTCCCCCCTCCCAGTGCCATCAGTTCCCCTCCAATGCCATCAGTTTCTCCTCCAGTGCCATCAGCTCCCCCCCAGTGCCATCAGTCCCCCCTCCTAGTGCCATCAGTTCCCCCTCCAATGCCATCAGTTTCTCCTCCAGTGCCATCAGCTCCCCCCCAGTGCCATCAGTCCCCCCTCCTAGTGCCATCAGTTCCTCCTCCAATGCCATCAGCTTCTCCTCCAGTGCCATCAGCTTCTCCTCCAGTGCCATCAGCTCCCCCCAGTGCCATCAGTCCCCCCTCCCAGTGCCATCAGTTCCCTCCATGCCATTATTACCCCCAGTGCCATCAGTTCCCCCTCCAATACCATCAGTTTCTCCTCCATTGACACCAGCTCCCCCCAGTGCCGCCAGCTCCCCCCACTGCTATGAATTATTCCAAGCCATCAGTTTGCCCACTCCCCCTCCTAGCCATCAGTGCCCAGCCGTAGCACCAGTGAAATCAAATACTTATTTTTCCTGTAGGGGGCACTGCCGGCACTCCATAGCTCTTCTATCCTCTTCTTCGCGCGTGCCACTGTCCTCCTGACGTCACACAACGTTAGGTCATAGTGCGCACTTACGTGTGTGTACTGACGATATGTGTACGTCAAGATACGGTGCGGTGCGGGCCGGCAGGAGACCACGGAGCGGTGAGTAATAGCAAGCGCTTTACTCGCTCTGTGGTCACATGGTACCAACGAATTCTCAATGCAAAAAATTAGCATCAAGGACTTTTTGGGTTTTGAGTTACTCGATTAATTCGAGTAATCGTTCGTTTTTGGCCTAGTCCGATCAGCATGCGGCACTATCTGGCTATGCCACATCCAGAAAACACTAGCAGGCTGTCCTCTGCCGGATAGCTTTGCTGCAAGGGGGAAGTTAGCCTTAGGGTCCAATCACACGACCGTGCTGCCGCTGTGCCCATGTTGAGGACTGCAAACTGCCGGCCATGTGAACTCTGCGTTTCGCCGTGATCCGCAAGATACGGCGAAACATAGGCAGGGACCCGGAAGTCCACGGAAACAAACGGAAGCCATTCCGTGAGCTTCCAGGTCTGTGCCTCCATTCCGCCCCCAATGGGTAACACCCACATGGACCTTTATTGCAGATGTACCTTCTTTCATAAACCAGGTGCAAATGTTAATTATTTGCAAGTTGTTTATTGTAAGGTTCTCTGATCTAGCAGAAAAAAACACCAACCAGTCTCTCATCCCAAGTGTTTCTACAGCATCAGAAGGAGCCACAGAGGGAGGAAGGAGGAGGAGAAGGCAGTGACTATGTTTTTTTTGTTTTGTTTTGGAGCCTGGGTGACCCTGTGACCAAATAATGGCTCCACTGACACAAGAAAACCAGAGCCTAACAGCAGTGGTTACATTGAGTACTCAGCACTGTTTTCTTCTTTAAAGATACTGTAGGGGTTGTTTCATAATCTGCTCAGTGAGTGGAGAGGTAGTCAAGCATTCGCTCTGCCACTCCATTTATTCACTAGACTGCTGGAGATAGCCAAGTACTGTGCAAAAATCTCCAACAGTCCCATAGAAAATGAATATAGTGGCAGAGTGTTGCTCAACCACCACTCCATTCTTTCAGGGGATTTTGCACCAATGTTGTTGCAAAGTGTGGGGGTCCCAGTGGCCAGACCCCCACCAAACGTATTCCCTATTCTGTGGTTTGGGCATAGCTTTATATCTTAGGACAACCGATTTAGAGGAGTGCTCCACCTTTTAGATATAGATGATCTATCCTCCAGAGTGGTTACCAATGTCAGATCGGATCGGTGGAGGTCCGATTCTCAGCAACCTCACCTATCAGCTCCAGTGGACACATCTGGAATCAGACGGCTCCACCCTCTGTGTAGTGGCCGAGGTGGGGTACTGCAGTTCAGATCATTTTCAAAGAATTTCATCCATACAAGATGTCACCAACAGCTTTTTAAGACCCACTGAGGTTGTGTGACCTAAGCTGGAACAACTATTTTACTATGATGATGCAGTCCCAGCAATACTAGTACAAGTGGGGATGTTGCCCACCACAAATGATCCCATCACTCTTCTGATTCCACCATTCTATGCTATTAAATATATAATAGTGACTGGGGCACCTAAGTGGGCTGAGGCTTCCCTCTATCATGTGGTATAATCATGGGGGAAACAATGGGTTACTTGCCAACAGTTCTGAATTTGCAGGGACTGTCCCTAATTTTCAGAGACAGTCCCTACAAATTTGGGCTGTCCAGGGCTAAAAATGGGCAAGGCTTATATAAGCCTGTCCATAAGTAGTCACTGCCCGCATGAGCGGGCTCACGAAACAGCTGATCGGTGGGAGCGTGAGGTGTGGGACCCCCACTGATCTGATATTGATGACTTATCTTGAGGATAAATCATCATCTGTACCCCAGACAACTCCTTTAAGGGGTTAAATAGGGCCCACTGGCTCTCTTGTCATGTCTGTTATAGTAAAACATTATTTATGAAATAACAATTCGGGAACAAGTAGAAATATGGACTGTGTTGTTCCTCTGTATCCTCTTGGAAATGTAATTGATAACTTAGTGTTACCATACCTTTTCTCAATAGGGTTAGTATTGATAGTACACTGTGTCAGACTGTATTGAGAGACTCCACATTGACAGATGGTATGGCAGCACCCATTTGTTTCATTATACATTTCCAGGAGGAATAACAGAGGAATGGCACAACACAGAGTTCAACTACAAGACAGACAGATCCCATGAGAACGTATCATACTGCATTCACATGAGTCACTGTCATAAGTCTCGCATTACGTACAGTGTATCTGTAGCTGGCAGGTTTGGTAGTGATTAGAGACCTCATTAGTGATTAGATATTGGACAGGAAGGTAATTATTACCTAAGTACTGTACATAAAAAGTCTGCAGGAGAGGATCTACAGGAAATAAGTACCGTATTTTTCGCCCCATAAGACACACTCCCCCCCCAAAAAAAGTGGGGGGTAAATGGCAGTGCGTCTTATGGGGCGAATACTGCCATTTTTACATCGCTAACACTGATACATAGCCGGCTGCGATGCTGCACAGCGCAGCGATGTATCAGCGGGGACGGAGGATAGGGCTGGAGGCCGGGAACTCGCGGCGGGGCCCGGTGCAGTCACTGTACTCTTACACCGGGCCCCGCCGCTCACAGCAGTATACATATTTAAACAGTAATCCTTAACCTCGAGTAACTTTAACTTTAAAGTAGCGCTATCCTGTTTACTACCTTACAATCACACTCCGTTAACAGGCAGAGTGGGCAGCGGCGTAACGTCACTCACGTCATGCACCTGCTCCTCCACTTTATGAATGGAGCAGGCGCATGATGTGAGTAAGTGACGTTACGCCGCCGCCCTCTCTGCCTCTTACCGGAGCTTAATTGTAAGGTAGTAAACAAGATAGCGCTGCTTTAAAGTTAAAGTTACTCGAGGTTGAGGATTACTGTTTAGATATGAATACTGGTGTGAGCGACGGGGCCCGGTGTATTGCGGGACACTGTTATGGGGGGGATCTGTGGATGACACATATAGAATAAGATGATATATAGTGTCATCCACAGATCCCCCCCATAGCATGGTCATCCATAGATCCCCCCTATAACAGTATCATCCACAGATCCCCCTCCCCATAACAGTGCCACCCCTCTCCCCATAACAATTCCATCCACAGATCCCCCTCCCCATAATAGTGCCATCCACAGATCCCCCTTCCCATAACAGTGCCACCCCCCCTTAATAGTGCCATCCACAGATCCCCCCTCCATAACAGTGTCATCCACAGATCCCCTCCATAACAGTGTCATCCACAGATCCCCTCCATAACAGTGTCATCCACAGATCCCCCCCATAACAGTGTCATCCACAGATCCCCCCCCATAACAGTGCCATCCACAGATCCCACATAACAGTGTCATCCACAGATCCCCTCCATAACAGTGTCATCCACAGATCCCCCCATAACAGTGTCATCCACAGATCCCCTCCATAACAGTGTCATCCACAGATCCCCCCATAACAGTGTCACCCACAGATTCCCCCATAACAGTGTCACCCACAGATCCCCTCCATAACAGTGTCATCCACAGATCCCCCCATAACAGTGTCATCCACAGATCCCCTCCATAACAGTGTCATCCACAGATCCCCCCATAACAGTGTCACCCACAGATTCCCCCATAACAGTGTCACCCACAGATCCCCTCCATAACAGTGTCATCCACAGATCCCACATAACAGTGTCATCCACAGATCCCACATAACAGTGTCACCCACAGATCCCCCCATAACAGTGTCACCCACAGATCCCCCCCATAACAGTGTCACCCACAGATCCCCCCCATAACAGTGCCATCCACAGATCCCACATAACAGTGTCATCCACAGATCCCCTCCATAACAGTGTCATCCACAGATCCCCCCCATAACAGTGTCATCCACAGATCCCCCCATAACAGTGTCATCCACAGATCCCCCCATAACAGTGCCATCCACAGATCCCACATAACAGTGTCATCCACAGATGCCCCCATAACAGTGTCATCCACAGATTCCCCATAATAGTGTCATCCACAGACCACCATTAGTTCAAAACCCACCAAAAGCTTTTGGTTAAATTTTTTCTTCTTCTTATTTTACTCCTCAAAAACCTAGGTGCGTCTTATGGGCAGGTGCGTCTTATAGGGCGAAAAATACAGTAAATAGACGTGACATCAGATCTTCAAGAAATTCAGGAAAAGTAATTTCTTTTCTTAACTTATACCAAATGAGATAAAATGTTAAAAAATTAGGATTTGGGGATCTTTTGTCATTCTTCTCTGCAGATCCTCTCAAGCTCTTCCAGGTTGAATTGGGACCGTCAATGGACAGCTATGTTCAGGTCTCACCAGAGATCTCCGATTGGGGTCAAGTCAGGGCTCTGGCTGGGCCACTCAAGGACATTCACTTTTTCCTGTCCCAGCCGCTGAATGACACCCCCACAGCATTATGCTGCTATCACCATGCTTCACTGTAGGGATTGTATGGAGCAGGTGATGAGCAGGTCCTGTTTTTCTCTAGAAGTGAAGTTTAAAATTGAGGCCAAAAAGTTAAATGCTGATTTCATCAGACCAGAGAATCTTGTTTCTCAAAGTCTGAGAGTCCTTTAGGTGCAAAATCCAGGTGGACATTCATGTGTCTTTTAGTGAGGAGAGGCTTCTTTCTGGCCACTGCCATAAAGCCCAGATTGGTTGAGGCTGCAGTGATGGATAACCTTCTGGAAGTTTTTTCCATCTGCATACAAAAGTGACCATTGGGTTCTTTGTCACCTCTCTTACCAAGGACCTTCTTCTCTGATTACTCTAGGAAGAGTCCTGGTTGTTACAAACTTCTTCCATTTAAGAAATATGGAGGCCACTGTGTAGCAAAGGTGTATTTGTGCCCTTCTCCAGATCTGTGCCACTACACAATCCTGTCTTTGAGCTCTACAGGCAGTACTTTCCTCTTCATGGCTTGGTTTTTGCTCCAATATTTATTGTCAGCTGTGAGATCTTATGCAGAAAATCAACTGAAATTACCGCAGGTGGACTCCAGTCAAGGTGTAGAAACATCTCAAAGATGATCAAGAGAAATGGGAGGCCCCCAGAGCTAAATTTCAAGTGTTATAGCAAAGGATCAGAATATTTATGTTCATGCAAAATTTTTGTTTTTCCTTGCAAAATGTGCAAACATTTCTAAAATTCTGTTTTAACTTTCTCATTATGGGGTATTGAGTGCAGATTAATGAGGGATTTTAGCACAAAGCCGCAACAAAAAGTATGAAAAAAGTGAAAGAGAGTCTAAAAACTTTAAAAATGTACTATACAGTACTATAAACTGATCCAGACCGGTGTTACAACACCCTCTCAAGGAGCAATGCTCTCTCCCAAAGTTCAATGCTACAATATCCTCTGTGGGATGCAGTTCTCTAGCAGACTCTCACAATCTGTCTCTCTCTCTCTTATGTGGCTATGGGCCTTAGGTCCATTGATCTAGTCAAAATGCTGTACAGTCCAAAACCTTATACGAATGTTACCTTTACAGACAGTCATCTGTATATATGGACGACTTGGCTGTTTAACCTTCAAGATAGTTGCCTTTCTGCAATCTAAGTTTTGATGAGTGGCTGGAGCTCCTTCTAGGTCTCCATTTCTGTCTGAAACTCCAGGTCCCTGCTGGTTGGCCTTCACAGTTCCAGAACTATTTCTCTACACTGACTCAGGAAGAAGGTCACACCCAGGGAACTACAGGAGGTACATATATAATTGAAAAAACACAATATCAGTCTACAATCAAATATAAGGAAATATAACACACATCAAGTTTGGTAATGAGGGACAGTAGTGCAGCTCTAATTCTAAGCAGTGCCCGGTGGGTCACTGCATACCCCCTCTTTTTAAAGAGACCTGTCCTAGGTGTCTACTTACTCAAGAACAAGTAAGAGGAGAGGGCATACCAAAACACTAGAACATATAAAATTATTAAATGAAAAGTGATAGGAAGTTGTCTGGCCAGGCTAAAGACAAAGAGGGGCAAAGCAGTTGGTAACATAGTGACATGGGGGTAGGTTATTACTGAGGGCTTGGAGAAAGTCCAGCTCCGGGCATAGACCTTTTGGTTGCTCCTATCAGGTTGAAAAGGGAACATGCAGTGGAGTCTCTGGGAGAGTCCAAAGTGGAGGCTCTGGGCAGCTTGGCGAACTACCACCGACTACACACAAAGAAATAGTCTCTCACCCATTCCATTTGTTCTGATAGGTTTCCAGTCAGGTCCAATGAGGGTACCGGGCCAACATTTTCCCTTTAGCTCTGTTAGACTTTCTGAGTAAATGTTTTTCCATGAGGGGGCTGATTCTGTCTCTTCAGGCCAGTGTTGGATCTAAACACCCCTGATTGAAAAGAATAAATTTATCAAAGGACCAAGTAATAAATGTAGAAAATCAGAATCAAGCAGCTGCTTCTCTAATGTTGATGGTGACTTGTCAATTTAGTCGATTATGGTGCACTATTTGTGGTGTCCAGCTTACCTTGATAATTTCATACTTATAAAGTGCCAGGATGTGGGATGACTCTCTTTTCCACTTATTGTCCAGCTTTTTGGTACAGTGATTGTCTTTTAGCCACACGTGGTCACCAATTTTAAAGTGTTCAGCCTTAACAGACTAGTCAGGATCTCGCTGCTGCTTCTCGCCTGCTCCTGCCATTTAAATATGGATAATCTCTTGGACGTCTGCTAAGTGTTTCAGATGTTCACTTACCTATTCGATCTGTAGCAAGGTATTTCCGGCATTTGGAACTCACACATGCAAGGTGAGGTCAGCGGACAGGTTACCTTGACGGGTAAACATGAGATAGTATGCTGTGTATCTCGTGGAGCAGTGAATGGTTTTCTTATACAGGTACACCAATTCTGGCAGCAAGGTTGACCAGTCAGCCCTCTTGGGGGGTGGTACAACTCACAGCATCTTGATGAGGGTGTGGTTGATTTTTTTCACAGAGACTGTTGCTGTATTTGGTAGTGATGGCGTTCTGCTGTAGAAAGCCGACATCGCTAGTTCTATCCAGTTGTCATAATCTTGAGCAGGATCTTCTCCAGAAGGTAAGCAGGATAGGGCCTCTGCGTTGTCTTGGGATTTGCACGTTCTGTATTTGACCTGAGTTGTAGTTAGCAAGGCGAAAGGCCCACCTGTGTTCCAGGACCTTTGAGCCAGGCTGTGCTCAGATGCGCCAAGGGATTGTTTGTGTAGACCACGAATGGTGTTGCAGGAAGATAGTCTTTGAATTTATCGATGATGGCCCACACTAGTACAGGAATTAGAGCTTGAAGGAACTTTAGTTTGGCTTCTCTTGGAGTTTAGTTTAAATCCAGAGAAAAAAAAGCAGACTGGTTTGAGAGCTGCACTTATACAAGCAGACAAACAATGCAAGTTTGTGAGTGTCCGCGTGTTTGATTTCAAGTGTGTGTTTGTATTAAGTGTGTGACTTTAGATTACGTGACTTTAGATTCAGGAACTTTAGGAGGGGACTACAGTCAGTTACATTCTTATCACTGCACCATATAGTATTTTTCTCTTTTCTTGCATAATCCCCATTTAGTATGTGTTCCATTATTGACAGCGCAGTCCAGTGCGAATCTTGTCTAATGTATGCAGTTCTGGAATAGCCATTTAAGGGGGGTGCATATCTTAACTCCAAATTTGAGCAAATTGCCAATTTGGAATAGCACATTGTGTATCTAACCAGGCGAGTTTCAACACTAAGAAGCGTTGACAATTTGGAAAAGAGTTTGCTGCTCACTGAGCAAGCACTCTATGGGGTAGATGTGGGGGAAGGTGGTAGCGAGAAGACTCAGGAAAGCGAGGTAACTAGCTAGATAACAGTTAGAAAGCGGGGTAGATGGAAGAGTGCCAGGGAGGCTAGCCCTGATCTGACACACCCCAACAAGTTTGCACGGTTGGCAGATGAGGGGGATGTCAGTTCAGGGAGAGCACTGCTGCAGACGGACACGTCCTCTGCCAGTCGGGAATGTCAGCTCCGGTAAGCAGGGGACCAGGAGAGCAGGGCAGGTCAGACAGGTGCTGGTAGTGGGAGACTCCGTTATTAGGGGCACAGGTAGGGTGATCGGTCACAAAGACCGGGATTGTCGAACTGTGTGTTGTCTTCCTGACGCTCGAGTTCGACACATCGCGGATCGAGTTGACAGATTACTGGGAGGGGCTGGAGAAAATCCAGCAGTCATGGTCCATATCGGAACCAATGACAAAGTTAGAGGTAGGGGGAGTGTCCTTAAAAATGATTTTAGGGATTTAGGTCAAAAGCTTAGGGCAAGGACCTCAAAAGGTAGTGTTTTCCGAAATACTGCCTGTACCACGAGCCACACAAGAAAGGCAGCGGAAGATTAGGGAGGTTAACAAGTGGGTCAAGAACTGGTGTAGGAAGGAGGGGTTTGAGTTCCTGGAGAACTGGGCCGACTTCTCTGTCAGCTACAGGCTCTATTGTAGGGATGGGTTACACCTCAATGGGGAAGGGGCAGCTGTGTTGGGGGAGAAGATGGCTGGAAGGTTGGAGGAGTATTTAAACTAGGGACTGGGGGGGGAAGGTAATTGCATTACAGGATGGGAAGATCCAGAAGCCTGACTAATAAAACTGGTGAACTGGAATTAGTGATGTGTCAGGAGGACTATGACATAGTGGGAATAACTGAGACATGGCTGGATGATAGCTATGACTGGGCAGTTAAAGGGAACTTTATGCCTCCCATACTAACGGCAGCATAAAGTACAGACAGGTGAGTTGATTTCAGCGGTCTGTCATTTAAAAGTTAAAATTAAATGGTTGTCAAAAACCAACATCACAATCTTTGCAGACTGGGCCAGGAAAAGAGTCCCGGCCACCTGAGAAGAGTCCTGGTTATTCATGAATTCCTGCTCTCCTGCCCACCTGCTGATGGCTGACAGTCTTCTACCTAGTTTTCTCCCTTTCTCTCTAGGAGAGAACTGCCAATCATCAGCAGATGGGCAGGAGAGCAGGAGATTATGAATAACCAGGACTCTTCTCAGGTAGATTTGACTCTTTTCAAGGCCTGGGCTGCAATGATTATGATGCTGGTTCTCAGCAACCACTTACTTTTAGCCCATGAGTGACATACTGCTGAAATCAGCATTTCTGTCACTATTTTATGCTGTCCTCGGTGAGATCAGCATAAAGTTGATGACAGGTTCCCTTGTACAGGGTTACAGTCTGTTTAGAAAGGATCGCCAAAACCGGAGAGGGGGAGGGGTCTGTCTCTATGTAAAGTCCTGTCTAAAGCCCACAGTCCGAGAAGATATAAGTGAGGGGCAGGGACATGTGGAGTCACTGTGGGTAGAAATACATGGAGGCAAAAACAATAATAAAATACTAAGATGAGTTTATTATAAACCACCTAATATACCAGAGTCCATAGAAAATCTACTACTAAACGAGATAGACGAGGTGGCAGATCATAATAAGGTTGGTATTATGGGGGACTTCAACTACCCAGATATAGACTGGGAAACTGAAACTTGTATATCTCCATAAAGGAAACAGGTTCTTAGCAATAACCAAAGACAATTACCTTTTCCAACTGGTTCAGGACCCGACTAGAGGAACATCCATACTAGACTTAGTATTAACCAATAGAACTGACAGAACAACAGATGTGCAGGTTGGGGGGACACCTGGGAAATAGTGGCCATAAAGTAATAACTTTCCAATTGTCATTCAAAAGAGTGTTTCTTTAGGGAGGTACAAAAATACCAAACTTCAAAAAAGCTAAATTTAGCCACCAAAGAGAGGCCATAGGCCTAACTAACTGGGACAAAGTCCTCAAAAATAAAAATACAGCCACAAAATGGGATATTTTTAAAAGCATCCTAAAACCTTATGGGAATAAAAGGTTAAGGAACAAGAAAAAAAAAAACAATGGGGATAAATAGAACTGTAAAGAAAGCAATAAATGACAAAAAGAAAGTGTTTAAATCACTAAAACAGGAGGGTAGCGAGGAAGCACTGAAAAACTATAAGGAAAAAAATAGAACATGTAAAGAACACATAAAAGCAGACAAACTAGAGACTGAGAGATTAATTGCCAAAGAGAGCAAAACTAACCCTAAAATGTTCTTCAATTATATAAATGGTAAAAAGTATAAATATGAAGGTGTCGGTCCTCTACAGAGTAATGAGGGGGAAGTTGCAGAGAGCGATTAGGAGAAAGCAAAGCTATTAAATATTTTTTTCTCCACTGTATTCACTAAGGAAAATAAACTGTCAGATGAAATGCAGAATGTAAAAGTAAATTCCCCATTAAAAGTGCCCTGTCTGACCCAGGAAGAAGTACAGCGGTGTCTTAAAAAGATTAAAATAAAAAAATCGCCAGGACCAGATGGCATACACCCCAATATCCTAAGATACTTAAGTAATGTCATAGCCAGACCCATATTTCTGATATTTAAGGACTATACTGACAGGGAGTGTTCCACAGTATTGGCGCATAGAAAATGTGGTGCCAATATTCAAAAAGGTCCAAAAACAGAGCCCGGAAACTATAGGCCGGTAAGTTTAACATCTGTTGTGGGTAAACTGTTTGAAGGTTTTCTAAGAGATGCTATCTTGGAGTACGTCATATCAGCATGGCTTCATGAGGGATCGGTCATGTCAAACTAATTTAATCAGTTTCCATGAGGAGGTAAGTTCTAGACTTGACAGCGGCGAATCAATAGATGTCGTATATCTGGACTTCTCCAAAGCATTTGACACTGTACCACATAAAAGGTTAGTATATAAAATGAGAATGCTCGGACTGGGAGAAAATGTCTGTATGTGGGTAAGTAACTGGCTCAGTGATAGAAAACAGAGGGTGGTTATTAACGATACACACTCAGATTGGGTCATTGTCACTAGTGGGGTACCTCAGGGGTCAGTATTGGGCCCTATTCTCTTCAATATATTTATTAGTTGAGAGAAGAAATAAGGCCAAATTTCAATATATTTATTAATGATCTTGTAGAAGGCTTGCACAGTGAAATATAAATTTTTGCAGATTACACTAAACTGTGTAAAGTAATTGACATGGAAGAGGACAGTATACTGCTACAGATGGCTCTGGATAGATTGGAGACTTGGGCAGAGAAGTGGCAGTTGAGGTTTAACACTGACAAATGTAAGGTTATGAACATGGGAAGGAATAATGCAAGTCACCCGTACATACTAAATGGTAAAACACTGGGTAACACTGACATGGAAAAGGACCTAGGATTTTTAATGAACAGCAAACTAAGTTGTAGAAACTAGTGTTAGGCAGCTGCTGCCAAGGCCAATAAGATAATGGGTTGCATCAAAAGGGGCATAGATGCCCGTGATGAGAACATAGTCCTGCCACTTTACACATCATTAGTCAGACCACACATGGAGTACTGTGTACAGTTCTGGGCTCCTGTGAACAAGGCAGACATAGCAGAGCTGGAGAGGGTTCAGAGGAGGGCAACTAAGGTAATAACTGGAATGGAGGGACTACAGTACCCTGAAAGATTACCAAAATTAGGGTTATTCACTTTAGAAAAAAGACGACTTGCGGGATAGCAGTCCGAACTGGATGGACAGATGTCTTTTTTTCGGCCTTATAAACTATGTTTCTATGTTACTAAAGGCGATCACCCTTTTTTTTCCATCCTGCATCTGAGACATCATAGCTCCAAGACCCTTCTAATTAGTGTCAATGTAGAGGCAGGGTTGATTGTAGTCCGGGTAGAATAGAAGGTTAGGTTTAATCAACTTCTGCTTCAAAAGCTGAAAGGCAAATTCTTAGTCTTCATTCCACTCTAGGAATATTCGAGTCTTCAGGTACTTCTTGAGATGTCACTTCAGAAGCTCTTGCACTGTTTCGGCATTCTGGGAAAAGTGCAGGACGAGGCGTCGGTATTAACCCACCAAACTTAAGAAACTTCTCACTTCTTTCACTGTAGTGGAAGTAGGCCAATTCTTGACCACATCAGTCTTCTTTGGATCAGTTATCATGCCTTCAGAGCTGACATGTCCCAGGTACTTGACTTCAGATTTTAGTAGGTGGCATTTGAAAGCTTGACCCATCTAGCAACCAAAAGAGACTAAACCTGGGTCTGCCCTAGTGAGTAAAGGGAGTTCTAGTCTAGCTGTGCTCCTTAGTCATAGAGGACCATTATCTGTGAGACAATTGCAGCTTTATCCAAAGTGCTCCAGAGAACCTGATGAGGACCAGAGAAAATGTGCAATGCTAGGAAGGTTGGTCACCTTCGCAGCTTGCTATTGGCTGCTCCCCCCATCGCCGGATGTTTTGATCTGAGCGACAGGAAGATGGAGCGATGGCCATGCAGGGACTCGGAGGGACGTAGGTTCCGGAGAACGGGTAAATATAGTCTATAGGAGGGGCCCAGGCATTGTGGGGGGTAAGGCTGGTAAAAGACTTAGCAAACCCTTCCACACTTTGAGGAGATCTGGCCAGTCGTATCTTAAGTCTTTACGCTTCAGCATGGGAATTTCAGAATGTTTACAAGAACCTCATAGCCAGCCTAAGGTTCTGCAGAAAGACTTTAGAAAGACAGAGAGGAGTACCATAACCCCCATCATTGCTGCCATCCATATATTGCTATTGAGAAAGGATTGCACTGTGTCATTGCCCTGAAAACGTGTCTAGATACCGTTGGTTGAACTACTACTCCAATTCTGCAAAGGGAAGGCGTTATCAGTGATTGATAGCATTCTCTGTGTAAGTGTGTATTCAGAGATAGCTGTCAGTCACTGATAGTTGTACACAGGGAGGTGTTATCAGTGATTGATAGCATTCCCTGTGTAAGTCTTAAGTCTGTATACACACACAGAGAATGCTATAAGTGACTGACAGCTAACTCTGTATACACACTTACACAGGGATTTAAAAGTATAAATTACACCTTTTACTGAATCTTTCCCCACAAAACTATATATTAATCTGCTCAGCTCCTCCCGATCTATAACCTGCTGCCTGCAGATTGCACTGCTTTCTGTGGTGATAGATTCTTTTTAATGTATTCCCAATGTGAACATTCTCTGACCCAATGCAAAATCTGTAACAAGGCCCCCATCTACCATGTGCCTTTTATAGTACTGGGCTCCTCATATGGGGCAGGAGGTTATTGTTTGCCCTACTAGGTCCCAGGGCTTCTTAATTCTCCATGTTCTGTTCAGTTTAACTCTTCATTCTGTAACCTTTGATTTCACAACGTATCAGGACGTCTGATGAGGAAATAATAAATGCAAAAAATGTTTACTGTATTACATGGAGCATGCAGGGCAGAAAACAAATGGAGGCGGAATATTTACTGAAGAATCGTTTCCTGATATGCAAAGGCTGGAGAATTCAGGATCCTCTGATGTTATTGCTAGTAAGCTTCAGTATCTGCCATACAGCCACATCAGATCTGCAGTCTGATGATGCCCACGGCATAGTGAATGATTACACCCCTCATTAGCAATTATGTTCGTTACATAATTATTCCAAGTTAAACCAGTAGTGGGAAACATTTATTCAAGCTTTCGTTAAAAAGTCACAAAATATGGCACACACCATATTTGCACCATAATTTCTGACTTTTTCAGCTTCTCAACACTTTTCTGAAGTGGCGAGAAAAGGGATAGATCCTCAGGGGCGGAGCTTCCAGACACCCGCCCGATTTACTATAACTTGCAACACAAACTGGTGTAAGTTATAGTTCAAGTCTACGCCAGCTTCTGGCTAATGTAACTTGAGTTTCTGGTGGATGGAGTGCCAGAGGTGCTACAAATTTATTAAGGGTCCATTCACACATCCGTGTGTGTTTTGCGGATCCGCAAAACACGGACACCGGCAATGTGCGTTCTGCGGGAATGGAAATGCGGACCCGGAAGTGTGGGTCTGCATTTCCGGATCCGGGCAGCACATTGTGTTGCCCCATGGAAATGAAAGGGGCCGCAATTCCGTTCCACAAAATGCGGAACAGAATTGTGGACGTGTGAATGGACCCTAAGAGACATTTTAAATTAGGTGCATATTACTTCAGTGCAGAAGCGTAAACTAGAACTGACTGGACTCCACAGCAAATTTTTGAATGGGACCCCACCTCCTCAGTCCCAGACCTCAGACCGGACCAAAATAAAAAATACTCACCTCTCTTCTTCTCATGGGGGCACCTCTGGTCTTTCATTGCATTATACAGTGCTTGTTTCCATGGTTACAACCACCCTGCAATCCATCAGAGGTGGCCGTACTTGCACACTATAGGAAAATGCGCCGACCTATGTGCAGTGTCACGGTCCTGACCACCAGAGAGGCCGACTCTTTTTCCTAAAGTGTGCAAACACGACCACCACTGATGGATTGTAGGGTGATCGTAACCATGGAAACGAGCAGTGGATAATGTGATGGAAAAATGAATCCAGCCTACAAAGGAGGCAATATGGACAATCACAATACATTAGTAAGTGCCTTAAATTACCTTCCTCTACACAATAAATGTCATTTGCTGAAGTGAGACAACCCCTTAAATGCAGCGTAGGTGCCCGGAGAAGAAGACCAGGGAGTGGTGAGTAATACCAGTGCTAGGACTAGGAGCACCATATACACTGCTCCCCGGGGCCTAAAAAAATCCATTTGTCCTCCTCCTGGGCCCCTTCGTGAGAACGGGCCCCGTAGCAGCCACTTCCCCTGCTACCATGGTAGCTATGCCCCTGACTAGTGTATGGGAACGCCAATCTTGATAAATATCCCCCTCTGTGTTATGTCAGGTGCAGGCCTGAGGGGGGAATGACTCTGTTGAGTCACTCTCCATCAGTGCCTGAATTTGCAGAAACTGTTCCTGTCAATTCTGGCTGTTCCATTCTAAATATTGGTGCAAACCCTGGCACTCGATTTGGGGGCGTTCATGGGAGTAGAGGCCTATTTGTGCCTAATTTATCAACTGAGAAGTTGGTCCTGTAAGTATGGTAACACACTAATACCGCACAATGCCAACTATCAAAAATAGCAACAAATCACAGCACAGCTTTTATTTTGTAGTCTGCTCTTCAAAAATGGAAACTGTGCTTTGATTGGTTGCTATGGGCAACAAAGACCATTTCCTGTTAGTTTCATAACTCTGCCCCTATGCATCACGTCTGCCTGGACGGTTACCGGCTCATGCGCACCGTATAGCTGTGTGCGCAGGCAGAGCGGGTTCCTACGTTTCTACACTATGGAGCTGTAGATACTCAGTGAGTGACGCAATGAGGTCGCTGTACGGTGGCCTCAGGGGCCATATTCAGACTGATGGAATTCCTTGGGCAAAAAAATCTTACTTTTTATAAAAAAATACATACCAACATTTCAATTGGTAAAATGGGGGCATATAAGCCCCATGGAACGCCCTGGACCTCCCCAGAAACACCAACTTATAGACAGTGTTTGTGATAGCCTCGTCCATTTTCGGTACGACACGAAATCAGAGACACTCCCGGCAAATTCGGAACAGTTGGCAACTATGAAAAGGTAACAGCATTTCTATTTTAAAGGGCATCTGTCAGTAGATTTGTCCCTATGACACTGGCTGACCTGTTACATGTGCACTTGGCAGCTGAAGGCATCTGTGTTGGTCCCATGTTCATATGTGTCCACATTGCTGAGAAAAATGAAGTTTTAATATATGCAAATGAGCCTCTAGGAGCAACGGGGGCGTTGCCATTACACCTAGAGGCTCTGCTCTCTCTGCAACTGCCACGTCCTCTGCAATTTGATTGACAGGGCCAGGTATGATGATGTAACTGCCTGGCCCTGTCAATTAGAGGGCAAAGGGCGCAGCAGTTGCAGAGAGAGCAGAACCTCTAGGAGCAACAGCAACGCCCCCCTTGCTCCTAGAGGCTCATTTGCATATACTAAAACATCATTTTTCTCAGGAGTGCGCGCGCATATGAACGTGGGACCAACACAGATGCCTTCAGCCGCCAAGTGCACATGTAACAGGTCAGCCAGTGTCCTAGGTGCAGATCTGCTGACAGATGCCCTTTGAGTATAAAAAGCATGCATGTACATATCCTATTGACTGGCAAGTTGGAATTCTGGGAAGTAAAATATAATTAGCTTTAAAAAAGTTGTCCAAAATGTATATTATTTACTCCTCTTATTCTTGAAGAAAAAGATGGCTTTGCAAAATAATGGTTTAGATTTACTAATCTTATAGATGGTTTAAACTTAGGGCTCATTCACACGACATTTTCAGAACCAATCAAAGTCTATGAGACTATTCACATGGCGGTTTTTTTAACGGCCAGTGAATTGCTGGCATCCAAAAAAATAGGTTGTGTCCTGTTTTTGGCTGTTTTACTGACAGACAGACCTCACTGAAATCCATTAACCGTTCTCAACCGCCTTACGACTATATACGTCGGCGGTCAGGACTTTAAATATGGCGCCCACTGCTGTTTTAAACAGCAGGCACCCGGGGCAAATATATGAGATCAACGTTAATGTCGATTGGACACATTTCACCCCTCAATGGCCACGGTCAAATGTGACTATGGCATCTGTGTAGATAAAAACTGGGCGCACACGCTCCTAACCTTTCACAGGCGACCCCCCCACCCCTTCGCCAGCGAGGATCAGGAGAGCTGAAGTGTGTGGGCTCCTGAGTGACAAGAGGCTGATGCATATTAGAACCTGCCTGTGGCAAGGCTCCAGAGGACCAGTGTAATGAGCTCATGATTGCTTGTTATAGCTCCGTATGGGAACTATGAAAAAGTGTAAAAAACAAATAATTTCTTTAAAAATATAAAAAAAATATGAATTCAAATCACCCACTTTCCCTAAAATTAATATATATATATATATATATATATATACTGGGGGGAACAATGGGGAGCAAATATATATACTGGGGGAGCAAATATATATACTGGGGGCACTAATGGGTGCACAACCAAAATGGAGACAGCCAAACCTCCAAGTGCATACTGCAATGATAGTTGTGTACACGGATCCCAGTGGCAATCCTTACTCCAAAACCACTAGGGCTGTGCAGTGACAGGAGAGCACATCCTTTCATCCCTTGGGGCACACCATGGTCTTGGGTCTTCTGCTTGGTGTTAATTGGGGTGCCCTTGGTGTTAAGTATTTTGGTAGTGTGCAAGGCAGGAGTGTAGAAACAGTGGTTGGAACTGCCTGCCGGATCCGAACAACACTAGTGTGAAAGTACCCTTAGACGATTCTTACGGCAGTGGAAGGGGGAAACTAAGACCGGTGCAAAAAGCCGGTCTTAGTAAATGTGCCCCAGTGACCTCTTAAGGGCTCATGCACACAAACATATTTTTTGTCCGTGTCCGTTCCGTTTTTTTTTTGCGGCCCATAGGTGGTTCATTCATTTCAGAAATTACTTTTCTTGTCTGTTTTGCAGACAAAGACAGGGATTGTTACAATGGATCCGCAAAAAAAAACGGATGTAACACAGACGTCACATGTAGGGTTCATACCGATTTTTGGACCCCGGATCCGAACCCGAACATTTCCGTAAAAGTTTGAGTTCGGTGTTCGTCGCTTTCTTGGCGGTTTTTGAAAGGCTGCACAGCAGCCAATCAATAAGCGGCATACTACTTCCCCCAAGAGGCCATCACAGCCATGCCTACTAATGGCATGGCTGTGATTGGCCAGAGCAGCATGTGACCCAGCCTCTATACAGGGAGTGCAGAATTATTAGGCAAATTAGTATTTTGACCACATCATCCTCTTTATGCATGTTGTCTTACTCCAAGCTGTATAGGCTCGAAAGCCTACTACCAATTAAGCATATTAGGTGATGTGCATCTCTGTAATGAGAAGGGGTGTGGTCTAATGACATCAACACCCTATATCAGGTGTGCATAATTATTAGGCAACTTCCTTTCCTTTGGCAAAATGGGTCAAAAGAAGGACTTGACAGGCTCAGAAAAGTCAAAAATAGTGAGATATCTTGCAGAGGGATGCAGCACTCTTAAAATTGCAAAGCTTCTGAAGCGTGATCATCGAACAATCAAGCGTTTCATTCAAAATAGTCAACAGGGTCGCAAGAAGCGTGTGGAAAAACCAAGGTGCAAAATAACTGCCCATGAACTGAGAAAAGTGAAGCGTGCAGCTGCCAAGATGCCACTTGCCACCAGTTTGGCCATATTTCAGAGCTGCAACATCACTGGAGTGCCCAAAAGCACAAGGTGTGCAATACTCAGAGACATGGCCAAGGTAAGAAAGGCTGAAAGACGACCACCACTGAACAAGACACACAAGCTGAAACGTCAAGACTGGGCCAAGAAATATCTCAAGACTGATTTTTCTAAGGTTTTATGGACTGATGAAATGAGAGTGAGTCTTGATGGGCCAGATGGATGGGCCGTGGCTGGATTGGTAAAGGGCAGAGAGCTCCAGTCCGACTCAGACGCCAGCAAGGTGGAGGTGGAGTACTGGTTTGGGCTGGTATCATCAAAGATGAGCTTGTGGGGCCTTTTCGGGTTGAGGATGGAGTCAAGCTCAACTCCCATTCCTACTGCCAGTTTCTGGAAGACACCTTCTTCAAGCAGTGGTACAGGAAGAAGTCTGCATCCTTTAAGAAGAACATGATTTTCATGCAGGACAATGCTCCATCACACGCGTCCAAGTACTCCACAGCGTGGCTGGCAACAAAGGGTATAAAAGAAGAAAATCTAATGACATGGCCTCCTTGTTCACCTGATCTGAACCCCATTGAGAACCTGTGGTCCATCATCAAATGTGAGATTTACAAGGAGGGAAAACAGTACACCTCTCTGAACAGTGTCTGGGAGGCTGTGGTTGCTGCTGCACGCAATGTTGATGGTGAACAGATCAAAATACTGACAGAATCCATGGATGGCAGGCTTCTGAGTGTCCTTGCAAAGAAAGGTGGCTATATTGGTCACTGATTTGTTTTGTTTTTGAATGTCAGAAATGTATATTTGTGAATGTTGAGATGTTATATTGGTTTCGCTGGTAAAAATAAATAATTGAAATGGGTATATATTCGTTTTTTTTGTTAAGTTGCCTAATAATTATGCACAGTAATAGTCACCTGCACACACAGATATCCCCCTAAAATAGCTAAAACTAAAAACAAACTAAAAATTACTTCCAAAAATATTCAGCTTTGATATTAATGAGTTTTTTGGGTTCATTGAGAACATGGTTGTTGTTCAATAATAAAATTAATCCTCAAAAATACAACTTGCCTAATAATTCTGCACTCCCTGTATAAGCTTGGGTCACGTTGCTGTTACAAGTGTGGGGAGAGGATGCTGCTGGACTTGTGATTTCAGGGAGAGCATAGGAGAGAATCTAACTCAGCGATCTACCTAGAAATAGTTTTGTGGGTGCAGGGCACTATCGTTTTACCCTGCCCTGAGCTCATTGACCAAAAAATACAAACTTTTAGAATTCTGTTAGTTAGGTGGGTGGCGGCGGCGGACATTTTATGCATGCTCAGTGCATATGAGCATCTGAGCTTTTGGGACATTGCAAATCACCATTTTTTGGGGCAAACTATAACATCTGGATTAGTCAGTGTGTAATTAAAGGTAGAAATACACCTATAATTTTCTAGGGTTTGAAAAACACTCCCCCCCCCCCCCCCCCAAAAAAAAAAACCCTGTATTTTCCAGATCTGCAAGTGTTAAATTCAAGTTTAATATTTACAGCTTTCATATTCTGTTAGCAAAAAAAGACTTTTTGGGCAATCTACAACATCTGTATTAGTCAGTGTGCAATTTAAGGTAGAAATACACCCATCATTTTCTGGGGTTTGAAAAACACACTCTTTTGACAACACCCTTGAGATACACCCTTAATACATTTGGGTTACATTCAGAGATTTTAAATTCCGCCATTAGGTGCACCAATATTGAATTCAGGCCTACACTGGTTCAGACCGTGTGAGATACCCCCCTACATACAGGGGTTTGAATCAGGCATTTGAAATACAGCCATTTGAAATACAGCCATTTTGTGCAAAGATATACAGTACAGACCAAAAGTTTGGACACACCTCATTCAAAGAGTTTTCTTTATTTTCTTGACTATGAAAATTGTAGATTCACACTGAAGGCATCAAAACTATGAATTAACACATGTGGAATTATATACATAACAAAAAAGTGTGAAACAACTGAAAATATGTCATAATCTAGGTTCTTCAAAGTAACCACCTTTTGCTTTTATTACTGCTTTGCACACTCTTGGCATTCTCTTGATGAGCTTCAAGAGGTAGTCACCTAAAATGGTTTTCACTTCACAGGTGTGCCCTGTCAGCTTTAATACGTGGGATTTATTGCCTTATAAATGAGGTTGGGACAATCAGTTGTGTTGTGGAGAAGTCAGGTGCATACACAGCTGATAGTCCTACTGAATAGACTGTTAGAATTTGTATTATGGCAAGAAAAAAACAGCTAAGTAAAGAAAAACGAGTGGCCATCATTACTTTAAGAAATGTAGGTCAGTCAGTTCGAAAAATTGGGAAAACTTTGAAAGTGTTCCCAAGTGCAGTCACAAAAACCATCAAGCGCTACAAAGAAACTGGCTCACATGCGGATCGCCCCAGGAAAGGAAGACCAAGATTCACCTCTGCTGCGGAGGATAAGTTCATCCGAGTCACCAGCCTCAGAAATCGCAGGTTAACAGCAGCTCAGATTAGAGACCAGGTCAATGCCACACAGAGTTCTAGCAGCAGACACATCAGGCCTTCATGGTAGAATATCTGCTACAAAACCACTGCTAAGGACAGGCAACAAGCAAAAGAGACTTGTTTGGGCTAAAGAACACAAGGAATGGACATTAGACCAGTGTAAATCTGTGCTTTGGTCTGATGAGTCCAAATTTGAGATCTTTGGTTCCAGTCACCGTGTCTTTGTGCAATGCAGAAAAGGTGAACGGATGGACTCTACATGCCTGGTTCCCACCGTGAAGCATGGAGGAGGAGGTGTAATGGTGTGGGGGTGCTTTGCTGGTGACACTGTTGGGGATTTATTCAAAATTGAAGGCATATTGAACCAGCATGGCTACCACAGCATTTTGCAGCGGCATGCTATTCCATCCGGTTTGTGTTTAGTTGGACCATCATTTATTTTTCAACAGGACAATGAATGACCCCAAACACACCTCCAGGCTGTGTAAGGGCTATTTGACCATGAAGGAGAGTGATGGGGTGCTGCGCCAGATGACCTGGCCTCCACAGTCACCGGACCTGAACCCAATTGAGATGGTTTGGGGTAAGCTGGACCGCAGAGTGAAGGCAAAAGGGCCGACAAGTGCTAAGCATCTCTGGGAACTTCTTCAAGACTGTTGGAAGACCATTTCAGGTGACTACCTCTTGAAGCTCATCAAGAGAATGCCAAGAGTGTGCAAAGCAGTAATCAAAGCAAAAGGTGGCTACTTTGAAGAACCTAGAATATGACATATTTTCAGTTGTTTCACACTTTTTTGTTATGTATATAATTCCACATGTGTTAGTTCATAGTTTTGATGCCTTCAGTGTGAATTTACAATTTTCATAGTCATGAAAATAAAGAAAACTCTTTGAATGAGAAGGTGTGTCCAAACTTTTGGTCTGTACTGTATATTTTTTTTAAATCAAGTCATTTTTATTAAAAGTTTTCAATTTGTACAGATAGACATACATCAAATATACATTAACGTAAACAAGTAAAGACCCAACTTGGGCACATTAATACACAAAGTTCAAACTTAGAAGAGTGTAACCCCCCCCCCAACCTGCACCACGCCACAATGTCAGCTAGTTTTTCTCCTCCACACAGCTTGAGAAACAACTACCCCTGTTTCCACCATAACCCGTTCATCAGTAACATCACATTATCGTGTTACATTTCACCGTAATCTAGGCGTCTGCCCCAGTTTTAAGGACATAAGACGTCCAGTGGGTAGTTATGGTGTTCTCAACCATGGTCCCCATATAGACTCAAACTTCTTAATCATACCTCTCTTAAAGTATACCCCCCTTTCATGTCCAATTATCACATTCATACGTGCAATAAATTCCTCCTTAGCCAGTACTGTAGTGCTTATCCAGTATTTGGCTATTCATTTCCTAGCTTGGTACAGTGTTCTACTAATGCCAATATTGAGATCGGTTGTGAATTCGTCTTGTAACAAGCCCAATACACATATCAAAGGATCTAATGGAAGTCTGATCCTGAACACCTGAAAAATAATATCGAACACTAGATTCCAAAAAGGACCTATGGCAGTGCACTCCCAAAACATGTGTAGTATATGTGCCTCCGACATATTACATTTTGGGCATTTAGATGTGTCGCGTACCCCTATCTTATGTAGGAATTTAGGTGTTCTGTAAACCCTATGTATTAAGTATAGTTGTGACAGTCTGTGTGTCTCACACAATGATAACAAGGGGCTTTTAGAAAGTATTTCGAACCACTGCGCATCATTCAGGTCGCCAACCTATAGGGACCATTTTTCCCTAACAGTCAAAGGAAAGTGGTCCTGATAGAATGATAGCAACAACTTGTAGAAGCCGGAGATCACTCCTTTGATATCACCTCCCTTTCTGATCTGTTCCGCTATCATAGATGCCTGTATAGTCAGATCTGTCGTCTTTCCCTGCGCTGTCAAGGCGTGGCGTAATTGTAAGTACTGATAAAAGTTGTGCAAAGATATATTTACTTCAGGCCTACACTGGTTCAGACCGTGTGAGATACCCCCTCTACATACAGGGGTTTGAATTAGGCATTTGAAATACAGCCATTTTGTGAGAAGATATATTTACTTCAAGCCTACACTGGTTCAGACCGTGTGAGATACCCCCCCTACATACAGGGGTTTGAATTAGGCATTTGAAATACAGCCATTTTGTGCAAAGAAATCTTTAATTGAGGCCTAGTCTGGTTCAGGCCGTGTGAGATACACTCTTTACATACTGTTGTTTTTTTCTACTATTAATTAAACACCCATTTAGGGCAAGATCCTAAATTAAAAAAATATGAGAAGAGCGTCAAATAAGGGACGTGGCCCAGGTCGTGGTGCTGCTGGTGGAGCTCCTGTTGCAGGGAGAGGACGTGGTCGATCTGTGCCAGCTACACGCACAAGTGAAACCCCTTCCTCAGGTGCGAGTGGGCGACAAAACCTGCAGCAGTATTTGGTCGGGCCTAATGCTGCTCTTTGAATGGTGAGGCCTGAACAAGTACAGGCGATAGTAGATTAGGTGGCTGACAGTGCCTCCAGTTCCTTCACATTGTCTCCCACCCAGTCTCCTGCTGAAAGACCACAGTTGGCACCTGCAGCCGATGTCCATCAGTCTTTCACCTCACCCCCTTGCAAATCAGCCAAGCAGTCTGAGCCCCAAGTCATGCAGCAGTCTATTCTGCTTTTTGATGACTCTGTTAGCAGGGTTTCCCAGGGCCATCCACCTAGCCCTGCCCCAGAAGTGGAAGAGATTGAGTGCACTGATGCCCAACCACTTATTTTTCAAGATGAGTACATGGGAGGACCATCACAGCACGTCTCGGATGATGACGAAACACAGGTGCCAACTGCTGGGGCTTTCGAAAGTGTGCAGACCCACAAGGAAGTCAGGGGTGAAGACTGGGTGGAAGATGATGTGGAGAACGATGAGGTCCTCGACCCCACATGGAATCAAGGTCATGTGAGTGACCGATGTAGTTCGGAGGAAGAGGCGGTGGTCGCACAGAGCCACCAGCACAGCAGAAGAGGGAGCAGGGTGCAAAAGCAGAGTGGCCGTCCTCTAGACAGTACGCCTCCTACTGCCCACCGCAGCAAGGGACTGAGCACACCAAAACCAGCTCCAAGGAGTTCCCTGGCGTAGCAGTTCTTCAGACAATGTGCTGACGACAAGACATGAGTGGTTTGCACGCTGTGCAATCAGAGCCTGAGGCGAGGCATAAACGTTCTCAACCTGAGCACAACCTGCATGACCAGGCATTTAAGTGCAAAGCACGAGCTGCAGTGGAGTAGACACCTTAAAAACCAAGAAAGGTCTCTGGCTCCTCCTGCTTCCTCTTCTGCTGCAGTTGCGGCCTCTTCATCCACCTCTGGAGTGACAGTGCCACCTGGCACCCCACAAACAGAGGATCTGCCAGCAACACCAATACCTGGGTCACCAAGCATCTACACAATGTCACACGGAAGCGTTCAGCTCTCCATATCCCAAACGCTGGAGAGGAAGAGGAAGTACCCCCCTACCCATCCGCGATCCCTAGCCCTGAATGCCAGCATTTCTAAATTACTTGCCTTTGAAATGCTGTCATTCCGTCTGGTGGAGACGGATAGTTTTAAAGGCCTTATGGCGGTGGCTGTCCCACAGTACGTCGTGCACAGCGCAACGCCATCTGTGGCAAGGTGCACCTGACTACGGATACGTGGACCAGTAAGCACAGTCAGGGCCGTTATATCTCCATAACAGCACACTGGGTAAATGCAGTGGCGGCTGGGCCTGAGGCGGATAGCAGTTTGGCGCATGTCCTTCCACCACCGAGGATTGCAGGGCGCTTCAGTTTGCCTACTGTTGCTTCCTCCTCCTACTCTGCTTCCTTATCCTCTACCAGCTACTCATCCGGTCAGCATAACACCTTCAGCACCAACTTTAGCACAGCCAGGGGTAAACGATAGCAGGCAGTTTTAAAACTTGGTTTGGGGGTGCAAATCTGTTTGGGGGACAAACCCCACACCGCGCAGGAGCTGTGGACGGGCTTTGAACAACAGACCGATGACTGGTTTGTGCCAGTCAGCCTCAAGCCCGGCCTGGTGGTGTGCGATAATGGGCGAAATCTCGTAGCAGCTCTGGGACTAGCCAGTTTGATGCACATCCCTTGCCTGGCGCATGTGCGTAATTTGGTGGTGCAGAGATTCCTTAAAAATTACCCCGACATGTCAGAGCTGCTGCATAAAGTGCGGGCCGTCTGTGCGCGCTTTCGGTGTTCTCACCCTGCTGCTCGCCTGTTAGCACTGCAGCGTAACTTCGGCCTTCCCGCTCACCGCCTCATATGCGACGTGCCCACAAGGTGGAACTCCACCTTGCACATGCTGGCCAGACTGTGCCAGCAGCAGCAGGCCATAGTGGAGTTTCAGCTGCAGCACGCACGAGTGAGTCGCTCAGCGGAACAGCACCACTTCACCACCAATGACTGGGCCTCCATGCGAGACCTGTGTTCCTTGTTAAGCTGTTTCGAGTACTCCACCAACATGGCCAGTGTCGATAATGTCGTTCTCAGCGTTACTATCCAACTTCTATGCCTCCTTCAAAAAATGCTCCTGGCGATGATGGAAGAGGATGTGGCACAGGAGGAGGAGGAGGAGGAGAAGGAGGAGGGATCATTTCGTAGGGTTTCCGGCCACTCATTCCCAAGTGGCTCCGAGGGTGGGTTCCTGCACCCACAAACCCAAGGTACACAATTGTCCAGCCAGGGCATAGTTTGGGAGGATGAGGAGGTGGAGGAGGAGATGCAGGAGGAGGAACCATGTTCACAGCAGGGTGGCACCCAGACCAGCTCATGGCCATCTTTGGTGCGTGGATGGGGGGATACAGAGGACACAGACGATACACCTCCCACAGAGTTTTTCATTGCCTCTGGGCAGCCTGGCACACATGAGCGATTACATTCTGCAGTGTCTCCGCAACGACCGCCGAGTTGCCCAGAGTCTAACTTGTGATGGTTACTGGGTGGCCACGCTGCTGGATCCCCGTTACAAGGACAATGTACCATCCTTAATTCCGTCACTGGAGCGGGATCATAAGATGCGCGAGTACAAGCGCACGCTGGTAGATGCGCTGCTAATGGCATTCCCATCTGACAGCAGGGGCACAGTGAAAGCTCAAGGCGAAGGCAGGGGACGAGGAAGAGGTCGCCAACGCAGCTGGGGCACCGCGAGCACCTCAGAAGGCAGGGTTAGCATGGCCGAAATGTGGAAAAGCTTTGTCAGCACGCCACGACAATCAGCACCAGCTGATATGGAACGTCTTAGCAGGAGGCAGCATTTCACCAACATGGTGGAGCAGTATGTGTGCACATGCCTACACGTACTGAATGACTGGTCTGCCCCCTTCAACTTTTGGGTCTCCAAATTGGGAACATGGCCTGAGCTTACCCTTTATGCCTTGGAGGTGCTGGTCTGCCCTGCAGCCAGTGCATTATCTGAACATGTATTTAGCACGGCAGGGGGCGTCATCACAGACAAGCACAGCCGCCTGTCCACAGCCAACGTGGACAAGCTCATGTTCATTAAAATGAACCAGGCTTAGATCCCACAAGACTTGTCTGTACCTTGTGCAGAATAGACATTTATACCACCATCAAACATACATTCTTGTACTCAAGTCAAGTGCAATGATTCTTTTTTTTTATTTGTCGCAATATTTTGTTGGCTACCTCCTCCTCCTCCATTGCTGCCTCCACCTACAACACCACATTCACCGCCTTCTCAACCTCCGACTCCATAATAACCTCCTCCTCTGAGTTGCAGGTTAATAATTTGTCATTTTTAGTTATTTTATTTTAAGTTATTTCCCTATCCACATTTGTTTGCAGAGCAGTTGCCATGCTCTTAAGCACATTTTACTGCCTTTTACAGCCCTCTAGCCTTTTCAAGGACTATTTTAGAGCCCTAAATTGAACAAATTCTTATTTTCAATTGTCAGGTGACATTTTACAATTTTTGGCGTATACAAACCCCTGCTGTGCCTGGGTGACAGGGGCCTTAATCTCTCAAATCCTCTGTTCAATTGCTGGGTCACATGAAGCTAGTTTTGCCGTGAATTAACCCCTGCTGTGCCTAGGTGACAGGGGCCTAAATCTCTTAAAATCCTCTGTTCTATTGCTGGGTGACAAGAACCCTCTTTTGCCGTAAATGAACCCCTGCTGTGCCTGGGTGACAAGGGCCTAAATCTCTCAAAATCCTCTGTTCTATTGCTGGGTGACATGAAGCTAGTTTTGCCGTGAATGAACCCCTGCTGTGCCTGGGTGACAGGGGCCTAAATCTTTCGAAATCCTCTGTTCTATTGCTGGGTGACATGAAGCTAGTTTTGCCGTGAATAAACCCCTGCTGTGCCTGGGTGACAGGGGCCTAAATCTTTCAAAATCCTCTGTTCTATTGCTGGGTGACATGAACCCCCTTTTGCAGTGAATAGACCCCTGCTGTGCCTGGGTGACAGGGGCCTAAATCTCTCAAAATCCTCTGTTCTATTGCTGGGTGACATGAAGCTAGTTTTGCCATGAATAAACCCCTGCTGTGCCTGGGTAACATGGGCCTAAATCTCTCAAAATCCTCTGTTCTATTGCTGGGTGACATGAAGCTAGTTTTGCCATGAATAAACCCCTGCTGTGCCTGGGTAACATGGGCCTAAATCTCTCAAAATCCTCTGTTCTATTGCTGGGTGACATGAAGATAGTTTTGCCATGAATGAACCCCTGCTGTGCCTGGGTGACAGGGGCCTAAATCTCTCAAAATCATCTGTTCTATTGCTGGGTGACATGAACCCCCTTTTGCCGTGAATGAACCCCTGCTGTGCCTGGGTGACAGGGGCCTAAATCTCTCAAAATCCTCTGTTCTATTGCTGGGTGACATGAAGATAGTTTTGCCATGAATAAACCCCTGCTGTGCCTGGGTGACAGGGGCCTAAATCTTTCAAAATCCTCTGTTCTATTGCTGGGTGACATGAACCCCCTTTTGCAGTGAATAGACCCCTGCTGTGCCTGGGTGACAGGGGCCTAAATCTCTCAAAATCCTCTGTTCTATTGCTGGGTGACATAAAGCTAGTTTTGCCATGAATAAACCCCTGCTGTGCCTGGGTGACATGGGCCTAAATCTCTCAAAATCCTCTGTTCTATTGCTGGGTGACATGAAGATAGTTTTGCCATGAATGAACCCCTGCTGTGCCTGGAAGACAGGGGCCTAAATCTCTCAAAATCCTCTGTTCTATTGCTGGGTGACAAAAACCCACTTTTGCCGTGAATAAACCCCTGCTGTGTCTGGGTGACAGGGGCCTAAATCTTTCAAAATCCTCTGTTCTATTGCTGGGTGACATGAACCCCCTTTTGCAGTGAATAGACCCCTGCTGTGCCTGGGTGACAGGGGCCTAAATCTCTCAAAATCCTCTGTTCTATTGCTGGGTGACATGAACCCCCTTTTGCCATGAATGAACCCCTGCTGTGCCTGGGTGACATGGGCCTAAATCTCTCAAAATCCTCTGTTCTATTGCTGGGTGACATGAAGCTAGTTTTGCCATGAATGAACCCCTACTGTGCCTGGGTGACATGGGCCTAAATCTCTCAAAATCCTCTGTTCTATTGCTGGTTGACAAGAACCCCCTTTTGCCGTGAATGAACCCCTGCTGTGCCTGGGTGACAGGGGCCTAAATCTCTCAAAATCCTCTGTTCTATTGCTGGGTGACATGAAGCTAGTTTTGCCGTAAATAAACCCCTGTTGCGGGAACATGCTCAATTTTTCCTCGTGAGTGCAAAACATTGTAATGCGTTTTGCACACGCGTGAGAAAAATCGGCATGTTTGGTACCCAAACCCGAACTTCTTCACAGAAATCCGGGCTTGGGATCGGTGTTCTGTAGATTGTATTATTTTCCCTTATAACATGGTTATAATGGAAAATAATAGCATTCTGAATACAGAATGCATAGTACAATAGCGCTGGAGGGGTTAAAAAATAAATAAAAATTAATTTAACTCACCTTAATCCACTTGATCGCGCAGCCGGCATCTCTTCTGCCTTCTTTCTTTGCTGTGTGGAGGAAAAGGACATGTGGTGACGTGGTCATCACATGGTCCGTCACATGATCTTTTACCATGGTGATGGATCATGTGATGACCGGAGTGACGTCACCACAGGTCCTTTTCCTCCACACAGCAAAGAAAGAAGCCAGAAGAGATGCCGGCTGCGCGATCAAGTGGATTAAGGCGAGTAAAATTATATATTTTTTTTTTAACCCCTCCAGCGCTATTGTACTATGCATTCTGTATTCAGAATGCTATTATTTTCCCTTATAACCATGTTATGAGGGAAAATAATAAATTGATCGGGTCTCCATCCCGATCGTCTCCTAGCAACCGTGCGTGAAAATCGCACCGCATCCGCACTTGCTTGCGGATGCTTGCGATTTCCACGCAGCCCCATTCACTTCTATGGGGCCTGCGTTGCGTGGATTATCGCACCGCAACGCACAATATAGAACATGCTGCGATTTTCACGCAGCGCATAAGTGATGCGTGAAAATCACTGCTCGTGTGCACAGCCCCATAGAAATGAATGGGTCCAAATTCAGTGAGGGTGCAATGCGTTCACATCACGCATTGCACCTGCGCGGAATACTCGCCCGTGTGAAAGGGACCTAAATCTCTCAAAATCCTCTGTTCTGATGCTGGGTGACAAAACCCCCTTTTGCCGTAAATGAACCCCTGCTGTGCCTGGGTGACAGGGGCCTAAATCTCTCAAAATCCTCTGTTCTATTGCTGGGTGACAAAAACCCCCTTTTGCCGTAAATGAACCCCTGCTGTGCCTGGGTGACAGGGGCCTAAATCTCTCAAAATCCTCTGTTCTATTGCTGGGTGACATGAACCCCCTTTTGCCGTGAATTAACCCCTGCTGTGCCTGGGTGACAGGGGCCTAAATCTCTCAAAATCCTCTGTTCTATTGCTGGGTGACATGAACCCCCTTTTGCCGTGAATGAAACCCTACTGTGCCTGGATGACATGGGCCGAAATCTCTCAAAATCGTCTGTTCTATTGCTGGGTGACATGAACCCCTGCTGTGCATGGGTGACAGGGCCCTAAATCTCTCAAAATCGTCTGTTCTATTGCTGGGTGACATGAACCCCCTCTTGCCGTGAATGAACCCCTGCTGTGCCTGGGTGACAGGGGCCTAAATCTCTCAAAATCCTCTGTTCTTGTAAAATTCTTTTTATTAACAATTTTTGAAAAAAAAATCCTCTGTTCTATTGCTGGGTGACAAGAACCCCCTTTTGCCGTGAATGAACCCCTGCTGTGCCTGGATGACATGGGCCTCGTTCTCTCAAAATCCTCTGTTCTGTTGCTGGCCGACATGAACCCCCTTTTGCCGAGAATGAACCCCTGCTTTGCATTGCTGACAGGGAACTAAATTTAGTGAAAACATCTGTTACTGATCGGAAGATGCGTGACTACAAGCACACACTGATGATGGCATTCCCACCTGACAGCGCGGGCACAGTCAAAGGCAGAGGAGGAGGAAGAGGTCACCAACGCAGCTGGGGCACTGCCAGCACCTGAGAAGGCAGGGTTAGCATGGCCAAAATGTGGAAAAGCTTTGTCAGCCTTGGAGGTGCTGACCTGCCCTGCAGCCAGTATATAGTGTGAACGTGTGTTTAGCACGGCATAGAGCATTATCACAGGCCGCAGCCAATGTGGACAAGCTTGTTTATTAAAATGAACCAGGCATAGATCCCACAGGACTTGTCCGTACCTTGTGCAGAATAGACATTTATACCAGCCTCAACCATCCATTCTTGCACTCAAGTGCACTTATTCTTAGTTTTATTTTGTTATATGTCCCAATATTTTGGGGGATACCCCAATTTAAAGATAAAAAATAACACAAATCAGTGTTGGCTACCTATTCCTCCTTCACTGCCGCTTCCACCTACACCGCCACATCCACCGCCTCCTTAACCTCCTACTCCTAGATCCAGATTATTTTTAATTTTTCAGTATTTTATGTTATTTTAAGTCATTTCCCTATCCACATTTGTTTGCAGAACAGTTGCCATGCTCTTAAACATCCGAACATCCAGGTGTCCGCTCAACTCTAGTCACATGGATATCATCCGTTATTTTTTTGTGGAACCGCAAAATACATACAGTCGTGTGTATAAGCCCTAACAATTTAAAATCCCTGCTGCACTCCTCATTCGAGAAACTATGAAGTCTGGAACAGTAAAAATCAGGCACACACTCGGGCCTTATTCACATGGTTAGTATTTGGTCAGTATTTTGCATCAGTATTTGATCAGTATTTGTAACCTAAAATCAGGAGTGGAACCTACAAAGAAAAGTTATAATAGAAATATGTGTGCCTCTTCTGTGTATTCGACCCCCTCCTGGTTATGGCTTACAAATACTGACGCAAAATACTGACCAAATACTGACCGTGTGAAAGAGGCCATACTGTGAGTTCTGTGCCAGCGCCTTACTTTCTGCACAATAACTAACAGACCTTCATGACATGACATGTGTTGGAACAAGAATCATATAGCCTGAGGTGAAGAAGATTTTTTTAGTTAGATCATTTTAACATACACGAGGATGTGTGTGGTTACCAGTGCAGGACCTTTTCTTCACAGATTTTCCAATCCTTTCTCATGTGCCTCCTGCCCTGCTACCGTACCGTCTCTGCCTGCAGTAACCCTTGCTCTGCTGAGGCTGCCCTATGAGTGGCTGTACCTATCCCAGTCTCACAGAGTTCCTGAATGTTTACAGTATCTTGCTGGTTGTGGTACTAGTAGCATCAGCGCTGGTAAGCTACAAAAAGCCCCCTAGTCCACTAGTGGTGGAGGCCCCAGGGCTTTCTCCCCGGATCCCCTCCCTATAATCCGGCCCTTGGTGGCCTGACTAAGCTGCTGTTTATCCCTATGAATTTTCTGTTACCGCTTTGTAGAAAACAGATAACGTAGCTTTATGTACGGGCCCCGTCCCGAAGGGCCAACACATACAGTCATGTGAAAAAATTAGGACACCCTTTGAAAGCATGTGGTTTTTTGTAACATTTTTAATAAAAGGTTATTTAATCTCCGTTTCAACAATACAGAGAGATTAAAGTAATCCGACTAAACAAAGAAAACTGAAGAAAAGTCTTTTCAAGATCTTCTGTAAATGTCATTCTACAAAAATGCCTATTCTAACTGAGGAAAAAGATAGGACACCCTTGCCCCTAATAGCGAGTGTTACCTCCTTTGGCTGAAATAACTGCAGTGAGACGGTTCTTGTAGCCATCTACCAGTCTTCGACATCGGTCTGAGGAAATTTTACCCCACTCCTCAATGCAGAACTTTTTCAGCTGTGAGATGTTTGAGGGGTTTCTTGCACGTACAGCCCTTTTCAAGTCACCCCACAGCATCTCAATAGGATTCAAATCTGGACTTTGACTTGGCCATTCCAGGACTCTCCATTTCTTCTTTTTCAGCCAATCTTTGGTTGATTTACTAGTATGTTTTGGGTCATTGTCATGTTGCATGGTCCAGTTCCGCTTCAGCTTTAATTTTCTAACTGATGGTCTCACATGTTCTTCAAGCACCTTCTGATACACAGTAGAATTCATCGTGGATTCTATGATGGTGAGCTGACCAGGTCCTGCTGCAGCAAAGCAGCCCCAAACCATGACACTTCCACCTCCATGCTTCACAGTTGGTATGAGGTTCTTTTCTTGGAATGCTGTGTTTGGTTTACGCCAAACATGTCCTCTGCTGTTGTGTCCAAATATTTCAATTTTGGACTCATCTGTCCAAAGAACATTATTCCAGAAGTCCTGGTCTTTGTCAACTTTATCTCTGGCAAATGTCAGTCTGGCCTCGATGTTTCTCTTGGAAAGCAAAGGTTTCCTCCTTGCACACCTCCCATGCAAGTTAAACTTGTACAGTCTCTTTCTGATTGTAGAGGCATGTACTTCTACATCAACAGTAGCCAGAGCCTGCTGTAGTTCTCGAGATGACACTTTAGGGTTTTTGGAGACCTCTTTTAGCATCTTGCGGTCTGCTCTTGGGGTGAACTTGCTGGGGCGACCAGTCCTGGGCATGTTGGCAGTTGTTTTGAAAGCCCTCCACTTGTAGACTATCTTCCGGACAGTGGAATGGCTGATTTCAAAATCTTTTGAGATCTTTTTAAATCCCTTCCCAGACTCATAGGCTGCTACAATCTTTTTTCTGAAGTCCTCTGACAGCTCTTTTGCTCTCACCATGGTGCTCACTCTCACTTCAACAGTCAGGAGCACACCAAACTAAATGTCTGAGGTTTAAATAGGGCAAGCCTCATTCAACATGCAGAGTAACGATCTACTAATTATGTGCACCTGGTGTGATATACCTGTGTGAGATCTGAGCCAATTTAAGAGGGAATACATGTGAGGGTGTCCTATCTTTTTCCTCAGTTAGAATAGGCATTTTTGTAGAATGACATTTACAGAAGATCTTGAAAAGACTTTTCTTCAGTTTTCTTTGTTTAGTTGGATTACTTTAATCTCTCTGTATTGTTGAAACGGAGATGAAATAACCTTTTATTAAAAATGTTACAAAAAACCACATGCTTTCAAAGGGTGTCCTAATTTTTTCACATGACTGTATAACAACCTGTGGATGAAGTTACCAGCAGAATCTGCAGCTCTGGAGTAACGTACAAACTACAACTCAAGAATCAGTACAAGATAAGTAATGTATCTACAAAGGTAGTCAACTTGTTTTAAGGTGCTGCCAAACATAGGGGGAGATTTATTAAGACGGGTGTGGTTTACGCTGCTCTTATATTGTCCTGCACTGGTGTGAGATGCACTATAATTATCAGGAGGCAGTCCGTGCGCCAGAACTGAAACCTACTCCAGCCAGGAACTGGAGACGGTTTCTGATATGTTCTTCAATCAGTCAAAATGCAGAGGCCTCGCCTGCCACCCACTTTTTGGAAAAGTGGCAAGGGTGTCAGGAAAACCTAAAATGCGGCAACTTTGTGTCGCAAATTGGCATTTGCGCCAACGTTTTTAAACTTTTGTAAGCCAGAAAATTGACATAGAGCCTTAACAAGTCTCCCCCACAGTCTTTTAGAGCTCATTCAGATGACCGTATGTGTTTTGCAGTCCACAAATTGTGGATACTCAAAGCATGGATACCAGCCGTGTGCGGAACGGAACGGCCAGCCCTATGATAGAAATGCCTATTGTTGTCCACAATTGCTGACAAAAATAGGACATGCTCTATCTTTTTTGTGGGGCTGCGGAATGGAGTTATGGATGGGGACAGCACCCGGAGTGTTGGCCTCACCTTTTGCGGTCTCATTGAAATGAATGGGTCTGCATCTGTTCTGCAATTTTGCGGACACATAAATACGGTCGTGTGAATGAGTCCTTAGTGTAAATAAAAAAAAAAGGCATTCAAATGTCTGACTTGTGCAGTGTTTTTCGTAGCTTTTTTTAAGGTGTTTTTGGCAAAATATTGTGTGATTGACAGCCTTCCCTCTATGAGGAGGCAGCCCTATCAGTGATTGACAGCCTTCCCTCTATAAGGAGGGGGTCCTATCAGTGATTGACACCCTTCCCTCTATGAGGAGGGGGTCCTATCAGTTATTGACAGCTATCTGAGTAAACGCAGTCATAGGTGGAAGGCTGTCAATCACTGATAGGACCGCCTCCTCATAGAGGGAAGGATGTTAATCACTAATAGGACCTCCTACTCATAGAGGGAAGGCTGTCAATCACTGATAGGACCGCCTCCTCATAGAGGGAAGGATGTCAATCACTGATAGGACCGCCTCCTCATAGAGGGAAGGATGTTAATCACTAATAGGACCACCTCCTCATAGAGGAAAGGCTGTCAGTCACTGATAGGACCGCCTCCTCATAGAGGGAATGATGTTAATCACTAATAGGACCGCCTCCTCATAGAGGGAAGGATGTTAATCACTAATAGGACCTCCTATTCATAGAGGGAAGGCTGTTAATCACTGATAGGACCTCATACTCCTAGAGGGAAGGCTGTCAATCACTGATAGGTCCGCCTCCTCATAGAGGGAAGGCTGTCAATCACTGATAGGACCGCCTGTACTTTGAAACCCAGAACCAGCGTGGATATAAATGTATAGTTTACTGAATCTTTTCCCATAAATCTATATATCATTCTACCCAGCTCCTGCTCTATAACCTGCTGCCTGTAGGTTACATTGCATTTTCATGGTGTCAAGTATAAAACAGGGAATAGCATGTGTGCCAATGTGCCCGCATCTTGCCCGGTGAGGCTGGACTTCCCCCAAATCAATCTTTCTATTTCTGGGAGTGTTATTATAAACACTTAAAATATTTCAATTTCAGGTTCCTCGTACAATGCGGCTTCTTGTGTGTCCCGGGTGTTTCCCAAACATAGCACGAGAGAGGTTTGGATATTTCCATTAATACTTGGTTGCAGAGAGATAAATGCTGAGTACATACAGCGTTCCCCGAGCCGGCTGCCAGGTGTGACGGCACTAGATTATAGCTGCTCGAGCACTCATGCAGGGAGGGGCAGTGGGTGTGGGGCCTGCAGAATGCCTACCTGCTCTCCGTGGGAATGTAGATTATGCAAGGTGATTACCTGTGGTAGCAGAGCTGGAACTTTATCGTATTAGGGTATGGCCACACAATCAGGAAGCCAAAATCAGGAGTGGATCATAAAAGGAAAGTATGAAGGACAGATACAACGTCTCCTCTTCTTTGAATTCACCCTTGGTTTTGGCTTCCAAAACTGCATCAGGAAGCCCAACCGTGTTGTTGTACCCATACTGTCTACTTTTCCCAATATATATACACTGCCTGTCAAAAAAAAGTCGCCACCTGGATTTAACTAAGCAAATAGTTATGAGCCTCCTATTGGATAATTACTGCATGGGCGATTATCTTTCAGCTGGCAATAAGTTATTTAACCCCAACTGGTGCAATGAGTTGCTTCTCATTTCTTAAACAACCACTTAACTCACTTAAAGGGAGTCTTTCACGTAGATTCACCCTATTAACCTAATAACAGTGTTATGTCCACGGCATCCCCCCTATTAAAACTGTGCTTACCGTTGGTTCCTTGCTAGCATCGTTGTGCAGAAAAACTTTTAATCCGTATGAAAATGAGGCTATGAAGGTGCCCAGGGGCGGCGTTACAACGGCCGGTGCCCAGGCCCCTAGGTCATTTTCATACGAAGCCACTACCCCTCTGCCCCGTCTGCCCGCCCTTAGTCTCTGCTTTAACCTCCCTCCTCCCGTCCGTAATGCCGCGCATGCGCTGATGAACGCGATAACGCACGGTAAACTGCGATGCCCCGGCCTGACTGTGCTCGTTCATTGGCGCATGCGCGGGATTACGGATGGGAGGAGGGAGGTTAGAGCAGAGACTAAGGGCGGGCAGACGCGGTGGAGGGGGAGTGGCTTAGTATGAAAATGACCCAGGGGCCTGGGCACCGGCCGTTGTAACGCCGCCCCTGGGCACCTTCACAAGATTGGACTCTGGAGCAATGGAAGAAGGTCATGTGGTCTGAGTCCAGATTTACCCTGTTCCAGAGTGATGGGCGCATCAGGGTAAGAAGAGAGGCAGATGAAGTGATGCACCCATCATGCCTAGTGCCTACTGTACAAGCCTGTGGGGGCAGTGCTATGATCTGGGGTTGCTGCAGTTGGTCAGGTCTAGGTTCAGCAACAGTATGTGCTCCAAGAATGAGGTCAGCTGACTACCTGAACATACTGAATGACCAGGTAATTCCATCAATGGATCTTTTCTTCCCTGATGGCACGGGCATATTCCAAGATGACAATGCCAGGATTCATCGGGCTCAAATTGTGAATAAGTGGTTCAGGGAGCATGAGACATCATTTTCACACATGGATTGGCCACCACAGAGTCCAGACCTTAACCCCATTGAGAATCTTTGGGATGTGCTGGAGAAGGCTTTGCGCAGCGGTCAGACTCTACCATCATCAATGCAAGATCTTGGTGAAAAATTAATGCAACACAGGATGGAAATAAATCTTGTGACATTGCAGAAGCTTATCGAAACAATGCCACAGCGAATGCGTGCCGTAATCAAAGCTAAAGGCGGCCCAACAAAATATTAGTGTTGTGACCTTTTTTTTTTTTTTTGGTGGCGACTTTTTTTGGGGACAGGCAGTGTATATTTACACACATATATATATATATATATATATATATATATATATATATGGGAATATGTAGGGAAAAGTTCAGGTACAGCTTGCTAATGTGCATTGTAGTTATTCTCACCGGTAGGAGGTCACATTCCGTCTTTTACTAGGCAGCACTATAGTTGCAACTGTAAGGGCACAGAAAATCTGTAGCGTTTCCACAACCTCTGACTGGACCCTTAGGCCCCTTTAAAACAAGCGAGTTCCGCACTTCTGACTCGCAGCGTGAGTATAAGACAGCTCCCGTCCTGACCTCCCAGCAGTGACGTGCTCGCATAACATGATATGATGCTATGTAACCCTTACAGTTTTGGAATGTATTGTATAACACTGATAGCATTATGTCAGTGTTATCCAATACTGTAAGGGTTATCAATATAAATCATAAATCAATATAATGCTATGCGACCCAGTCAGTGCTGGGAGGTCAGAATGGGAGCTGCCGCATACCCACACTGCGAGTCTGATGGGTGGAAATGCCCGTCTGAAAGGTGCCTTGTTGTGCTTTTTCATAAGTTTAAACAGTTATACTTACTTATTTTAGTTATAATGGGTATTCATTGCCTTTAAGAGCAATGTTGATTTATATATTCACTGTTTTGTATGGATTTTCATGTAGGCCGAAGTAAGTCCATGAGAAGATTACTGTACTGTTCAAAACTGGTGTTATTGTTACAATATATTATACATTTAGAAAGTTAGAAGATACACCGCACCTGCAGATTCTGAGGCTTTATTGTTTTTCCTATCTGAACATGAATTCCAAAGTGTGAGAATGGTCTAGATGTTCCTCAAAGTATATATTCATGTATCAAAGTTTGTCCCTCAGCCCTGAGACAAGGCCCCAGATGTCAGAGGTGTGAAGTAGTGAAAATATTAGGCATGTATGAGTTAACCCTTAATGGTATGATGCTTATTGCTTATACAACAGTGCCATCTAGATATAAGCGGTTAATACTACATCAGTAGCAAAATTGCATTCTGGGTAGTATTATGACGCCATGCTCCTTATCAATGCACACACCCCTCCAACAATGATTGGTAAGTTCCAAACTCGGAGGGCGTGTTCATCTGATAAGTTTTGGGTTAAGAAACCAGTTACCAGAAAAAAAGGGAGAGGAGAAAAAAAAGAAAAAGAAACAAACATTTGGATTATAGATCTCTGGAGAATCATTTGGATTATCGGGAAAAACTCTTGAGAGCTGGCTGCCCCAAGACTCTGCACATCACTTGACCCTTGGGTAATGTATATTTTGTTTTTATGTAGTATTGCTCTAAATTAATTGGCTTGACACTTAGCCAGATACCCGCTCACTTGCGGACGTGTAACGTTAGTTGCTACATCAGTATTTTCTCTGATTTCAGTTAAGATGCATATAACTGAATAAAGGAGACAATATTGGAGAAACTCTTTGTTGGGAATCTTTATATTCCCTAGTTTGATATCAAGCCAATAATTTATAAGTTTTGGTGCAATACTACCATTATCTGAAAGATTGGTCATCATTTTTGGGCGGAGCAAGGGCTCGTATCTGTCATCTTCTTGATTGAGTTTTCCGCATAATCCATTGATTGTATATCTCTCACAGATTTAAAGCTGTATTGCATAATATTCTTGTGTTGGTTGAGTAGTGTTTTGTTGGTATCATATAGTGGTGAATTCTGGGTACTGCATATCATTGTATATCATTGAAATTTATGTTGATTCATTTTTGTTTGTATTTTAACCTATTGCATAATAAACCATTTATATTTTTGCATAGACGCTTGTACCCTGTTTTACTGATTGCACAAAATAATCAGGTTCTCGATTGAACTCTTTATATTTATATAAAGCCTTTGCTTTATATACCCGACATAAAATGGAGGCCCCAGCGAGATCGAGTTAATTCTTTGATTATTTGTGCAAATAGTAAACCGTTCCATACGTTTCTTGGCTAACCAGATTATTCATAGATCTGTGTAGAACTTTATTGTAAGAAAATGAGTGCAGCCGGTAGTGAAGCCGGTTGTGATGTTGCAACAGGAGATTGTCCATCTAGCCCGGAGCAGTTAATCCATAACGTTGTTGAATATGTAAATTCACATTTAGATTTGGATCATGATGTGGCTGCATGGATAAGTGAGTTGCAGGCAGAAGCCAAGAGAGAATGTGTGGATGTATGGACGCCACTTGGCACAGTCAGGAGACAACTAACTTATCTTGATGTGCTTAGAAATACCGCAGGTAAAAACCAACACCTCTTAAAGATGTTGCCATCAATTTTGTATGCATTATTAGAGGTCAGCATTTTCTCAGAGAGTAGACATATGCATATAACAAAAATGAAAGCATATATATCCCATATGGAAGAAAGATTAGAATCTGCAAATGCATCGATCGAGGACTTAAAATGTGAGCTCGATCACAGCCATGCTGCCTATCACAAATTAAAAAGTGAGGCAGAGGAGCTGCACATCCGTTATAGCAGTCTGCAGCAAACAAATGAACTAAGCCAAACTGTAGCTGATGTTCAAGGTGATCTGTCTGATCATGAGGGATATCCAGACCCCCCAATTCTCACACCCCAAAATACAGATATGTCATCACCACATGCTCTTAAAGCGCAATCCATCCGAGACCTTAAGCCCCCTGAGGGTGATGGCATGATTACACAGGAAGTCTTAACCCATTTCAGTCAGGCGTGTCAAGCTGTAACCGCCTTACTAGGCGCTAGCGACGCAAAAGGCCGCAGAAGTGCCCCTCCACGTCCTCTTCTAGAGAGGAATGTTAGGGTTAAGTCACCTGTGCCAAGTGGGTCTGATGGAAGTGAGCGGAGCGTGAGTGATTGTGACAGTGATGTGGGAAAGCGTGTGATCCATTCCCTACCACGCAGGCATAAGATTGCCCATCAGGGGGATGAGAGTTTCAGACGACCAACATATGCTGAGGTGGTCTCTAGAAAGAAAAATACTCAGTGTTCAGAAAAGGATCAGAACTCCTCGAGTATTATTAAGTTTCTAAATGTCACTGTGCCCAAATTCTCTAAAAAGGGTTCTCCTGAAATTGCCAATCACTTAGAACTGTACCAGTCCACCATGGATTCTTTAAAATTGTATTCTGATGCGGACAGGATCAGATTCCTACCATGGGCATTTGATGGTAAATATCGCCACTACTTTATTTCATTTAGGGAGAGGGGAATTCAGGATTGGCAGGATGTTTTGCATGAGGTCAAATTAGAATTTGGACCTTACCGTACTGTTACTGCTGCAAAACGTGATATCTATAAACTTACATGTAGACCCAATCAGAGTCCCCGTGAATTCCTCCCTATCCTTAAAAATGCCTATGGGTTGGCGTATAGATCCCCAAACTGGGAGTCTGAGGAGTTCAAACAGCTGTTTTATGATGCAATGCCCATGCAAATTAAACTTAGCTTGGCCAGAGACCTTGATCTCAAAGCTCCCTTGGACAGGTTGGTGACGGCTGCCACCTCACTGTATAACATCAGTGAATGCCATGCTACAGGTGAGAGGAGATATAAAAAGTCCCCAGAACAAAGCATAGCAGAAGCTAAGGTAAACCCTAGCTTCAAATTTGAAACGCAGCCACGTAAGTACCCTCAGTCTACAGGACCTGTCCAACAAACACAGCGACAACAGTTAGGACCCAAGCAAACAAGACCTCAGAGCCCCAATGGGCCAGAGGGGGATAACTCCAGTGCTGGCAGGTTTAACTACCGTCCCCGATATTACAATAGGGGTCCCCAAGGGGGATACAGGCGCTGGAACAACAGGCCCAGACAACAGAAGGAAAATAGGCCTGAATCCCCTACCTCACCTAGAAGTCGGTCACCCCCTTCTAATAAGGGCACACCAGAGGTCCAAACTGTGCGCAAACCAAACAATCGTTTGGATCAGTTGGCAGATCAAGTGGCCAAATTACAGGAGATCGTTAGTAAAATGTCCCAGGTGTCAACTGGAAAACAGCCTGAGTCTTTTTTAGGGGCAACTGCAGGACCCAGCTCAGCCCCATAATGCAGGCAGGGCAGGGTCAGAGCCCAGGCCGGTGCAAGGCTACTGAGATGGTTGTAAAAGAATCTGATGTGATTTCTAATCCTACTTTGCCTTGCAGTGTTCCTTGTCCCTAAAATTGAGGCCAAGGAGGAGATGTCTAACATGTTGTCTATATTACAGTCTAATCATGATGATTCCTGCACTAATGTGTCTTCTCCAGTGAGTGATCCTATCATCTCAGCGTTCACCTGCGAGCTGCCGCCTGTAAGCTGTGATGTGATCCAGTGTTCTCCGAAGGTGGGGGCTGCTGCTGCCACCGCGAGCAGCAAGAATTCCAAGAATTCATCAGAGGTCGCGACGCTGCAGAAAGGTCAAATCCTTAACAAATGTCAAATAAGTGATCACCCTAATTTTTTATGTGATTTGTTTCAGATAGAAGGCCGATATTTTCTTGATTCCTATCTCCAAGATGAACTTATCGGACCAATCAGGGGTTTACTTGACACAGGATCACAAGCCACTATATTGTCATGTAGTCATTTCCAACAGGTATTAGGGGTGACAGCAAAGAAGCCGAAACTGAAATCGTTTGATGGCTCTTTGATAAGTGTCGGCGGAGACGCTTTGCAGGTAAAAGGTACATCATGGTTAAAATTCAAAATTGGTAAGAAGATAATTAGACATCCCACTCTGATCGTGGACCTTCCCTATGATCGGCTGATCATAGGAATTGACCTCCTGAGAAGATTGAGTTCCATAGTAGACTTCATCAATGAAGCCGTCTGGACTCAGGTGAAGGCACCCATTGCCTATGAGTACTCTTGCAATGCACAATCCCAACGTAATTGTCATGTGATTGAGGAAAGGTTTAACTCTGTTGAAGTTCATTTTAGGAACAATCAAACACCGGATGTCACGATCCTGAAAAATGGTAAGCCCGAGGAAGCCGTCAGCGGTGCCGCACATACCATAACCATCCAGAAGGACAGAATTGAAAAGGTAACCCTGGATGGGGATGCATTAACTATTTCTCTTAAAGGGAGAAGTTACGAAGTCGCGGACCTGACCAGGCATACTCAATCCATGGTACGGATTGAGAGGGTTAATGATAACTTATTGATTCCCGTACAGGTGAACAATATGGCCCGGGTGAAATACGCCAAGCTGGATCTGAAATCCGAAGCCAGTTACATAAGCCTAAGTCTGTTGAGACAGATCGCTAATCCTAAAATGATTAAAGTTTCCTCTCCACAGGACCAATGGGTTCATGATCTGGATGGAGATTCCCAGAGTCATAATGTGATTGCAAGATGTCTTTTGTCTATTTCCATAGGAGATAAAACCACAGAACATCTATTCATTGTGTTGAATGAACCACGGTACCAGCTGTACATAGGTAATGACCTTCTACACCGATTTGCCGTGCAGATTGATCTGGTCAACAATACTCTATGGTCCAGATTACCTGGGAGCCCGGAGGGATTCCAGGATGAAGAGCAAGCCTTGAGATGGGGACAACAGATGCCCTATGCCGTGAGTATCATGGTTGCAGACGAGGTTAAAATCCCTGAAGGATGTAAACCATTTCTTCTTCCCATTCAAATAAAGAAGGGACAAAGACTGAAGAACGCAGATTCTTTGATCTGTTTGTCCAATCGGATGCAGCAACTCGGCCTGAAGGTAAAGCCAACTCCTATGATAAATATCCATCAGGATCCATTGCATATGGTAATTCATAACATGGCTCCCCATAGTATATCTCTGCAAAAAGACACTATCATTGGTCTGGCTATGGATTCGGAGTATTACACTTTTGGTTTCCAAAATGATGTTATTGGACTGATTCCTGATGAATACCTGACAGAAGAACAGGTAGTGGAGCAACAATTTTCCTCAACACCTGAGGGGTTATTTAATATCCACTCTGTTTATCCTTTCAGCTCTGAAGAAGGTACATGCCACATTGAAGAATCATCATTGATTTTCAACCATGAGATCGATGAGAAGGAGTACGAGTCATGCCAACCAGGAGAGGATAAGGTACGCAATACTCACAACGATTTAACTAGTGAGCTTGAAGAAGCTTACGAGTTAAGTCAACCTGAAATCTTTCCAGAATTTCAGGAACGGGTGGAAGAGCAAATCTCTGTGGCTGATGCATGTTCTGAGGAGTCGGAGCGTCAACAGCTAAAGGGGCTCTTCGCCGAATTCCAGGACATGTTTGCTAAGGATTCTTACGACTGTGGGGAAACTAACCTACACGTTGCAAGAATCCAAACGGATCCCAATGCACCCCCTGTATATGTTAAACAGTACCGACTTCCGCTGGCGGCATATGAGTCGCTATCGGAAATCGTCAAAAACTTGGAGAAGCGGGGGATCATCCGTCCAGTGCACAGCTCGTTCAACCATCCTGTGCTTGGGATTCTCAAACCCAACGGTCAATTCCGTCTCTGTTCGGACCTAAGGCAGTTAAACAAACGTGTATACATGTCCGGATGGCCCGTACCGTATATTGACCAGAGTTTAGGCGCAAATACAGGGATCCAAAATTTTCACTGCTCTGGATTGTGCGCAAGGATATTGGACAATTAAAGTGGATGAGAGGGATCAATACAAACTGGCCTTTACATTTGGAAAGCAACAATATGCATGGACCCGATTACCTTTCGGGTACATAAATGCGGGTCATGAGTTTGCTGTGTTCATGCATAAGGCAATGCCTGATGCCACTGAACGAGGTACCTTATCCTATGTGGATGACATCCTAATCAAAAGTACAACTTTTGAGGAGCATATTGCGGAACTGAGGCATGTACTAACCCAACTAAGAAACGCTGGTGTAAAACTTTCTTTACAGAAGGCTCAATGGTGTCGTACCAAAGTCAATTTTTTAGGTCACGAAATCACTGCCGATGGAATTAACCCACAGAAGAAGAAAGTGGAAGCAGTGATCAACACAAAGTCACCTACAAATACCAAGGAGTTGAGATCCTTCCTGGGCATGATGAACTATTCACGTAAGTTTATAGATAATTATGCCGAGATTACAAAACCTCTTTTGCAGTTGCTGAAGAAAGGAGTAGAATGGAAATGGAGTGAATGTCACGAGCAAGCTGTGAATGAGCTCAAAACCAGACTTATCCAGGCCCCATGCCTTGCCTATCCAGAAGGTGGAAAACCCTTTTACATTGAAACAGGCTTCACCGACAAAAGTGTGAGTGCAGTCCTTTTCCAAAAACAGGACAACCTAAACAAGATCATCGCCTATGCCAGCAAGTCCTTGTCACCAGTTGAGGTAAAGTTTAATGACTGTGAAAAAGCATTACTGTCAACTGTGTGGGCTTTGCAATATTTCAGGAGTTTTATCCAGGGCGAAAAGATCATTGTGGAAACCGCACACCAACCCCTGCAATATTTGCAGAGTGATAGAATCAAGGATGGGAATTTATCAAACAGCAGGATAACCGCCTGGACAATGTCCTTAATGGGATGGCCATTGGAAATCAGGTACAAACAAAATAATAAGAATCCAGTTGCTCAAGGATTAGCCGAACTGCATGATTGTTCCAATTCAGGACATGAAGGTGAATTACCACAAAATGATTTCCTGGAAGAGCAATCTTCATCTCCATATAAGTCTTATGAAGAGGAATACTGCAAATCCTTACCATGTGTATATGTTGATGGCTGTTCTTTCCATACCGATATAGGAACTGAACGCACATTGGTTGCAGGTGTCGGAATCGTATGGAATAACACATTCCCAGACATGTCCGTCGGATACAAAATTGGTCCCAAAAGTAGCCAGTTCGCGGAGCTCACCGCTGTGTATAAGGCTGTACAAATGGCTATTGATTCTGGTCTTAAAGAGTTTGTTATAATCACAGATTCTAATTATGTTCACAGTAGCTTCGTGGAATACTTCCCTGGATGGAAAAGGTCTAATATGGCAAGAAGTAACAATAAGCCTGTCAAGCATGGTAAAATGTTCTGTAAGATCGACGAGATGGTTACCACCCATGGACTCACCATTTACTGGAAAAAGGTAAGAGGTCACTCAAAATCTCCAGGTATAGATAAGGAGGGGAATGATTTGGCAGATTCCCTCGCTAAACAAGCAGCCATTAATGGAGAAGTTTTGGACGTGGATGACCTCATGGGAACTATCCAAGTGGATGCAATGACAAGAAGACAGGCCCAAAAGGAAACCGAAGCCAATGTGGCCCAATGGAGCCAAGATTCCCCAAGTGAGGACCTTATCGCGAGTCAAAAGGGGGATCCAGTTATCGGTATGTTTTACAACCACATTGAAGATCCACAGAATTGTCCCGTCACTATGGAAGACTGTGCAGGCAAAGAAGAGTTACGAATTTTGATGAAGGGTAAGTCCCAATTCTCGTTACAGGATGGATTGTTGGTAAGAACCTCAAAGAATGGTATCTCACAATGGGTAGTACCCACAGCATACCGAGGTTTGATGTTACAACACGCCCATGACGCCCCAACGGCTGGTCATCGAGGTGAGAAGTTAACGTATGAATTATTACGGGATTATGCTTATTGGCCTCATATGTTGCAAGACGTTCGCACATATTGTCAAGGATGTTTAATATGCCCTCAATTCCAGCCGCAAGCACCCACTCATCGGGCACCGCTGATGAAAAGAGGGATGTCCATGCCATGGTCAGATATCCAGATTGACTTTATTGGACCAGTAACAACTTCATCAAAAGGCAACAGATATATGTTAACCGTGACTTGTCTATTCACAAAATGGGTAGAATGTTTGCCTTGCAAGACTTGCAGTTCAAGTGTGTGTGCGTCTCTACTCATTAACCACGTGTTTTCCAGGTTCGGTCTTCCCCAACGCATCGAGTCCGATCGCGGAAGTCATTTCACTAGTGAGGTGATGACAAAAACGTGGGAGATACTAGGAGTAAAAAGGAAGCTACATATAGCTTACCGGCCAGCCTCTAGTGGTGGAGTGGAACGCTACAACCAAACAATTGTCAACATTCTAAAGAAATTTGTTAATGAATCCGGTAAGGACTGGGATGTAAAGTTGCCTCTGGTTCTCATGGCCATAAGAGCCACTCCAAGCACAGCAACCAAACTTTCTCCCTTCGAAATGATCACAGGAAGGAAGATGGTGTTACCCCAGCATTTACTCTACCGGACAACAGACCAAAATTTGATAAATGCTTCAACAGCCCATCAGTACATAGAGAATCTACGTAAGCACCTTCAACATGCTTTTGCATTTGCCCAGAAGAATCTGGAGAAAGCAGCAGTAAGCGCCAAAACCTACTATGATCTGAAGACTACTCAAAAGGAGTACCAAATTTCCGATCAGGTTTATCTCTATAACTTTGCCCGGGATCAGGTGAAGGAAAGGAAGTTCCTGCCTTCCTGGAAGGGACCCTATGTCGTCACTGACAAATTGTCACCTGTGGTCTACAAGATCAAAATTCCAAAGGGGGATGAATTTATAGAGAAATGGGTGCACATTAATCAATTACGTGTTTGTCATCCTAGGTCACAACTTCGCCAAATGGAAGGATTGCCGGATGATGAAGAGTAAAGAGATAACAAGGTTCCAGCTAAAGACGGAAACCCAGGATTGGTATAGTATGAACATACAAATGTACTAACCTATCCTCATGTATTTTCCTCTGTGACTAATTATCTCTTGACTCACTTTGTATCGAGAACTTGCTCTGTCCAAGAAAAGAAACAAGACCAAATCAAAGATGTATGGTAGTATTAACTCTTTTCTTGCAGGAGTGATAAAAAGTGGAAGATGTATGTACTTATATTTGTCATACAATATATTACAGGTGCAAAATGGCACGGAGGGTTGTTGCCGTTATCTACATCGTCCTGATCTTGGGGAAGGAGTTCCAGGCCGAGCCGATTGCTGTACCAGGCCCTTCATCTGGGATCATGCTACAGGATACCACGGGATTCATCTTGACGAATAAGAGGATTCTATCCCAAAAGATCTACGTCAGTTTGGACCCACGTGTCTTCGTCGAGAGACAGTTCAACATTTCTGAGATTTCGTCTCCGGAGATAAAGATTTGGTATCAAATGCACATCGGCTATTCCCAAGAAAGAGTTACACAGATCCTGGAACAGACAAGGAAAACCATGACCAGAGAACAGTTTTCAACAAGTCGACGACCAAAGCGGTTCATTTCTGCAATTACAGCCGCCATAATCTTTGCCGTAGTGGGCACTGTCATTGCCACCGGTGTATCAGCTGTTAATTCCATCTCCGTTAAGACATTGGAACTTGAGATCGGTTCACTGAAAAGGAACCTAATGAGTATTCATGCAGAGTTGGAGAATCAGAAGAAACATTTATCGGATTTATATTCCGTTGTAGAGGATACTGTCGTTACTACCAACTTACACTCAAAATTATTGACTCATTCAATAAATCTTCAGAAGAGTAATGAACAGTTTAAACAAGAACTTATTTCCCTAAAAGAACGCATTGACTTCCATACTCAAGTCTATCATGATGAAGTACAAAGTGGGATGCAGGACTTAAGGGAAGGACGCATTCCCCTGTATTTTGTTTCTTATGATATCATTCGTAAAATGCTACAACAGGTCAGTGAAGAGAAAGTAGAGGACTTTCAACTGAACTTAGCGTTCAACATGGGGATTGCCATACCATTGTATATTGATCCTATAAAGATGGAAATCTGTTTTCTTCTGTCAATTCCCGTTGTTTCTACAAATAATGTGTTCCAAATGAAAAGAGTTCATAATGTGGGCACTTGGAAAGACAATATCCACGTTAGAATTCAAACTCCTGACATTGTAGCCTATCAGCCCTGGAAACCGGACTGGCTTTCTGTCCCGATTCTGGACAATTGCGTAACATTCCGGGACAACAATTTCCAGTGCGAAGGCGATCCTTTCAATTATGACGCAACTAACGCGTTGTGTGGTCTTGAATATGAGACACATGGATCAGAAAAGTGCCAGGTGACCCTGTCTAAAATCGAGGAGGATAAGGTAGTGAACGCTGTTTTGATACAAGACAAGTGGCTTGTTAGTACCCGTTTACCAGATATGACTGTTTTTTTCAAATGATCATGTGATGGTGAAAGTCATTGCCCTACCTTCTCGTGTCTCCATTGTAAAAGTGCCCCGTAATTCCAGGATTATGATTGGAAACCGTACTCTATATCCGGTCGACATAGGGGACGTTGAGGGGGAAGTGGAGAGTATTGATGCCTTCCAAAACCAAGAGATTACCATAAATCCAGATTTAAAATTTCTGCTAGACAACAAGCCTAGCCACACAGTCCGCATGGTAATCAGGAAGGATAACGTCACCATGGACACGTTACAGTATTCTGTATCGGACAATGATATGTTACATCCTTCTGTGTGGTCATGGGGGGCGGATTATGTATGGGGTGTGCTGATTGTCATCATTCTGGGATGGTTAAGTTTCCTGACCATCCAAGTGGTGCGTTGGTTAAGATTCTTCAGAAAAACTTTAGCAAAGCTTTGGTTGGAACATTACAAACCGAATCTGCGCACCCGGGTTTTTGAAGAACCCGAATGAAAAGCCCTTTGTGACATTCCAATGTAATCCAACTTCTCTATTGGATTACATCGTAATGAAGGGGGATTTTGTTGTGCTTTTTCATAAGTTTAAACAGTTATACTTACTTATTTTAGTTATAATGGGTATTCATTGCCTTTAAGAGCAATGTTGATTTATATATTCACTGTTTTGTATGGATTTTCATGTAGGCCGAAGTAAGTCCATGAGAAGATTACTGTACTGTTCAAAACTGGTGTTATTGTTACAATATATTATACATTTAGAAAGTTAGAAGATACACCGCACCTGCAGATTCTGAGGCTTTATTGTTTTTCCTATCTGAACATGAATTCCAAAGTGTGAGAATGGTCTAGATGTTCCTCAAAGTATATATTCATGTATCAAAGTTTGTCCCTCAGCCCTGAGACAAGGCCCCAGATGTCAGAGGTGTGAAGTAGTGAAAATATTAGGCATGTATGAGTTAACCCTTAATGGTATGATGCTTATTGCTTATACAACAGTGCCATCTAGATATAAGCGGTTAATACTACATCAGTAGCAAAATTGCATTCTGGGTAGTATTATGACGCCATGCTCCTTATCAATGCACACACCCCTCCAACAATGATTGGTAAGTTCCAAACTCGGAGGGCGTGTTCATCTGATAAGTTTTGGGTTAAGAAACCAGTTACCAGAAAAAAAGGGAGAGGAGAAAAAAAAGAAAAAGAAACAAACATTTGGATTATAGATCTCTGGAGAATCATTTGGATTATCGGGAAAAACTCTTGAGAGCTGGCTGCCCCAAGACTCTGCACATCACTTGACCCTTGGGTAATGTATATTTTGTTTTTATGTAGTATTGCTCTAAATTAATTGGCTTGACACTTAGCCAGATACCCGCTCACTTGCGGACGTGTAACGTTAGTTGCTACATCAGTATTTTCTCTGATTTCAGTTAAGATGCATATAACTGAATAAAGGAGACAATATTGGAGAAACTCTTTGTTGGGAATCTTTATATTCCCTAGTTTGATATCAAGCCAATAATTTATAAGTTTTGGTGCAATACTACCATTATCTGAAAGATTGGTCATCATTTTTGGGCGGAGCAAGGGCTCGTATCTGTCATCTTCTTGATTGAGTTTTCCGCATAATCCATTGATTGTATATCTCTCACAGATTTAAAGCTGTATTGCATAATATTCTTGTGTTGGTTGAGTAGTGTTTTGTTGGTATCATATAGTGGTGAATTCTGGGTACTGCATATCATTGTATATCATTGAAATTTATGTTGATTCATTTTTGTTTGTATTTTAACCTATTGCATAATAAACCATTTATATTTTTGCATAGACGCTTGTACCCTGTTTTACTGATTGCACAAAATAATCAGGTTCTCGATTGAACTCTTTATATTTATATAAAGCCTTTGCTTTATATACCCGACAGCCTTAGGTCTCTTTCACACGAGAGAGTTACTGATTCTCTCAGGATCTGTTCAGGTAGAAACGTATGGTTTTACACGCAGGTTCAGTCAGTTTCGTTTGTGTTCAGTGTTTCAGTCTTCTCTGCGTGGGTGCAATCAGTTTTTGATGTGTTTCTCACGTGCGTGAAGAAAAACTGAAGAATAACAATCTACATCTCCTGGCAACCATCAGTAAAAAAAAACATTGCATCCCGATTGGATGAAGCCCCATTCACGTCTATGGAACCAGAGTTGCATTAAAAAATGCAGAATATAGAACTGTGATTGTTCCTGAATGCAGAAATGATGAGTGAAAAATGATGCTCATGTGCACAGACCCATTGAAATGAATGGTTCAGGATTCAGTGCGGATGCTTCACGTATCGCACCCTGACGGAAAGAAATGCTCGTGTGAAAGAGGGTGCGGATTTCCAATCAGCATTTCCTCATGGAATTCTGTGCAGATGTCTTTGCGTTTCCACACTTTTGGTGCAGATTTTCCTGCGGGTTTGCCCCAGTCTCACTCTGCATTGCCACAATCCGCACCAAGGATCCACTGAAACAATTGACATGTTGTGGATTTCAAATTCTGCACAGCGGGTCAATTTCCAGACGAGAATAATACGCAAAGTGTTCAGGAGATTTGTCTGATCTCATATACTTTGCTGGTACTGTATTACGCTTTCCGTGTGAAAATTCATGCCACGTTTTGTCGCTCCCGAAATGGGCACCTCTCTCATCCGGTCCCAATGACATGGGGATGACAATCTGTTGCCAGTACTGCAGCTCTGACTGTAAGTATATGGTCCAACACAGGAGGCCCTGGGTAACAGTCAGCTTATCCCACTGCCTCAACAACTTTTGGCCTTCTGGGTCAGACGGGCCCGCTCTTCTGGCCGAGGCCAGATCTTGGTCTGGACCCATTCTTTCACTTTCCATAGGTCCGGGCAGCCATTCTGAACTCAGCCAACGTCTTTCCCAGCACCATGGGCATCCCGGACGCCACCCCACTTGAATGTGCCACATCCTGGAACATGGGTAATCGACCAAGGTCCGGAGTTTCAGTGTCCTCTAGCTCCTCATCGGCACTCTGAGCTAACAACCCTACAGAGACTCGGGAGAGTGCATCGGTGTTGCCGTTCTCCCTACCTGACCAGAAGTTAATGCGGCATTGGTACTTAGAAATGCGAGCCAACCACCTCTGCTCAAGTGCACCGAGCTTGGCATTCTCCAGATGTGCTAACAGGTTTTTGTCCATCATGACGGTCACCTCTGCATCTGTCAGGTACTCTGCGAACCTTTCGGTCATGGCCCACACCAGTGCCAGTAGTTCCAATTTAAAGGAGCTATAGTTGTCAGGGTTGCACCCTGACTCCCTCAGAGACCGGCTGCCATAGACAATGACTCTCTCACGTCCATTCTGGACACGGCCCCCAGACAATTTAGACTTCCATCAGTGTACAGCAGGAATGGGGTGTCGAACCTCGCATAAGCCAGAATCGGGGCACTGGTCAGCACCTCCTTCACTGCTTCTTGTTGCCGGGGTCCCCACTCGATGGGACGATTCTTTGGGCCCCCCCACAGTGCTCCTTGATAACTCATTTATCGGGCCCGCCAAATGAGCAAATTTGAGTATAAACCTCCTGTAGTAGCCGGCCAGTCGCACTAATGCCAGCACCTCTCGTATTCTAAGCGGCTCGGGCCACTTCTGGGTGGCCTCTACCTTGCTGGGAGCTGGCTTTACCTCCTCCTGGGTGACCAAATGTCCCAAATACTCTATCTGCTGTCTAAACAGTTGGCACTTCTTAGGCTTGATCTTGAGCCCATGGTCTCGCAGCCGTCCTAGGACCTGTCGCAACTTCTGGAGGTGATCCTCAAAGGAGGATCCAAACACTACTATGTCGTCCAGGTATATCAATACTGACTTGAAGTTGAGATCCCCCAGACAGTGCTCCATCAACCACTGGAAAGTTCCTGGGGCATTGGACAGGCCAAACGGCGTCCGGTTGAAGTCGTAGAGTCCCATAGGTAAGAAGAAGGCTGTCTTCACCTTGTCCTTATTGGCCACCGGTACCTGCCAATACCCAAGGGCCAGGTCAACAGTCGAGAAGAACTTCACATGACTTAGGGCCGACAAGGACTCCTCAATCTGCGGAAGAGGGTAAGCATCCCGGACGGTCTGAGCATTCAGCTTCCGATAATCCATGCAGAACCAGAGACTAGCATCTTTCTTCCGCACCAAGACTACTGGAGAAGCCCAAGGACTTTGACTCTCCTGGATCCGGTTTTCCAACATGCTGGCTACCATATCCTTCACCTCCTGGTACATTTTAGGTGGGATTTGCTGTTTGGTGCAGCATCGCCGGTGGGGATTTTATGTTTGATGGTGGAAGCAGACCCAAAGTCCTCATCATGTCTCGAGAATGCCTCCTGAAATTCCCAGCAACTTCTGTTGTCCTGGAGTCAGGGTCATGCAGTCCACCCCCATCCAGGCCATGATCACTCGACCGTTCGACTATGCTGTCAGGGTCTCCCTTTGATGGACCTCTACAGCATAGGTCCAGGCTGATCTCCAATCTAGCTGTAGGGTGAAGCTCCTTCGTCGAGGGATATCTCCTTTGGACACATAAACTTTGGCCAGCAAAGTATTCCCAGGAACGGTTAACTCGCAGTCTTCAACATTGAGGCAGCATACAGGCACACAACCACCTTCACAATAGCGAGGGCCTGGGCTACCAGTGGGCGAGTCTGCGTTTCACCTTGGTAAGCAGGCTCGATCTGGACATCCAGTCCATTCAGTTGTCATCCAGCCCCCACCGGCAGCATCAATATTTGTTCTTGTTGAGGTGGGATCTTCAACGGGGTCCTCCTCAGCACCTTCACGTGTCCAATGGGCCGACTAGACATGTTGCTCTTTTGTAGACTACAGCTCCTCACCATTTGCTATAGAACCTTCTGGGTTGGCCGGTGTGTGGTGGCCCTTTGCCAATACTTTGGCCCTTCTTTGGCATAGAGTTGATAGTCTAAGTCTCTCAGCACATTCATACCCAACGTCACGTCCATCCCTCTCTGGGATGAATGGTCCACCAGCACGACCTCCTTCTTGCCGACGTCTTGCCCAAACAGTCAGACCCGCATCCAGACTATCCCTCGGACGTCCATCTCTCTGTTATTGGCAGCTGTCAGCCTGATGACGCTCCAGTCTTCCGCTCCATCATATGTCCAAAGTGTCTTTCGAAGAACTCCAGAGGCCTAGGGGGGCACTCCGACCCTGTATCAACTAGGCAGTGTACCTTCTGGCCATATGGCCATACAGTCGACAAGTCCAGCAGAGGGGCCCTCTTTTGACAAGCCCCCGCACCTGGGTTATCCTGGGTGGAGTGGCATGGGGCATTGGGGTCATTTCCGGAGGCTGGGGTCATCCTGCCTTAATCTGGGACACTTCCAGCTGAAGTTCTCTTAATTCTGTCTTCAGGGCCTGGACCACATCCTTTAAAGGGAACTTGTCACCTCCCAAAACCATCCCAAGCCACCAGCAGTACCTGCGTGTAGCCAGCAGCGTGTTTCTGATGATGTCTTTCTTCCTGAAGGCAGATGCGGCAAAAGTACTGAAAATGTTGTTTTATCCCCTGCTCAGCGCGCTTGTCCACACATGCTTGAAGTCCTTGCTTCAAGTCACGTTACCCACGCCCCCTTTCCTGCCCCTTCGCTGTGACTGACAGCGCTTATACATGAGAGTTCGGCTGCCTTTGCTGAACAGCCGGCTGTCAGTCACAGCGAAGGGGCAGGGAAGGGGGCGTGGTTACCATGACTTAATCACAGTTCAGCCACTGGCGCTCCACAGCAGTAGCAGGATGTACTGCCACACATTGCTCTGCTGGTCTGTGTAGGAGGAGGAGCACAGCAGATTCCTGGCCGCACCGCTCCTCCTCATACACAGACCAGCAGTGTGACACTACATCCTGCTACTGCTGTGGAGCGCCAGCGGCTGAACTGATCCCTACAGTGCCCTTAGTGCTAATAAGTAGAGATGGCCTTTGTCAAAATCCTCAGCCGTGCGATGCCAGAAGATGTAAACCCCTGCTCGGCCAGGACGAGAGAATAGGGAGCAGGTCACCTCCTAACGCATCCATAATCCGTCCCTAACTCCTAGCTGCATGGGCCGACCTTGAAGGTAGGAGGGCTCATGCTCAGGAACCTCGGATCCCTACTTACCCTCCGCCGGTCCCTGAACTAGGAGTGAAGGGTAAGACGACCTGTTCCTTCTAGACACGGAGGAACAGGAGTCTCACTGGCCAAGCTGCAGGAAAAAGGGGAACAGAAACAGGCCTATGGATATGGCAGGTGCTGCACTAGTTCCAGCCACCTGCCACCTGCCACAGCCTTGCTGAGTGGATCCGTGTGCAGGCAAGCTGAAGTCCACAATATAACAAATAGAACTCAGCACACACACATCTACACACAGGAACCCAGATCCATAGCTGCACAGAATAATAAAGGAAAACAAACTGAACATCACACAAACTTAAACTTATGACCACAAGGGTGGCCCCCACTGGCAGGTGTAAATACCAGGAGGGTGTGTCCAGCAAAGCATGGCTGAAGCACCCCTCAGCTTCTGATCTCCAACAAGGCTTTATAGCCCAAAGTGGCCACACCCACGCTGACACACCCAGTGCTCACAGCCTAGGAAGGGAATTAACCCTTCACACACCAGACAAGGGAAAACAGCAACTTAAAGGGGAAGTGAACACACAAACAACCCCGTGCACACCAAACATGGGAAGTGCACACCAATCACACAAGTTGCCAGAGACAACCGCCTGCTATGACAGCGAGCAGCCTAGCAAGCAGCTCCAGCTGCTCTACTGCCACATACCAAATGTTGCCAGCGGCAACCACAAGTGAGGCAACAAACTAGCGGCCCTCACCTGTGATTGAACGAGCAACCAAAACCGCAGGCAACAGCAAGCGGTTCAGGAGTCACGACCATGGCCATGGCCGTGACAGCCTTGCGGTTTGCCCGGCGGTCATTTCGCAGTGAACTTTGCGTGTTCGCGATTCGCAAAACATGCGAACATATGGCGATATTCGCGCCCGCCATATTCTTTTACCCTGTGAAGAACTTTGACCCATGACACATCCATCAGGTGGTACAGGACAGCCAATTGAGATGTTTCAGCACATGGACACACCCCCACCCTCTAAAAAAAAAACGAGCTGGCAGACATTTTACATTCAGTCTTTTGCCAGTGTAGGGAGAGGTTGCTGTGTGGAGCAGGGACAGGCTGTTAGGGACACAAAACGCTAGCTAATAGGGCCACAAAAGTCCTTTCAGGACTGGTATCGGTGTGCTATCGATAGGTGTGATATACAGAAGGGTGTAATATACTTATAATATACTTTCTAACATAGAAAGTATATTATAGTGCAATTGTACTGTGCAGCAGTTGTGTGCAGTTCTGCTGCGATACCGCAGCTACACAGACGGACAAACGCTATTGGAACAAATAATTTCTACTGGTGTGATTTACCAGTTGCCCCCCCCAAAAAACTGATTAAAGCAGGGGTGTTATATACCAAATATATACTTTCTATATAGTGCATTTGGGTACTGCAGCATTTGTTTGCAGTTTTGCTGCGATACCGCAGCTACACAGAGTGACAAACGCTATTGGAAACAATAATTTCTACTGGTGTGATTTACCAGTTGCCCCCCCAAAAAATTGCTATGATGTCACAAGTTCTCACAACAATACTTAGTGCGCCAATCACTAATATCGCATGAGATCTTATAAAATTTGAAGTTGTGTGTAGCGCGAAAAAAAAAATTGCATCAGTAGGGATTTTCGCATCTGCATATACAGCGATTGTTATAACATGCATGTGAAATGTAATCAAATACGCTGCTTTAATGTCAAATTACTTACAGTGATCAGAAATTATTTCTCAACATCGCGAAAATTGTTGCCAACCATCTTTTCTGATCGCATCCAACTTCGGTCTAGTGGAAACCAGTTGCTGTAGTAAGCCGCACCTATTTTGCGCATGCCCATATGCGAAAATTACATTGCCGATATTTTTCGCATTGAAAAAAATAATGAATGAAAATCGCAAATTCGAAAAATACATCTGGAATGTCACTGTCCATGTTGTGGGACTATTTGTGCACTTCTAGTAAGTATTTGGTGGCTGCAAATATGACCTGAAGGTTTTCCAGGTTCGCCCGCCTTTAAAGTTAATGGGGCCCGCCGCAAACTTGCGGTTCGCGAACATTTGATCGCATTCACAAACCTTCCTACTAATAAGGCCTCCCTGTAGGGCACCTCATAATCTATAAGGCACTTCTATAGAGCCCTTAGTAGTAGTAATGCCCTCCACCACTGCCCACAGTATTTATAATGTTCCCTGCAGTGCCCCCCATAATTATACCTCCTGCCGTACCCCCCGGAGTTATAATCATCTCTGTAGTGCCCCCATAAATTATAATGCCTGTCCTCTCCCTCCGGTCTTCTATACCATGCAGTCCCATGTAAATAACACCAGTCGTCTCCCACCAGCCTTCTATATGATACAGTCCCATGTAAATAACCTATCTTCCTTACAGTCTTCTATACCATGCAGTCCCATGTAAATAAGTTCACTCCTCTCCCTTCAGTCTTACATACGATGCAGTCCCATGTAAATAACACCAGTCCTCTCCCTACAGTCCTATGTAAATAACTTATCTTCCTTACAGTTCTCAATAACATACAGTCCCAGTTAAATAACATATTTCCCTCCCACTAAGCAGGGAGGAGGTATAATGGGGAGAACCACATCTCCCAGCATTTCTCTGGCACTTACATTCATTCCATACTGCCTCTGGCCTCATGTACACGGCCGTGTTCCACGGCCGAGAGCGGACCGTGGAAACCCGGCCGGGATTCCTCCTGACAGCATGAGCGCATGGCGTCATTGGTTGCTATGACGCCGTGCGCTCCCTGCTGCCGCCACAGTACAGTAATACGGCAGTGTGCATTCGGCCTCTTTCTGCACTGGTCACATGACGGTGACCTCATCACAGGTCCTACCTCCACTTCCACTGCTGAAAAGATCACATGACTATGATGTCATCGAAGGTCCTTCAGCTATGGAGTGTAGACACAAATGGGCAGCCCCCTCCTGACCTACACACCATGGTGCCCAGGTTACCCAGTTGGCGGAGGTAGGGAATGAAAAATATGATAAGATATAAAAATAAACGCCTCTGCTGGCGTTGAACCAGCTGCACATGCGGTATGTTCGCCCCTGAATTTCCCTGCAGCACCTCTACAGGAGAAATTAAGTATTACACAGTTCTTATTGATATCAGTCAGCTGTCCGTGTAACGTCAGGAGTGAGAGATGCCCCGTGAGACCTGTTTACCTCGGGTATGGCGTTCTGGTGGGCGGCAGAGTCACTATGGTGCATATGTAGGTAAGTGACTATATTTCATAATGCTTGTTATAAATACAAAATGAAAGCCTCATTCAGGCTCTGCTCATCACAGCTGTCACCAGGTATCCTTGAAGGCCACCTCATAACACTGCGTATGTACAGTATAGGCAAGAACTGGTTCGTCTTGATGATAAATCATTAACTAATGGCATTTTAGTTCACAAGCAGAGCGGACGAGGCACGGTGCCTCTAATATGTGATGAATACTGAATGTTTCTCTTATACAGCAATACATTTATAATGTATACATAAAATATATTTATAATGATATCGTAATATACAAATAGCAGAGCAGTATTCGTCACGTAAGGTCAGTGTCAGATGGCTGTAGTACAGCCATATTTTACCATCTCTCCAGGTTTACTGACCCCGTCTTGCATCACCATACTCGCCTATTGCAATCTACGTCCAGGGATCTCGAAATGTGGCCATATTATGGCTTTCTGAAACTGGGCCTAGGTTCTGTTCACGCCACATTTTTTTGTACAACTTCAACACTGTTTTACTACCGAGCCGTGTTTTGCGGTCCGCAAATTGCAGATCTGCAAAACACGGATGCCGGCCATGTGCGTTCTGCAGTTTGCGAAAAGGAACGGATGGCCCATAATAGAAATGCCTATTCTTGTTTGCAAAATGGACAAGAATAGGACATGTTCTATAATTTTTTTTTGCGGGGCTATAGAACGGAGCAACGGATGCGGACTGCACACTTTTGTGGCCCCATTGAAGTCAATGGTGAAAATGTGGACCCAAACAACGGTCATGTGCATGAGCCCTTATAGGTAAAGATCAGTTCCAGTCACAAATTCTGTACTTTCACACTAGCGTTAGAAGAATCCGGCAGGCAGTTCCATTGCAAACGGATATCTTTTTCTTCCGGATCCGTTAGACTTTTGCATTGAAATACCAGATCCGTCTTTCCGGTATCATCCAGAATAACGGATCTGGTATTAAATTTTTTCACAGCTAGAAAGAACTGCGCATGCGCAGACTGGAAAACCGGATCCGGAAATTTCCGGAACACTATTAATACATTTTAATGGAAATTAATGTTGGATCTGGCAAGTGCGGTTGTGATTTTGGCCGGAAAAAAGCATGCATTGGGACAAAAACGGATGCGTTTTTTTCCGGTATTGAGACCCTTTACCGGGTTTCAATACCGGAAAAGAATAACGCTAGTGTGAAAATACCCTTAGCTGAATGCTCCCTGGCGGAAAAACTATGTAAAATAGCTCTTCTTCAGAAGGATGAAAACTGTCTCTCTGGTGCCACCTATAGGCCCAATCACTGTCATGTGCTACTCGGGTTGGCACTTTTACGGGGGCTCTGTGGGTGGTCCTGTTACGATGCACTGTGAGCATACATTTTTTAGGGCTATGTTTCCTGTTATGCTATAGGCTACTGTGGCTGATACTTTTATAGGGACGATGGGCACTCTTGATGTGGAGATGAAGGCTGTTGTTGGGCACTGTGGCTGGTACTGTTATGGGGCAGGGTGGATGATAATGTTCAGGGCACTGTATCTAACACTTCAGAGTACCTGCACACTGTGCGGGGTCGTGTAACAGAATTTCCGTACGGATTTTCGTGTGGATTTCTGTGTGTTTCTGCACCAAATCTGCACCAAAAACCTCATGTGTTACTTTTTGTTGCGAATTAGATGCTTTTTTTTCTGCAGAAAAGGGTCAAATCCACTCAAAAACAACGCAAAACAATCGACATGCTGCAGATTTGTAAATCCACATGGCAGGGGAATTTCGACATGGAAAAGAAAAACCAAAGGGGTTGAAAGACCGGCTTTTGTACACTGACATAAAATTCAGCTAATTTATGACGAGGCGTGTTCCATCATCATAAATTAGGTGATTCTAAGGCAGTCCATCCGCCTGGAGAGAGAAACGACTCCAGCCCCTGGCAAAAATATTTTTTTTGCCAACATTTACGCCCCTAACATTCCCCCATCCCACCCAACTGCCGAACACGGCGTAAAACAGGCTGTGAAACTATTTTTTAGGACTAATAATAAATGACCCCAAAGTGTTTACAGGTACTGTACTAGGCCTCATGCACACGACTGTTTTTGTGGTCCGCATCCGTTGCGGCATTTTTTGCGGCTTGGGTGCGGACCCATTCACTTCAATGGGGAACTCTGTGTGCTGTCCGCATCCGTTGCTCCGTTCCATGGCCCCACAAAAAAAATATAGCATGTCCTATTCTTGTCCGTTTTGCGGACAAGAATAGGCATTTCTACAATGGGCTGCCCGTTGCCTTCCGCAAATTGCGGAAGGCATACGGGCGGCTTCTGTTTTTTGCGGATCTGCGGTTTGCGGACAGCCAAAAACGGAATGGTTGCGTGCATGAGGCCTTATGCTGCGGTTTTACTGCATGAAAATCTGCACAGAAATAAATGGCATGTAATCTGCAACGTGTGCAGGTAGCCTGGGGGGGGGGGGGGGGGGGGTTGTGGCTGGTACTACTGTGCCTGGCAATGTTATTGAGCACTGGACACTATGACTAGCACTCTTATGGGGCACTGTGGGTAGTACTGACAAAGGGCATCTGTCAGCAGTTTTGTACCCATGACACTGGCTGACCTGTTACCTGTGCACTTGGCAGCTGAAGACATCTGTGTTGGTCCCATGTTCAAATGTGTCCACATTGCTGAGAAAAATTATGTTTTGATATATGCAAATGAGCCTCTAGGAGCAATGGGGGCGTTGCCGTTACACCTCGCTCTGCAATGCGGGCAGATATGAACACGGGACCAACACAGATGCTTCCAGCTGCCAAGCGCACATGTAACAGGTCAGCCAGTGTCATAGGTACAAAACTGCTGACAGATGCCCTTCAAGGGTTTGTTCACGTCATGTTATTGTTTTCCGTTATAATGGGAAAAAAATATTTATAAGACGGGATGCAAAACGAAAGCCTTTAAGAGGCATTCTGTTATCATCCATCATAATAGACGTCTATGGCCAAGCATAACGGATCTATCTGGTTTCTGCTGTGCCCTTACAGATACAGTGCTTGACACCGTTATTTGGCGCCCTTGCCACCACTTTTTGGGGGGGATGTCATCATTGGTATTGATAGGGGTCACTATAGCGGTCAACATTATAGCGGAACTATGGCTGGCACTCCTATGTAGTGCTCTGACTGACATCGCTATGACTGGAACTCTTAATGGGGGGGGGGTTATGAGCCCATTGGCTATGGCTGGTAATATTATAGTGTCACAGACTATGGCTGATGTATGTAGGCACCCATATACGTCTCTATGAAAAACCTTTGACAAAGCCCATGTTATAGCTGTAATTGCTCGATTATACTGGTTTTACACATGTATGATATTATAAGGACATAAGGCCATTTCCTATGGTGATTATTTGGCCTTTTTCAGGAACTCGCAGACAAAGTAAATAGTCAGTTGACAGTCGACATCATTCCAGGCGCCGCTGCTCAGCATCTCCACGCAGTCCTCATGGCCCGAGGCATCATTCGGCTCCCCGTCCTTCCAGTTGCTGTAGTCCTGCACTGGAGTTTTGTCCACGTACATGAACTGCTTCTCTCTGTCAAAGTCATTGATGCCAATAAAGACCCGTAACAATCCCAGGCTGGAGAGGTACTCTGCCATCAGTGAGTTGGTGCTTTGGTCCTTGGGCATTGCCAGGGTGCCCCCTCTGATCCGACACTGCGTCAGGGCGTCCCTGTAACTGCTCGCTTCTTTTACAATGTAATAGAACTTCTCTTCTGTTTCCCGGATGCCAGCGATGACTATTGGAGACAGAAACAGTCCGTCATCACTTCATTTTGCTGCAGTCCTATGTAAAACTACTCATGACATTTCCTGATATCACCATGAGCGGTGCCACATGAAAAGCTTAGTTTTAGTGCACTAATGATAACTCAACTTTACTACATCTGTGCATATGTAACAGGGCTGTGTCTGTCAGGTGCAGCGGTGCTGTGTCTGTCAGGTGCAGCGGTGCTGTGTCTGTCAGGTGCAGCGGTGCTGTGTCTGTCAGGTGCAGCGGTGCTGTGTTTGTCAGGTGCAGCGGTGCTGTGTCTGTCAGGTGCAGCGGTGCTGTGTCTGTCAGGTGCAGCGGTGCTGTGTCTGTCAGGTGCAGCGGTGCTGTGTCTGTCAGGTGCAGCGGTGCTGTGTCTGTCAGGTGCAGCGGTGCTGTGTCTGTCAGGTGCAGCGGTGCTGTGTCTGTCAGGTGCAGCGGTGCTGTGTTTGTCAGGTGCAGCGGTGCTGTGTTTGTCAGGTCCAGCGGTGCTGTGTTTGTCAGGTGCAGCGGTGCTGTGTTTGTCAGGTGCAGCGGTGCTGTGTCTGTCAGGTGCAGCGGTGCTGTGTCTGTTAGGTGCAGCGGTGCTGTGTCTGTCAGGTGCAGCGGTGCTGTGTCTGTCAGGTGCAGCGGTGCTGTGTCTGTCAGGTGCAGCAGTGCTGTGTCTGTCAGGTGCAGCGGTGCTGTGTTTGTCAGGTGCAGCGGTGCTGTGTTTGTCAGGTGCAGCGGTGCTGTGTTTGTGATCAGTGCACAACTACACACACAAACACTGCAGTTCCAGTAAGTTATCCGGCAAATTTGACAAATGTAGCATAGCGAAAATTGTAATCCTCCCATTGTCTCCTGCGTCCTAAGTGATGGCTATGAGGGTATGTTCACATGAGGCGGACATGCTGCAGATTTGACACCATGAATTTGTATGTGGCAAATCCACAGCTTGTTACAGTGTCAGCAAAGTGGATGAAATGTTAAGAAATCCCATCCACGCTCTGCTAATAAATCTGCAGTGTAAATTGACCTGCGGGTTTGCACCGTGGCATACATAGGGTGAAATATGCAGCAAAATCCACAACAACACATGGATAGAGCATTAATATCGGCTCGGTTTGTGGTCACTGTAAAGATTATACTACTCAAAATGCAAAGCAATAGTGCAAGATCTGTACAGACACTGAATCAGCAGGGGATACTAGGAGCTTTTAGTGCAGCTCTAGAGTATAATACAGAATGTAACCCAGGATCCATACATGATAAGTAATGTAATGTATGTACACACTGACTTCCCCAGCAGAATAGTGAGTGCAGCTCTGGAGTATAATACAGGATGGATCAGTACAGGATACGTAATGTAATGTATATACACACTCACTACACCAGCAGAATAGTGAGTGCAGCTCTGGAGAATAATACAGGATGGATCAGTATAGGATAAGTAATGTAATGTATGTACACACTGACTTCCCCAGCAGAATAGTGAGTGCAGCTCTGGAGTATAATACAGGATGGATCAGTACAGGATACGTAATGTAATGTATATACACACTCACTACACCAGCAGAATAGTGAGTGCAGCTCTGGAGAATAATACAGGATGGATCAGTACAGGATACGTAATGTAATGTATATACACACTCACTACACCAGCAGAATAGTGAGTGCAGCTCTGGAGAATAATACAGGATGGATCAGTATAGGATAAGTAATGTAATGTATGTACACACTGACTTCACCAGCAGAATAGTGAGTGCAGCTCTGGAGTATAATACAGGATGGATCAGTACAGGATACGTAATGTAATGTATATACACACTCACTACACCAGCAGAATAGTGAGTGCAGCTCTGGAGTATAATACAGGATGGATCAGTACAGGATACGTAATGTAATGTATATACACACTCACTACACCAGCAGAATAGTGAGTGCAGCTCTGGAGAATAATACAGGATGGATCAGTACAGGATAAGTAATGTAATGTATGTACACACTGACTTCACCAGCAGAATAGTGAGTGCAGCTCTGGAGTATAATACAGGATGGATCAGTACAGGATACGTAATGTAATGTATATACACACTCACTACACCAGCAGAATAGTGAGTGCAGCTCTGGAGTATAATACAGGATGGATCAGTACAGGATACGTAATGTAATGTATATACACACTCACTACACCAGCAGAATAGTGAGTGCAGCTCTAGAGTATAATACAGGATGGATCAGTACAGGATATGTAATGTATATACACACTCACTACACCAGCAGAATAGTGAGTGCAGCTCTGGAGAATAATACAGGATGGATCAGTATAGGATAAGTAATGTAATGTATATACACACTTACTACACCAGCAGAACAGTGAGTGCAGCTCTGGAGTATAATACAGGATGTAACTCAGGATCAGTAGAGGATAGATAATATATGTACACAGTGACTCCACCAGCAGAATAGTGAGTGCAGCTCTGGAGTAAAATACAGGATGGATCAGTACAGGATACGTAATGTAATGTATATACACACTCACTATACCAGCAGAACAGTGAGTGCCGTTCTGGAGCGTGATACAGGATATACAGTATATATTTACAGATGGTCCATAGAATAATCGCCCTATTATTTCATGTGCCAGTTCCTAAAACATAACTTTTAATGAATCCATTGTTAAAAGTATCCAAAGGGAAAACAAAAAATATTTGAAAACTATCAGCTGTGTCACAGGGTTTTTATATATATCTCTTTATCTCTTATGCATGTTGCTTTTCCACTACTCAGTGCCGCCAGCTATTTGAGCAGGGAGCCGGTATCTGCGCGCTGATTGACGGCTCACTGCTAGCTATTCCTGCGCTGTAGCGCTTCTTATATCATTCTACATTCTCAGTGAATACCTATGTGCACATACTGTGTTAAAACTCTCAAACACTGCCCCCCGACATGTTTCACCAGTTACACTGTTGTCTTCAGGGGAATCGGGCAGAGTATGTTCTAAAGGGGAGGGCATGACTCTGCGAACCCTCCGCTGATGACATCATTGGTATCGCTAGTGAATCGCTAGTCTCAATATTGCCATGTAGGCTTTAGACTTCAGCTAGACGGGCTCCAATTTGACCTAGCCCAGCCTATCCCCTCCTCTTTTTACCTGGCTGTGACGCTACGCACGCCTCCTATTGCTTCCATGCGCTGCTGCTCATGAGCGCGGACTTCATATCGCCAGCATATGTCCTCGGTCTCTTATCCCCATGGTTCGGCCGGACTGCGTATGACACAGCACTTAGTCTCTTTTCTCTCATGACATATTGTGGAACTTAGTCTCTTTTCCGTCTCTCAACTGTGTTCTTTGTGCATGCCCCAGTGCTTCATTTTCTACTATTCTCTTTTAAGGAGAAGAAGGGTCACTTGGATCTATTTTCCTCTCTATTTATTTTATTTAAGGTTCATTTTTTAGCTGCAAGATATTAGTGATGAGCGGCAGGGGCAATATTAAAATTTGTGATATTTCGCAAATATTTGGTAGAATATTCGTCATATATTCGCGAATTTGCGATTATTTTCTTGATCGCGAAAAATCGGCAATGTAATATTCATGTAATGTGCGCGCAATACAGGCGTGGGTCACTTTTGCTACATTTTTCAAGCTGCTAGAAGTTTCCTGAGACTGGAGAAAATGGTTGGCACGGCAGAACATTACAATAGCTTTATATGCAGATAGAGTGCGCCAATATATTCGCAATTGCGAAATCAGCACTAATGATGCAAATATTTGGGCGCAATACGTGCAACTTCACATTTTAACAGGTCTGACTGCTTATTAGTGATTGGTGCACTATGTATTGTTCTGCCGCTACCGGATCCGTTCTGCCGCTATTTCGCCGTGCCACCGGACTGCCGCTCCGTCCCCATTGACTAAAGAGTCGGACATGCAGTACTTTTAGTCCGGCAGCCTCTCGCCGTGCACTGCCGTGCTGCGCCGGAGCTCCGCCCCCCCATCCCCATTACAGTCACGGCGAAATAGCGGGATCCGTCCTGCCGCTAGTGTGAAAGTAGCCTAACTATTACTAACTAACTAATGTAATGACACAGGAAAGCAGAGAGCACAGCAATGACTCTGCTCTCTCTCTCAGGTCTGCAAAACACTGCATACAAGGGCTGCTGGGGAGGTTCTTATATACTCAGGGGTAGGCAGCTTTCCTATTGGTTGCTAGGGATGTTGCTAAGCTCAGACAAAGACATTGCAGCCTTCTCATTGGCCCACAAGCAAGAAGGGCGGTTACTGATGAAAAAAAAATCTTGAATATTCGAAATTACGAATATATATCACTATATTTTAAATCGGGCACCCTCAAACTGCGGCCCTCCAGCTGTTGCAAAACTGCAACTCCCAGCATGCCTGAACAGTCTACAGGTATCAGCCTACAGCAGGGAAATGTGGGAGTTGTAGTTTTACAACAGCTGGAGGGCCGCAGTTTGGGGATGCCTGTTTTAAATATTCGCAAATTCTCGAAGTGCCGATATTCGCGATTAATATTCGCTATTCGAATATTCACGCCCAACACTACTAGATATTCCCTTATTAAATTATGGCATATTAATTTACTGAATAAATCAATGTAGTTATTATACAGGATTATACAGGATCGTGGTTTCTTAATTTATTACATAACATCATTTCATCATGTTTAATAGGATTTGGCCGCATTTCTTCTTGATAGTATTCAGTATATATGTTGCATCATGTTCAAAAAATTATTTGAGTTATTAGGATGATCATGTTTTCTTTCGCACTTGATTATTAGATGTAGATTAATCTCATTGTTAATACTGTCCTTCATTGATGATCCTCTCAAATTATTATTTGGACCTTCTCACAGCGATTCTTGCAGCCTATCTTTCCTATATTATCTCTATTTTACATGATTCATATCATTTTTGTAATTTTATTATTATCATTATTATTATTCTTGATCATGATTGTTTATAATCATGATCCTGTCGGAGAATTACTAGAGCATTCTTATTACTTTTATCTCTTATTTTATTATTTTTAGTGTTTTAGATTTTTTGATTCTTGATCCTAATTATTTACCCTTTTCTATACAGATCATGAGGAAATATCCTGACATTCTAGGGCTCTACATGGGAGAGACATTTTTAAGGGAGAGGGGGGGGGGGGGGGGTAGTTGTTATTTAAAGTCATACCCCTACCATCAGTTATACTTGTTATTACTCATTAATCTATAGTAGTATTTCCATCTGTATACCTCTTATTTGAGCCACTAGAGTCAGGAATGACACATACGGTATGTGAATCCTTCATTAAGCCCCAACGTAGATAAGCTTATCTGGTGATATATCCATTTTGTTTCTTCTTGTAACTTGTCAATGTCTCCTTTGTCTTGGACCCATTTTCATTTTCTTCATGACCCAAAACGTCAGATTTTTAGTATCGCTTCTATGTTTATCCTGAATGTGTCTTGCAAGGGCTCTATCAGAGTCTGTATTAATACAGCTTAAATGTTTTGAGATACGTCTTCTCAGTTGTTGTATGGTCTTTCCTATATAGAGCTTAGGACATCCACATTCAATAGCATCGATCACTTCTGTGGATTTACAATTAATATACTCCTAAATCTGATTTTATTATCCACTGGATTGGTAAATTATTTCTTGGGGACCATCTTGTTGCAGAATATACAGTCTCCACAAGGGTATGAACCCCTCGTGGATAACCTCATGGTTTTCTGCTCTTTTCGATTCTGCTGATAGTGACTATGTACTAGACTTTCTTTAAGGTTTTTGCCTCTTTCTATATGCGATTGTTGGATTAGGGGAATTATTTATTTTAGATCATCATCTGTCATCAAAATGTACCAATGACGCCTTAAGATGTTCCTAACCTTTTCATGTTGCACATCGTATGTTCCAATACATTGAGTTATTCTCTTATCTTCTCTTGCTTGCTTTTGATTCTGCAATAGAGTAGTTCTTTCAATGTTTTTAGCTCTATTATATGCCTTGTGCAGGACCTTTATAGGATAGCCTCTGGCTCTAAATCTTCTATACAAAGCATACTTTCCTCCTCTAAACCTTCTTTAGTGGAGCAGTTTCTCCTTGCTCGTAGGTATTGGCCTATCGGAATACCTGTCTTCAAAGCTGGTGGATGGTAGCTCTCCCAATGGAGTAGATTATTAGTTGAAGTGGCCTTCCTGTACACTTCTGTCTTGATACTCCCATCAGGCTTAAGGGCAATCTTCAGGTCCAGTAAATTTAAGATCTATTGTGTTTTTATTGTGTGTCCACAACCTGAAAAAAAGTGTTTCTCAGTGCTTTCCCATAAAATCTAAATATCATCAATGTATCGTCCCCAAAATACGGTAGTACGTGTTTGGTGAAATCAATGTGTTTGTGCGTGAAAACGAATCTCCCACCACCCTAAAAACAAATTAGCAAAACTCGTGCACATATTGTGTGTAAGCAAAAATTGTAAAAGTGACAAAACAAATTGATTGGGTTCATAATACTGTGTCCCCTTAGTGCTCAAAAAATATTGGATTGCTTCTAATCCAAGATCGTGCTGAATGCTTCTACATCAAGACATATGGCAATGATAGCCCTTTCATTTACCAGTATGCCCTGGAGTCTGACGAGGGTATCTTTAGCATAATTTAAATAGGAAGATAGCCCAGGCACAAATGGGGATATCAACTGGTCTACATAGCTAATGATCCCCTCGCATAAACTCAGATTTCCTGACACAATTGGTTGTCCTGGGATGGGAATTCTTTTTTTGTGAACTTTTGGAATGGCATAGAAAGTCGCTTTAGTTGATCTTGGGTTAAAAAGTACTTTATATTCTTCTTTTGTTATTAAGTTTTTTCTTTTGCTAATAAAAGTATACTTTTTAGTTCTTTAGTGTACTTTTTAGTCAGATTTTTATATGTGCTGGTGTCTTGTAATAATGTCATCACCATCTCTTTATAAACAGTTTTGTCTAGCAGGACAACTTTTGCCCCATTATCTGAGGGTTTAATCTCCAGTTCATTATTCTTCATGAATTCATCCATTGCTACTTTCTCTTGTTTGGTCAGGTTATATCTAGTGTGATCTCTTTTTTTTTTATTTCTTGGAGATCTCTTGTCACTACATCTACAAAGGATTGAATATTCGCATATTTTGTAAATGGGGGAGAGGGGGTAAACTTTGATTGGGGAGTTGGAACATACGATGTGCATCATGAAAAAGGTTGATTTAAAAGAAGTAAACCAATGTAGCGGGGTGCATCCGTAGCGGAGTGCGGCTTCACTTAGGGGGAAGTTAGAAGGCAGGAATGGGTTAAAGGACTTAGGGGAAGGGTAGAGGTCTGATTGGTTGTAAGGGGGGGTGAGTGAGTTGAAGGTTTGGAGGGCTATATGTAAGCTAGTGTTGGGGCGTGTCTGGTCAGTGCAGTTGGTACCTGAGAATTGTGGTGCAGCATGGCATCCTTGGAGCACTGCCCCTTGTTGCAGGGGAGGGGAAGAGGAGTGCAGCGTCCTTTCTGCGGGATGCCCGCTGAAGGGAGTGAGCCAGGAGAATCGTTCAGCTGGTGGAGGAAGAAGCAGGACGGTCCGGGAGCCAGGAGAGAGACGCGCCCCCTCTAGTGGCCAGAGGGTGCACTGCAAGCAGGGATAGTGTGGAGTAGGGGTGGGCGATATAGGCGATATAGACGATATAGGCGATATGCAATATAAATTTGTGCCATGATATGGACTTTGAGCATATCGCCTATATCGCCGGACCACGATCTGATCACGCTCTCTGCGCGCACCATCTTCTCCTGAGCCGGCACACAGGAGAAGGAGAGAGTCCCTCCCTCCCCACTGTGCGCGGCTGCCGCTGACCACCAATGAGAACAGAGGAGGAGGAGGGGAGCGACTGACAGTAAATCATTGAGTTTTCACGATCTCAGTGAGCGCGTGAAAACTCAAATCCGATGGTATATTCTAACCCCCAGGCGTTCCCATGGTGACAAGGACGCTTGCCTGGGGGTTAGAATATACAGGGCCACGCCGCTGACAGTAGAACATTTAAAAACGAATCAGTAACTTTAACTTTATTAATTGGTGATCTCTTTACTGTATACCTTACTAGGTCTTAGCTCCGGTAACAGCAGACAGTGCGGGGGGCGGCGCTCACTCACTGACGTCACATGCCTGCTCCTCCCACCAGGCGGCGCAGGCGCGTGACGTCATTGAGTGAGCGCCGCCCCCCGCACTGTCTGCTGTTACCGGAGCTAAGACAGAGTAAGGTATACAGTAAAGAGATCACCAATGAATAAAGTTACTGATTCGTTTTTAAATGTATTCCTGTGAGCGTCAGGGGGATCTGTGGATGGCACTGTTTAGGGGAGGGGGGGGATCTGTGGATGGCACTGTTTAGGGGAGGGGGGAGATCTGTGGATGGCACCGTTTAGGGGAGGGGGGGGGATCTGTGGATGGCACCGTTTAGGGGAGGGGGGGAAATCTGTGGATGGCACCGTTTAGGGGAGGGGGGGATCTGTGGATGGCACCGTTTAGGGGAGGGGGGGGGATCTGTGGATGGCACCGTTTAGGGGAGGGGGGGGATCTGTGGATGGCACCGATTAGGGGAGGGAGGATCTGTGGATGGCACCGTTTAGGGGAGGGGAGATCTGTGGATGGCACCGTTTAGGGGAGGGGGATCTGTGGATGGCACTGTTTAGGGGAGGGGGGGGATCTGTGGATGGCACCGTTTAGGGGGGGGGGATCTGTGGATGGCACCGTTTAGGGGAGGGGGGGGGGAAGATCTGTCGATGGCATCGTTTAGGGGAGGGGGGATCTGTGGATGGCACCGTTTAGGGGAGGGGGGGGGAAGATCTGTCGATGGCATCGTTTAGGGGAGGGGGGATCTGTGGTTGGCACCGTTTAGGGGAGGGGGGATCTGTGGTTGGCACCGTTTAGGGGAGGGGGGATCTGTGGATGGCACCGTTTAGGGGAGGGGGGATCTGTGGATGGCACCGTTTAGGGGAGGGGGGATCTGTGGATGGCACCATTTAGGGGAGGGGGGATCTGTGGATGGCACCGTTTAGGGGAGGGGGGGATCTGTGGATGGCACCGTTTAGGGAAGGGGGGGGATCTGTGGATGGCACCGTTTAGGGGAGGGGGGGATCTGTGGATGGCACCGTTTAGGGGAGGGGGGGATCTGTGGATGGCACCGTTTAGGGGAGGGGGGATCTGTGGATGGCACCGTTTAGGGGAGGGGGGATCTGTGGATGGCACCGTTTAGGGGAGGGGACTCAGCTCCCTGCTGTTGTGTGCACAAAGCACAGGGCAGCAGGGAGAGTGTAAAGTCCTATTCACCCTAATAGAGCTCTATTAGGGTGAATATGACAAGGGTTCTACGTTCTAGCCCTTAAGGAGGCTAATAGTTATTAAATAAAAAGTAAAAAAAAAAAAAAAAAAGTTTAAACACGCCCCCCCAAATATAGAAAACAATATATCGCGATATATATCGCATATCGCACATGCCTAAAATTATATCGCAATATAGATTTTAGGCCATATCGCCCACCCCTAGTGTGGAGGTCAGCAGCCTTGCAGTGAGTGCGGCAAGGGGGCCAGGTTTAGTCCCACCCCCCGTGCGGTCACCTGCAGCAGAGGAGGGTGACGATGCAGCTCCTGGCCGGGCGGTCGGGGCGTTTGTCAGTCCTTCAGCTACAGAACAACCAGCTGTGATGTCGCCTGGAGGATCTTTGTGGCGGTCAGCGGCTACTGGGAGTACTTCCCACAGACAGCCAGGTGGAAGAACGTCAAGTCAGGCAGTTGTTTCTAGGAATGGGGTTTCATGCGGGCAGACGGGCGGTAATGGGACGAAGGGTCTGGCACAGGAATTGCCAACGGGGATGCTAACACTGCTGTTGCAATACAAATCCAGCTCAGCGGGGTCACCAGCGGCGGTGTGGACCCCTAATATGTCCGTAGGGGCTGTGGACCGGGTTAATTTACCTAATTCGGGTTCGGGTTCAACTGCGCCGTTCGTTGAAGTGGCGGGTGCATCGGTCAAGGGGGTGACGGCTAGTGGCAGTGGAAAAGGGTCAGCTTGAGAAGAGGTTAGGCTTGCTGATGCGGCAAGGGGAGAAGTATATGTTTGCTTTGAGTGCCCTTTAGGGGCTCACTTGAAGCCTGAGATTAGGGAAAAGATTTGGAGGGACGAATATGTTGAGATATTTTTGTTGCTTCCGTTAGATAAGTTCAATTTGGATTGGGTTAAGGCGGATCGCGGCGCCAATAGTGGGTGTGCAGCCCTTTTGTGGGACGGCCGGGGTTCCCCCGGCAACGGAATCGGGCAGTGGGAGCAGGAAAGGCTGTTGTTGGCAATTTAACGAAGAATACTGTAAGTTCCTTTCTGATTACCGATACAAACACGAGTGCTCCGGTTGCGGTGGCGCCCACAGTTTGTCACAGTGTTTTAAGCGGGGAAAAGGGAAGGGACACGAGGCTTCGCAGAAGAGGGGTGACTCCGGTGAGGGTGGACGAGATAGAGCCATTTTGAAAGGAGGTACCCAAATAGGGAGGCGGTGGAATTGCTGTTAGCTGGTTTCAGGGATGGTTTTATGATTCGTTGTACTTCCAAGGGTGCTGGGTTTGTCGGTAATTAGATTTCTGCACTACAACGGCTAGAGGTTGTTTCGGAGAAGATTGTAAAAGAAGTACAGGTGGGACGTGTTGTGGGCCCGTTTAGGGAGTGTCCTTTGCTAGATTTGAGGGTTTCGCCGCTGGGTCTGGTGCCAAAGAAGGAGCCGAACAAAATCACCTTTCGTTTCTGGTGGGAAGCTCGGTGAATGATGGTATAGAGAGGGATTTATGTTCCGTCTCATATGCGATTAGGTTGGTGCGCCGTTTTGGATGCGGGGCCCAGTTGGCAAAAACGGATATTGAGGCGGCATTTCGTTTGTTGCCGATTCATCCAGACGGTTTCCACTTGTTGGGTTTTAAATGGGAGGGCCAGTTTTTTACGCAGATTGTTGTTTGCCGATGGGTTGTGCGATTTCGTGTTTTTTGTTCGAGACTTTTAGCTCTTTTATTGAATGGGTAGTGAAACAGGAGGCTGGTTGGACTTTGGTGCTGCATTACCTTGACGACTTCCTGTTTCTGGGACTAGCAGTGTCTCATGTATGCTCGGTTCTTCTGCATACAATGGAACGGATGGCGGCGAAATTCAGAGTTCCTTTGGCCCCAGAAAAGACTGAGGGGCCTGCAACGTCCGTTAAGTTTTTGGGGATAGTGATAGACAGTGTGGCCATGGAATGTAGACTGCCGAAGGATAAGGTGGCAGATTTGCGTTCGGCGGTGGCTTTTTTGCGGAAGGCTAAGAAGGTGCAGTCCGTTTTAGGCAAGTTAAATTTTGCTTGTCGCATTTTGCAGATGAGGCGTGTTTTTTGTTGTCGCCTGGCCATGGCTACAGCGGGGGTGATTGCACCTTTATATTTTTTGCTGCTTCCGTACAGAGCGCACCATGACAGCTACGTGGTTTGGCGGATGTGTCCAAGAGTTTTTTGGTATGCCAGGCGTGGAAGGGGTATCGTCGTAGTGGGAGTAGCAAGGATACCCATCGACTGGTTTCTTCTTCGATGTTGCAAATGCTGTGGGGACAGGTGGAGCTTGTGTGCACATCAAATTGGCATTTTTTGGAGCCTTTAGGGTTTCAGGACTGGTTGCCAGTAGTCGAGTTTGAGGCGGGGCTTTGTTGCGGGAGGATGTCTGTGTTTGTGAGGACGGTTTGCGGTGTGTGTTAAGGAGGTTGAAAACTGATCCAGAGGGTAGAGGCGTATGTATAGTACTACATCTTTTAGCTGGGTCGGTGCTGTGTCCAGTGTAAGGTAAGGATCAGAACCAGACGATCCAAAACGCGTAGTTGTACATGTTGGATTTATTCTGCACCCATGAAATAAAGATTATCACGTTTACTACTGCCATCCTGGAAGCAGGATTACTTTCTTCTGTTGCTTTCGTCCACGTCCTGTTGCGTTTTTTCCGGGCTTCCACTGGTGGTGATTCAGGTGAGCTCCGCCACACTCCATTGCATCCTCCTGTGTCCGGTGCGTTGTTTTGGAATTTATGGGTATTTGTTTAGATGTGGTGGGTTCTTTGTTGATACATCATGATGGTATGGCCTTGTCGCGATACCAGTTTGTGGCGTTTTTTAGGCGGTGTTTGGGGGCGGCGGGTTTACCGGCTAAGGAGTTTTTTGTCTTACTCCTTTCGGATTGGTGCAGCGACGGAGGCTGCCAGGTGGGATTTGGGGGATGACGCAATTAAGCGTGTTGGCCGCTGGGTGTCGGCATGCTTTCGGTCCTATATTCGTACTCGCCTGTTGTGAGGTGTTCGGGGCTTAAGCGGATTTAGGCTTAAACACATATAAATTTAGTTTTCTTTGCTTTCAGGGTCTTCTTCGTGTTTGACATGGATTTTTGGACATTCCTATGTTTTTTTGGGGGGCCTTGTGAGCTGATGTGCGACGGAACGGACGTCAATTAGTTTTCCATCATGAAATGTTGCAAGTCAGGTGGATTGACTTGCGTGGTCTTTTATGGAGTAGGGTGTTACCGGAGTTTCACGTGTATGCTTCTCTTGATCAGCCACCTGATATTTTGGTGTTTCATGTAGGTAGTAACGGCTTGGGGTTCTAGAGATGTCATTCGTGACATAAAATTAGATTTGTTGCAGTTGCTGGGGGAATTCCCTGACTTGTTGGTAGTCTGGTCCGACGTGGTAGCTCGTCAGTCTCAGAGATTTGCACAGTCAGTTGGGTGCATTAATAAGGCTTGGGTAAAATTTAATTAGGAAGTGGGCTGTTTTGTGCGCAGGCCAGGGGGTTTTGTGGTACGATACAGAGAATTGGAGGCGCCGTCGCCTCAATTTTTTCGTGCTGATGGTGCAACTGAATGATGTCAGAATGGATCTGTGGGCCTTGGGGCTTCAGGAAGGTTTGGAGACAGCCCGTAAGGTGTCGCAGGACGTACATCGGTGAGGTGTCACCAATGTTCGTTGGTGGCAGGAATCTGGGGATCCTGGGAGGCAAAACAAGGGTTAATAGGTGCACGTTAGGAGTGTGCATCTCATGAGGTTTGGTAAGATGAAGCTCCTGTTTGGGCTAAAAGTCCCACAGGGGTATATGTTTATATATTGGAGGATTAAGTGCCCTAGGGTCGGTGAGTGCGGCCAAGGGTAAGGTTGTAATACAAGGGGAGGTGGTGATTGATGGATGGCAGTTTACTTTGGTTGCCTTCCAGGATCCTTCAAAATTAGGTAGGTTGGATTATGTTGCGGTATTATGTTATTGCACGTTATTATGCATAGAAGCAATAGGAGGCGTGCGTAGCGTCACAGCCAGGTAAAAAGAGGAGGGGATAGGCTGGACTAGGTCAAATTGGAGCCCGTCTAGCTGAAGTCTAAAGCCTACATGGCAATATTGAGACTAGCGATTCACTAGCGATACCAATGATGTCATCAGCGGAGGGTTCGCAGAGTCATGCCCTCCCCTTTAGAACATACTCTGCCCGATTCCCCTGAAGACGCCAGTGTAACTGGTAAAACATGTCGGGGGGCAGTGTTTGAGAGTTTTAACACAGTATGTGCACATAGGTATTCACTGAGAATGTAGAATCATATAAGAAGCGCTACAGCGCAGGAATAGCTAGCAGTGAGCCGTCAATCAGCGCGCAGATACCGGCTCCCTGCTCAAATAGCTGGCGGCACTGAGTAGTGGAAAAGCAACATGCATAAGAGATAAAGAGATATATATAAAAACCCTGTGACACAGCTGATACAGGTGAAACTCGAAAAATTAGAATTTCGTGCAAAGTTCATTTATTTCAGTAATGCAACTTAAAAGGTGAAACTAACATATGAGACTCATTACATGCAAAGCGAGATACAGTTGCAAGAAAAAGTATGTGAACCCTTTGGAATTATATGGATTTCTGCACAAATTGGTCATAAAATGTGATCTGATCTTCATCTAAGTCACAACAATAGACAATCACAGTCTGCTTAAACTAATAACACACAAAGAATTAAATGTTACCATGTTTTTATTGAACACACCATGTAAACATTCACAGTGCAGGTGGAAAAAGTATGTGAACCCTTGGATTTAATAACTGGTTGAACCTCCTTTGGCAGCAATAACTTCAACCAAACGTTTCCTGTGGTTGCAGATCAGACGTGCACAACGGTCAGGAGTAATTCTTGACCATTCCTCTTTACAGAACTGTTTCAGTTCAGCAATATTCTTGGGATGTCTGGTGTGAATCGCTTTCTTGAGGTCCTGCCACAGCATCTCAATCAGGTTGAGGTCAGGACTCTGACTGGGCCACTCCAGAAGGCGTATTTTCTTCTGTTTAAGCCAGTCTGTTGTTGATTTACTTCTATGCTTTGGGTCGTTGTCCTGTTGCAACATCCATCTTCTGTTGAGCTTCAGCTGGTGGACAGATGGCCTTAAGTTCTCCTGCAAAATGTCTTGATAAACTTGGGAATTCATTTTTCCTTTGATGATAGCAATCCGTCCAGGCCCTGGCGCAGCAAAGCAGCCCCAAACCATGATGCCCCCACCACCATACTTCACAGTTGGGATGAGGTTTTTATGTTGGTGTGCTGTGCCTCTTTCTCCACACATAGTGTTGTATGTTTCTTGCAAACAACTCAACTTTGGTTTCATCTGTCCACAGAATATTTTGCCAGTACTGCTGTGGAACATCCAGGTGCTCTTGTGCAAACTGTAAACGTGCAGCAATTATTTTTTGGACAGCAGTGGCTTCCTCTGTGGTATCCACCCATGAAACCCATTCTTGTTTAGTGTTTTACGTATCGTTGATTCGCTAACAGGGATGTAAGTCTTTAGCTGACACTCTAGGATTCTTCTTCACCTCATTGAGCAGTCTGCGCTGTGCTTTTACAGTCATCTTTACAGGACGGCCATTCCTAGGGAGAGTAGCAACAGTGCTGAACTTTCTCCATTTATAGACAATTTGTCTTACCGTGGACTGATGAACAGCAAGGCTTTTGGAGATACTTTTATAACCCTTTACAGCTTTATGCAAGTCAACAATTCTTAATTGTAGGTCTTCTGAGAGTTCTTTTGTGCGAGGCATCATTCACATCAGGCAATGCTTCTTGTGAAAAGCAAACCCAGAACTGGTGTGTGTTTTTTATAGGGCAGGGCAGCTGTAACCAACACCTCCAATCTCATCTCATTGGTTGGACTGCAGTTGGCTGACACCTCACTCCAATTAGCTCTTGGATATGTCATTAGTCTAGAGGTTCACATACTTTTTCCACATGCACTGTGAATGTTTACATGGTGTGTTCAATAAAAACATGGTAACATTTAAATATTTGTGTGTTATTAGGTTAAGCAGACTGTGATTGTCTATTGTTGTGACTTAGATGAAGATCAGATCACATTTTATGATCAATTTGTGCAGAAATCCATATCATTCCAAAGGGTTCACATACTTTTTCTTGCAACTGTATCTCAAGCCTTTACTTGTTATAATTTGGATGATTATGGCTTACAGCTTATGAAACCCCAAAGTCTCAATTTTGAGGTCCCCTTTGCTCAGGGGGTATGGACTAATTAGCTGACTAGAGTGTGACACTTTGAGCCTAGAATATTGAACCTTTTCACAAAATTCTAATTTTAAGCTGCATTAATGCAATTCCTTTTAATTTGCATTACTGAAATAAATGGACTTTTGCACGATATTCTAATTTTTCGAGTTTCACCTGTAGTTTTAAATATTTTTTGTTTTCCTTTGGATACTTTTAACAATGCATTCATTAAACGTTATGTTTTAGTAATTGGCACATGAAATAATAGGGCGATTATTGGTCCTATGGAACATCTGTAAATATATAAAGTTAAAAAGAGGCCCGTCCATGTGCCAAGGGCCAGCATAGAAGTTGGTATTAGTATAATACAGGATGTTACTCGGGATCAGTACAGGATAAGTAATATATGTACACAGTGACTCCACCAGCAGAATAGTGAGTACAGCTCTGAAGTATAATACAAGATATAACTCCGGATCAATACAGGAAAAATTATTTAATGTAACTAATCTAATTTAAGCAACTTAAAGGGACTCTGTCACCAGCGGCCTCCCTATCCAGACACATAGGTGTGGTTCACCTGATTAAAACGCTGTTTTTCTTTTGTTGATCCGAGGCTCCGTTCCAGAGTTATGATACTTTGTCTTAATATGCAAATTAGGCCTTTGGTGCAATGAAGGCATCACCGTTGCACTTTTTGCACCAAAGCTCTACTCATTTTTGTGGCCAGACCCTCCCTCGCTGCTCTGGCAAGGGAGGGTCTAGATAGATAGATGATTCATAGATAGATAGATAGATATATAATAGATAGACACTATATAGATAGATAGATAGATAGATAGATAAAAAGCAAAAATCTGGCAGCACTACGTCCAACTTAAACAAAAAAGGGTGCACACCCGAAGGGACTAGACTATTGCCCAATACATAAAGTAGCAAAAAGGCAGAACTCTAAAATCAGTAAAAAATTTAGAAAATGCTTTTATTCATCCATGTGCACGCGCAACATTTTGGCTCAACACTAGAGCTTGAGAAATGTCGTATATCCACATAGGTGAATAAAAGCATTTTCTTCAGATTTTGCTGCCTTTTTGCTACTTTTTTGTTTTAGATAGATAGATGATAGACAGATAGATAGATAAGGATAGACACAAGATAGATAAGTGTGAAGAAATCCCCCTTTTCTTTCAATATTTCTTCCTATGCCATTCGGTAGGTGTAACTACCGAACGAAGCCCACCCAGGGTGAACCGGTCACAGAAGACTTCCATGTCTCTTTGAGAACCCCTAAACCGATCTGGGTAGAATTTGAATATGTTGATCACCCAGATCGGGGCTTTCAGGGGACATATGATTTGTGGGGATACCTCATGTATAAAGGGGTGTTCCAGATATTGGGGAAAACTGTGACTTTTCTGCCTAGAGATAATCAAGTTGTTACTTTATCAGGCTCCAGGACTAGGGGAGGGCATTGTATGTTTATGCTGGAAGGGTTTTATGTTTCCATTGTACTTGATTGGCTATACTGTCCCCCCCCCCTGTGGGATGTCCCCTTGCATGGGGACTTGCATAAAAAGCCAGGGTGTGATGATTAAAAGTGTTCTATTTGTACCCTTCTTGACTTCGGCTGATGTTTGGGGATCCGCATGCTTTATTAAGGGAATCATCTTATAAAGTTATTGGCCTTTCGGATGGAATTCGTCTACTTCAACTGCCGAACGGAGCGCTATATTCACCAGGCTCGGGCGGTTCGGGAGGAAACTACCAGAATGTGGTTTAAATATACTTGGTTTCCTTACAATAAGGATAGATAGATAGATAGATAGATAAGGATAGATAAATAGATAGATAGATATTACTGTTATGGATTCACAAAACATCATTAATGTGAAATCAAAATGTTATGTATTTTGTTATATATTTTGTGCACCCACGTAAACAGTACATTAAGGCTAAATCTATTGCTGTATTTTATCGGGGCCTCCCTTTGCGCAGAGTGTGTTATTTACCCGTCTGAGGCTGATAGCTGTATCATTACTGCATGATGCGCCCGCCTGTAACCTAATCTTCTAGAATTGGCCATAATAAGCATATGGGAAATTACAGGAGCAGCAAACACTGCAGGCAGTTACAGCTGGTGCAGAGATTGGGAGCAGTGTGAAAGTATAGATATCACATCAGTAAATGGCATGGAAATTGTGATCATTCATACTGGTTAATAGTCCCATCCCCCGATCACAGAAGAGGTGGGATTTACGCAAAGTTTGCATTAACTGGTCTCTTTCTGGCAGTTGTTGTGGGTGTTTCCAGATGGAATGGCGCAGGAATCATAAAGGCCACGTGCTTTGTCATTCAAAGGTTGATAAGTAGGGATCATTGTTGGCAGTAATACTCAGATTCGATACTGCGAGAGGTCCCTCTACCCTTATAGCCAGAGCATTGAGGCTCAGCAGAGCAGCGAATGCACTGGAGGACTGCTGGTCATGTTCAACTTAAAGGGACAATCCCTTAAAGCACATTTCCACCCACACTCTCAAAATGTCCATATACAGTGAATTGAAAAAGTATTCATACCCCTAAAACGTTTCCACATTTTTTCACCATACACCAACACCTAAATGTATTTTATTGGGATTTTATGTGATAGACCAACACAATGTAGGAAGTATGTGTGAAGGGAAAAGAAAATGAGGTATAGTTTTCGACAAATAAAAATCTAGAAAGTGTTGCGTGCATTCGTATTCAGCCCCCCTGAGTCAATACTTTGTAGGACCACCTTTCACTATAATTACAGCTGCAAGTCTTTTGGGGCATGTCTCTAGCAGCTTTGGAAATCTAGAGGCTAAAATTTTTACCCTTTATTCTTCGCAAAATAGGTTAAGCTCAGTCAGGTTGGATGGAGAGCGTCTGTGAACAGCGATTTTCTTGCCACAGATTCTCAATGGGATTTAGGTCTGGACTTTGACTGGGCTATTCTAACACATTAATATGCTTTGATCTCAGGGACGGATTGGCCATAGACATTACAGAAAATTTTCCCGGAGGGTCGATGCCCATAGGGCCACAAAGGCCCTCCTCACTGCTGCTGGCTGGGTACATACTACCCGGGGCACTATAGGGGTTATTATTAGAGGAAGTCAAGGCAGCAAGGTAGAGTTGGCTTGGTGCTGTGGCTGGATCTCACCTCTAAAGCCTCGGGCTCCATATCTTTATTAGAGACAATTAGGGAGGGGAAGGACAGAATGTGGCACAGCTTTTAATGACTACTACAGAGGGACAAGATTCTAGGTAGATTTTGCGTTGTACTGTGGTATTTCTGACCATGCCGGCATGTATTGGCACCATCTAGCTGTGTTGCCCCTCCTGTCAATTTGGACCCACCTACAACATTGGGGCCACTTTTAGGTTTTTTTTCCAGGGCCACCTTAAGTTCCCAGTCTGCCCGTTTGATCTAAACCATTCTATTGTAGATTTGGCTGTATGTTTAAGGTTGTTGTCCTGCTGGAAGGTGAACCAGTCTCGTCTTTTTCAGCCTCTACCAGGTTTTTCTCCTGGATTGCCCTTTTTTTTAGCTCCATTGATCTTCCCTGCAACTCTGACCAGCTTCCCTGTCCCTGCTGAAGAAAAGCATCCCCACAGCATGATGCTGCCACCACAAAGTTTCATGGTGGTGATGGTGTGTTTAGGGTGATGTGCAGTGTCCGTTTTCTGCCACACATAGCGTTTTACATTTAGACCAAAAAGTTCAACATTGGTCTCATCTGATCAGACCATCTTCTTCCACACGTTTGCTGTGTCCCCTAGATGCAAACGAGACTTCCTACGGCTTGCTTTCAAAAATGGCTTTTTCTTGCCACTCTTCCATAAAGGACAGATTTGTGGAGTACACGACTAATAGTTGTCCTGTGGAAAGATTCTCCCACCTGAGCTGTGGATCTCTGCAGCTCCTCCAGAGTGACCATGGGCCCTATAACTGCATCTCTAATTAGTGCTCTCCTTGCCTGGGTGGTCAGTTTAGATGGACGGCCATGTCTTGGTAGGTTTGCAGTTGTGCCATGCTCCTTCCATTTTCGTATGATGGATTAAACAGTGGTCTGTCAGATGTTCAGAGCTTGGGATATTTTATTATAACCTAACCCTTCTTTAAACTTCTCCACAATTTTATCCCTGACCTGTCTGGTGTGTTTCTTGGTTTTCATGATGCTGTTTGATCACTAATGTTCTCCGGCAAACCACTGAGGCTTTCACAGAATAGCTGTAGTTATACTGAGAATAAATTATACAGGTGCAGCGTCCCACATATGTGTGTAAAAGGGACACTTTAAACATCTGCCTATTTATCTAATTTATTTGCAATGTATGGTATTTCCTATTCATCAGGCTGGCATTGTCATTGCACCCATTCACCCCTAGGTGGTGCTGGCGCCACTCATTTATATAGTGTATTGAAGTGTTGTAAGAGGAAAACAAGTGTATGGAGGAGAGAAACAGGCATCGTCCACCATGTAGTCTGCTATTTCTACCCCTTGGTTCTGGCTAGGCTAAGGAAGTACAGTGAAAATTTATCTATAACAGCATGTCAGTGCATGGTATCACGCAGTAAAATAGAGGGTACTGCGCATGAGCGAGACTTCGGAAAGCTGGCAAGATGTTTAAAAGGGTAGTAAACTTTGTTTTTTTATCAATTCCACACAGCCTTCTGCTCTCAGGCAACCTATTGAAACCCCTTTGGGAATCTACAGGTCACTAACCCAAAGTTTCCTACCGTACATTGCCAATGGCTGACACATAAACAGGAAGGTGATCTCTACTTTTGACACCAAGACAGCCTGCAGATGTAGTTGGATAGAGCAAGGGCTGAAGCTGGCAGGGTTCACTTGTGGGCCAAAGTCAGAGCAACTAATAAATAGATGTACACCAAGGCAGATTGGAACAAAAAAGGATCCTCAAAAAGCCTAGGGCACTTTGGCACTGGAGTCAAGGGCATTTAGTGTGTACTGGCCCTTTAAAAGGTCGGTTACCACTGCCGTAATGCAGGAGAAGAGCGACGGCTATAAGCAGGACACCAAAAACCTAAAGACGTGAGCCAGCAGATCGTTACAAGATGTAGTTCAGTGACCCATCCCTGCTGAAGGGTTAATACCAGGTTTACTGCCATTACCAATGTGGTTAAAGTGTTCAATGTGATTCTGAATATGATCTATGTGACCCAAAGAGGCTGTTTATCTAGGTAGGAAACAGTTAAACTGGCAGCCTTAGTTAGAGTTGAAAGGTTATGGACTGGTCCCATTTTTACTTGCCTAGGAATAGGGAGTTGCTTGCAAGCCAAGCTAGAGAAAAGACCTGTTTTGGTGTGCTCTGCCAAGTAGGCCCTGAAAGAACTCTTCTCCAGAAAAACACCAGTACTGAGATTGGAAAGCTGCCAGAAAAAAGTAACTTTTCTGAGAACTACCTCTGAGAGAAAGAAGCATTGTTATTTTCAGATGGTTGAGGACCATGCAAGCTGTGCTCGGACTAAGTCAGTACAAGTAACACATGCTTATGGCTTTGGACTTTACTGCCCATGGTCTGGATTTATTGCTTCTGGCGCCCGACACAATTCTAAGACGGACTGATCATCTGATCTAGGACTGCAACCTGCAGACTGGGAAGTGCAGAAAGTTTACTGAGTAATTGCATGGTTATGATTCATTTGGGAAGATTTTAGTTTTTTCCAGAGAGAGACACAGCAAGGATTATTTACTACCATCATTGCCACCTTTTATATAAAAATTTTTTTAGGAATAAGCCTACTCTGTGAATTATTTCAGAACTGCGCCTGCTGCATGTATCTGTACAGTGACTCCTATCGTCTGTTCAGTAAAGGAGAGCCTTTATTTTGCCATAATCAAGCCGGCCTGGTCTGGGGTCTCAATACCCAAGCATTATCATCCTCCTCCTGTTCTACTGCCTTGCACCCTACTGCTTATTCTGACATCAAGGGCAACCCAGCCACCACCAGACAGGAGACCCCACCACTTCATGGTAAGAAGGGTTGCGTCCCTCCATTCACTGCCCGTGTGGCCTGAGAGAGAGTTTTAGTAGGATCTGCCACCGTGAAGACTACAACCACTCCCATTGCCTCAACAACCACAACCATCCTCTGGCATTCTTTCACATGGAATATATGGTCACAACATGTCCTACAGAGAGGAAGCCACTCTTTGTAGGGACTGGCTAATAAAGCGGTTTCTTACACATTACATCCATTGCTACTGGGGTCAGTACCTATTATTTCCCGAAGTGCAGCCGCAAAATCCAGGATATCCTAAGCAGGGCCTGTGCAGCTTTAGCCTCAGTGCTTTAAATGCACAAAATAAAACCCCACAATTGCATCCTTTTCTATACACTCACCATTTTTCACAAATTGTAACGAGGACTTGAGCTGAGTGACTTTTACATCCAGGTGGCCAACAGCTCTGCGATATCTTCCGCAGTCACAGAAGGTGCCTAAGAGATTCAATATATGAAGCATATTCATCAATATATTTTTTCTGCATCAATTCCTCACAGTTTTCCATATCTCTGCTTTCTTTGACTCAATAGCAACCTTCCCCTGTCCTGGCCATGTGACAGCTACACAGGTGGACGGCTCATAAGCAGGGCTGTGGAGCTGTGCGATCACATGAACAGGACAGGTTGGGCCTCGTTCATCTCCGTTTGGAGATCCAGCAAGCTGTTCCAGCACAGAGCAATCTACTTCACTGCCGGATCCCCACTGACTTCAGTGAGGTCTGGAGGTGATCCGGGCTTCAACTGGACAACAACCGTATCACAAATTCACACCCCAAAAAAAAAAAAAGTACTAAATTGCGTTTCTCATTTTGATTTGATTGTTTGGAGGAATATGATGATATCCTCAGGGCACCCGAGAATCCTCCGACGGGCCCATAATATAACCTCAGATCTTTTTGAAGATGACTTTGGAGGCCATCACATTCTGGAAGGATCTTTTTTGTGGGTTGTTTCTGATAGTCGTGTTTGTATAGTTATGATGTCCACAGACTCTGTACAGGTGAGAAGGACCATGTGGGACACTGTATGATACATAGGAGAGAAGAAGGCAAAGACACCGCAGTTCCCATGAAAGTAAAGGGTTAGTTTTTTCAAATCATAAAAGTTATAGGCGGCCTGTAAATTTTATGATGTGAAAAATAAACCCTACGTTTTATGGACGACTCTGGTGCCTACGACATCTTCTATCCTGTGTTTTATGGTAAGGTCACACCGACTCTACACCGAGGATCATTGACAACGTGATATCTATACTATTCGGTGATCCGGGTGGACTACAGGTACAGTAAGTGTGTTCCTTTCTTGTCACTTTATGTATATATATATATATTATAATATAACTTGTGTTTGATTTGTTATCTTTTTCTACTCTAAAGGGGTTCTCAGCAGCCTGCCTCCGTAAAAAGAGAATTCATACTTACCTGCTCCCGGTCCTCAGTGCTGGCTCCTGCATATCCATGTTCTGGTCCCCGGACTGTTTATATCTCTGCATGGACATGCTCACAAGCTCTGCTGCAGCCAGTAACTGGTTTCAGCGGTAACAGGGCCACGAGGGTCATTGGTTGCGGAAGACCAGGTGACCATGACCATTCAGCGATGTAAACAGTCCTGGGACCAGACCATGGTCATGCCGGAGGATCAGGCAAGTATGAATCCTCTGTTTACGGAGTATTACATAAAAAAGTCATTATTCTAGGATAATCCCTTTAAGGATTGATGTCGTTTTAGATCAGATTTATGAAGAAATAAAGTAAATTCTGGAGGGTTCATAAACTTTCAAGCACCTTAGAAATTTATATTTTTTTACATCATTTCTCGCACAGAGTTCCTAAAAGGACATTGAAATGTTATTTATATGTGTTTATTATATTCCATATTCTCGTCTCCATGATCCAGCACTTCACAGGGAACCGATATGACCCAAGTGTAGAATACTGTCAGTGTAGCTCAGAGCCAGGACAGCTCTGCTGCATCTGTATATAAGACATGGGTACTGTACCTGGTTTCCCCTTCCCTCCTGCTAGTCCAGGTAAACCTTTGTATCCCTTGTCACCTGCAATACATGTCCAATGCATTAATAAACATATATATATAGTTGTTATAAAGCGCACATGTAGGCGTCCAAAATCCTGCAATGATGAATTTCTTAAGCCTCATTCACACATCCGTGTCCGTGCTCAAATCCGTGAAAACGTGGTCAGTTATGCCTCAGTGAAGATGTCCGTGTTGGGTCCGAGTGTCCATGTTTTGCTGTCCGTGTGTCATACGTGTTTCACGGACATTGCAGCTGAAAAATAATTTTCAATTATCCGTGAAACATGGATGCCATCCGTGTTGCATCTGTTGTTTTCACGGAGGACCCATAGACCATAATGGGCGTGATGGATTTCTGAATGCGGAAAAAATAGAGCATGCTTCCGTGCCAAAAACACGGACCGTGGTAAAAAACTTATGTGTGAATACACACATTAAAATGAATGGGGACGTGTGCTGTCCGTGGAGAACACGTACGCGGAACACTGAATTTTGAATGAGGCTTTAGCATATCTTTACGGCGGCTGGCAGTGAGCTCTTCCTAGTGGTGACTGCACTTATATTAGGCCGCCAGCCCACTAATATTAACATGCAGCTCTGTCACAGAACTAGCTTCCAGAATGTGGCCAGATACCATTACACTGAATGGGGATCCGACCGGCGGTACGCGGCGGTATCCAGCTATGCTATGCCGTATACCATGAACTCCGGCAGTCTGTTCCTAGGCCGGAACAGACTGCTGGAATTAAAAGTGCAGATGTGAAGCCCGCCTTAGAGAAAAAATGGAGGGGCAGCACACACGTTTCATCTGCTGCTCCATCCATACGGGGATACGGGACCGCCACTCTTGTGATCGGATGCTTAGCCCCTCTTCTGTGGAAAGGGGATTAGTTGAATTCATGGCACCGTATCCGTTTTGCGGTCTGAAAATTGCGGATCTGAAAAATACGGAAGTTGTCCTTGTTACATCCGTGTTTTTGGCGGAACTGTTAACTTCAGTGGGTTCACGGTCCACGTGACAAGTATAGGACATGGTCTATCCTTTTGTGGAATGGACATGTGGATGCGGAAAGCACACGGATCATCTGTGTGGTTTCCGCATCCGTATGTCCGTTCCGCAAAAAGAGAAACCTTTTCTGCAAAATGCAAACCATGGCCCCACTGAAAACAATGAGTCAGCACATAAAACGTGGACGGCACACATCGTTATTTTGTGGACCCGTGATTTGCAGACTACAATACAGAGCATGTTGCTGGTTATAAATACCGCCGACACGTTTTTGCTGTGACTGCTCACTAGACCATGAGATGCCGACACAAAGTATGTGGATGTGTTTTTTCTTGCATTGTTGTAAAGGCTCACCCCTGTGTATAGGTCTTTTCTTGTTTGCCTTCAGGAGGAGTATTATAATGGTGGCAACGACAACCAAATAGTAGGACTGAGTAGTAGCATGACGCTCCTGGGACAATGCCAAATCTGTCACAGGTCCCCCACCTACCATGTGCCGTGTATATTACTGGAGTCTAATTCTTCCAATATGTAAAGTGAACTAGCAAGTATCCCCATTACCCGTCCCCCTAGGTACCTGTCCAAAGACCTATGCCCCCCATCCGTCCTGCTATGTGCTTGGACTGGTTACTGTACAGATACAACAAGCAGTTACAGATTCCTTGTATCATATTCTGTTGCACTGTACCTTCATTACATTCCCAGTAATCCCTGGTCCCAGAGGCTCACAATCTAATCTTGCACATATACAGTGGTCTGTATTTGTAGGAAACATTGGTGTATCCTGATATTTTTTTTTTTTTGCTGGGGGGTTAACAACTAGTATCTGAAGAGAAGCCACTGAATAGTTTGTCCTGCTCTGCCATCTAGTGGTGTGTTTGTAAAACTGCAATTGTAGCAGTAACATTTGAGAGATGACAACCTAGGACAGTGGTGGCGAACCGTTTAGAGGCAGAGTTCCCAGACTGCTGCCCAAAACCCACTTATTTATCGCAACGTGCCAACACGGCAATTTAACCTGAATACTACAGTCCGATATAGTATATCTTCCATGTACTTTATCATTTAGCTATAATAGCCTGCCTACATTCAGTGCGCTGCCTGTGCCGTACTCAGAGCGCCCTGCGCTGGTGAATGGCAAGAAAAGTCTAAGGCATATTGGTACAACACAGACATTTTCCAGGGTTTGGGCACCCACAGAGAGGGCTCTGAGTGCCGCCTCTGGCACCCGTGCCATAGGTTCACCACCACTGACCTAGGAGAACCCTACACAGGCTCATAGTAGGTCAAGGCAAATATGGAAGTGGCCTTTCAGGGGTGTGGCTAATATAGAAGGGAGTGGCTACCAGGCAGGATGGAGATTGGGGGACTCCCATTCTAGAGATAAGACCAGCAGCTCTCAGACATTTGAGGCATCCCCTGTGGTTAGAATACCTCTCTAAGTAGCTTATAACTCCTGATTTTCTTCTGGTTATGTTGGCAGTAAGATTTCCAGGGGCGCCAAAAACAGGATTGTGCTGTGATAGGACCTAGAACGGGTTGCAGCTTTTAGGAACAGCACTCAGCAACCTTCTGTAACATCATCAAGATGGAGAACACAAGAGAGAGCATCTAACATCATACCCAGAGAGTCCGTACAATGGAAGAACTACGCAAGAGTTAGGCTAGGTTCACATCACATTTAACCTATACAAAAAAAATTCAATTACATTTTTATGTTTCCGTAAGTGAGCTTGTTTTTTTGTAAGACAAGTTGTACTTTCTAACGGCACCATTTAATATTGCATAGGATAGTGGGAAGCTGGAAAAAAATTCTAAATGGGATGAAATGGGAAAAAAACTGCAATTCTGCCATAGTTTTATGGGTTTTGTTTTTATGCCGTTTCCTGTGCAATTTATTCTCCAGCAGTGATGCCACATTTATATAGTTTTGCTTGTGTTATAATAATAATAATAAAAAAAGCTTTGGAAAAAATATATCGCCATATTCTGACCCCCATAGCTTTTCTATGGAGCTATATGAGGGCTCATATTTTGCTAGCCAATTTTTATTGATGGAGCGTGTGCAACTTTTTCATTATTTTTTCTGCAATTTCTTTGTGGCGGCGAAGCGACAGCGAATTGGCCATTTTGATTTTTTTTTTCTTTGAAGACCCAACATTCACCGTACATGTATGGTGCATGTCAGTAAGTGGCTATGTGGGTTGTCTGGCCTAGGAGCCAGTAACTCCAATGCTCCTAGCCTGTAAATAAAACCTGTCTGCAATGATGTCCTATGCGGCTGCTCCATTCACTACCGCAGCACCTCCAAACAATTCAGATTTACCCACGTTTCCAGTGTTTGTATGTGTTTTTGCTCATGGAGCAGTGTGCTGCTGCACATAGGGAGACATTTATGAAGACCGGCCATTTAGTTACCGGTCTTCAACCCTCAAGCGTTGGCGGTTCATCTCCCGGCCTCTACATAGCTTAGGTGGACTTTACTATTGTCTAAAACAGGCGTAGAAAATGATAACTGAGACGCGCCTGCTTGCCCTACCCTTTTCCCCGGCCACACCATGCCCCCCCCCCCCGCTTTTTTGAACCTGTGTTAGCAGCGGAAAAGGGGAAGAAGTTGCAGATTGCGGCGACAATAACCTTGGCGCCGCAATCCAAGACAGATATACACCAAAAGTGGCGTATATCCGTTTGTAAATGACCCCCATGGTGTTTGTTTGCTTTTGTATTGCAGCTGTGGTAGCTTGCACCTGTACTTTATTTCATACGGTTTGGAGGGTCTGGTCTAACTTTGTTTTTTTGCATTGTACATTTGGTGCAGTGGCTGCCCCGATTTGGATCGTAAACTCCTGTCCGTCTGCCTGGTGCTTGTGATCAGAGTATAATATGGCTGGATCCTACAAGGCTATGTATCCATCAGGGAACAGCCTGCCGGATCTCTCTGCATTCCGCAGAGATCTGGCCACATTCCGGCAGACATACAGAGAATATACCGGAAGAAAACCGCTGTTAATGGAGCCGGACAGAGACGTTCAAGCTTCCGGCAATGCCGGGTCAGAGAGAACCTAGTGCATGCTTAGCGCTAATGTGAAACTAGCTTTACACCAAGGAGAGGCAAGTCTGTGATTGTGAGTCCCATCTGGAAGCCTCCTTGACAGTGATGGCCAGTTCACAGTGTTTGCCAGCGAACACATGCGGGCTGCCATCTTAACTCACAAGTCCGGCGATGCACAGGTAAGTCCTTACCTGTGCCTGTGCGCGAGCCGGTCTGAAACAAATGCGGTCTTTGGGAGCAGGCAGTTCCGAGAACAGCCGCAGGGGGCCTTCATCGGGCTGTTCTCGGAACTGCCTACTCCCAAAGACCGCATTTGTTTCAGACCGGCTCGCGCACAGGCACAGGTAAGGACTTACCTGTGCATCGCCGGACTTGTGAGCTAAGATGGCAACTTGCATGTGTTTGCGGGCGAACATGACGAACTGGCCATCACTGCTCCTTGATGCTGGTACATGGGCACGACACAATTTTGATCACTAATGTGGACAAAGCTTCTCATTTTCAATAGCAAGTATAGCAGTAATGCCATGTATCCTTGTTTCCAGTGTTTGCCTGAGTCTTTGCCCCCGGAGTAATGTGTTGCTACATACGGTATACTGTTTGTTTGCTTATAGATACATCATACCTCTCAACTTTTTAGACAGTCAAAAAGGGACACTTATGTTTCATTGTGTGAAAGTCCATTTTTCCTGCATATCTATACACTTTAATAGTTTTCTTAGCGAACAATAGCGCAAAAATTATCTGAATATAGAAATTTCTAAAATCAAAATTGCATCAAATAATTAAAAATTATCCAAAAGTGGGGTCTGATAGACAGATGGGAACCAGACGCCTACTGGATCAATATTGTAAATTTAACAATGCAAATCTATACCTCTGATCAAAAAGAGGGCCATTTAAGAAGAAAAAGGGACAGAGGCACTTGGGTCCAAAATAAGGACTGTCCCTCCAAAAGAGGGAAACGTGGGAGGTCTGAGATAGATAGATAGGTAGATAGATTATTTTATTTTTTAAATAAATACAGTTTGGGAAAATACCACAAGCAGTCAGCAGGTGGCGCCAGTTAACCATTATAAGGATTGAAAGATATTTTGTGGCCACAAGAAGGAAAAGATGATACAGCGCAGAGCAACAGGGCCGGACCCAGGACTGTAGCAGCCTTTTTATTCACATGGAAATTCCCCAACTTACCTTTATTCCCAATTGGACCAATTTTACCTATAAGGCCGTGATCACCTCCATCACCAGGTATTCCTTTATTACCTGTAAGTAAAGCAGACAAGATGAGTCCCAGCCGACACATCAATACACAGCCAATACATCAAAATATTAGGAATGTGTTGATTAAAGGGTTTTTACGCGACTTTTATACTGACGACCTATCCTCAGAATAGGTCATCAGTATCTGATCTGTGGGGGTCCGACACCTGGGACCCCTCCCATCAACCAGTTGTTTGAGAAGGCACAGGCACTCACAGTAGCTTTTCCTAGGCCGGTGACGTCACATTCATCAGTCACATGGTCTAGGCACAGCTCAGTCTCATTCAAGTGAATGGTCCTGAGCTGCGATACCAAACTCAGCCGCTATACAATGTACAGCACAGTGCCTGGTGAGCTGAGAGAGGGCTGTGGCACTACTGTGAGCGCCGGAGCCTTCCCAAGCAGCTGAGTAGTGGGGGTCCCGGTTGTCGGACCCCCACGGATCAGATACTGGACTGGTCTGTAGCTATACAGCTCCATACAAAACGAGCTGCGATGCCCTGTGTATCCTGACTTTTCTATCACAGTCAGTAGTAACTCTTTTACCAAACTGGGCTCTCTGTGGGATCAGGCTGGATAGGCTAGCCTTCGCTCTGCATGCCTTTCAATGAGCTTAGGACATCCCTGACCCTGTTACTCATTTTCAGTGCACATCACGAGACTCAGCCCGGACTGAACTTGGGGGGGGGGGGGGGGGGGGGGGGCAGCGAGTTTTGATTTGCGCATGGGCGAGTTGTGTATGGGATGTGTACATCTGGTAAATTCAGGGCATTTAAGCCTTGCCTCTAAGAGCACCCAAAGCCCACCTGGGAATGCCCATTTCTTAAATGAACCTTGCAGAAATTTTCAGCCCGGGACGGGCGAGTTTGCTGGGATTGTGTCTGAAAATTAGGGACAGAGAATGCAAATTTGAGACTGTTGGCAAATATGGATGTGCAGCCTGCATGGTACCTGTGCCACCATAGGAAAGACCGCCCCAAGTGAATCTACATCCAGGTTGGCTAGACACCAGTAATTCCAGGGACAGGTACAGCCTGAAGCAGTCATTGCAGGGCATTGCCAATATAAAGCTTAGTAACCCTCTACGGCCCGACATTAAGAAAGGGGTGGTGGCTCAGTAGTTAGCACTGGGGCCCTAATTTCAACCCTGACCAAGGATAACATCTGCATGGAGTGTGATGTATGTTCCCCCCATGTTTATGTGGGTTTTCTCCGGGTATCCAGTTTCCTCCCACACTCCATAGACATATTGTCAGCCTCACTGGAGACAGCAAGTGATGATAATGTCTGTAAAGCTCTGTGGAATATAGTAGCACTATATAAAAGTGAGTAAAGTAAATAAAGATACATTCTTTCATCTCATAGACACCACTAGAGGGAGCTCCTTACATATGGATTGAATAAAAGATGTAAAAATCTTTATGTAGTGAGCTCCCTCTAGTGGTGGCAGAGACAGGTTTAGTGGGTAGATAAAAGTAAAGAATCAAACACTCTGTAAGGCATGAACCGAGCAGAAATAGTACCTGTGTCTAATTGCAGACAGCGGCTTTAATATGAGTCCAAATCTCAGTTGATTTTCTTGTGGCAACATTCACCTGGTTCTGCATTTCCCCTGCTGTTGTTGTTGGCTATACTTTTCATAAAATCTACATTCTGCAATAAATAAAGAGCCGGAGTCCAGTAGATTGGGCGATGATGCTTGTTAACGGCTCCCAGCTCTGGCCCAAGTAGGGGAGCCCTTCCATGACACCCATACACCCAAACAAGGCATAGGGACGGGGTTTTTCTTGATGGGACAACACTTTAAGAGGAGATAGACTTGAGAAGGATGCTACTACCATTACTAGGATAAATCTGTAGTATTTCTGCCTCATGAATTGGCAATGTGCGTGTTGGTGGTCTGGAAGGACTTTGCCCACTTGACCTTTGCAGGAGGAATGTGCAATACTAATCTCTTCTTTTCTAAGCCGTAGCAAAAATCTCAACAACTTTGTACTAAAATCTGTAGTAAGAGCCGAAAGCCTGAATTTGCTTCAGTGTTTTAGAGAATGTGGGTTGGTTCGTAGTTTTGGATAACTTCCATCCATTCACATGAGGCTGCAGTGAATTGCTTCATTCATGCAGAAGGGAACATTCACAGGTTTGATTTCAGAACATCAACAACATTTCTACAGATATTTTAAAATCATTTTCCAGAAATGTCCCCTACAGGCCTGTCTTCACTCATGACATACACGGGTTACTGCCTCCTACAAGATCAGCACAGTCCTCCCCTGCTGCTGACATAATTTGTTCTATATCCATATCCCCTGCTAAAATCTACAATACTTGTAACATGTCATCAATGCCAATATTGTCGAATACACAGGAATTGACTGGTCACTGCCTCCCACAAAATCAGCATACCCCTCCCTTCCTGCTGTCATCATTCGCTTTATTTGATATGCTACTGGGTTTTCTGTCCCTCTTTCTTCATGATGGCCATCCTCCCGAAACACGTGTACATTACAGAGGTTTATTTAAAGTGTACATAATCGCAAACGTGAACAAGTCACTGCCTTACACAAGACCAGCACGCTCTTCTCCTGGTGCTGTCATCATTCCCATTATCTGATAAGCTACTGGAAATTGACACTGCCCCTGTGCCCTGTAGCATGTCTAAATCAACGAGGTATAACTATAGAGCAGGCATCCTCAAACTGTGGCCCTCCAGCTGTTGTAAAACTACAACTCTCACAATGCCCTGCTGTAGGCTGATACCTGTAGGCTGTCCGGGCATGCTGGGAGTTGTAGTTTTGCAACAGCTGGAGGGCCGCAGTTTGAGGATGCCTGCTATAGAGTATAATTACATCAGACATGCTCAACCTGCGGCCCTCCAGCTGTTGTAAAACTACAAATCCCATCATGCTCTACTGTAGGCTGATAGCTGTAGGTTGTCCGGGCATGCTGGGAGTTGTAGTTTTGCAACATCTGGAGGGTTGCAGGTTGAGCATCCCTGAATGACATATTCACAGCTGTAGACAGATCACTGCCTCCCTCAAGGCCAGCACACTTGTCCTCTGCTGCTGTTTCATTAAAGTTCATTTTGCATGGGCCAAGGATTAGGTTATTGGGAACGAACGTCCCTATGGATGCTCATTCCCATTCCCAATAAGCGTGCCAAAACTCTGGTTGTTAAGTGATCCATAATTTATGTGATACCTAAACTAATTGGCAGCAAATTCTGCTGTGTAAACAGGGATATGCCGCTGACAAACAATAAATCTGAATAGGGACGACTGATCTAAATAACGATTGTTTCGAGAAATGTCAGATTGCTGCAAAACTGGGCATGCAGTCATGTCTCAGGCACATATGGTATGGGAATGATTACAGGTGTGGTCTTATTAGACACTGGTTATTGCCACAAGAGGGTGTAAAGGTGCTTCCCCCGCTGCCATATAAAAAGGCTATCAGAGGCTACTTTTGGGTAGTGTACCTCTTGGTGCCAGATTGCATCACTTGCTTGGCCTGCCTGGTCACCAGATTTATCACCAATTGAGTAATTATGGGACCAGCTTTGACAACCTATAAGTGTGCAGACCCAGCTGTAACATATGTGGAAAAATGTGCCATAGGATACCATACAGAACCTTTATGCCTCCATGCCCAACCATATCTCATCTTATATCTAAGCTAGCGGTGGTCCACCAGGGTCCTAGAGCCTCCTTTCAATTGTACAGTATTCCCCAATAAACTTCACCTTATTGTAATTATTATATCATAATTATATTCACACACAGAAAGCTTCATTCCAACATCTCCATCTTGGTGCATTCATTTTTTTGTTAATAAGTGTTGTTACAAAAGTATATGAAATCTGATACAATAGATTAAAACAGCCACTTACCCCTTGAACCCTTGGGACCTTCCTTTCCTTGTTTTCCAGTCTCGCCTGTATCCCCTTTTTCACCAATGTCACCTATAACATGGGGAGAGAATTAAGAAAAAGCTGAGCACACTAGGTGCAAAATCTGCCACATATTCCACGGCAGAAACTGCCACGGTGTTTCGCTTTGAATGTGTAGTGCCCTGGAGCAGGAGTACTGTGAAGTTTGGACATTTGCCACTGTTTCTCCTATGCAAAGTGATAAACTTCATTTCACTTAAAATAGTTAACTTGCACTGTTTAATACTGTGTAGCCGCATTTTATATGTTTGCTGTGATATATATCTTGTTCATTTGCACTGTATTTGTGGAGCTTTGTGAAAAGGGTTAATGAATACTGAGAGACTTTTGAATGAGAAGCTGGGAATTTTCCTCATCTGCCATAGGGTTTACAGAAGAGCATGTTTTGGGGGGCAAAAGCCAGACTTGTTTACCACCAAAACCAGACAGGCTGACCTTTTGAATGTCTAGCTCTGTTATGTCAGGAAACCTGTTTGTGTCTAGAAAAATTGCTGTGTTATTGCCATTGAGTATCATTGAAGCTCTGATATAAGTCTATGACAGACGGGAGTTGTAACAATGTATCTGTTTGTGCTGAGTTTCTCCACTTCACCCCTCCCACTAGAAGGTTGTAGTCCAGCTAGAAACTGCATACAAGGAGAGCAGCGTTCTGCAGTTAGGGAACAGCGCTTGGAAGAAGAGACTCTACCAGAAGAAGACTCTGAGATGGGGACACTCTGCTGCAGACCCTGGACCACCAGCCTTTGGCCAGGGTACCAGCCTTCTGAGAGAGAAAGAGAGGGACAGTTAGCTCAGGCCTGTCCTCAGCATCAAGCTCTTCTTCTGCCAGCCCTATGCCTTGCCTGTATTGTTTTGCACCTGAATTGGTTTACTGCAGACTCGGACTCTCTGGACTTATTTATATACGGAGATCAGCAAGACATGGTGACACCTCGACGGTGTCCGGGGTACCCAGTGTAGTCTTGGGGCCACCCCAAACCTGGCCACTGTAAATGCCATGGACCCGCTTGCGGTTCAGTCAACGGGGGTCCGACTCCCGACACCCCTGCTGATCAGCTATATGAAAAGGCCTTAGGCTTAAGCCTCTTCCTAGGCCAAGTGGCGTCACATTCATTGAACATGTGGTCTAGGCGCAGCTCAGTCCCTTTCAAGTGAAATGGGCTAAGCTTCAATACCAAGCACAGATGCCATCCAAGGGTCAGCGCTGTGCTGGGTAAGCTGTAAGGAGGTATATATATTCGAGCCATTGTCTGCTGGCTGCAGTATATAGAGAGATGGTTGCTCATGTGCCGCGCTCTCTATTCACTTTGGGAGTTCTGAGAACAGTTCAGTGCAGTTACAAAGCTCTGAATGTTAAATAATAAAATACTAGCTGCTCACATCTAACACTAGGGGGAGCTTACTGCATACAGATGTGTACTGTGTATGGAGAGACCTCTTGAACTCCCACAAAAGTTGGCAAATCTCTCGAGCACCACATGGTGGGCTGCTTTAACCCAGGAATGGGACCCCATAAAAGCAATGACAGGATTAGAAAAAGTTAATCAATTAGTTACACATACTCCAAAATGGGGGCCATTGAAAAAACAAACCCCATACAGCTAAGGCAATAGTATAGTAAAAAAAGTTATCGCTCTTGGAATGTGACAAAAAAAAAGACAGGTCCAGTCCTTAAAGGGATCTGTCACTAGGAAATTTAGGCAAACACGGCACAATGCCTTGTAGGCCTCGCTCAGCTGAATGTATTGATACCTTTCACTTAGTGATCTGCTGCTTCATTCTGGAGTAAAATAACTTTTAATCCATATGCAAATGAGCACTAAATTGCACCAGGGGGGAGGGGGGGGGGGGCAAGCCACCCTGTGTACCCTTGCTCCTCCTGTTTCCTCTGCTAGCTCCTCCTTGATTGACAGGAACAGGAAATGACTATGAAGTAACCTGACCCTGTCAGTCAAGAGTGAGAGAGAGAGAGAGAGAAAGAAAGAAAGAAAGAAAGAGAGAGAGCGCAAAGGGCTGGCATCTCTATATGCAAAGCCTTTTTTTCATATATTCGAGCACCAGGTCCTCTACATAGGATAAAAATGTAACATGCTTGCTACCTGCACCTGCCACAAGGTGCAACAGAGGAGCTTACTGTAGACTGTGTTATTATTGACTTGTATAAATATAGTATGCTCCTAAGCTCCCTCTAGTGGCTCCTGTAGGTAGTCAACATGTTAACTTTTAAATCTGTTTGTATGCAGGGGTTTTGGAACTCAGTATGAGAAAAGAAAATGTTTAACTGCAATGAAGATACAAATAAGTAAAACATATCTAATTAAATAAGTAGTGTACAAGTTTATACATTCCCTTAAAGTCTGTAGCAGCACCATGTGCCCTGGGTTCCCAGTCGCACCTTTGTCTAGACACCATGCTATGCTGTGAATCATCAAACGTGCTCTTCTCCTTTGTTACAGAAACATTCACTTTGTTGGAGATGTTGTTATTGTAGAAGGAAAGTACCTGGAATGTTCTATTTTTCTGATGGATGGAGTCATCTAAAGGTTTGGGGATTTTTCCCCCTGAAATCTTTATTCAAAAGCTGAAAACAATGGATTAATGAAATCAGATAGAAATTCTAAGAATGTATTTCTGGTAAAACTGTCATTCCAGGAGTTATTTTCTAGTATCGTCTGTCTGCAGCCGTCTGACTTAGCTGTCTCTTGGAATGAGAGGTCAGTGCCCACCTGGACAGGGACATGCTGGACATGCCTGGCTGTTATAACTGATAGTGTGATCACATATACAGTCAAAATGTAAGGACACCCCAGTCTATAGGCAACATATGTCAGTGTATGCCTACACAGTTACAAACACTGAGCTTTCCGTTGGGGGTAAACACTAGGAAATCGAAACTCGACACCCGAAGGATCAAGTATGATATCAACAGAGCCTTGCACAGATATGTCCTCTTTGGCAGAATCATTCTCTAGCAGACATTTCTAAGTGTCTTCCAATCTCTGTAAGTGAATAAGAGACATCTCCCCTTTCCATGGAGTTTTTCCCCCGCTGTGTCCAGTGTCCATCTGGGGTTCCTTGAGCCCACCAAAAGAAATTATTCTTGAGGCTAAACCCCTATATCATCAATAAAGTCTAACAGGTTTTTACATAGTTATATAGTTAATACAGTTGAAGTTCAACCAAGGCATGGGTGGGGAAGTGAGACAATCCCAAAAGAAACAGACCATAGTGGCAAGAGATTGGCTACAAAGGCAGTCAAATGTTTTTTTTCTTCTCTTGGACCTTTGGGGCCCACTATAGTATTAGAGCCTGGGTCCACTGTAGGATCTTTTGGTACTCTGGTGGGCCAGTCCGACCTTGACTGTGTGATGTTCGATGGGTTTCTTCTTATCCCCCAAAGAATCTTGATGAGATTCAGATTGGATTTTTTTAATAATCCATTCAAGAACCCTCCTCCAATTTATTTGTAGCCATTTTTTGAAGTATTTACTAGGATACACATATTTGGCATAGCCACAATTGTAATGGACAGTACATTGCAGGGTACATGGCTTAAGAAATCCCCCAAAATAATTGTGGATTTTTACCTATCACATCTAAAATAAATAGCACTAATCAATACATTGTAGGTATAGGTGTCCCAAAGTGGTGGGCTTGAAAAATACAACTCACACCACAAAAAACAAACTCTCGTATATAAAAAGAAAATTAGAGTTATAGAAAGACATACAAAAAAAATTGTAAAAAAAATTAAAAAATTGCCCAAAGGCCCAAAATAGGCCATGTCCTCAATGCGACTATTCTGTTAGAATCTGAAAGATTATGCTGGCCATTCACATTATTCTCTGCAGGTTCAGCCGATATACTAATATGGGTGGTAGAGCTTCCGACTATCCCCCAAAAGAGGATGGATAAGGTGAGATGAATATTTTCACCCGATCCTTTTGTTCTCTGGGGAGATAAGCTGCCACCAGAACTGTCTTGCAATGGTTTTCTCCGCTGTCCCCATTGCATACACAGACATGTTCATATCTTGCAGATTTTTTTTAGCTGAGCTCCATTAGGGCAGAGCTGTGATCTGTGACTACAGTTTGGCTGCAGAACCTACAGGGAGTCTGGGGCAGTCTGAAACACACCCCCTGTCTCATCATTGGTTAAGGCTACCACTCTTTCCCTCCCCCTGCAGCTTTGCCTCTTTTGATTGGCTGGTTTGTATAAACACAATTCTACCACAGGGTCTGCAGGAAGTCAGTGCATGGATGACTTACTTACGTCATAGGAAGGGAAGAATAATTATGAAGATTAAAGAAAAAGAAGATTAGCAGGTAATTGCTGCCTATATTGAGGGGAATGAACCTAGTAAGAGAGAGCCTGGAGGGCTAATTGTAGGGCAAATTCTTCGATTCTGTCAGAGGAGCAGAAACACAGGAAAGAATGTACTGTTGGATCCATCACGAGTGCATTATCCCCCAAACCAGCCATTTTCAGTAGGACCAGCTGGCCATCTAGTTTGTATCAGGAGCTCCTGAAAGATGACGTTAGGTTACAGAAAGATCGGGCAAACTGATTTTTTTTTACCTGACTCTTTTGTTCTCCTGGGACTGACAGTGGCTTTTTTCATTTTTGACAGCTCGAAACTGATTAGTTGCTATTTGCAACTAGGCCAGTTCTACTTTACACCAGTTTTATAAAGTGTTTTTTTTTGTGAAAACACATATGTGCTCACTGCTCAGCCAAACGAAGCATGTATGGGGGAGTTGGGAGAGCTTTCGGGTGACAACTATTGAAGGCTTATAGGCACCTCAAAGAGAATGTGTCATCAGAAATGACCAATTGTTAAAATCAAAGGGGTTATTTATTAAACAGAAATGCGCCGCAATCTGCGACTTCTCCCTGCTCACGCCAGGTCTAAAAAAGTGGCGGGGAAGGAGACAGGCCTGTCTCATTTACCATTTTCTACTCCTGGTGTAGGCGCAGAAAATGGTCTAAATTTAGAAACGCCGGTTTTAAAAAATGTGCCCCCAAGTGTTTATGTTCAGTTCATTATATTAGAACTTTAGATTTTTTTAAAAATACATTACATGTCACTGTATTTTAAAAAAAAAATTAAAATTGTGCAATTTTTGCATTGGTCATTAGGCCTAATAGTATTTCAAAACTTCCTGTGCTTTGGCATTTAGAGATATGCTTTACAGCAGCCACCATGGGCCATAGACACAATGGTCAGGAGGGGATGAGAGAGCTGGCATTGTAATCACGCCTGTCATGATAATGAGATGACTGCTAAAATGGGATCTCTAAAAGGAACTCATTTGGAAAATGTAAAATTTCTTTGTACCCCATCTCTGTGAGCCAAAATGTTCAAAAGAAATTGTATTAATAGAGCAGATTACAAGCCAATTATCAGGATGGGCATTTGTACTGAGCTGCATCCCCGATAATAGCCCCGTGTAAACTTGCCCAATTATTTCCCTGTCTGTGTATCTGCCCATGGACTTGGGCTGTCACTTTATTATCTTAATCTATTTTCAATTGTGGCCGGTGAACTCTGTAAGGATTATGACCGTTATATCTCCTACGTTACTATCCCAAAACAGATATCAGTAGGTTTACTGGAAACGTTATGAGGTAAGAGAAGCAATGAGTTAATTGGGGGATAGGTTGATTCTGGAAATTCAAAAATTCAATAAATTATAGGTTTTCCTCAGATGAAAGAATAAAAGAGGACATAGAACAGGAACGGTGGTTGACAATTCTGCGGGATGTGGGAAACAGAATCACATATTCTCCAGGAAGTGTGGGCTGGCTGGCACGTTCCTCCTCTCACAGTATGGGATGTTTGGAGACTTCAGAGTAATAATATTTTTTTGTTTAAAGTGCAACTGGACTTGATAAAAAGCAGGGTGAAGCTATGTTCCTCACCTTGGCCAGAGGAGCATCTGGTCCTATTCTCTAACGAATCCTGTATGGATGGTCAGTGACTGATATATCGGTGACATTACTTCAATAGCAGATTATCCAATAACAAAAACAGGTATAATTATATACTTGGAGGACTAGAAAATGTTTAAGTGGGAAAGGCGTAGCATGAACATTCTGGGCTCTGCTGCAAAATCTGTACCTGTGCTTGTGGTATAGGAGTCAGTGGGGCTGGATGTCACTGCAACCTCTGGAGTTATGCTACTGTAAGAGGTCTATAATAATGTAGGACTGCTTTCTCATTGACATCAGAATACTGGACTCATGGCTCTGAATCCTTGTGGTATTAAGAAGAAACATTCCCAGTATCACTATAGTAGTCTAGTTGGTTCAATCATAACAAGCCGAGGTTGTGCTAATGAATCAGAAATGAAGACAGGACCTGATGATAAGAAAGGCATGAGGGTCAGTTGGCTGGGGCCTTCACCATATAGGGGTTCACCTACCAGGGCTTCCCAGGCAGGACATGGGAGTTAGATAAGCTTTTAGTGACCATCCAACAATATAAAAATGTTGATATGTAGCCGTTTCTTTGTGGAGAGATACAGTATGATGACCTATATGCCTGCACTCCTACTAGAAGAAACCCAGTGGATATACATGTCACTGCAATGTAGTGGCAAGCTGCCAATTTAGCATATCCCCAGAAAATGTCCTCAATGGGGGCATCCTCATCTCATATTGTGATGCATTATTGCAAGGACTGAGAATGATGGGGACACAGTGCAGATTCAGTGCTGTGTCCCTTCACTGTGTTTTCTAGCACCTCGACCCAGCTGGGAATCTGCCACCTAATTCCATGCAAATGAATGGGGCTGTGCTGCAGTTCTCTGAACCGCCGGGACCAGGAGCATTGCTGTGCGTGAAAAAAACTGAAGGGGCGCAGCCCTGAATCGGCACTTGCGGGTCAAGGTGACCCACAATTTTACCATGACTTTTGTCCTAGCCTAAATTGTGATTACGGTATATTTTTAATTTTAGGGGGAAATGCTATTTAAAAGCGTCATACATCTTTAATCACAACTATAATTTACTACCATTTTTTGTTCAAAGACTATAGCGAGTATATCGGTCTGGGCAGCCAATATAAAAATAAAGGATAACTGAGATATTGTTCTCCCTCAGAAAACAAACACCAAGTGCCAGTCCAACCACTTACAAAACAACAGGGGAAACCTAAAACCTAAAAAAACAAAGCTATGTCCTCATTATGAAAACTAAGACAACAATCCACTCACGCGGGGAACCTGCGTTCTGCATCTCCCATTGGTCCTGAGGAAGTCCTGCAGGGCATCGGCTGATATGTGAGTTGGCACTAGTAGTTACACACTCATGTGATGGATCGCTTTTTACAAAAACATCTCATTTTTTCCAAAATATTTACACAGCTTTGGTTCCCAGTCTAAAAGTATTGGTGGCACAATGTATCATGGTCTCCAGTGAGGACAACAGATTCATCATTTCAGGGCAAGGAGTGAGGCTTTGTGGAGTCTCACCTCCCATTGGAGATAGTTAAAGGGAGACACATCTACTGTACATATGTTAGAAGATGGCATCAGTGACATGGGGAACATCAGCTGGGATCAGCTTTACTTCACCTTGGGCAAAGATTCAGATTTGGGCCCCAGAATTATATTTATTTGTCATAGGACGTGATAACATGATTATGCAAATCTGAGCTGTACTCCATCTTTGTATATGGAAGGCATAGCACAGGCATCCTCAAACTGCAAGCCTCCAGCTGTTGTAAAACTACAACTCCCACAATGCCCTGCTGTAGGCTGATACCTGTAGGCTGGGAGTTGCAGTTTTGCAACAGCTGGAGGGCCGCAGTTTGAGGATGCCTGCCGTAGCAGATGGTCATAAAATATTTTACAAATATTTTAGAAATGATCAATTTTGCTAACCAATTTAGGTAATCAGCTGGATTCACACATTTTCTATGGCGTTTTTTTTGCTGTTTTTAACAAACGCCTGAAAATAACAGAAATCACATGTTAAAAAATAAATGCTGCTAAAAAACTAATATAAGAGGCAAAATAAAAAAAATAAAAAAATATGCAAAACAGCGCAGTTGTTCATACCAACTTTTTTTGTGGTAAAAAAAACAAGTTTATCTGTGTAGGAGCCCTAAAGTTGGCTTCTTTGAGCTTAAAGGGAACCTGTCATCAACTTTATGTTGCCCATACTAATAAAGTAGACACAGGTGAGTTGGTTTCAGCGGTCTATCAGTTATAAGTTAAAAGTAAGTGGTTGCAGAGAACCAACATCCCAATCATTGCAGACTGGGCCTGGAAAAGAGTCCCGACCACCTGAGAAGAGTCCTGGTTATTCATGATCTCCTGCTCTCCTGCCCACCTGCTGATGACTGACCGTCTTCTACCTAGTTTTCTCCCTTTCTCTCTAGCAGAGAACTGCCAATCATTAGCAGATGGTGAGAGAGCAGGAGATTATAATAACCAGGACTCTTCTCAGGTAGATTTGACTATTTTCCAGGCCTGGGCTGCAGTGATTATGATGCTGGTTCTCAGCAACCACTTACTTTTAGCTCATGAGTGACACACCGCTGACATCAGCATTTACGCTCTGTACAGTCAGCATAAAGTTGATGACAGGTTCCATTTAACCACTTCAACCCCCCTAGCTGAAACCCCCTTAATGACCAGGCCACTTTTTACACTTCTGCACTACACTACTTTCACCGTTTATTGCTCGGTCATGCAACTTACCACCCAAATGAATTTTACCTCCTTTTCTTCTCACTAATAGAGCTTTCATTTGGTGGTATTTCATTGCTGCTGACATTTTAACTTTTTTTGTTATTAATCGAAATTTAACATTTTTTTTGCAAAAAAATGACATTTTTCACTTTCAGTTGTAAAATTTTGCAAAAAAAAACGACATCCATATATAAATTTTTCGCTGAATTTACTGTTCTACATGTCTTTGATTAAAAAAAAATGTTTGGGCAAAAAAAAATAAAAAATGGTTTGGGTAAAAGTTATAGCGTTTACAAACTATAGTACAAAAATGTGAATTTCCGCTTTTTGAAGCAGCTCTGACTTTCTGAGCACCTGTCATGTTTCCTGAGGTTCTACAATGCCCAGACAGTAGAAAACCCCCACAAATGACCCCATTTCGGAAAGTAGACACCCTAAGGTATTCGCTGATGGGCATAGTGAGTTCATAGAACTTTTTATTTTTTGTCACAAGTTAGCGGAAAATGATGATTTATTTTTTATTTTATTTTTTTCTTACAAAGTCTCGTATTCCACTAACTTGTGACAAAAAATAAAAACTTCCATGAACTCACTATGCCCATCACAAAATACCTTGGGGTGTCTTCTTTCCAAAATGGGGTCACTTGTGGCGTAGTTATACTGCCCTGGCATTTTAGGGGCCCATATGCGTGAGAAGTAGTTTGCAATCAAAATCTGTAAAAAATGACTAGTGAAATCTGAAAGGTGCTCTTTGGAATGTGGGTCCCTTTGCCCACCTAGGCTGCAAAAAAGTGTCACACATGTGGTATCGCCGTACTCAGGAGAAGTTGGGGAATGTGGTTTGGCATGTCATTTTACATATACTCATGCTGGGTGAGAGAAATATCTTGGCAAAAGACAACTTTTCCTATTTTTTTATACAAAGTTGGCATTTGACCAAGATATTTCTCTCATCCAGCATGGGTATATGTAAAATGACACCCCAAAACACATTGCCCAACTTCTCCTGAGTACAGCGATACCACATGTCTGACACTTTTTTGCAGCCTAGGTGGGCAAAGGGGCACACATTCCAAAGAGCACCTTTCGGATTTCACAGGCCATTTTTTACACATTTTGATTGCAAACTACTTCTCACGCATATGGGCCCCTAAAATGCCAGGGCAGTATAACTACCCCACAAGTGACCCCATTTTGGAAAGAAGACACCCCAAGGTATTCCGTGAGGGGCATGGCGAGTTCCTAGAATTTTTTATTTTTTGTCGCAAGTTAGTGGAATATGAGACTTTGTAAGGAAAAAAAAAAAATCATCATTTTCCGCTAACTTGTGACAAAAAAATAAAAAATTCTAGGAACTCGCCATGCCCCTCACGGAATACCTTGGGGTGTCTTCTTTCCAAAATGGGGTCACTTGTGGGGTAGTTATACTGCCCTGGCATTTTAGGGGCCCATATGCGTGAAAAGTAGTTTGCAATCAAAATCTGTAAAAAAATGACCGGTGAAATCCGAAAGGTGCTCTTTGGAATGTGGGCCCCTTTGCCCACCTAGGTGGCAAAAAAGTGTCACACATCTGGTATCGCCGTACTCAGGAGAAGTTGGGGAATGTGTTTTGGGGTGTCATTTTACATATACCCATGCTGGGTGAGAGAAATATCTTGGCAAAAGACAACTTTTCCCATTTTTTTTATACAAAGTTGGCATTTGACCAAATTCCTTTTAGGAGGGCATTTTTAGACATTTGGATCCCAGACTTCTTCTCACGCTTTAGGGCCCCTAAAAAGCCAGGGCAGTATAAATACCCCACATGTGACCCCACTTTGGAAAGAAGAAACCCCAAGGTATTCAATAAGGGGCCTGCCGAGTTCATAGAAATATTTTTTTTTTGGCATAAGTTAGCGGAAATTGTTTTTTTTTTTGGTTTTTCTCACAAAGTCTCCCTTTCCGCTAACTTGGGACAAAAATTTCAATCTTTCATGGACTCAATATGCCCCTCAGCGAATACCTTGGGGTGTCTTCTTTCCAAAATGGGGTCAGTTGTGGGGTGTTTGTACTGCCCTGGCATTTGAGGGTCTCCGCAATCATTACTTGTATGGCCAGCATTAGGAGTTCCTGCTATTCTCCTTATATTGAGCATACAGGTAATGAGATTTTTTTTTCCGTTCAGCCTCTGGGCTGAAAGAAAAAAATGAACGGCACAGATTTCTTAATTCGCATCGATCAATGTGGATGAAAAAATCTCTGCCCAAAAAAAAAGAAGGGGAAAGGCGTCTGCCAGGACATAGGAGCTCCGCCCAACATCCATACCCACTTAGCTCGTATGCCCTGGCAAACCAGATTTCTCCATTTACATCAATCGATGTGGATGAATAAATCATTGCCGGGATTTATTATTATTTTTTATATACAAAGTGTTTGCCAAAGCATATGAACACCGCCTCCTCCTCAGCTCATATGCCTCGGCAAACGTATCTTTTACTGCAGAGGAGAAATCTCGTCTTTCAGCGCCGCATACACCGACTTGTGTGTAATCTGACAGCAGCGCAATGCTTCTGTCAGAATGCACATCAGTGCTGCAGCTAGTCGATCGGTTGGTCCACCTGGAAGGTAAAAAAAAAAAGAAAAAACCAGGCCGCAACGCAATAATTTTATTAACTTTTGAACAGAACATATAAACTTTAACTTTTTGAACTGAACATTAACCTTTTTGCTTACTGGTGATTTTTTTTTTTTTTTTTACCTTTATAGGACAAACCTCTCCTTCCCCATGGGAAAATGTGCAAATCGCCCAAAGATGTGGCGAAGTGCGTTATGCACTTTGTCCCAGGTGAAAGGAGAGGTTTGCAGCAGCTCTGTGTGAATGGGCCCTAATAGCCCTGTGTGCCTGTCCTGTGTGACGCAATCCCTATGCTAAGTGTACCTGTGTGTGGTACTTCCGGAAACACTCCCCTAAGCATAGGGCAGGGTGGTCAGGGCAGTCAGGACAGAAATAGCGGGTGTCACGCCTTATTCCACTCCTGCTACAGACACAACATCTTTTTCGGGGTGACGGTTGGGTTGAGGTACCGGCAACGACATTGGGGAAATGTCGCTCGTGTAGACGGCTAACTACACTGGTGGATGGGGCCACGGAACCTCCTGGGTACAGGAGGTTCTCGATGATCTCTTCCTGAAATTTGAGGAACGATCCTGTTCTCCCAGCCTTACTGTAGAGAACAAAACTATTATACAGAGCCAATTGAATCAAATATACAGACACCTTGTTATACCAGTGTCTGGTTCTGCGGGAAACTAAATACGGAGACAACATCTGGTCATTGAAGTCCACCCCTCCCATGTGAAGGTTATAGTCTTGAACTGAGCGGGGCTTTTCAATGACACGGGTTGCTCGCTCAATTTGTATTGTCGTGTCTGCGTGAATGGAGGAGAGCATGTAAACGTCACGCTTGTCTCTCCATTTCACCGCGAGCAGTTCTTCGTTACACAAGGCAGCCCTCTCCCCCCTTGCAAGACGGGTGGTAACGAGCCGTTGGGGGAAGCCCGCGCGACTAGTTCGCGCGGTGCCACAGCAGCCAATCTGTTCTAGAAACAAATGCCTGAAGAGGGCCACACTTGTGTAGAAATTGTCCACATAAAGATGGTACCCCTTGCCGAATAAGGGTGACACCAAGTCCCAGACTGTCTTCCCACTGCTCCCCAGGTAGTCAGAGCAACCGACCGGCTCCAGGGTCTGATCTTTTCCCTCATAGATCCGAAATTTGTGGGTATAGCCTGTGGCCCTTTCACAGAGCTTATACAATTTGACCCCATACCGGGCGCGCTTGCTTGGGATGTATTGTTTAAAGCCAAGGTGCCCGGTAAAATGTATTAGGGACTCGTCTACGCAGATGTTTTGCTCTGGGGTATACAAATCTGCAAATTTCTGTTTGAAGTGGTCTAAGAGGGGCCGAATTTTGTGGAGCCGGTCAAAAGCTGGGTGGCCTCTGGGACGGGAGGTGGTGTTGTCGCTAAAGTGCAGGAAATGCAGGATGGCCTCAAAACGTGCCCTGGACATAGCAGCAGAGAACATGGGCATGTGATGAATTGGGTTTGTGGACCAATATGACCGCAATTCATGCTTTTTGGTTAGACCCATGTTGAGGAGAAGGCCCAGAAAAGTTTTAATTTCGGAAACTTGGACGTGTTTCCACCGGAAAGGCTGGGCATAATAGCTTCCCGGGTTGGCGGTTATAAATTGTGTGGCATACAGGTTTGTTTCTGCCACGACTATGTCCAAAAGCTCCGCAGTCAAGAACAGCTCAAAAAATCCCAGGGCCGAACCGATCTGAGCTGTCTCAACCCGAACTCCAGACTGGGCAGTGAAAGGGGGAACTACAGGTGTGGCTGAAGTTGGGGACTGCCAATCAGGGTTTGCCAGCACCTCTGGGACTCTAGGGGCTCTACGGGCACGTCTTTGCGGTGGCTGCGACGGGGTCACTACTGCACGTGCCACCGTACCAGCTTCAACTGCCCTTCTGGTGCTCGCCACTTCACCATGTTGTACGGCAGTGCTGGTACTAGGTCCAGGATGGGCTGCGCTGCTGGTGTATGCCTCACCACGTAATCCGACAGCGCCAGCCCCACTCTGCTGCCCTTGAAGCGGATCCTGCGCTTGTGGTCTAGCGACACGGGGCCGGGTACGCCTGGTGCTATCAGGGACCTCAACCTCCTTGTCCGAACTTTGAGTCAGACTGCCACTGCTTTCTACAGGTTCATATTCTGACCCGCTAGATTCATCAGATGAGGGTTCCCATTCCTCATCCGACTGGGTCAGAAGCCTGTAGGCCTCTTCAGAAGAATACCCCCTGTTTGACATTTGGGCACCTAAATTTAGGGGTATTCCCTGAGACTACCCAAGAAAAAAAGCAAGCCTGTCTTACAAAGGGGAGGCTAGCGAAGTACCGGAGGCCGCTGCGGTAGATAAAAAATATCAAAACTGATTTTTTTATCGCCGCAGCGCGTGTAAAGTCAATGTGTAGTGATCAAAAAATATATATTTTTTGTCACTGCGGCGGGGCGGGTGTGGGCGAACGCACGTGTGGGCGACCAATCAGGGTGGAGGGCAAACACTGCGTTTTGGGTGGAGGGCGAACTAAAGTGACACTAATACAATTATAGATCTGACCGTGATCAGTTTTGATCACTTACAGATACTATAAAAGTACAAATGCTGATTAGCGATACGCTAATCAGCGAATAAGTGACTACGGTGCGGTGGGCTGGGTGCTAACTGATAGCTAACTACCTAACCAAGGGGCCTAAACTATCCTAAAACCTAACGGTCAATAACAGTGAGAAAAAAAAGTGACAGTTTACACAGATCACTTTTTTCCCTTTCACTAGTGATTGACAGGGGCAAGAAGGGGTGATCAAGGGGTTAATTGGGGTGCAGGGGGGTGATCTGGGGCTAAGGTGTAGTGTTTGGTGCTACTCACTGTGAAGCCTGCTCCTCTGCTGAGACCAACCGACCAAAAGGACCAGCAGAGGAGCAGGGAAGCCATTTAACACATCATATTTACTAATATGATGTGTTATATGGCTTCTCATTGGATTTTTAAAAAATCATCAGCTTGCCAGCCACGATCATTGGCTGGCAAGCTGATGACGCGACCCCCCTGGAAGAAATGCCGGCCCGCATTGCGCATGCGCGGGCCGGCTAAGCGCGTCATCTCACGTCTCGCGAGATGACGCGTATATGCGTCACTCTGCCTGCAGCTGCCGCCTCCGGACCGCTGATCTGCGTTAGGCGGTCCGGAGGCGGTTAAAGGGGTTGTCTCACTTCCACAAATGGCATTTATCATGTAGACAAAGATAATACGAGCTTACTTACTAATGTATTGTTATTATCCATTTTGCCTCCTTTGCTGGCTTGATTCATTTTTCCATCGCATTATACACTGCTCGTATCCAGGGTTTACGGCCACCACTGCTGCATAAATACAAGCAAATGCATGTCTATGCGTGCTCCAACGGTTCCAGGCACCAGAGAGGCCAATGCATTTTCCTATAGTGTGCATGCACGACCACCGCTGCTGCGACTGCAGGGTGGTCGTAACCCCTGGATACGAGCAGTGTATAATGTGATGGAAAAATGAATCCAGCCAGCAAAGGAGGCAATATGGACAATACATTAGTAAGAGCCTTATATTAACTTTGTCCACATGATAAATGTCATTTACTGAAGTGAGACAACCCCTTTAATGTAACCTACCACATACAATATATGCAGCAATCAAACATAAAAGTCGATATCTCACCTTTGGGTCCAGGTAGGATTGTGTGCATTGAACAGACGTCTGAAGCAGATCGGTTCTCGGCCTCAGAAGAGCAGATGTCCCGCGGGAGGAAAACAAGCAAAGTAACGCATAGAATCACTCGACACAACATGTTGAAGACGCTTGTGAGATGTGTACCTTCCAAATGGCTGTTTGTAAGGGAGACAAGTAATTAGTGTTCTCCAATTATGGCCGACACATTATCTTCCAGCAGTCTGCTCAGTGTCAGGAGCAGTTATCTCAGCCTGACAGATGTTTATATTCATTAATCTGTACATGATGGCGCATTCAGTGCTAAGAATACAAGTACGTGGGAAAAATACGCTAATTGCTACTCTCCTGATTAACTTCAACATTCAGATTTTTTGGAACATGGTATTTGTAGGGGGCCCGGAAGCCTTTTAGAAAAAAGGTAATTTGGACATCAGGTAATAAGATATACTGTAGCTTTCGACAGAATTAGATGAATTCTTTGCATTTTCAAGAATTTAGCAAATTGTTTGATGAAGAAAAAGTCAGCAAAAAATAAATAAAAAAATGTTGAGATTTCTACTGTAACGTACTGTATAACCTAAATGCACATAGAAGATTAGACATGACCATAAATATAGGGGATGCAGAGTGTGGCAAAGGCACATCTAATGCATAAGATTTGTTTCCAATGGTAGATCACGGGCCCAGTGCAGTTACTTGCTGGTTCACTGCTAAAAGGTTAATGTCTGGTTCATTGCTAAAGGGTTAATACCAAATTCATTACTAAAGTGATACAAATGTTCACCGTCATACTAACTATGATCTATGCACTATGTAACCCCAAAAAATGTATAGGTAGGAAATAGTTAAGCTGGCAGCCTTGGTAACAGTGGTCAGGTAATATCCTGTCCCATTTCCCACTTTCTAGAGTAGTAGAGAGCTCGTAGCAAGTCAAGCTAGAGTGAAGACCTGTTTGGTGTTTTCTGCTACCAAGCGGGCCATATCAGAATCCTGCTCCATGAAAACACTATTCCTGTGAGTAAAAGCTGCCAGAAAAGCAACTTTGCTAAGGATTAACCTCTGAGAGAAAGAAACATTGAATCTTGCAGATGGTTGAGAACTAAGAAGGCCATGCTTGGACTGAGATAGAAAGAATGAGCGAGCACTCAGGCACTTGGTCTCAGATTGAAGTATGCAGAAAAATGTATTATACAATCCCTATACATATCCCCATAAAATATCTAAAACAATCAAACAATCAAGATCGCATACAATGGCATATAGTACATGAAAGTTTCAAATGGTTAAACTTTACATGCCACCGTTTCTACATATACAAGTTTCTTCTATAACTCTGTCCAAGGGTAGAAAAGTGAAATGTCACTTCAGGTGCTCACATTGCACTTATCATAGAATCGCAATATGATCGTATATTATCCGATGAATTCGGGTAACACTGTACCTAAAGTCACTCTTTAAATGTCCCTTTTGCCAATACGTATAAGATCTTTATCGGTATTCAGCTTACCTTATAGTCCAGAAATCTCCCGATCGCTTGGTACGGAGCTCCGAGTATTTTCCGGCGTGCTCGTTGCTCTCCTCGAGCCAAGCAAGTTTAAATCTCGCGGGAGTAACTTCAAAAGATCGTGGGAGTTCTCGCTCTATACCGCGAATATCTTTGAATACAAGAATCGAAGGGAAGTATATTTGTTCCTTTTCCTTTTTCTTCAAGATTCTTTCTGTATGGCCATACAGTTTATAGGAGGACTTTTGTTGCGGGTACGTCCACTTGTTTTGCCAAACCCGTTTCGGGATGATTCACTCTCCCTTCCTCAGTGGTCTCATGCTTGGACATGGTGCCTGCCACACTTCTGAGATGGACTGGCCATCTGATCTAGGACCGCACCACGCAGTTGGACACTGCAGCGAAGATTTCTAGTGACTATAAAGAGAGGCTCAGGGAGGACCTCCATTATAACAACCTCCTAAATACAGCCATTTGTGAAAAGTCTATTCTATGAAATAATTTAGGTCTTTGCCTGCTGCATTTACTTGTACTGTGATCACTATCATCTACTCAGTACAAGAGAGATTTTATTTCGCCATAATCAAGCCAGCCGGGTCTGTGGTCATTGCAATCTTCCTCCTGCTCATTTTTGCTTATCATCTATGATGCCACCCTAGCCATCCCCTGGCAAGAGATCTCAGAAGTCCAGGTGGAGCCCCAATATGTAGAAGAGCTGTGCCCCTCCATCAGCCACTGTAAGTACTACAACCACCCTCATTGCCTCAGACACCACTCCTATCCCCTTTACTCTCATGCCCCCCCCCCTCCCGTATGGTCCACCATGGTCACAAGTTATGTCTCTGCAGACAAAAGTTACAATAGGGTATAGCCTTTAAACCTGTGGCAGTATACATGTACAGTTTAACATGGTTGTAACAGAGTAGCAGGCATAGCAGCTGCTCTTAGGACCAATAATTACCAGGGCCCATATGTACCCAGACATACGGTCCATTGAGCAGGTGGCCAACCCGTGGCTCTTGAGCCGCATGCGGATCTTTGCTTCTTCAAGTGCGGCTCTAGCTGTGGAGCCGAGAAGCAGTCAGGCGGCTCCCTCTCCACCCCATGGTCAGATCTCTTTTCCTGATCGGGCACTGTAGCTCCAGATCACTCTCCACTACCTCCTGATGCACACAGTGTGAGAACGTAGTACGTGGAGACTATTGTGCTCATCAGGTCACAGTGGAGAGAGTGTCAGACCTGCAGAGTAGCAGGTGCCCGAGCAGGAGCCCAGTGCCTGATCAGGAGAGGGAAGAGATTTTTTTAAATGATACAACTGAGCATGGGGCTCTGATATAAGCATGGGAGGTTCTAATCTGAGCATGGGGGGGGGGTCCTGATATGGGCAATGGGGGTCTGATCTGAGCATGTGGGGGGTCCTGATCTAGTCAATGGGGGCTAATCTGAGCATGGGGGTTCAGATTTGAGCATGGGGGCAGATCTGAGCATGGGGGGTCTTGTTTGAGCATGGGTTGGTCAGGTCTGAGAATAGGGGGTCAGATATAAGAAGGGGGGAGATCTGAGCATGGGGGGGAATATCTGAGCACTGAGGGTTTGACACTTGGAGTCTGATTTGCGTTGTCTGATCCGAGTATTGGGGGTCTTATTTGGAGGTCTGATGAGGTTTGGGGATTTTATTTTAGGTCAGATGAGGATTGGGGATCTGATGTAAGAGTCTGATCTAAGGTCTGATGAAAATATATTTTACATTTTTTTCTCTGCTAATGAAAAATAAGAAAAAAATATTTTTATCAGACCTCAGATCAGATAAAAAATATTTTTTTCTCTTATTTTTCTTTGTTAGAACCTGCATTGTGTAGGATGAAAAATACGGTGACTCACGTGTAAATGTATAGCTTGTGGCTCCTGGTGGTCATACGTTTTCTTTTTTGGCTCTTTGTGTCTGTAAGGTTGGCCACCCCTGTTATAGAGCATGGAAAACTGAATTCAGCCTCATTCTGAGTTTTATTATGGGACGCCATGGTTACTCCTATTGTGTGCCTTATTTCTTCTCTGCAACCTTACATTTTGCATTATTCATTTACTGTGCATTATATCTGTGTGTGACATGATTATGATGATAATCTTTCTGGTGTGCTTTATCCATGTACAGTATTGTAATATCATGGTGTATATTACCTCCATGCATACCCCACAAGGCTGGGCATTATCAGCAGCATTTTAGACACAAAGCCACATTTCTAACTCTACCCAATACTTATCTATACATGCCCAACCCCACCAAGCCCATTTATGCCCCCACACAGTCAGGGTCAGACTGGCCCACCAGAGGATCCTCTGGTGGGCCGAAGCTCTTACAGCAATGGACCTCTAATAAAACAGGGCCCTTAAGGTCCTATATACACAGAGGGTGGGCCCTCAGAATAATTTCCTCTGGTTGGCCCAAGAGACTTCAGTCTGATGCTGCATACAGTAGTTATGCCCATAGTACCCCACACAGTAGTTATGCCCATACATAGTAGTTATAGTCATAACTACAAAATGTAAAAAACAAACAAGAAACAAATACTCACCTAGCCCTGTTCTCCAAACAAAGAACATCCTACTATCTCCTGCACAGCTCCCTGCTTCACATTCGTTATCAACTGTATCTGCGTCCTTAGGATACAGATACAGTTAAAATCAGGACATATCTCAGCTGTCCCAGGACTGCAGGACAGGCGCCAAAATCTGGAACTGTCCCACTGGACCCAGGGTGGTTAGGACAGTACTGTGACATCACTGTGTTTTTTTTATTCCTGTAATGTAACATCACTGTTTATTATCCCTGTACTGTGACATCACTGTGTTTATTATTCCTGTAATGTAACATCACTGTTTATTATCCCTGTACTGTGACATCACTGTGTTTATAATACCTGTACTGTGACATCCCTGTATTTATAATACCTGTATTGTGACATCACTGTGTTTATTATTCCTGTAATGTTACATCACTGTGTTTATTATCCCTGTACTGTGACATCACTGTGTTTATTATCCCTGTACTGTGACATCACTGTGTTTATTATCCCTGTACTGTGACATCACTGTGTTTATAATACCTGTACTGAGACATCACTGTGTTTATTATACGTGTACTGTGACATCACCGTGTTTATTGTCCCTGTGGTTTGACATCACTGTGTTTATTGTACCTGTACAGTGACATCACTGTGTTTATTATCTCTGTACTGTGACATCACTGTGTTTATTATCTCTGTACTGTGACATCACTGTGTTTATTGTCCCTGTACTGTGACATCACTGTGTTTATTGTACCTGTACAGTGACATCACTGTGTTTATTAACTCTGTACTGTGACATCACTGTGTTTATTATCTCTGTACTGTGACATCACTGTGTTTATTGTCCCTGTACTGTGACATCACTGTGTTTATTGTACCTGTACAGTGACATCACTGTGTTTATTAACTCTGTACTGTGACATCACTGTGTTTATTATCTCTGTACTGTGACATCACTGTGTTTATTGTCCCTGTACTGTGACATCACTGTGTTTATTGTACCTGTACAGTGACATCACTGTGTTTATTAACTCTGTACTGTGACATCACTGTGTTTATTGTCCCTGTACTGTGACATCACTGTGTTTATTGTCCCTGTACTGTGACATCACTGTGTTTATTATCTCTGTACTGTGACATCACTGTGTTTATTGTCCCTGTACTGTGACATAACTGTGTTTATTGTCCCTGTACTGTGACATCACTGTGTTTATTATCTCTGTACTGTGACATCACTGTGTTTATTGTCCCTGTACTGTGACATCACTGTTTATTATCTCTGTACTGTGACATCACTGTGTTTATTGTCCCTGTACTGTGACATCACTGTTTATTATCTCTGTACTGTGACATCACTGTGTTTATTGTCCCTGTACTGTGACATAACTGTGTTTATTGTCCCTGTACTTAGGAAACAAAAATAATTATTAGCTTTCATGTTGTGAACTTGCTGCTAAATGTAGCCATAATGGATTGAAGACCCATGACTGGGTTTGCTATGGGACACGATTACTTGCTACTCCCCGATGCATGGTATATGTCATACTTGCACATTTATAGTATTATAGATAAATATAAATAATTTAAAAATATGTTAAATATATAAATAAAAAAACTGTAAATAAATTGTAAATAAAGACAAACTATTAGTAGTCGCAGGACACCCTTTTATTCCAGAAACAAAAGGGAAAATAAAATATCTGAATACGGTACCTCACCAAGTAATGGGTGAGGGGGGCTATCTTTTAGGCTGTGTCTGGAACATGGCCACCATCTTGAAACCTGCCATATTGTAATCGAGGGCAAATTTTTCCAATGGCAAGGGGTCATGTAGCATATCGAAGAAGACCAACATTTTCTCAGAAATCGATTGAAGATTTGCAATATCTCTTGTAGTCTAAAAGTTATCAACACAGAAAGTTGCACCAACCTAGAACGTTCCCTGTGACGCACAACTATTTGACGTGTTCAATGCCTTGTCCCTAGAGCTGAACACAGAACTTTGAAGTTTTGAACTTTCCATGTTGATAACTTTTGAACCACAAGAGATATTGCAAATCTGATTCCGGCTATCGATTTCTGAAAAAAGACTGATATAAGATGCTTTCTTTTTAAACATAATTTAAAGGGGTTGTCTCATCAACCCCTTTAAAGTCTGGGCTGAAGCAAAGTCCATATCCAGGGTTTTTGTATCCTTCAATACCTCTAAAACAATAGAATTCCTACAATTAATGCATAGCAGAGGCTCCAGTCTCTTCAGTTTGTTGGTTGGAGCTCTCACCGCTCTGCACAGATCCACATATTCTATGAAGACATTCCTCAGCCTCTGTTGTTTACTTTACTTATCTAAAAAATGTTGATGTTTTTTCCTCTTTTTTAGGGGGGGGGGGGGGGGTTGTATTATTTCATCACCTCAACTACTGGTTTCACAATAATTAATTAAAAGAAAACATTTTCAAGAAACAAAATGTTACTGAATAATTCATCCAGAAAAATCTCATGTCAGATGGAAAGAGACAAAATTATAATGTAATTTATTGAATGAATTAGACATATGTAAATGTATTAGGACATCTAGTAAAAGGGCTTTGTTTTATCATTATTATTATTATGTTGATAATTATAGCACAGTGAGGAAAAGTTAGAAATACTTAAAATAATAATAATAAAAAAAATAATATTTCAGAGCTTTCCTGGTATAGTACATCCATACATCCAGCCATCTCATGGCTGGTACTGGACATCTGTGACCATTCTCCAGCTGGGAATAGGGAATGGTTACCCTAATTCTTTGAATCAGTTTGGTCCTAGAGGTTGAACTCCCAATGACTTAGTTTCTATAGCATACTGTATGTATTAAGTTATAGAACAATAATTATTTAAAAGTTACTGAAAGTATTTCACTTTCAGCTTTTCTGTTAACATAGCCATAAAGGGGTAGTCCAAGATTTTACCACTGATGTATTATCCTCACAATAGGCCATCAATATGTGGTCGGTCAGGGTCTGACACCCCACATCCCCAACAATCAACTGTTTCAGAGTAATAGTGGATGGAGCTAGTCACAGCATTGATGCTCCCATTTACTTCAGTGGGAGCAGCACTGCAGTTTCCAGCTTCATCCGCTGCACTGCACAATGGACCGAGCTGTGTAGTTCTGGTGCCAACTCCCTGCACCGTAGCTACTGATCGGCAGGGGTCTTGAGTTGTTGGAACCCCGTTGATCAAATAGTGTTGGCCTATCCTGAAGACAGGACCGGTGCAAGGATTTTTGCCAACACAAGTGAAGCTACATTTTAGTGCCCCCGCCCCCCCCCGTGCCGCAGCTCGCCTGGCCCTGATCCAGTCTGCATCATCTGGCTTCTCCTCTGTGTGGTCCTGGTATCTTCGCTCTGCTTCAGACAATCGCTGGTTTGAGGGCTGTATTTTTCGCCCTATAAGACGCACCGGCCCATAAGACGCACCTAGGTTTTAAAGGAGTATAATAAGGGGGAAGAAATACATTACACCTCAGGTCAGAACAGCAATCAAACCCCCAATGTTAATCAGACCTCAGATCAGACCCCCAATGCCTCAGATCAGCCCCCGATGTCAGCCATAAGCCCCCCATGTCAGCCATCAAGACCCCCATGTCAGCCATCATGCCCCTCTTGTCAGCCATCATGCCCCCATGGCACATTTTTCCCCCTCAATGTCAAATCACCTATGTCACATCAGCCCTCACATTTCTCCCCCCTCCATCCATGTTGCCACATTTCTTCCCCTTCCATCCATATTGTCACATTTCTCCCCCTCCATCCATGTAGCCACATTTCTCCCCCCTCCATCCATATTGTCACATTTCTCCTCCTCCATCCATATTGTCACATTTTCCCCCCTCCATCCATATTGTCACATTTCTCTCCCCCCTCCATCCATGTTGTCACATTTCTCTCCCCCCTCCATCCATGTTGCCACATTTCTCTCCCCCCTCCATCCATGTTGCCACATTTCTCTCCCCCCTCCATCCATATTGTCACATTTCTCCTCCTCCATCCATGTTGCCACATTTCTCTCCCCCCTCCATCCATGTTGCCACATTTCTCCCCCCCCTCCATCCATATTGTCACATTTCTCCCCCTCATCCATATTGTCACATTTCCCCCCCTCCATCCATATTGTTACATTTCTCTCCCCCCTCCATCCATGTTGTCACATTTCTCTCCCCCCTCCATCCATGTTGCCACATTTCTCTCCCCCCTCCATCCATGTTGCCACATTTCTCTCCCCCCTCCATCCATATTGTCACATTTCTCCTCCTCCATCCATATTGTCACATTTCTCCCCCTCCATCCATATTGCCACATTTCTCCCCCTCCATCCATGTTGCCACATTTCTCCCCCTCCATCCATGTTGCCACATTTCTCTCCCCCTCCATCCATATCGTCACATTTCTCTCCCCCCTCCATCCATGTTGCCACATTTCTCTCCCCCCTCCATCCATGTCGTCACATTTCTCCCCCCTCCATCCATGTCGTCACATTTCTTCCCCCTCCATCCATGTCGTCACATTTCTCCCCCCTCCATCCATGTCGTCACATTTCTCCCCCCTCCATCCATGTTCCACATTTCTCTCCCCCCTCCATCCATGTCGTCACATTTCTCCCCCCTCCATCCATGTCGTCATATTTCTCCCCCCTCCATCCATGTTGCCACATTTCTCTCCCCCCTCCATCCATGTCGTCACATTTCTCCCCCCTCCATCCATGTCGTCACATTTCTCCCCCCTCCATCCATGTCGTCACATTTCTCCCTCCTCCATCCATGTCGTCACATTTCTCCCCCCTCCATCCATGTCGTCACATTTCTCCCCCCTCCATCCATGTCGTCACATTTCTCCCCCCTCCATCCATGTCGTCACATTTCTCCCCCCTCCATCCATGTCGTCACATTTCTCCCCCCTCCATCCATGTCGTCACATTTCTCCCCCCTCCATCCATGTCGTCACATTTCTCCCCCCTCCATCCATGTCGTCACATTTCTCCCCCCCATGCCACATACATTTCTCCCTGCGGGCCGCACAGACAGACTACTCAGAGACATTTGTCCAAATGTCTTGTTGTCCCCCCTCCATTAATGTCACACGCCTCACCCTGACCCCACCCCGGTTAATGTTCTTCTGTTTCTGCACAGCCTGCACACAGTCCGGCAGCCTGCAGCAGTCCGGACAGTCTGGTCTGGGCCTGGCTGTATGAATGTCACTGTCTGATATCTCACAGACTCACTCACACACAGTTATTCATCACCAACAGCTCCGCCTCCAGTCTCCAGACCTCTGCACCAGTTGCTGCTGCCTGCCGCCCACTGCCGCAGGGCCACTCTGCAGTCACAAACCCCTGACATCGTGACTGTCTGTGTTGCCGTGCTGCTGCTGAGCCTGCGTTCCGCTCTGTGAGGAGGTGAGGGCCGCATGGCACACCTGCAGGCTGGGGCAGGCGGCCAGGCCCGGCGGTCAAGTCCACAAGTTATGTATTTTTTTAAAAAAATCTTACAACAAAAAAAAATTCTGCCCTGGCGCCCCCCCTTCTCTGCACCCTCAAGCAGCCGCTTGGTCCGCCTTATTATAGAGCCAGCCCTGCCTGAATATAGGCCATTAATAATAACATTTTGGACAACCTCTATTAAGTGAATGACATTTCGTTCATAAAGGGGTTATCCACCAGCTCCCCCCCATGTGCCGGGCCGCTCAAGGTAATATACTTACCCCGCTCCGGGTGCCGCTCCTGGTCCCCGCACCGCCGCCACTGCTTCTCCCTGTACATGGATGAAAACATCCGGTGTCGGGGGGAAGCAGCCAATGGCATGTCTGGACAGGGATGTCACCCCATCGGGAGACGCTAGGGAGGTTTGTCCCAGTCCCCACCTGCCTGTCACGGCTGAGGATGGGGAAAACCCTCAGCCATGCGGTATCAGAAGGCGGATGGTCAATGCCAGGACAGGAATCAGGGAGCAGGTCACCTCCTACACATCCCTAATTCTGACCCTGTCTCCTATCCATATGAGCCGACCCTGATGGTAGGAGGGCTCATACTCCGGAACCTAATATTCCTGCTAGCCCTCAGGGTGGCCCTGGACTAGGAGCTGGGTAAGACTACCTGTTTCTCCTAGATACGGATGAACAGAAGTCTCACTGGCCAAGCTATAAAGACAGGGGAAACAGAAACAGACATATGGCAATGGCAGGTAAGTGAGACTAGTACCACACCTACCTGCCACCGACACAGAGCCTGGAACCCATGTATAAGTGCTGCTCCATTCTGCTACCGATGACCTACACTAAGGATAGTTATCTAAATAACAGTCCTAAAAAGCCCATTAAGTATATAAAAACATCACATTCTGTCTTCTTGCATTTACCACTAGATGGAGCCAAGGAGCGTATTGCATATTGTTGTTACATTAAAAATAGTATTTAGTAAGATCCCAATCCCTTCGTGGCAGCTACAGGTGGACAGAACATTGCGTTATCTTTATGCCTAAGCTTGCGATTTGGAGCTTTGTATCAGAAATAGGTAAGCCAGATTCACAAGTCCATGTTAATGCATCTGTATTTTTTATGTGTGCCATGGCCCAACTTTGGGTTTAACTGACCCAATCTCACAGCATCATATGAATTCTTCTCTCCTTGCTATGGTCTCCACCTCAGCAGTTGCGACTCTTTTTGCTTTTGAGTGCGGCTGCACACTAACATCAGTACTCTGTGTGTGGCAGTGGCCAAAGAAGAGCTGCATCTGCTGAAGGGGAGCCAGGTGTGAGGAGAGGTAGGTAATTAGAGGGGTCTGATCTGGGTTTAGAATTCTTGGATCAGAATTCGTGGGTAACTGATTTGGATTATGCGGTCTGCCCTTGGGTCTGAATTATGGAGTCTGGTCTGGGGTCTGAGTTATAAGGTCTGATGTCTGAATTTTGGAGTCTGATTTTGGAGTCTAGTCTACAGTAGGTTCCCAATCAGGAGTTCTAGATAAAAAAAAAAAGGTTATCCAGGCATTATAAAAAATTGTAACTTTAACGTCAAATGGCCTCTGAGATCTCTTTGAAGACCACGGGTGAAAATACAACTGGTGTAGCCTGTGCAGCTGTACAGGGGCCCTATGGGCAAGGGGGGGGGGGGGCATACCAATATAAAAAAGGCCAACAAGTTCCATTGGCTTAAAATTATTAATAGATTATAATACATTAGGTAAAGGATTGACTAGAGAGTCATAGTGAGGAACAAGAAGCAATGATGTATATGATTAGAGATGAGCAAATTTCCGAAAATTTTATTCGGACGGCTCCCCGAATTTCCCAATTGGATTCGATCTGAATTTATTCATGACGAATAGCATTAAAAAACTGCTATTTCCTGGCTGCAGAAAGCCTGTATAGTGGTGTAGAACACTGTGCACTGCAGAAACATACATAGGGAATCCGCTGTGGTAGTGAAACAGTACTGTGAGTCAGTATTGCATGCAGATGACAGGGGTCAGTTAAAGGGCCAAAACTGACAAAATAACTGGTGTGAACTAAGCCTTGCAGGTCAATGTTAGCGTCAGGTATAAAGAACCATGCAATGGCCCAAGATTCTACTATAGAGTCAAGAAGCGCACACCTTTTACTTGGTCGTCAGCTGGTTCCCCATAGATTTCTTCAGAACTTGTTCTGTTACACGCTGAAACAATTAGTGCCCTCATGACCAAGTGGGGAGGATGGCAACAGCATGAGGAGTCAACACAGTGGACCAGTCACAGAATGGTGAGGTGGCAACAGCTTGAGGAGTCAACACAGTGGTCAGTCACAGAGTGGTGAGGATGGGAATTGCATGAGGAGTCAGCACAGTGGCCCAGTGACACAGTGGTGAGGTGGCAACCGAATGAGGAGTCAAAACAGTGGCCTAGTGAGAGAGTGGGGAGGGTGGGAATTGCATGAGGAATCGCATGAGTCGTCGACACAGTGGCCCAGTCAGAGTGGTAAGGGTGGGAATCACATAAGTCGTCAACACAGTGGCCCAGTCACAGAGTGGTAAGGGTGAGGAATCGCCTGAGGAGTCAACACAGTGGCCCGGTCACAGAGTGGGCCATGCTGACGTCCTCTGGCGGCTTGAGAAAAAATTCCCACTCTGCCGAGTGGCATTTCCCCCCCACCACTCTGTGCTGACTGCCTGCTACCGCTGCCTCCATGAACCCGTGCACTATTACTTCTTTCCGGACGGGTAGGCTCCTGCGTAGCAGGAAGTCTACCCAAGGCATGCTTGGCTACAGATCTCACACTGCTGCCATCCTGCTGACTCAAGGCCACGCTACCACTCTGCTGGCTCAGCTGCTGCCTCACACGCAACCCTCTTCTCCTGATGATAATGAAGACTCCTCTTCACCCGGCTCACACGTGCAATTGGCTACATTATCATCATCCACTACTGTCTGCACGTCACTGATGTCACCCTCACCAGTCTCAGGGCCATGAGCCTGACCGCTCACAACACCAGTTCCCGCGAGACTCATCGACGCTACTTGCCTGCCTACCGGAGGAAGCAGCGGGTCTCTCCTCCTCACCTGTCTGTCAGACATACTGAACTGTAACATTAATTGCAAGGGTAAAAGAGAAATAGTGTCAGGCTGCAATTTCACACCAACTCCGTAACTACTGCCGAATTAAGTGAAAAGAATGCGAACACCCTAAAAGTGTGTATAATGCCACAATTTCACACCAACTCCTCAACTAGGGATTGACACATCAAATTAAGTGTAAAAGAAATTGAACATCCTAAAAGTGTGTAGAGAAGTGTTCTGCTTCTGCGAACGGCAGCTATCCCTTTTCGGGTTATCTGTTCACGGCCTTTATGGTGTGATCACCTCTAGTATCCAGAGGAGCATGCTTTCTTCACCCGTGCAGCATGCCAGACAGCACTTTCACCTCAGAATCAAGGAGGAATGGAAGTACTTTTATATAAACTAAATACATCCCAAAACTGGTTTTATTAGACTGCACTTTTGTAACCCCGCAGAGTGTTACACCCTGCACCCTGCTACTGTCTTTTAATAGTCTAACATAAATGTCATCTATGTAATCTGTTCCAGGTTCACCACAATGTTCATCTATAATATTGTTATTCAACGGTTATACATGTGCCTGGTTCACCAGCAGGTGGCAGCAAATATGGCAAAGCTATAGTTAAAGATAATGGGACTGTAACAGCGGCTGCTATTCGCTGCTGTCCCGGGCGCCATGTTCAACGGTGATCTGCAGCCGGTGCTTCCCATTCACTGCTGCAGTCCTGGGCTCTGTCTGTGTGGGTGCTGTTGTTCTGGGATCTGCTCCACAGTTTGCTCTCAGCCCTGGCTTGTTCCTGCAGCACTTCCTTAAGGGCCGGCACGCGTCACTTCCTGGGTTTATGGGGTTGGTCATGTGACCTCGCTGACCTATCCTAGCCCTCCTGTGCATATATAAGTGTCTCAGAGTCAAGGTCCTTGTGTCCTGGTAACGTTCCTGGTTTCAGCTTGTGTTCTTGTGTTTCTGACTCATATCTGTGATCCTGGAATCTGCTACCTGTTATATCCCTATCTGCTTGCCTTGACTCTCCTGTTGCCAACGCGGATTGCCTGACCTGTACCTGTGCCGCCTGTCCTGACCTTTTGCCTGTCTGACTACGCCTCTGCCTCATCCTTCGGTCCTGCACCTCTGGTACCTTTCTCAGGTACCTCCTGGCCCGCCTGGACCAGCTGCCTCGTGTGCCTATCCTCAAGATGTAGCGACCTGGTGTTCCCCTCGGGAAAGTCTATCCCCACCATCAGGGGTACTGTGAAGATCCAGGGGTTCACTTAGACAATGCCCTTAGAGGAGGTAGGACACATGGCACAGTGGGTTCACACCCGCTGGTTCGTGACAGGAACCTATCATTCCATTCTTCCCCCTTTGGGCTGAAGTGCGTGAGTCCTGCTTCCTGCCGGAATGGTGGGGAAGAAGTGGGCTAGTCCTGCTTGCTACCAGAAGGAGGGGTGGAAGTTCTTGTTGGTTCCGGTTTAGACTCCATTTTGGAGCTGACAGGACACTAACCTATTCCTTGGCTAAAACTAAGTCAGACTAAAGAATAGAGTGCAGCATAACGACGGAACCAAATTTATTAGGCTACTCCATCAGTACAGCAGAAAGAAAGAGATAAAGCAAAGTTGAGTTTGCCTGCCAGGTCATGCTAAAGCCTGCTGAAACCAAGACAAAGCCTGAAAACTGGAGAAAAGTTTATTCAAGTAAAGCTGCCATTGAACTTCATCTCAGGGTCTGGACTCAAGTTATTCTTTCAAATTCCTCAATTATTCCCCCTTTTTATTTCTTTGGAGCCAAAGCTCCCAGCGGTATCCAGGTAGGAGCACCGTGACACACATAAAGAGACATTTAGGCCACACTACACCACTCGGCATTCCTACTACACCTGGGACATGAAAGAGGGCCCTGGTGGGGGGGGGGGGGGTGTCGCCCATTGCATCAGAATCGAGGAGGAATTTATGTAATCATATAAAAACACCCCAAAACTGTTTGTATCAGACCACAGTTTTACTCAAATAGAATAGAGGATAACTGCAATTACTGATGTATCAAAGAATGCAAATAACCTAAAATCTGTAGTATTAGATCACTTTTAGTAACCCCAATCAGTGCAGCATGGTGTAATAGAATTGCTCCTATTACCCAGGCTGTACACTCTCCTATTGGTCCCTGATCCCTCCCTACAGTGTGGATAATGCCTCCCTATCCTTTCCCTACACTATGAATAATCTTTCCCTGAACTGCTAAATAGATTTTTTTTTTCATGAATAGTCTTTCCTAAACACTGTCCCTAGAGCCTGAAACATCTCTCCCTGCACTAAGTTCACAGTAAAATGGCGGAGACCAAGCAGGCTGAGACGTTTTATAGGGCTGTGACATCGCAGGGGCTGGCTAGCTGCTGATTGGCTGTCTGCAAGGCATTGTGGGTGCTCCCTCGTTCCCGGGATTCTTACTTCCTTGTTCTAACATGTGCAAGGAAATTTGACTTTGGGACTAATCAAATTTTTCCTGAAATTCGGATAGAATTCCACTTTGTCAACTTTGATTCGTTCCTCTCTATACATTACGTACCTTCATTATTGATAATTTGTTAATTAGGAAGGAAACCACATACTGGTTTTGCACAGGGGTCCTCTACTGTCTGTGTCTACCATTGGACCATCCCATCACTCTTTACGGTCCTTAGTTTAAGGTCCTTATTCTATACACAGATAATTAGGAAAAAATGCTTCATGAAAAGCCACGTCTAGACAAACCCAACCCAATGGCAAGCCATGCCCTCTGAAAGCTGAATGTTGGTCACTACGACTTGGAAAACCTCTACAAAAGAAAATGTTTATTTTAGTCCCAATTAAAGTCTTTAATAAAAATACTTCTGAAATATCCAATACTGGACATACAAGTGTTTGTTACAAAAAGTCTTAGTCACCTGTTGGTACAGTATGACGTATTGGGTCAGTAAAATGCCTGTATAATTTAATGTGTCCTAAATAACTATTTACAAATTCTGCATCTTTCCAGTCACTCAAACTAGAAAGCATTTTAACTTGTAAGAAATGAGATCAAAGTCTTGACAACTCCCACTCATTGCTGACTTGCGTGATCTTCATCCAAGTTCATTGTGACTCAGACTCTCAAGATCTAAATACAGGGCTCTGTGCAGACCCGAGAACCATATGATCTATGTAAGCAACCATATGTCACATCGTACAGGTAGTAAAGATAATTTTTAGAAGATGATTCATATTAGTTCCCAACATTCTTGAGTTTACTTAAGTCTTTATTTATCTTCTGTATAAAGGTCAAAATAAATGCTCCACGAAGAAAGACAACCACCATGTATCCACAGATCTACCAATATATACTTCATAAACAATACAGAAATGGTGGGCTTAGTCAGTTTACTGTAATTTCTTATTGACATTTAAGCCGTTTATGCCTTTATGGTTCCTTTTTTTGGAACGTATGTACTGTATGCTAGAAGAGGAAATGTTTGCATTGCTGGCTCCCAGGAGGCACGTGGGCTCTTATGTGGCCATTCTTACTTTAATAAAAGTGATTCACAGAAGAGTGCCTCTGTAAATGTCTGGGGACCCCAAGGAAAAAAATAGGAGACCTCCAAGAAGGGTAGACTGTTCTTCCGCACATGGGCAGCAATGTGGTGCTTGATGGGGACTCGGACTATGTTATAGATTTAGCAGGGAAGAGTTTGTGGCAAGGGCAGAAGATGAGTGGACGGGGTCTACTGGGTTGTCTGTGTGTTGGGATGTGGGTGATGGGGTTTGTGTGCTGATGTGAAGGAGATGTTACCCCCAATTAAAAATGAAGAAAGCCCAATCATTGTCTGTACAACCAGAACACAATTATGGCACAAAATGGGAAATGAATCAAGCTTGTGTGTTTGATGCTCTGTTCGTGTTGCGTTTGCAGTGTGTCGAAGGTATCTAACAGTGGCTACCTAATTTACTTCTGAGTTCTAAAGACTGCTTTTTGGATCATTTATTAAGACTGGCATTTTAGACGCCAGTCTTAATAACCCTGCACTGGCGCTTGATGCACCTACAGTAAGTTATGTAGAGGTGCCCGCCTGCTCTCATTGTATTTATTGGAAGCCATTTGGCACCAAGAGAGGTATAGAGTGGGCTCAGCATGCATGTTGGTACCTGCATCCCTGTATTTAATGGAGGCCGTTATGGCACCAAAAATGGTAAAAAAGTACAGTGGACCCAGCATGCACGTGGAACCCGCACTCCCTGAATTTTATGGTGTCCATTTTGGCACATAACAGGTAGGATTTAGTGTTAGGTTCCCATCTTACAGAGATCGCCCTGACGTTTGGCAGACGGGCCTAAATAATTTTATACAAATGTATTTGCCAAGGATCTCAAATTTGCAAAATAAGCGTAGCATTAGCACCAGAATGTTTTCTAGAATTGTGGCATTATTGTACTTTATTAGTGTTTGTAGAGCGCTGTTGCAGTTAATTTTTTTCTTTGTGTTTCTAGCCATGGCGGCGTGCACCTGTGCATTGGGATGTGCTGACTGACCCCCTTTTTTTGCAGTTGTAGAGGTGCCGACCTCTACATAACTTAGGGGCATCCATCCCCAGCCTAAATCTATGCAAGCTCTCTTGCTGGCATAGTTTTAGATAATTTTCTACACCTAAAACAGACGGGCCGTCCGCCCCCTTCCACGCCACAGCCCCTTTTTTAGAACTGGCGTACGTGGCGTGGATGGGGAAGAAGTCGCAGAATCTGCAACAGATATACGACAAAAAATGGGGTATATCTATTCATAAATGACCCCCTCTATGTATACATTTTCCTATACAGTAAAAAACAATGCATGCTGAGGTAAATGCCCAGCACATGCCACAAGGACATTTTTTCTTTTTGCATTTACTGGATTGATAGGCCTTTATGGATACATTCCGTTTATGCACCAGGGACTTATCCGGTGCACATTCCAATTATAAGGGAAAAACACAGTTTGAATAAAGCCTTAGACCTTGTTCTAAGATATAGAGGTCCACTCATCCCGTCAACCCAAATATCTGACAAGGGAAGTTAAGCTTCTCCTGTCTTCAGCTAAAGATGAAAGAGGACTGTGGAGCACAAATTTAATTCAGGGGCCTGGTCTGGGATCTGGTCTTCTGTCTCAAATATGGGGGCTGGTCTGACCTCTGAGCTATGGAGTCTGGCCGTGAGTCTGAATCAGTGGCTGTGAATTGTGGGTCTTTTTTGGGGTCTGGTAACATTATAAGAGAATGTATACTGGGTAAAATTTTTGTGGGATGCCTCCATATAGGAAAGTGCAGAAGCCTATGCTTTCCATTTAATGTCCACTCCATTTAATGTCCAAGTTCAGTAATTCATCATGGGCCCATTATGGATTATCATAATTTAACCCATTAATGGGGGAATGTAGTTAACAGCCGCGAGGGCAGAAAAAATAATCTGCCGATCCTGGCCATTTAACCCCTGCTGCACTTCCATCAATATTGATTATGGAGGTGCTGGACTATATTTAGGCAATAAAGGTCCACTACATACCTATCTTGCTACTGAAGGTAGATTGCTCTCAAATTTAAGTTGCAATTTGGTGACTAAATACCGTAGCTGTAGTTTCATTATTACAGACACCAAAACGTTCCCTTTAGTAGGAAAAAGATGACGTGATGCAAAATAACAAGCTAAAGTGTTTTTCATGTGGGCAGATGCAGGAAAAAAAGCCTTTGTACTTTATACAAAGAAGTTTAATGCTTCACTTCAAGGTACACACTTTAGCAATAGCTCTGGCCGGGGAGCCTTGGCCGCATGTAACCCAAACAATCTGCTGGTGACCACCGGAGGGAACTCCCTGCTGGTCATTCTAAATACAGATGAAACTGCAGGGTGTTCTCTGAAGTGTTTACCATTTCCAGAATCCAATCCCTACCATGTGGGAAACATATCCAAAACCTAGTATTTGTCTCCTTGCATCCTAAATCCTGCCAAATGAAGCTTAAAAGAGAATTACTGTACAGTGAATATTTTCCATAATGCACAGCACAGACATTTTTACTAAAGCCCATTCATGAGTACAGGCCACGGCCACAGTGTCTTCATTAATAGTACCATTAGAGTGACCCCATAAACAGAACTATGACAGTGTACTCCACAAACTATGCCAAAAGAGTGCCTCTAAAACATTGCCAAATTCTCCCATAAAAGAGTGGAGATTTCCCCCCAAAAAAATGGACAGAAAAATGGCAACAAAAATGTTGGGGTGTGTGTGTATCTCAAGTACTCGATAAAACACCTTGAACCCTTCCGCATTTTTTCACACTACACCAACAAACTTAAATGTTTTTAATTGGGATTTTATGTGATGTTGCAAGTATGTGACACACGTGGTTCGGCTCAGTCTTAGTCAGGGAGAGCTGCAGCAGAAGGGACAGATAGTGTAGGGACAGGAATATATATATTTTCTTTAAGGCAGGGTTTAGTCTTAAAAGGTGTTAGAGACCCAAAAGTCCTTTTACGGACTATTGTTTTATCTGGCTGCAATGTATATTATCGCAACCTGCACTAAATTGCGTGCAATTTTTTGGCCGCTGCTGACAGTGACACAACCTCTGCTACATCTGTTGTGTTACATTTGCGCATCCTAAATATCTAACATTCAGCGCAATTGTTTGGCCGCTGCTGACAGCGACATTACCTGCGCTACATCTCCTGTATAACGTTTGCGCATCCTAAATATCAGTGACATTCAGTTTATGAGTGTAGGAGTCCCACTACCTGAACAATTGTACCACAATGTGAATGAGGCCCTCCTTTATGTGATACACAGGTTGTATCGGAGTGCCTCTTCCTTGTAATTTTTGGCAGCACTTGCACTTTATATACAAGTAAATCTACAGGAAAGAAAGTTTCCTAACAATTTTTCCTCTAAAATCGATTTTATCTTCGGTTTTGTGTGTATTATTGTCAGTCTGTAAAAGTGGCGTACTACTCGGACAACATCGTTCCCAGCAGCGACCTGGGGAGTCCAAGATGCACCCAGACATCCTCCCCATGCTGTTCCCGAACCATTTCAGTGGTGTTTCCATCAATTTCTGACCTTTTCCTATGAACCAGACACCCTCCCCTCTTCAGAGCAAGGGGTGCCTGGTTTAATGCTCGGGTTCTCCCATTGACTTCCATTGTGCTCGGCTGCTCTACAGAGCACCCCAAAGTGTTCCACTCGAGCACCAGAGCACTTTGCTGCTCAATCAACACTAATCAAAGCATATTCTTGTGTTAGGGCTGTATTAGACCAACAGATTATCTAACCAATTTCTGTCCAATCAGACCAATTGTTGGTGTGTATAACAAAGGATCTGTGTGTGTAAACGGCCATCTGACCAATGATTGGTCAGAAAATCTGTCAGATAATCTGTTGCTGTAATACAGCCCTTAGAATGACCCAGTCTAAGTCCAGACCTAAATCCCATTGTGGCAAGACTTGAAAATTGCTGTTCACAGACGCTGCTCCCCGTCATTGTACCCCTCAGATGCCGCGTTCATCGCTGATCACAGCATCTGAGTTTAATATTAGAGTGTATAATAAAAATAATAATTTAAAAAAAAAAATCATACGAAGAGCCGGCCGCCATCTTGATTTAAGATCCAACGCGAAATCTCATGAGGCCAGTAATGACGTCACAATGTTGTCCAGTGTGGTGATGTCATACATCACCACGCATGGGATTTTGCATGGAATCTTCATTTAAGATGGCGGCCGGCTCTTCACTCTCAAACGGATGATATAAAACAACAGGGGAGAAAAGTGGAGAAAAAGAGAACTTGGAAAGCATTTCAGTGTTGAGAGGAGGTGTGAAGGAAACTAAAGACTGTGGAGATGAGTTTTCTGAAAATAACTTTATAGACTTCATAGCCAAGTTGTCTAGCAGAATAGGAACATCAGTTGCCTGGGTATCCGGGAGAGAGGAGAGTATGGATTCAAACACGAGTACAGCAACCCTCAAAAAGTACAGAACTGATGTGCATGGGGACCACCCCATGGTTGCATAGTAGAAAGATTATTACGCACCACTATTTCTGGATACTTATGCTAAAGTCAGCTAGAGAAGTGCAGTGTGAGCAGAATTGCTTTGAAAAGACATATTGCCCTACTAACTACTGCTGCAGCCATGTTACCTGGGAAAACTTTGGAAATTACACATTGTGTAAGAACTGCCAGTCCATGCATGATGAGAACTGTGACTAATCTACTTGAACTTGATTCTTCAGTAAAGAACAGTTCTTCTGTTAACAGAGTGCCATTTTTGCCTGCACCGACACACTACCAGAACATCTGCAGAAACCAGCACTTGCCAGGTACCCTGCCTTGCACTTCACAGCACCCCTCAGAGGTGTCTCCTTCCCTTCCCTGCACAGCCCAGGGAGCGTCCAAAATCTGAGTACAGCTACAGTTGAAAGATTGCATATTTGAGCACCTATAACAAACCTTTCTAGAGTAAATAAGGCAGTGTCCCCAGTGGAGGGTGTTTGAGCAGCAGGTTCTACTTGGTAGGTTTCTGCAAAGGTGTCACAACCAGACAGCTGAGAAGCTCTGACAGAGACCTTTCAGAACCTCCTCCTTGAGTTCTGTGTTGTGGTATTCAGCTCCTCCTCTCATTAGCCTCTCTCAGCTGTTATGTGTTGGACTAATTGTTTCCCTTTAAATTCTTCCCCAGAATGCTTTTCTGGGCGGCTTATATTTCTTCCTGGAGTATGTGTGCATGCCCATCTGGTTCTCCTCTCCTCTACAAAGTTAAGTGTTATACTGTTATCTGTTATTTTCTGTTTGCTGGATCCCAGGTGACCCTGACTCCCTCCGTGTCTGGTGTAGGGAGCCGGTGGTCGTGTCCCCTCACTATTGCAGGGTGCTCAGGGATTATATAGTCAAGGTACGTGGATATGCATACCTCCACCATTCGGATCTATGCATAGGCTGAGCAGCCAGGGAAAGTCCCAGGTCTTCTACAGGGGTCCCCCTTTTGTTCCTTAGCTTCTGGATCCAGTGAGTCATTTATGCATGTTGTTTTGCCTTGTTTCCTGTACACCGTCCGTGACATTATAAGCCGCCATAACCGTCTCAAGCATGGATCCGGTTTCACTTTTGGCTGAACGCCTTCAGGGTCTTTCATTGGAGGTAGCTGATCTCCGCAGGACTTTTTCTCAGCTTCAAGTGACCGGTTCAGCTGGCGTTCATGGAGTTTGTTCTGAGCCTAAGATCTCGCTCCCGGATACGTTCTCCGGGGGTAGTGAGAATTTTGTGCGTTTTAGAGAGGCTTGCAAACTCCATTTTCGCCTTCTTCCCCATTCTTCTGGTGATGAGGAACGGAGGGTGGGGATCATTATATCGCTGCTCAGGGGTAACGCTCAGTCCTGGGCCTTTTCGCTGCCGGAGGGGGCACGGCCCCTCTGTTCAGTGGATGAATTCTTTTTAGCCCTGGGTCAGATATATGATGATCCGGATCGTATTGCTCTGGCGGAGTCTAGACTACGTCTCCTATGCCAGGGTAAACAATCCGCAGAAATATACTGCTCAGAATTTCGGAGTTGGGCAGCTGATACTGGTTGGAATGATGCTGCACTCCGAAGTCAATTTTGCCATGGTCTTTCAGAGGGATTGAAAGATGCATTTGCCTTTCATGAAAGGCCTATTTCTTTGGACTCTGCTATGTCTCAGGCCGTTCGTATTGACAGGCGTCTTAGAGAGAGAGGAGAGTTCTCTCCTTCCTGTCATACTCGGTCCCAGGACTGTGCAGCGGTCCCATTCTCTGCGCAGGGGTCTCAGTCGCTGTCAGCCCCTTCTGAGCAGGAGCCCATGCAGCTGGGGTTGATTGCTTCTGACAATAGAAGATTCAGCCCGCATGGGAGGGTTTGTTTTTGTTGTGGAGGTATTAATCATTTGGCAAATATTTGTCCCTCTAGGAGATTCAGGCAGTTTTCTGGGAGTAATAAAGAAACAAAGAGGAAAAAATCTTTGAAAAATGTTCCGTCTGTTACTATTGGCAGGATTGAGGCGGAGATTGAAGATTTTCCGTTTGCTTGTAGTTCCCGTTTTGTCCTGCCGGCTAGGGTGGCGCTAGAGAGCAAGAAAATTTTTTGTGAGATTTTTGTGGATAGTGGAGCAGCGGTCAATCTCATTGATAATCACTTTGCGATAACTCATGGTTTCCAGGTGTGCGCTTTGAGAAAGGATATCCCTGTTTTTGCTATCGATTCCGCTCCACTTTCTCAGAAATCATTAAAGGGCATAGTTCACAATATCCGTTTAATTGTGAGTGATGCTCATGTTGAGGATGTGTCATGTTTCGTCCTTAGCGGTTTGCCCACCCCTCTGGTGTTGGGGCTGCCCTGGATCACTAAGCATAACCCCACCATTGATTGGCAAGCGAAGCAAATAAATGGTTGGAGTGACTTTTGCAGAGAGAATTGCCTCATGACATCTGTTTCTGAGGTTGCTACTAAGACTATACCATCTTTTCTCTCTGAATTTTCGGATGTCTTCTCTGAGAGTGGAGTTCAAGATTTGCCCCCGCACAGGGAGTACGATTGCCCTATTAATCTCATCCCAGACGCCAAGCTGCCTAAATCTCGTTTATACAATCTTTCCCAACCTGAGAGGATCGCTATGCGTGCTTATATCTCTGAGAGTCTGAGAAAGGGACACATACGACCCTCGAGGTCACCTGTTGCCGCTGGTTTTTTCTTTGTTAAGAAAAAAGATGGTTCTTTAAGACCTTGTCTGGATTTCAGGGAGCTGAACAGTATCACAATTCGTGACCCTTATCCGCTTCCTCTGATCCCGGACCTATTTAACCAGGTTGTTGGGGCTAAAGTCTTTTCCAAATTAGATTTAAGAGGGGCATACAACCTGGTCAGGGTCAGAGAAGGGGACGAATGGAAGACGGCCTTCAATACCCCTGAGGGCCATTTTGAAAACTTGGTTATGCTTTTTGGTTTGATGAATGCCCCAGCCGTTTTCCAGCATTTCGTGAACAGCATTTTTTATCATTTGATGGGAAAATTTGTATTGGTGTATTTGGATGACATTTTGATTTTTTCTCCCGATTTCAAAACGCATAAGGAACATTTACGTCAGGTCTTGCTCATCCTGCGGGAGAATAAATTATATGCGAAACTGGAAAAATGTGTGTTTGCGGTTCCAGAAATTCAATTTCTGGGGTTTCTTCTCTCCGCTTCTGGTTTTCGCATGGACCCCGAGAAGGTCCGCGCTGTGCTTGAGTGGGAGCTTCCTGAGAATCAAAAGGCGCTGATGCGTTTTTTGGGCTTTGCCAATTATTATAGGAAGTTCATTTTGAATTATTCTTCTATTGTTAAACCACTCACTGATATGACCAGAAAGGGGGTAGATTTTTCTTCTTGGTCAGTAGAGGCGCGTAAGGCTTTTTCTGATATCAAGGAGAGTTTTGCTTCCGCTCCCATCTTGGTGCAACCTGATGTTTCGTTACCCTTCATAGTTGAGGTTGATGCTTCTGAGGTGGGTGTGGGGGCGGTCTTGTCTCAGGGTTCCTCTCCTGCCAATTGGCGACCGTGTGCCTTTTTCTCAAGAAAACTCTCCTCCGCAGAGCGAAATTACGATGTGGGAGATAGGGAATTGTTGGCCATCAAGTTGGCTTTTGAGGAATGGCGCCATTGGCTAGAGGGAGCCAGACACCCTATTACCGTATTTACTGACCATAAAAATCTGGCCTACTTGGAGTCAGCCAAGCGTCTGAACCCGAGACAGGCCAGATGGTCGTTGTTCTTTTCTAGGTTTAATTTTGTTGTCACGTTCCGCCCTGGAGTTAAGAATGTGAAAGCAGATGCCCTGTCACGTTGTTTTCCGGGAGGCGGGAATTTTGAAGACCCGGGTCCCATTTTGGCTGATGGTGTGGTGGTCTCTGCTCTTTTTCCTGAATTGGAGGCAGAGGTGCAGGCAGCCCAGTCAGAGGCTCCTGATCTTTGTCCTCCTGGGAGCTTGTTTGTGCCTCTCGCTTTAAGACACAAGATTTTTAAAGAACACCACGATACGGTCCTTGCTGGGCACCCGGGGGTAAGAGCCACACTGGATCTCATCGCTCGGAGATTCTGGTGGCCTGCGCTTCGTAAGTCGGTTGAGGGTTTTGTGGCAGCCTGCGAGACTTGCGCTCGTGCCAAAGTCCCTCATTCACGGCCATCAGGTCCTCTCCTTCCCTTACCCATTCCTTCCCGTCCTTGGACACATCTGTCCATGGACTTTATCACGGACCTGCCTCGTTCCTCGGGGAAGACTGTGATTCTGGTGGTGGTGGACCGTTTTAGCAAAATGGTGCATTTCATCCCTTTTCCTGGTTTGCCCAATGCTAAGACGCTGGCGCAGGCATTTGTTGATCACATTGTCAAATTGCACGGTATTCCTTCAGACATAGTCTCTGATAAGGGCACGCAGTTTGTTTCCAGATTCTGGAAGGCTTTCTGTTCTCGCTTGGGGGTTCGGTTGTCATTCTCTTCTGCTTTCCACCCGCAGTCGAATGGCCAGACAGAGCGCGTCAATCAGAATCTGGAGACATATCTGCGTTGTTTTGTGGCGGAGAATCAAGAGGATTGGTGTTCTTTTTTGTCCCTTGCTGAGTTTGCTTTAAATAACCGTCGTCAGGAGTCCTCTGATAAGTCACCATTTTTTGGTGCATATGGGTTTCATCCACAGTTTGGGACTTTCTCGGGAGAGGGGTCTTCTGGTTTACCTGATGAGGACAGATTCTCCTCGTCTTTGTCATCTATTTGGCAAAAGATTCAAGATAATCTAAAGAGCATGAGTGAGAGATATAAGCGTGTGGCTGATAAGAGACGTGTGCTTGGTCCGGACCTGAATGTTGGTGATCTGGTGTGGTTGTCTACCAAGAATATCAAATTGAAGGTTCCCTCCTGGAAGTTGGGTCCTAGGTTTATTGGGCCTTACAAAATCCTGTCTGTCATCAATCCTGTTGCATACCGTCTTGATCTTCCTCAGACTTGGAAGATCTATAATGTTTTTCATAAGTCCTTATTGAAACCTTATGTTCAACCCATTGTACCCTCGCCTTTGCCTCCTCCTCCGATTATGGTTGATGGGAATCTTGAATTTCAGGTCTCTAGGATTGTGGATACTCGTCTTGTCCGCGGTTCTCTTCAGTACCTTGTTCACTGGGAGGGGTATGGTCCTGAGGAGAGGATGTGGGTCTCAGTGACGGACATTAAAGCCTCTCGTCTCATCAAGGCTTTCCATAGGTCCCATCCTGAGAAGGTGGGTTCTGAGTGTCCGGAGTCCACTCGTAGAGGGAGGGGTACTGTCACAACCAGACAGCTGAGAAGCTCTGACAGAGACCTTTCAGAACCTCCTCCTTGAGTTCTGTGTTGTGGTATTCAGCTCCTCCTCTCATTAGCCTCTCTCAGCTGTTATGTGTTGGACTAATTGTTTCCCTTTAAATTCTTCCCCAGAAGGCTTTTCTGGGCGGCTTATATTTCTTCCTGGAGTATGTGTGCATGCCCATCTGGTTCTCCTCTCCTCTACAAAGTTAAGTGTTATACTGTTATCTGTTATTTTCTGTTTGCTGGATCCCAGGTGACCCTGACTCCCTCCGTGTCTGGTGTAGGGAGCCGGTGGTCGTGTCCCCTCACTATTGCAGGGTGCTCAGGGATTATATAGTCAAGGTACGTGGATATGCATACCTCCACCATTCGGATCTATGCATAGGCTGAGCAGCCAGGGAAAGTCCCAGGTCTTCTACAGGGGTCCCCCTTTTGTTCCTTAGCTTCTGGATCCAGTGAGTCATTTATGCATGTTGTTTTGCCTTGTTTCCTGTACACCGTCCGTGACAAAAGGTGTCTTAAGCTGTTTCCCATGGATTTCCCATGAACCGACCTCTGCCTGTGTTCTGAATATTATCGACCCTTCACTTCCTTACCTGACCCTTGCCCCTTGCCTGATTTCTGTTTTGACCCTGAGCCGCCTGCCCTGACCTCATGTTTTTTTCTGGACTTTCACAAACTCTGCCTACCCTGACCTAAGCCTGTTACTGACTATGATTTAGCCTCTCTTTGTTGTTAAATACTGGTGTCTCTTGATCCCCGTTGGTCAACAGTCAATCAAACAGAAACTACTCCAGGAGGTAGAGGTCTGGTGGTTCCCTGCAGCAGAGTCCAGATCCTTGAAAAAAGTGTGAAGACCAGGGGACTGCCAGGATAATGGCCTTAGGGGTAGTCCCAAGCCATATCTGTTTGGTCAACACAGTGGTTCTACACCTGCTGTCTAACACTATTTATTTGGGCAATATGTACGAGTTAGCTGGACAGTGTAGAACAATGTGTACTATTTATCTAGACAATATCTATTATTTATCTGGGCAATGTGTGCTATTTATCCGAGCAATGTCTAAAATTAGTCTGGGCATTGTGTGCTATTTATCTAGGCATTGTGTGATATTTATCTGGGCATTATGTGCTATTTATATAGGCAATGTCTACTAAGTTGTCACTGGTGAAAATAGACCGCACACAGTTACTGCATCTAAAGATTCAGAAGAACAGTCTGCATTTGCCCGAAAGTTAGCTTTAAACACATGACCCAAGGCAAATGCCTCCGCAGTTTGTACATTTCAGTTTCTAATGGAAATAGTGTTTGGTATAGTTTCCTTCGTAATTTAGTGTTTAGCTCTTTTTGAGTCAGTTATAGATTTGCTGATTTTATACAGTACTGCAAATTTCTTAAGTTTTGCAACAGTTGTTCAGTGAAGCAAAGCAAAAATAAAAAAATAAAAAACAAAGCTGACAGCAAATTTAGACATCTACGTATTTCAAAGTCATTACATAAAATATGCAGATTTTTCTTCTAAACTACTGTCTATTATATTGTCTCATATTTGTTACGTTATTGTAAATATATGGAGGGACATTAGGATGTCACACAAAATATATAATATAAATAATTTTCCTTATACAGTAAAATTTATTTTAAGTGGGATTAATGGGGCCTTATTGGTGTTTGATTATCAGTTGTCTTAGAATAATTATTGGCCGGTGATTGATATATACACAGCGAGGAACATAAGTATTTGAACACCCTGCAATTTTGCAAGTTCTCCCACTTAGGAATCATGGAGGGGTCTGAAATTCACACTGTAGGTGCATTCCCACTCTGAGAGACAGAATTTAAAGAAAAAATTCAGGAAATCACATTGTATGATTTTTAAAGGGTTTCTACCACCACATTTTGACCTAATTAGCTGTCAGACACTAGCGATCTGCTAGTGTCTGCTGTACCTAACCATGCTATTGTAATCCCTTTCTCTGCAGCGGTTACCCTAAAAAACTAACTTTTATTGCTATGCAAATGAGCCTCTAGGTGCTATGGGGGTGTCTTTTCAGCACCTAGAGGCTCCGTCTACTCACCATGTCTGCCGCCCAGCTCGTCCCCCTCCAGCCCGCCCATCTCTAGATTGACAGCCTCCATCGCGGCCGAATTCTCGCACCTGCGCCGTGTGCGTCTGTATTCGGCGCAGGCGCAGTGACTGTCAGACCGCTCACTGCGCCGGCATCTCCACTGCGCCTGCGCCGATGACGTCAGAGTGCTCCCAGGAACAGACTACGCCTGGAGATGCGCAGGCACAGTGGAGATGCGCAGGCGCAGTGAGCGGTCTGACAGTCACTGGGCCGAATACAAGGCTCATTTGCATAGCAATAAATTCGTTTTTTTAGGGTAACCGCTGAAGAGAAAAGAATTAGAATAGCATGGTTAGGTACAGCAGACACTAGCGGATCGCTAATTTGGTCAAAATGTGGTGGTAGAAACCCTTTAAAGAATGTATTTGTCTTGCACTGCTGAACATAAGTATTTGAACACCTGAGAAACCATGGGCAAGACCAAAGAGCTGACAAAAGTCACCAGAGACAATATTGTGGACCTCCACAAGGCTGAAAATGGCTACGGAGCAATTGCCAAGCAGCTTGGTGAAAATAGATCAACTGTTGGAGCAATTGTTAGAAAATGGAAGAGGCTAAAGACGACTGTCAGTCTCCCTCGGACTGGGGCTCCATGCAAGATCTCACCTCGTGGGCTAACACTGATGATAAGAAAGGTGAGGAATCAGCCCAAATCTACAAGAGAGATGCTGGTCAATGACATGGAGAGCTGGGACCACAGTATCAAAGGTCACTGTCAGTAGAACACTATGCCATCAAGTGATGACTTGAGAAGGTTCCCCTGCTCAAGTCATCACATGTCCAGGCCCATCTGAAGTTTGCCAATGACCATCTGGATGATCCAGAGGAGGCATGGGAGAAAGTCATGTGGTCAGATGAGACTAAAGTAGAACTTTTTGATTTAAACTTCACTAGTCGTGTTTGTAGGAAAAAGGATGAGTTGCATCCCAAGAACACCATCCCTACTGTGAAGCATGGGGGTGGTAACATCATGCTTTGGGGATGCTTTTCTGTGAAGGGGACAGGACGACTGCACTGTATTAAGGAGAGGATGAATGGGGCCATTTATTGTGAGATTTTGAGCAACAACCTCCTTCCTTCAGTCAGAGCATTGAAGATGGGTCGTGGCTGGGTCTTCCAACATGTCAACAGCACAAAGCACACAGCCAGGATAACCAAGGAGTGGCTCCGTAAGAAGCATATCAAGATTCTGGGGTGGCCTAGCCAGTCTCCAGACCTAAATCCAATAGAACATCTTTGGAGGGGGCTGAAACTCTGTGTTGCTCAGCGACAGCCCCAAAACCTGACAGATCTAGAGGAGATCTGTGTGGAGGAGTGGGCCAAAATCCCTGTTGCAGTGTGTGCAAACCTGGTCAAGAACTACAGGAAACGTTTGACCTCTGTAATTGCAAACAAAAGCTTCAGTACCAAATATTAACACTGATTTTCTCAGGTGTTCAAATACAGTTGCAAGAAAAAGTATGTGAACCCTTATGGATTTCTGCACAAATTGGTCATAAAATGTGATCTGATCTTCATCTAAGTCACAACAATAGACAATCACAGTCTGCTTAAACTAATAACACACAAAGAATTAAATGTTACCATGTTTTTATTGAACACACCATGTAAACATTCACAGTGCAGGTGGAAAAAGTATGTGAACCCCTAGACTAATGACATCTCCAAGAGCTAATTGGAGTGAGGTGTCAGCCAACTGGTGTCCAATCAATGAGATGAGATTGGAGGTGTTGGTTACAGCTGCCCTGCCCTATAAAAAACACACACCAGTTCTGGATTTGCTTTTCACAAGAAGCATTGCCTGATGTGAATGATGCCTCGCACAAAAGAGCTCTCAGAAGACCTACGATTAAGAATTGTTGACTTGCATAAAGCTGGAAAGGGTTAAAAAAGTATCTCAAAAAGCCTTGCTGTTCATCAGTCCACGGTAAGACAAATTGTCTATAAATGGAGAAAGTTCAGCACTGCTGCTACTCTCCCTAGAGTGTCAGCTAAAGACTAACAAAAGTCTCTGACATATGCTAACATTCCTGTTAGCAAATCTACTAAAACACTAAACAAGAATGGATTTAATGGGAGGATACCACAGAGGAAGCCACTGCTGTCCAAAAAAAACATTGCTGCACGTTTACAGTTTGCACAAGAGCACCTGGATGTTCCACAGCAGTACTGGCAAAATATTCTGTGGACAGAAGAAACCAAAGTTAAGTTGTTTGGAAGAAACACACAACACTATGTGGGGAGAAAGAGGCACAGCACACCAACATCAAAACCTCATCCAACTGTGAAGTATGTTGGTGGGGGCATCATGATTTGGGGCTGCTTTGCTGCGTCAGGGCCTGGACAGATTGCTATCATTGAAGGAAAAATGAATTTCCAAGTTTATCAAGACATTTTGCAGGAGAACTTAAGGCCATCTCTCCACCAGCTGAAGCTCAACAGAAGATGGGTGTTGCAACAAGACAACGACACAAAGCATAGAAGTAAATCAACAACAGAATGGCTTAAATAGATAATCTGCCTTCTGGAGTGGCCCAGTCAGAGTCCTGACCTCAACCAGATTGAGATGCTGTGGCATGACCTCAAGAAAGCGATTCACACCAGACATCCCAAGAATATTGCTGAACTGAAACAGTTCTGTAAAGTGGAATGGTCAAGAATTACTCCTGACCGTTGTACACGTCTGATCTGCAACTACAGGAAACGTTTGGTTGAAGTTATTGCTGCCAAAGGAGGTTCAACCAGTTGTTAAATCCAAGGGTTCACATACTTTTTCCACCTGCACTGTGAATGTTTACATGGTCTGTTCAATAAAAACATGGTAACATTTAATTCTTTGTGTGTTATTAGTTTAAGCAGACTGTGATTGTCTATTGTTGTGACTTAGATGAAGATCAGATCACATTTTATGACCAATTTATGCAGAAATCCATATCATTCCAAAGGGTTCACATACTTTTTCTTGCAACTGTACTTCTGTTCAGCAGTGCAAGACAAATACATTCTTTAAAAATCATACAATGTGATATCCTGATTTCTTTATTTTTATTCTGTCTCAGAGTGGGAATGCACCTACAATGTGAATTTCAGACCCCTCCATGAATTCTAAGTGGGAGAACTTGGGTGTTCAAATACTTCTGTTCCTCACTGTGTGTATATATATATATATATATATATATATATATATATATATACCGGTATATATATACACACATATACATACACACACATACTCTCACTTGACTTGGGTTGGTAGAGAATTTTCAGAAAGAAGGACTATAATACAGTCTACCTGGCACTATAAATTTAATTTTATGGCTGGGTATACACAATGACATAAAATGAACACAGTTGGAAATTTTGCAGTAGGTTGCAAGGGTGCTTGTGATTAATTTCCTCATTAGAAATAATTGGATTTGCATAGTGGGTTTTTACATCGAGTAAGTATATGCAACTTCATGTCTCCATGCAGCCCCAACCTTAAAGGAGTTGTCCCATCAGGATAACCACTGTCCATATGCCCCATGCTCTGAGCCACCTCTGGAGAACCATCATGTGAATTCAGACCTCATTTGAATGGACACCAAGTAATACCACATTTCTCCACTAGAGGCTACTGCAGGAAAAATGTGTGGCTGCTGCTTCCCTAGTAGTGATGAGCGGCAGAGGCAATAGTTGAATTCGCGATATTTCGTGAATATTTTGTAGAATATTCATCATATATTCGCAAATTTGAGATTATATTCTTGATTGCAAAAATCGGCAATGTATTATTCGTGTAATGCGTGTGTAATAACGGCGTGGGTCACTTATGCTAAATTTTTCAAGCTGGTATAAGTTTCCACGGCAGAACATTACAATAGCCTTATATGCAGATAGAGTGCTCCAGTATATTTGCACTTGCTAATCTTCAGCAATTAATGATGCGCATATTTTTTTGCAATACGTGCAACTTGTGACATCACGGCACTATGTATGTAGCATGTATGTATGGACAGCAGAACCTATCACACTGCCTAACACCCTGCACTGGAACCTATCAGCTACACTATAGATCAATCTAACCTACACTGACTATCTCCCCCTAACTATCTGAATTACACTGAACAAAAATATAAAACACAACACTTTTGGTTTTGTTCCCATTTTGCATGAGCTGAACTAAAGATCTGAAAAAATTTCTACATACACAAAAGACCCATTACTCTCAAATATTGTTCACAAATCTGTCTAAATCTGTGTTAGTGAGCACTTCTCCTTTGCTGAGATAATCCATTCCACCTCACAGGTGTGGCATACCAAGGTGCTGATTAGACAGCATGAATATTGCACAGGTGTGCCCTAGACTGCGCACAATAAAATACCACTCTGAAATGTGCCTTACAGGGGGAGCAGAAAACCAGTCAGTATCTGGTGTGGCCACCATTTGCCTCATGCAGTGCAACACATCTCCATCGCATAGAGTTGATCAGGTTGTTGGCCTGTGGAATGTTGGTCCACTCCTCTTCAATAGCTGTGCGAAGTTGGAGAATATTGCCAGGAACTGGAACACGCTGTCATATACGCCGATCCAGAGCATCCCAAACATGCTCAATGGGTGACATGTCCGGTGAGTATTCTGGCCATGCAAGAACTGGGATGTTTTCAGCTTCCAGGAATTGTGTACAGATTCTTGCAATATGGGGCCGTGCATTATCATGCTGCAACATGAGGTGATGGTCGTGGATGAATGGCACAACAATGGGCCTCAGGATCTCGTCACGGTATCTCTGTGCATTCAAAATGCCATCAATAAAATGCACCTGTATTTGTTGTCCATAACATACGCCTGTCCATATCGTAACCCCACTGCCACCATGGGGCCCTTGATCCAAAACACTTGACTTCAGCAAACCACTCACCCACACGACGTCACACACGATATCTGCCATCTGCCCTGAACAGTGAAAACTGGGACTCATCCATGAACAGAACGCCTCTCCAACGTATGTGAGCATTTTCTTTCTCAAGTCGGTTATGACGACAAACTGCAGTCAGGTCCAGACCCCGATGAGGACGACGAGCATGCAGATGAGCTTCCCTGAGACGGTTTCTGACAGTTTGTGTAGAAATTCTTTGGTTATGCAAACCGATAGTTGCTGCAGCTGTCCGGGTGGCTGGTCTCAGACAATCATGGAGGTTAACATGCTGGATGTGGAGGTCCTGGGCTGGTGTGGTTACACATGGTCTGCGGTTGTTAGGCCGGTTGGATGTACTGCCAAATTCTCTGAAACGCCTTTGGAGACGGCTTATGGTAGAGAAATGAACATTCATTGCACGGGCAACAGCTCTGGTAGACATTCCGGCAGTCAGCATGCCAATTGCACGCTCCCTCAAACGTTGCGACATCTGTGACATTGTGCTGTGTGATCAAACTGCACATTTCAGAGTGGCCTTTTATTGTGGGCGGTCTAAGGCACACCTGTGCAATATTCATGCTGTATAATCAGCACCTTAATGTGCCACACCTGTGAGGTGGGATGGATTATCTCGGCAAAGGAGAAGTGCTCGCTAACACAGATTCAGACAGATTTGTGAACAATATTTAAGAGCAATAGGTCTTTTGTGTCTGTAGAAAATGTGTCAGATCTTTGAGTTGAGCTCATGCAAAATGGGAGCAAAACCAAAAGTGTTGCGTTTATATTTTTGTTCAGTGTATATATATATATATATATATATATATATATAAGGTAACTGTGTAATGTAATATAACAAAGCACAGAGCACAGCAATGTCACTGCTGTCTCTTTCATAACTGCAATAAACTTTAGAAAATAGCTGCTGGGGAGGTTCTTATATAGTAAGGGGTAGGCAACTTTTCTATTGGTTGCTAGGGATGTTGCTACGCTGTGACAAAGCCTTCTCATTGTCCCACAAGCTAGAAGAAGGGAGGGTTGATCACCTTATTATTACGAATATATTAGGTCATTACGAATATATAGCACTATATTCTAAATTCTCGCGAATTCTCGAAGTGCCGATATTCACAATAAAAATTTCCTTTTCGAATATTCGCACTCAACACTATTCCCTAGCAATAACAGTTGACCATGGAGGATTTTAGCTGCTAGACCTACAGTATGATCACTAGCCGGTCTCTCTTTTGGGCTCGTCGTTAGTAATAGCAATTTTCTAATAGGCAATCTCTGTTCAGTACTCTGTTTTTGGTCTTGTGAAATTCTACATTCAATTGCAATTCTATGCTAGATTATTAAGACTTTCTGGATTATCACATGGCACATTCAAGGAGCACAATGCCCAGCTCTGTATTATCCATGATGACATGAGTGCATAGTGCTCAGCTGATGCTTATGCCAGACCAAATCCTACATTGTACTTTGCAGCATTACTGAGAGCTTAAAGAGTCACTGTACTATCACATAATTTAATTTAATTGAGAATGGTGCAACTAGTATATTTCTAAATCATTTAATTTAACAAATATGCCTGCATGCACCTGAAAAAAATCTGTAAAGTCATGGCCACTAGGGGTCTCACTTTCACATAAGTTGCAATCCACTGCCTGTTTCCAGGCAAGATCCGTCCCTGGTAACAGAGACACTGAAGATGGCGGAGAGGAAGAACAAACATAGTGGGATGGGAAAGGATGTTGCAGCAGTACAGTGCTGGCAGAATGGAGACACCTCCTGCTTCTGAGTGAAATGCATCTAGCTGTGCAGCTGAAACAGGGAATAATATTTCTAAAAAAACATTAGGGAAGCTCAAACAGTTCCTTCACAGTTATGATCAAAGAAGGAAACATAGCCATTAGGCAAACTTTTTTTGAAAACTCAGATATACTTTAAATATGGTTCATGTGTTGTGTCCTTTCCAGAAAGCATGAATCTCCCGTATCTACTCATACACGAGTAAGTGACAGTATTTAGATTGCAAAGTGTCACAGATGCAGAAGAAGTGAAATGGATTCTAAATACATCAATGCCCTTGGACATAAGAATCATCTATCAGTCTGTTCCAAAACAACATCCATTTACATCACTTGTATAATAGGGAATTGAATGAATAACAAACCGTTAAAGGGGTATTCCAGTTTCAAGAGATAAAGATTATTCTTTGTGTAATGTAAAGCTATATAATGTTTGAATGTATTGTCTATCAATTCTCTCTGCTTGCTGTGTTTTAATAGGAACTTTTATTATTTATTTGTAGCTAATTACAGTTACAGTACAAATATAAGAGCTTCAAAAGAGTTTTCTAGCAAGCTGACTGAAGCATGATTCATCAGTATTTAAAGCCGAAGATTTCCTATACAAGTCATTCTAATTGAGAAAGCCAGCTGGATGACTAGCGAAATATCTTAAAGAAAAAAATACAAGTCCAATTGCTTTGACTGACTTTGGCTTACGTTTAGCATACCATGACCTGGATGAATTACATCCTTCACAGACATTTTCTAGCAAGCCTTAGGATATCAATCGGCGCCTCTTTATAACTTCGGCGGATTTAGATTTAGGGGTTTATTAGGGCCAGTTTAGGGGTTTATTCAGACCGGTGTCTAAATATGCCCCTCAAGTTTTTATGTTAAGCATATTTTGTAAGAATTTTTGGTGATGTTATTTTTAATTGATGGTGGCCCATGTCCATCGCTGTCGCCTGCTACTTCTATTAGAAACATTATTCACTGAACTACTACTCCTATTTTTGCTGTCACCAGCACTACTAGGCTTGAGTGAATCGAGCTTCAGGTCATAGATCTGAAGTCGATTCCTTCAAAAACTTCAGTGTTAATGCTGTTTCGTCTTCCCCGAAGTCGCATGAGACTACAGTAAATTACTACGATATTCCTATCTGGGTATTTAAAAACATTTAAAAATAGGAATCTGAAGTGGACTTTGGTACCGAGGTACCAGCCAGTACCAAAGCCCAATTTGGATACCTATTTTAAAATGCTTTTAAATACGCAGATAGGAATACCGTACTCATTCACTGAAGTCTCGTGTGGCTTTGGGTGAGACAAAGTTTGGCTCCATGGAGCCAATACATTTTAATGCTGTACAGAAACAGTATTAACACAGAAGTTTTTGAACCAATCGATTTGCTAAAGCCTAACCACTACCCTCTTCTACTTGCTCTTTGTGCAGTTTCATGGCTGCTTCTAATTGTTAATCAGTGAGACCGGACGGAACGAACGTTTCAGGGGAGGCCGGTATGAGGGGTTTTGGGTTAGAGTAGCTCAGGGGTTAATTAGGAGACGTGCAGGGGGGAGGAGCCAAAAAGGGGCGGGAGCTGAGGCGATAAGAGGTGGTGAGCCTGGATAACGGGCGCCATTTTGTGGAGCAAGAGCCGGCATCTGCAGCATCGCATACTGCCATGTCTGAAGCAGTGGAGGCGATGCTGCAGCGTTTGAGAGAGGCAGCGGACACCAGGGGTCCCGGTTGGTTGGCACAGCAGGTGACTGCCTTGTTAGGGGGGGCGGAATGGGGGGTACCTATAGCCCCACTCCATTAGCCAGACGGCCGTGGCGGGTACGGCCGCCGGCGCGCCTAAGCCCTGATTTACCCCCCTGGGTCCGGCGCCGTGTCAGGAGCCCCTCAGGGGACCCTTCACGCCGGGGGCCTGCTAACATTACCGCTCCTGCGGCCTCCCAGTGTGGGAGGAATCCATGTGTCCGGCGGGACCCAGTGGCGGCAGGGGGGCCATCTTCTCAGCCCATTGCTGCAACAGCGGGGGTGTCAGGACCAGGTTCTGCAGGATCCCCTTCCGTCCGCGGGAGGCGGAGGCCTGCTCTGCGTGGGAGTAGTGGAGGCAGCAGAGACGACAGCTGGGCTGCGTGGGCGGGCAGCGGGGCCCGACGCAGGCCCTCACAGGATGAGCCCCTAGAAGTGGCGTACGAGGCTGTGCCTGGCGGTGCCAGGGGCGGGCACAGGCCTCGCCCTGATCAGCAACTTTCAGAGGAGGAGGACGAGGTTGCTCTGGCGGGGTTCCCTTCCCAGGGCAGGCCTCTTGGGCGCGAAGACAGGTTGACGGTGCGGTACGAGGCTGCGCATGTGGCTGGCAGGGATGTGCGCAGGCCTTTTTCGGAGGGCGGACAGCTAGTGGCTGGTCCTGACAGCTTGGAGGGCAGAGGGCTTCCCAGAGTCTTGTCCAACGCGCTCAGCAGTGATGCGGCTGGGGTGCTGCCGGTGTCCGTCGCCAGTGATCATCTTAGGACCGTCGCGGATACACGAGTCGTTCGTCAGGAATCCGGACCTTCGGCTGCCGGGTTCACAGCGCCCAGACAGCTAGGTGAGACATCATTGGGAACGTTGATATCTTTTTTTAATGGGGCAGGCAGTTCGGGGGGGAGCAGTGCTATTATTGGTGGTTTGGGGCGCTTGCTGTGTGGCTTAGCCGGGATTAGTCAGGATGGGGGGGTGGGGACTGGGAGTTGCAATGTGCCTGCTACCACTAGCGCAGGTATGGCAGAGTCAGTGTCTGTACAGACGCAGGCGGGAGGGGAAGAGGATAGGCCCAGGTTAGATGATGCGATAAAAGGGGAAGTGTATGTGTGTTTTGAGGGTCCCCTGGGAGCGCATTTGAAGACTGAGGTGCGAGAAAAGATTTGGAAGGGAGAGTATATAGAAATTTTCTCGCTGCTTCCACTTGAACGTTTCAATCTTGATGTGGTGAAGAAGGATGGGGTTAGGAAGGAGGAGGATGACAAGCGTCGTTTTCGCCTTATCCCTAGGACATTTAGTAATTGGCTGCAAGCTTTTGCGATTCTGGCAAGTGTAATTGGGGAGAAAAATCCAGATCGCTGTTCCCCTCTTTTTTGTTATTTGGACGCTATTGGGGAAGCCTATCGAGTGTATGGGGGGTCAGGGTGGTTACGGTATGATGAACAATTCCGTCAGAGGAAAGCGGTCCGCCCTACCATGAGATGGGACCATAAAGATATTGCGTTATGGATGAGGGTTACAGCGCCAGGTAGGATTGGTCAGTCCTTTCGGAGTGAGTCAGGGGGGGCACATCAGTCTACGGGGACAGCACCAGTTAGAAAGGGCTTCTGCTTCCTTTTTAATGAGGGAAGTTGCAAATTCGGACAAAAATGTAAATTCAGACATGAATGTTCCGTGTGTGGAGGTGGCCATGGGGCCAGCAGATGTTTTAGAGAGGGCAGACAAAGAGGGGGTGATGGTTTTGCAAAAGGGGCTGACTCCAGTGCGAGTGGAAAGGATGGTGGGTCATCTAAATAGATCCTAACCAGAAGTTAGCAGAATTTTTGCGTTTGGGTTTTGAGTTTGGTTTTCCTATCCCTTCTCACCCGTTACCAGTGGTGGAGACGCGGAAGAATTTGCGCTCGGCATTGGAATTCCCGGGCATCGTGTCCGAGAAATTAGCTAAGGAGGTTTCTTTGGGAAGGATGGATGGTCCGTTTGTTACGCCGCCCATCAGTAATTTGCGTGTCTCCCCTTTGGGTTTGGTCCCTAAGAAGGAGCCACATAAATTTAGGCTTATACATCATTTATCATTTCCTAAGGGTGCATCGTCAACGAGGGCATAGACCCCGAGCTTTGTTCTGTGGTTTATGCTTCCTTTGACGCAGCTGTTGAATGGGTAAGGAAGTTGGGTCCGGGTACCCTGTTGGCAAAATCTGACATTGAGTCGGCGTTCCGATTGTTACCTGTTCACCCGGATAGTTTGTATTTACTGGGTTGTTTTTGGAATGGCGGCTATTTTGTGGACAGGTATTTGCCAATGGGCTGTTCAGTATAGTGTGCATATTTTGAGCGTTTCAGTTCTTTTTTGGAGTGGGTGGTTATTCGAGAATCGGGTTGTTCATCTATCATTCACTACCTGGATGATTTCCTGTGTTTGGGACCGGGGGGGTCTAGAGTTTGTTCTTTGCGGTTATCTACATTGCAGTCTGTTTTTGAGTGGTTCGGGGTCCCCTTGGCAGTAGACAAAACAGTGGGGCCTGTTACAGAGTTGAGTTTCCTTGGTATAGTCATTGATACTCAGCGGATGGAGTGTAGGCTACCGGAAGTCAAGGTGTCGGATTTGAGGGCGGGGGTGGCAGCCGAATTGAGGGCAAAAAAGATTTGCTTGCGGGACTTACAGTCCTTGTTGGGCAAATTGAATTTTGCATGTCGGATTCTCCCTATGGGCCGCATTTTTAGTAGGAGGTTGGCTTCCGCGACCGGGGGTATTGTGGCTCCGCACCATTTTATTAGACTAGGTAGGGAATTAAAAGGGGATTTGAAGGTTTGGGATTCTTTTCTACAGCATTTTAACGGCAGGGCGTTAGTTATGGGTGGGGTTGTTGATTCCTTTGATTTCGATTTGTTTACGGATGCTGCGGGTGGGGTTGGTTTCGGGGCGTATTGTGAGGGGCAGTGGTGTGCGGGGAAGTGGCCGGAGTCTTGGGTTCTGAACGGTTGGGTTAAAAATGTGGCGTTGTTGGAACTCTTTCCCATTGTGCTGGCGGTCACGCTCTGGGGGGAGAAGTTTAGGGACAAGAAAGTTAGGTTCCATTGTGACAACCTAGGCGTGGTTCAAGCCATCAATGCTTTGACTGCCTCGTCTCCACCGGTGATTTGCCTGTTACAACAGTTGGTCCTTAGGTGTCTGTCTCTTAATGCTTGGGTGTTTGTGGTGCATGTGCCAGGGTCTTCTAATTGTATTGCTGACGTACTTTCTTGTTTGCAGTGGGAGCGGTTTCGCCAGCTGGCCCCGGATGCGAGTCAGGACGGGTTGGAGTGTCCGGAGTCGTTGTGGGAGATCTTGGAGGTACCGTTGGGGTTCTATTGCAGACGTCGTTGAGTGAAGGCACGTGGAGGGCGTATGATAAGGCTTGGTGTACGTGGCAGCGGTGGTGTGATGACCTGGGGGTCGAGGTGCTGGGCGGGGAAATTCCGTTGTTACTGTTCATTGGCCATGTGAAGGAACAGGGTTGGTCGGTTGCACAGATTAATAGTTGCGTGGCAGGGCTGGCCTTTGGATTCAAGTTGCGGAATTCCCCGGACATCACCAAGTCCTTTTTGGTATGGCAGGTCTTAAGAGGGTATAGAAGTTTTTAGCGGGTGAAGGACTCCCGTCGCCCGGTGTCTTTTTCGTTGTAGCTACAATTAGGGGAGCAAGTGGCGGGGGTGTGTCATTCGGTTTGGGAGGTGAGATTGTTCAGATTGGCTTTTGCTCTGGCTTTTTTCAGGGCATTTTGTTTAGTAGAGTTAGTGTGTGCTAGTGTTAGGCGTGAGGGGGGTTTGAGAAGGGAGGATGTGAGTTTATATGACGACAGGGTGGTGATTTATCAGCGTTTTTCGAAGACGGATCGTGAGGGGAGAGGTCACTTCATTTCATTATTTGAGGTGCCAGGATGTTTGTTGTGTCCGGTGCGGTGTTTGCGGGACTTCCAGGAGGGGTCCGGAGTTGGTGTCGGCCCGCTGCTTAGGCATGCGGATGGATCCTTTTTATCGCGGTTTCAATTTGTGGCGGTATTTAAGAAGTGTTTGCGTAACTTGGGAATGGACTCTGGCAACTTCACGGGTCATTCCTTTCGGATTGGTGCTGCCACGGAGGCTGCCTGATTAGGTCTGCAGGATGAAGTGATCAAGCGTATTGGGAGGTGGGAGTCGGAGCGTTTTCGGCTTTATGTACGTTTAGGGGCGGTTTGAGAATGTGTCTAACCATTGTTTTGTTTTGTTCTCTTGCAGGTGACGCCCCGTTGCTAGTGTGGATTCTGGGCCATTCATTCGTTTTCTGGGGGGCCTTGCGGGCGGATGTACGGCGAAATGGGCGTCAGTTGGGGTTTGACCGTGGGGTGGCTGTAGTGAGATGGATCGGGCGTAGAGGTATGCTGTGGGGTAGTGTTTTGCAAGAGGTACATCGTCATGTCAGGTTGGATAGGGCCCCGGATGTTTTTGTGTTGCATGTGGGGCGTAACGACCTAGGGGTTCGTCCCTGCAGGGAATGGATTCGGGATATTCATTTTGATTTTTTGCGGCTGTAGTCCCTTTTCCCGTCTGTTGTTACTGTGTGGTCCGACATTGTGCCGAGGAAGGCCTGGCGGGAGGCGAGATCTGTGGACAAGTTGAATAAGGCCAGGATTAAGCTAAACAGGGTGATTGGGCGGCTTTGTGCCAAGCATGGTGCAGTGGTGGTGCGGCACCCGGATTTAGAATCGGGGACAGGAGGTTTCTGGAGGGAGGATGGGGTCCACCTTAATGCGGTGGGCATTGATTTGTGGTCCCTTGATTTGCAAGGAGGTGTTAAAAGAGCTCTCTGTGTGTGGCGGAACGCGCAAGCTTAAGGATTGGCGTCAAGCTGCGCGTTGTTGGCGGGGGGGAGGTCATATAAGCTGGGGCTACTGGATGGTACCGGTGAATGAGAGGGCCTCAATGGTGGGGCTGCACTCTCAAAGTTGAGGCACCTGGTTGGCTTGGTGTGGCGTTCGTCAGTTGGTGTCCCCGAGCTTGTGGTACGCGGCTGGGGGCAAGATGGAATTGCCGTGGTGGTTTTTGGTCGGTTAAGGTGCATTTAGGCGGCTTCTAAGACCTCCCTCGTCAGTTATATATATGTATAAATAAAAGGGTATGTCATTGTTATATCAATTGTTTATGTTTGTTCATGTTATTTATATTATTTAATAAAAAAACGGCTGCTGTGGCTGATTTAATCCGAACAGTGGCTGTGTGTGGTTATTTGGCATGGTGAGTGGGGTGGTTGGGTAAGTTTAATGGGTTGGTAGTGGACCCGAGCGTAGCCAATAACCCTACTCAAGCTTCTGCTGTAAATGCTGGGCTACCCTCTCACTCCTTCCCTGAGCCTAGGTTTCTAGTTTACTAGTTTAATCAGTGAAGGAGTACTGTTCTAACTGTCTTCCCATGTACTGAACCTATTCCTGTTAACTGACTGATACTCTGCTACCTGACCTGAACTTAGCCTGTCTATCATACTGACCATTTCCCTGACATTGGATTAGTTTCACGGACTTGCACAAACTCTGCCTTCCCTGACCTCTGTCTGTTTACTGACTATGAGTATTGACTAATCCCTTGGTGCTTTGCACTGAGGTCTCTGATGTCAATCACACTGAAACTATTCTAAGAGGTAACATCCTGGTGGGTCCCCTTCACTGAAAGCCAGATATCTGTATACAGGTAAAGGGTGAAAACCAGGGGACCGCTAGAAAAATGCCCTTAACACTAGCCTAAAGTCCACACCCCCTGCCCTTTACATTAATTTGCCATGTCACTATCTGTATTTTTAAACAAATTCCTAAAATCCAGCAGTTCTGGCACTGGTCATTGAGACTAATATTAGGCACTATACATCACTGCTCAGCAGTCACCTCCTTATCATTACAGACAGGATTAAAATTCCCAGATATCTGGATTTAACTAGTAAAATAAAATATAGGTGAAGGTGAAACATTCCCTTTAAGCTGTCACATGGAAACTGCTGTTTAGGTTGCTATAGTGAATCACCTGCAGCTCTCAGGAAAATGATGTGGTCTCGTCTCATTGCCGATAGGTGCTTAGGAGTTGGACCTCCACCATTCACACATTGGTAGCCTAGACTGTCATATTGTGTCCTTCCTTACCTTTCCTCTTGGCTGGACATGTCCTGATATGTGTGTCATGATATAACCAGCTATTCAAAACAATGCGATTTGGCGAACTTGTGTCACAAAATGTCTATCCTATATGTCTGTGTGTGGCCACCCAGTGGCTGTTTTGTGAACTACAGTCTGTGAAGGGTTTTGCAAGGACATCACAAGATTGCATTTATTAATAGTAGAGGTGGACACATATGAAGAACTAATCTGAAACCAATGACCTGTCGGTATGTTCATGATCCCTATGGGTCCATTTCCCTTTTAGCTCCACAACAACAACAATATAAGGTACTTATCCCTTCCCCATAATAGTCTGCAGTCACAGGTGTGTATTTTCCTATAGCCAGATCTGAGTTTCGGATGTTTCTGCATGTACAGGGTGTTATATAGTGGAGTATCTCCGTTATAACACCAAGGTTATACTTATTTATCCTGCAACATTCTGAAAGTTGGAGAAGTTCTAGAAGACTTACCATCAGACGTCTGCTGTCAGCTCCGGCAGTGAACTTCAGCTGGTTGCTCCCTGCAATGTTGACACCTTTCTCCTTGCCAGACATTGGAAAAGAGCTCCTTTCATTTCTCTGAGCAGTCATTTGTTAAACACGCAGAAATTGTCTGGCAGAGATTTGTTCTTTTGGGAAAAAAAAAAGAGTTCAGCCATTTCAGCATCCTCATGAGCTTTTAACATCCAGAGATAGCAGAGAAGAGCTTGTCATTTAACTCTTTCAGCATACATAACAAAAATTGATCAGAGCTTTGAATCCACTCCAAAGTGACAAGCAGACAGTGGGCCCCTACACAGGGGGAGGGGGGTGTATACTTATTTAAAATATAACTTTTAATGTGGTCTAGAATATGCAGAATAATACGACTCACTACACAATATAGACATACATACACAAAAGAGGCCAACTTAATGGTACCTTATGGCTGGTATAGACAAAAAGGATGGCGTCGCATCCGGATGACGTCAGTGAGGAGGAGGGGCGACGGAGATGGAGCGCGAGTATTTAAAGCCCACTACCTAGGTATACTACTGCGGCTGGTTTATTTCGTTTTTTCCCCCAACCAGAAGGGTCTCATCTGATAGGGATCATTATATCCCCCGGACCGTCCAGCACAGGACTACCCCTCCTGTGCAATACTGCTTCCCACCACCCTGGGATAGCAGAGTACAAGCTTTTACTGCTTGTTACTTTCCCAGTGTTTACCGTCATCTTCCTGCAGTCGTTCCCCTGAAGAGTCACGGACAGAAACGTGCCACGTCGGGAGACCATTGGAAGCGATTTCATCATTTTCTGCACTGGCAAGTTGTTGTAGTTCTAGGGTTCAGGTCCATGATAGGGGCAGGCTACCGGACGGGGTCGCCCTTTCTAGGGCGAGTGCTCCGTGTAGATAGGTAGAAGCATAATAGCCCGCTTCACCTTGATAGGGTTATATAGGACCAGTCCTATTGCTCCATCTACACGGCTATACAGCAGATGCACTAGCTCCCGCACGGTATACACCCAGTGTCTCCTGGCTCCTGTCATCAAGGACCTATCCCATCATCTACAAAGGGTCTGGTAAGACTTTTCACGTCTTTCACGGACGGAGCAGATTTTTTGTCTATACCAGCCATAAGGTACCATTAAGTTGGCCTCTTTTGTGTATGTATGTCTATATTGTGTAGTCAGTGTTATTATTCTGCATATTCTAGACCACATTAAAAGTTATATTTTAAATAAGTATACTCCCCCCTCCCCCTGTGTAGGGGCCCACTTTCAGCATACATAAGACAATACAGTAGGTTTGCAATCCTAAATAAAATCGGTAATGCGTTTGCTATCACAATGCGTTGTGGCAAATGACAAACTTGGCCCTGCTACACAGGTTAGAAACGTTAGCACTGTATCTGTGTTAAGACTGCAAACTGGGACAAATAGAATAGAAGTGTACAGGTTCAGCATTTATTATTTAAAGGGGTTGTCTGAGTTATTTTTTTGTTCTTTCTATGTTCCTAACTAGGCAAATATTACAGCTTTCCAATTCACTCACTTTATCTGCAGTGGCTGGTTTCTCAGATTTCACCGAGGGTCACATGACCTGTGATGTCAGCTTCTCTCCCTGCTCTGATAAAGGTCGTTTACAAGCCTGTAAACGAGACGTCGCTGTGCTGGCCATGCCCCCCTCCACTGCCGTCTACTCTCTGCTAGGATTCTTAACCCCTTCAGCTGCACAGCTCTGCAGCAGTGAGGAGACAATGCTGGGCACTGGAGCTGACATACTAGAGAGAGCATTGCACAAGAAGGTAGGGGGAAGATCCTGTGTGTATTAGCAGTGTCATTATACAGCTGGGACTTGTAGTTCTACACTTACAAGTTGCTGTTGATTCTCCCAGCACTCAGGGCAGCTCTTGTATCCACTCCCTTAGCAGTGTAATTATACAGCTTGGACTTGTAGTCCTACACATACAACATGCTGCTGAGTCTCTCAGCAGGCAGACATGTCACTCAGGGCAGCTCTTGTATCCACTCCCTTAGCAGTGTCATTATACAGGTGGGACTTGTAGTCCTACACATACACCATGCTGCAGAGTCTCCCAGCAGTCAGACATGTCACTCAGGGCAGCTCTTGTAGCCACTCCCTTAGCAGATGCAGGGGGAGGGGCAGAGGTTGTTTTTATTGCAGGTAAACAAAGGGCCAGAAAAGAACCAGGGAAATTAGGAAATATATATTTTTTTTTGCATAAAACTTGCTTAGCTCAGTTATATATCAGATTTTCAGTGCTATATTTTTTTTTTTCATAACTCGGATAACCCCTTTATGGTGCGAAGGCCAAAACTGGCTTTATACATAAGGATTTATGGAGTTTTATTAGTGCAGAAGAAAACATAGCAGAAAGACTTGCCAAAAAAACTATCCTGACTGCACATTATCAACAATTGGAGCTGGCTAGCGATAAGCTGATCTCTACACTGGCGATCAGCTTCAGCCAGCCATACAATTCCCTTACAGTGGCCACTACAGGGAAAGTGTGGTATTACATGCTGACCATTTAAAATCAAGGGGCAACCATATACGGTACTGTAATACATGGAAGTTCTGCCTCCACCAGACTGAGAACCACTTTTTGTTAGTAGCTCTCTGATGTGTTTTGCAAGTGTCTATAGACCCTGCTAATAAAACTTTCTAAAACTATTTCTTTAGAGAAAAAAACAACAATCACAGTAGCTTGGCTGGGAATGGGGGAGAGGTACATATAGGGGCAATGCAGGGGGCATTTGTGGCTGGTGCTTACAGAGCTGGTGATGATAGCACAGAGTAAAAGACTGGCCATCTGTACTGTACATCTGGTGGGCAATTGTGGGAGGATGTCCTAATATGTGGTTGCCAAGTGTAGTGTTAGGCTTAGAGTAGATAGCAGCACCACGGAGGTCTGCAGTTGGGACACTGCTTTAGGCAGGTGTGAAAAAGATGCCGCAAAGTAAGAACGTTTTAAAAAATAGAAGCATTTATATTTAAAAAAATTCTGCAGCAGGACAACCACCCTAAATACACAACCAATGTCATCAAGAACTATGTTCAGCATAAAGGAGAACAAGAAGTCCCGGAAGTGACGATATGTCCCCCACAAAGCCCTGATCTCCACATCATTCAGTCTGTCTGGAATTACATGAAGAGACAGAAGGATTGGAGCAAGCCTACATCCACAGAAGATGTGTGGTTAGTTCTCCGAGATGTTTGGAACAACCTCCCTGAGTACCTTCAAAAACTGTGTGTATCTAGAACAACTGATGCTGGGTGGTCACACCCAATATTGATCTGATTTAGATTTCTCTTTTTCATTCACTTTGCATTTTGTTAATTGATAAAAATAAATTATTAACACTTCTCTTTTTTAAAGCATTTTTACTTGGCAGCATTTTTTTCTCCACACCTGACTAAAGCTTTCACACAGTGCTGTATGTGACTAGTCGTTACTTGGCGGTTGTGTACAAAAATACTCAAACGATAGCTGAAAAACTGCACAGAAGGAAGTGGTAAAGGGTACTTTAAAGAATATAAATCAAGGTCTTGACAAGACAGAAAGGTCTATTAAGAAACAATCTCGTTAGATCACTTATACCATTAGCAAAAATGACTTTGCGGCAGAACACAGGAAACCAGAATACGATCCGAGAGGTTTGATTCATTCCTATATGCTTTCTAGTAAGGAATTTCGTGGTCAAGCTTGGCACGGTCTACTGATATAAATCATGCTGCAATTCATTACAGACACTTCTTACAAAAGCACAATATAAAAAAATAAATTGCAGCATGTCGGATGTTTTGGCTCTCATGAAATTTTGACCCTGGAAAAATAACAGCGCCATAATAATTTTACGAGACGCCCATGTAATTGTGTGCATGCAATTTGTTTTTATAAACCTATTTGGCAGGCTTCAGAATTGATTTTCTTCCATTTTGAGTGAGAAAATAAACAACCTCAAATTTCCTCTTAAAATTACCACAAAAGCAATTTATCAAGGAAATTTCACAAAGGTTTCTAAAAATATATAAGAAAATAAATTATATTTTTAAGGGGCATTTCACCAACTGTAGGTTGGAATCTTCAGTTTTACATGAAGTGAATCTTGCAGTGTCCATAAATCCAGCAACAAATGGTTTGGAAAAGCCAGTGGTGGTGTGAACACCAACGAGGGCATGGGCCAACTTAATGCCAATTCAACTGTACAGTGAAATATAAGCACTAGATAAAATGAATTAAATTCAGTAATTTTGCTTAAAATATGTATCTGATCCACAAAACATTTTGTTCCATTTTATCCCATACTGCAACTGGGCCCAGTGCAAAGAAAAAGGCCAACCCTTTCCAGTCTGTGCAGTTGTGAACCCATGGGACCTACAACATTTTCCTTAAAGAAAGGCCCTGTTTAATGGAAAATTATTTGCAAAACTGGAAAAATTAGCAAAGTTTGGAAAATGATTTGCAAAACATTTTTTTTCTTGCAACTGAAACTACACTACACTTTCATGTAACTGGTGTTTTAGTACCTTTGTTCTGATCCCCATTTGGATTTTTTTTCAAGGTGGCCACCACGGTTAACTTCACTATGAAAAGTCTAAGATCCTAGGATGACCAGTGATGATGATGTGGGTGCTGTGTCCATCTGAGGTCAGTAGGGAGGGCAATTGAGACATTCCTGCAGTTCTCACATGGGGAAGTCTGAGATGTGGTGGTCATCTTGAAAGGAGGGGACCAGAATGGAGGCAACATGAGAGGAATGGACAGCACCAGATAATGTTTGTTTCATGTATAATCAAATTTTAGGTTTGGACTGGAGGGTCACTTTAATTCCACCCAAAGTACTAAATTAGGTTTAATGAATCCTGGCCAAATGTCTGTATGAGGCCCAGATACTTCCAGTGGCAGCCTTTCGGGGATGATCCAAAAGCAGTTGAAATTATTTGGATACTGTTCAGAAGTATGTTCTGTGTGCACACAGTCGTAGAGCTCAGTTTTGCAGACAGTATTACTTACTCATAGGAACTCTACGTGCTGCCTTTTTGAGGCATCATTTCACCCATAAAACAATGCTGATTCATAGTACAATTGTGTGTACTTAGTCCCTTTTTTACATAAAAATGCTTAGTAAATTCAAAAAACATTGTGATAATTGACTTTTTAGACGTATAGGACTATATGTACCCCTGTGTGGGGATTTGCTCTGGCAGACAGGTTAGCGGACGCAGTATAGGAGCAAGAAACCAGGATGTAAATCAAACTTCAGTGTTTTATTCACACTCATAACAAAAACATAACAGTCTTGGAGCTTGTTCACACACAGCCAAATAACACAGTGTTCACCTGGAATCCTAGGTGTCATTTCACACCCGGCTGAATGCTCAGCCACAGAAAAGTTCAATTGGCTTCTTCCAGGCAGCCTGCCCGCCTGTTTGCAGTCTTCAGCCTTCAGCACAGAGGCTCCACAGCTTCACTGTCAGATGGAGGTAAAATCCACACAGCTGAGACTGCTGGCTGGGTTTTTATATCCCAGCCAAAACCCATCCTGGAGCGTGGGGAACAGCCACCCACCCTGCACTTTGGCTGCTCCCAGTAAGAGCCGGCCTGGATCGGCTTTACAGCCATACTAAATAACAAATAGTGTCAGCACTAACTGCCTCTGACACTTTAAATTACCGGCTCTTACCTCACCGAGGCCACAAATCTCGGTGACACATACCTTCTGTCAATGACGGACCCTTTCGCCTTCCTACACCTGTTATGTATTTCAGTGTCAAGAAATGTGTACACGTACTAGATGACCAAAAGTAAATGGACACCCATATTCCAATTAGGAGCGTAACTATGGAGAGTGTAGAAGTAGCCATCGCACTAAGAGGGCAGAAGATCCCCCTGCAACAAAAAAGGCACCAGTAATACAAAATGGCTCATCTGATTTACCACATATTTAAAATTGGACTTTGGTGCTTGCCATGTATGCCACACAGGGTGCAAGAACTCTGACACAATTTGTTTCTAAATCTGTTCCCTTGTGCAGTTTTAAGTGGCTAAGCACAAAAATATCTACCTGTGAATTAAAGGGATATTTCAATCACCGATCCATGGCATATATTGTATCAGTAGTCATTGAACAACCAACAGGGATCATGTGTAGGTCATGTGATGAGGCTGATGGGTTTTTGTCTATATCTCTAAGCAATGAACATTCTGATCTTGAACTGAATTTGCTAGGACGCCTGTAAAGACTGGCAATTGTCTTGTACAGTATGTAAACGTTCCTTCTCACAGTACAATAGTGAATTTCTACAAATACAATTGGAGGGATGGTCATAACTGACATATTCTCTGTTTCGATTCCTTTTTCTTGTCCATCCGACCCAGACCATCATGACTTCTCCTTTACATAGCTCATATTTTTAGTGTTTACCATCTAGACGTCTTCTGTTTTTCCCCTTTTCAGCACCTTGTGCCCCTAAATATATTTCTTAACACACTGTGCCACTTGTAGATAATTATACTACACTGTGCTCCCTGAATATTACACGTTATGTCATATGTAACCCCTTCAGAGAAAGCAGTGGGTCTAGTGGATGCTGCTGCTTCAATGTCCCACTAGCTTACGTGGGCACTGCAAAAGCTTAGTGTCACATTATATCATGCTACATTGCTTTCTTATGTGCAATCTCTGTTACCAGGCTGTCAGGTGCATTACATACATTCCACCACTAGATGGGGATAGCACCACAGTATATATAGGACAGATCCGGCCTAGTTAGGGAGTGGAGAAGATGTAGTGGTTGAATTCAGAGTGTGGAGGAGGTAGGAGAGGTCTCCTCTAAGCTCTCTCTTGGGTTCCACGGCCCAGAGGAGCCATCGTGTATCTCAGTATCAAGCCAGGAAGATAGACAGAGGTGAAGTCTATATTCTACCATTCACTCTTCTGAAGTAGCAAGTGAATTTCTTCAAGTTTATTGTTGGATAAAGACAAAGGAAGGACAAATCCATTATTCTGGGCTCTAGGCGCCTTTGTATTTAGGTGAAGGACTTATTAGCTTCCGGCAGCCTCACCGTTATTCTAAGGAAAGATTTCAGTTGCATCGCTTGCGTGTAGAGGATGAGGACTTGAACTACCTCAACTTAGACTGAAGGAAGGTAAAGAGCTGAATATTAGTGAGTACCTAACTACCTACCCTCACCTGACACATTACTACAAGTAAAGCCTGTTACTGGGATTCATCAAATCCAACTTGGATGTGTATCAGAGACCGCTTTATTACTGCTTGTAAACTGTTATCAAGAACCTGGTTATAGTAAAGTTTACCGTTGGATTTAAACCTGCCTCGTTCTTATAACTTCATACTACTACCACTCTCAACATTTTGCACCATCAAGGTGCTGGTGTCACGACATAACTTAATTCAGGGGCCCAGCCGCACAAGCACTCAGAAACCCAATCACCATCAAGGGCACCTCAATCACCACCTGGCCGGTGTCCCCTGTAACAGAGTGTGCCCTGAAGAATCCAGTGCTGTTCTCCCCTTCCCTGCACTGCTGGCCCAGGGAGGCGTCTTCTAAACCGTGAGCAACCGATGAACTGTTTGTACACTTCGGCCTACCGTGAACCTCACGTGTTCTACCCCTGCGGACTGGCACGTTGCACTGCCAATTACAAGCAGGTACTCACTGCAGCGGGAGATGAAGTGGACTATAAATCACATGAGCACATGCTTTGCAAATACCATGAGCACTTGTTTCTCCCTGCACCAGTAGCAGAGGGACCAGGGGGAGAGGCTAAGGAAGGACAATGACCAGCAACCATCTTGGAGACAGAATCATGGCAAAAAGAGAGAGAGACTTAAAGATCTCCACAGGCAGAAGTGAACCCTGCTTCTGTGCAGACATTACAGCATAGCCCAAACAGCTCCAGTGATTCCTGTGTGAGAAGAGAAAGCTCTGCTGCTGCATTAACCCTACAGCCAAACCTGCACCCCAGGAGGATCTTGCCCCAACTCCTCTGCCGTCAAAGCTTTTGAATGCTGCAGCCTCCAGCTGGTTCCCGGGCAGGACAATAGAAGGGCATAAACATTAGTGTACCAACAATTTCTGCAACCGGGCCCCAACATTTGGACTGGGTTAATTGCTATACAGTAGGTTAAAGCAAGCTGAGTATTAGGAGCAGATAGCTGGGAAGATTATACTGTGTTTACTTTCTAAAGTAGAATGTGTGTGACCACCATCACTGCTTACTATTAAGGATAGCCACCCTGTTCACCAGGGGATTTCCTTAGACAGATTTGCAGTCTGTGCTTTGTTCCTTTTATTGCATTATCTTTATGCTCTTCCCCATTGTTCACCCTTCCCCAAATAAATCTGTTAATCGGTTAACTCCTCCTGGGATGAGTGTGTACTGCGCTGGGCAAAGGTATCCCAAGTCGACCACTTGCAGAAGAGGAAGGCCCTCGTGCTATCCCATAGAGCTCCAAGCAAGGTTTGGGTGGAGGCACTGCGTCATAGTGAGGTGAGAATGACCATACCTTTTGGTAAGTAGACAAAAAAAATAAACATGACAAACCACGATTTATTACACCTTTTAACACACAGTGGGGAATGATTTGGAGTATACTGACCAAATATTGGCCAATTCTGTTATTGGAAAGTGATTTGAAGGATTCACTTTCAAAGTATCCTAAAAAATTGCTAAGAATCTTGGGGATACCCTTACAAGGAGTCATTATGTTCCACCTGTGGGTCATAATGTTTTTGGGAGTAAGGGCCTCAGATGGGGCTCTTTTTCATGTGGTAACTGCCAAGCCTGCAGATATGTGGTTAGGACAACCACATTTGATGACTCTAATGGGGTTAGACAATATAGGATTGTCCACCATATAACCTGCAGAACCATGGCAGTTGTATACAGTATGTCATTACCTGCCCTTGCAATCTCCTGTATGTGGGAATGACAACCAGAGAGCTTAGGGTACATATCTTGGAGCATGCTAGTAAGATAAGACTGTCAGCTACTGCCAATGTGGAACATCTGGTCAAATTGCAGCCAGTAGACTTCCATTTTTAAGAAAAACATAATTGTGACCCAAGGGGACTGCGTGTTAGAAGCATTGATAAAGTTCTGATGGGATGTTAGAGAGGAGGAGATGTGAAAAAGATGCTTCTGCAAAAAGAAACAAGATGGATTACTGTTCTTAAAACTCACTGACGTTGCGCGCCTGATCCACCTGCTTCATTCATAAAGTGGGAGGAGCAGGCGCGCAACGTCAGTGAGTGGCGTAACGCTGCCAGCCGCTATGCCTGCTACGGATGCTTGTTAGTAAGTGCTGATACAGGGTAGAGCGCAACTTTAAAGTTATTAAGAGGTTAAAGATTACCGTTTATAAATACTGCTGTCAGCGGCAGGGCCTGGTGTAGGAGTACAGTGACTGCACTGTTCCCGGACTCCAGCCCCTCCTCCCTCCCCGCTGATACATCGCAGACTGCGATGTAAAATGGCAGGATTCACCCCATAAGACGCAGGGGCATTTTCCCTCCACTTTTGGGGGGAAAAAATGCGTTTTATGGGGCGAAAAATACGGTAACTTTGATAGTACGAGAAACTATTTTCTATATTAGATCTTAGCTATGTGATCTCCCATACGAGGTGTGCCCTGGGTTTGCACCTGCACTGTCTCTACACTGCAGGGATTTGGTGGGGAACTGTTCCAACTGATCCCCATACTGTTTTTCACCTTTAATATATATATTTTTTATGGGATCATGTTTCAATAGAAAAAGTTGATATATATTGATATATATATATATATTATACTCTGTGTATTCTATTTGGGTTTGATCTAGTGTAGGAGTGTGGGAGAATGAGCATACACCCTGGCTATAGAGGGCTGCACAAATGGGTGTTACAAAAAAAATATGAGAAAAACTCAAAAACTCCCCTTTCTTCTGTTATTTATGTGAAAAAAAATGGTAGTGCCACATCCTTAACAACCTTAAAGAGGTTTTCCGAGATTTTAATACTGATGACCTATCCTCTGGATAGGTCATCAGTATCTAATTGGTGGGGGTCAGACACTCGGGACCCCTGCCAATCAGCTGTTTGAGAAAGGACCATCACTCCTGTCAGTGCCGCGGCCTTCTCCAGCTTTTCCTAAGCCAGTGACGACATGTTCATCAGTCACATGGTCTAGGAGCAGCTCAGCTCCATAGAAGTGAATGGGGCTGAGCGCGATATCAAGCACAGCCACTATAGAATGTACGGCGCTGTGCTTGGTGAGCTGCGAGAAGGCTGCAGCGCTCACAGTAGCGCTGGTGCCTTCTGAAACAGCTGATTGGCCACGTTCCCGGGTGTTGGACCCTCACCGATCAGATACTGATCAGTTCAAAGATTTTAGAAAATCCTTTTACCATAAAATTAAAACATTATTAAACCCGCAAGGGGAAAAAGAACTTGTTTATTATTTTTCCCGCCTCTGAAATTGCAGTGAGCCGGGACCGCAGGGGGATAACTTGTGAGGTGACGGTGTACAGAGGAATAATAACAGTTAGTTCTTTACTCACCGTTTTGACGCCTCCCTGGGTCAGCAGTGCAGTAAAGGGGAGAACAGAACCAAATTATCCAGGGCACACTCCTCTACAGGGGACACCGGCCAGGTGGCGATTGAGGTGCCCTTGATGGCAATTGGATTTTCTGGGTGCTTGTGCGGCTGGGCCCCTGAATTAGGTACAATCGTGACGCCAGCACCTTGGTGGTGCAAAATGATGAGAGTGATTGTAGTATGGAGATGAAAGAATGAGGCAGGGTTTGAATCCAACTACGAACTTTACTGTAAACAGGGTCTTGACAGCAATTTACATCCAGATATAAACAGTCTCATGAATATGGAGGTTGAAGGCTGTAAATCCAGGTAACAGGTTGTATATGTGGCTATTTCTGAGGCTATGGTAGGAGGTTGTGTACTCACTGGTATTTAGCTCTTTGCCTTGTTCTAATCTCAGTAAAGGTAGTTTATATTCTTATCTTCTACACACAAGTGCTACAACAGATGGTCTGTCTGTCCTCGAAGTAATGGGGAGGCTGCCGGAAGCTGATAAACCTTCACCTTGGTACAAAGCCTAGAATAATAGCTATTGTCCTTCCTTTGTCTTTTTACATAGAAAATGGTAAAATCCACTTGGCACCCCAGAAGAGTAGATTGTAGAATACAAACTTCACCTCGCCTGTTTCTTAGCTTGACACTGAGACAAATGAACTGGTTCCTCTGGGCCGTGGAGCCCAAGAGAGAGCTGAGAGGAGGGGGTCCTCTCCTTCCCCCTGCTCCTCACTCCATCTCCTCCAACTTCAACTCCCTCTAACTAGGCCTGAACTGAGCTATACATGTACTGTGGTGCTCTCCTCATCTAGTAGTAGAATATGTGTAGTGCACCTAACAGCCCGTTAACAGGGATCTTTATACAAGAGTGCAATACAGCACGATACAACATATAATATAACAAGATTTGCAGTGCCCACGTACATGAGTGGGATGCTGCATAATAGTTAAATAAAAGGTGCTAAAAAAGTACCCCCAATAAACACAGCTTGTCCCAAAGAAAACAAGTCCTCGCACAGCCCCATCAATGGAAAATCATAAAAGCTACTAGAATATGGCCACAATTTTTTTTTTAATGCTTTTATTATGTAAAAAACAATAACACTGTCTTGTAGAATAAGGTTATCATTTTTTTCCATTCCTTTCCAGAAAGCAGAAAGAGTTAATACTTTTCTTAAATATGTTATATATAATGAAAATTACAACTAGCCCCACCAAAAAAACAAGCCCTCACACAATGACTGTAAGTTGATGTAAAAATGTAAAAATAATGGCTCTCAAAAAATGCAGCAAAATAAAGGGCAAAAATTGCTGTGGGGGTTAAGGGTTAATGATGAGATAGTAGTTAGCTCCCATGTTCCCTCTGGTGGAGGCTGCAGGTAGTATTGCATTTTATTTCATGAAATGTACTTTATGTCCTTGCAGGAAATTTGGAGCTCTGAATAACAAAAAGTGGAGCTATGACCACTAGAAATATATATAAAAAAATTAATTAGCATAAGTTTTTTAGACCTTAAATGACGTGCGAGAAGTTCACTTCTATCCAGTAGTCCCTGTGTAATATTCACAACTTGGTTGGTTGAACATACTGCCCCCAGGAAAATGGGTACGAGAATTTTTTTTCTGACTCAAAGTATTTGACCTTGCCAGGTCCACAAAGAGCTAATTCACGACCAGACATGCAAATAATAAAACCAAGCATTCCCCTGAGTCATGCAAGTCTGAGTGACTGCAGAGCTGGAAGACGCTGTAGTCACCATGATGCAGAGTTGCTATTATTAAAAACATTTCTACAAAGGTGACGCTTGACCAAACGGCTGCCCACTGCATCTAGATCAGCCCTCCTATAATAACATAGACTGTCAATCTCACCCAAACATCCCACCCGGCAGGATATGGACTCGTACATTATTAATTCATACATTCATAGATGCCTTCATCCATGGTGTTACAGGGAATATTTCTGGTGGGAATGAGTTAATGGGGTTTTCAGAGATAATAAAAAATCTGGGACAAGCCCCTAAATGGTGTCTTTGTCTGGCACAGTGCCCCACTGGTACTCCTGTCGCTGCTTGTTTACAAACTGCAGCTGTGATATTCAGTTGTATGGTGACAGTCGTGTGACTGCTGCAGCCAATCACTGTCCTCAGCAGTATACCATCATTTATTTTTAAGACCATTCAGGGGCTTGACCCATTTTTAAAAATTATCTCAGACAACCCGTTTAGTGAGGCTCGGGTGAGAAATTTGTATTTTGGAAACTGAAAGAAAAAATTTTATTCTCAATTTCTTAACCACTTCTACAACCAACCAGTGCATTATATTATTTCTGTATGCACCTCAAAAATACCTACAAAAGTGAATGAGATCAAATATTGTGACTTAAAAGGTTCTCTCATCTGGAGAACCAAACTTGAATCTCCAGAGCCTCAATGCATCTGTGACAAGGCCAAGACTGACCACCTACCATGTGCCATTTACTAGGCTAGTTTCACCCTACCGTTAAAATCTTCCAGCAGGCTGGTTCGGCAGAGAAACACCATAATGCTGGAAACAGGCTGGATCTCCGCTGGGTCCCATTGCAGTCATTGGGCTTCGACAGAGGAAAGGTATTATATGATGAACTCTGGAAGACTGTTGGAACAGCCTGCGAGAAGATCTTAGCACTAGTGTGAAAGTAGCCTTATACTGGTGTCTCATTTTGAGACAGACAAAAAGAAAGCCCCTTGTGCCAGGGTTTGGGTAGGACCTCTATATCTACTCTATACCCACTGCGGTTAGGCCATTGCACCAGCCCCTTTACATGCACTATAAGGATGCCACAGGGAGGATCACCACTCCTCCATTAGCCAGAATGAAGAGGCGCTTAAAATGTCTGGCATGAAATACCACATGTATGATTTCCACACCAGCTACAGTTAAAGGGTTGTTGAGATAAGACTGCTCCTTGAGGACGTTTGGAAAATTTGCTCTCAACAAGTCATCAGTATTTTGAACGTAAACATGGCGCAAACTCATTTTATATGTGCTATACCCAAAGGGATAACTTCAAGATATTAGGCCTCAATACAAAGTCTGCACCCAAGCTCTCCTACCATGTTCCATTTAAAGGGGTTGGCCACTTTCTGGTTACGGTTTACCAGTGTGTTTATAAGATGTGTAGTACTCTAGTACAGGGTACTTGCAAACTTTTCCTATTATGTAATTTTATGGGCGGTTATTTAATGGTTTGTAATGTACCCATTATATTTCTGTATAGATCTGTTGGGGTTAATAATCCTGATTTAGCCCCTGCAGGAAGCAGGGTGTGGGCTTAGGTCCGCCCCTGGCTCTGTTAGTAGTGTGTTAGCTGAGGAAGTGAGAAGAGCTGCATTTGCTCACTCCTCAGTACTAGGCCTGAGTTCCAGAGAATCACTATCTCTGAGGATATTTGCATCAAGCCACCACTACTTACAGTACTCTTTACAGAAGAAAAAGAAAGGAAAGAACTAGAAGGTCCAGAATCTGCATGGGCGAGCATTGGATTCAGTCAGTAAGTTATTTGCTGTTTATGGCTGATAGAGACCATACTGCAGTGCGGGCAACATTACTAATACACCCTTCACACTTAGACATGGCCCTGGCCACTGTATCTTAATCTTGTACCCCTCAGCTGGGAATAACAGCCACCCTTGCAAGAGTAATATTGCCAGCATTAGATTTTGAAGAGAGAGATACTTTGTTTGCAGTAAACCAGTGTGCTTCTTTACTGGAGGAACTCAAGTGCAAAACAATACAGGCAATGCACTGAGCTGGCTTTCCAGTCTCATCTCTGGTAGAAGAAGGTTCTTCACTGAGGAAAGGTCTGAGCTAACTGTCCCTCTCTCTCAGAAGGTTGGTACCCTGGCCAAAGGGCTGGTGGCCAAGGATCTGTGGCTCAGTTGTCCACCTGGCTCCAGGGTCAAAGGGTCTGTGGCAGAGTATTCCTGTATCAACGTCATTTTCTGGTCACTTGTGCAGTCTCTCCTACTGAACACTGGTCCCTATCTGCAGACAATGGGGCTCTGACTGATCCACTTTTATATAGTTTCTAGCCGAACTAGAACCTTTTAATTGGAGTGGTGGAGTGGAGAAGCATGGCGTAAGAAAAATAGACTTGTTTTGAGCCATAGACTTGTTTTGCGCTTCAATACAAGTCAATGGGGATGACTAAGCAGTTTGCAGATGTAAATAACAGTCTGACAGAGCTAAACCAGACACTAAAAGTTTACTAAGCCTGTTTTTACCGCCAAAGCTTATAGTAACTGAAAAATTACTAGCTTCTCAGTGCATAGGTAGAAAGTCCCAAAGTGTCTCAGTATTAGCTCGCTGTGCACTAACCCTTTCCACGGTGCAGTACAAATACAGCACAATACAGTAAACATTTAAAATGAAGTTTAACAATATAAAACAGTGTAAGTGTAAACAACAGCATAAATTACTGTGCAGGTTAACCCTTCAAAGTGTAACAAAGTAGAGAGTAGTAGCAATTAGAGCACATGTCTACAAACGTTCATACTTCAAAGTACCCTTGCTCCAGCACTACGCCTGGAATGAAGCTTTCATTATGTTAATTGTGAGACATTATAAAATAGTATATTACTTTAGTTTATTATGTCTCCACAACAGATACATTTAGCTCATCATTTCCTTGGTTTTGCCTCTTTAGCTGCATCATATTTTCCACATTTTTAATAAACACAAACCACTTCACTCATTTCGTGAGCCTTGATAATTTATCATATCGCGGACTGGTCTGTTCAACGGAATAAGGTGACAGAGCAATTTCTGTCTTACGTAAGTGGAAACCTAGTCATTTTGCTAGTAGCTCAGAACCTGCCGAGGATGGTTTCCCGTACTCTGCGCCCATCGCACAAGAGTGGAAACCACAGGGTTCTTGGAATGAAAAATAACACTGTTTTAATTCATACCTAAAAGTAGAAGACATTATGTGGAGTCACTTTGAAGTCTGTCTATAAAGTGTGCATCGCAGTGACTGGTCAGTCTCCAGGTGGGAGCAATGATTCATAACAGGAAAATCCCAAATTGATTTCCCTACAGATGACTACTGTATGGACACTACAAAACCACCTAGAAAAACAGGTATACAGCTATAACCGTGGGCTAATTATCTGCCTCTTCAGATAAGGTGTATGTAGTTAGCCCATAAAGTTATTAAGCCCTTCCCACATTTTCACAAACATATATTTTGCGGACAGGGAAGGACGCAGATCTTATAGCCCTCCCCCCCCCAACATCACCCTGTTTCCCAGTGCCTATGTGTCAAACACCAGGTAACACGGAATGCAAAGCACAACTCCCCAGTTTTCTGATGAATTTACGATTTTTTCATAAGTGGTAAAAAAGTAATAAAAAACTCTTTTATTTAAAAAAAATGATAATACTAATAATTGTGATAGAAGTTGCCCTCAAACCTCATCCATTGTATCCAGCTTCTATGCTGGGAAACATGGAAGAGGTGCTTCATAAAGATTTCCCTCAGTCTGAACACCATATATCTAAATGTATATAGGGCAACTGGCATAAATACATTGATAAATCTCCCGCATTCCTCTACACAGTATATTATAAAACTGGCTGACTGCAGTCACCTCTAGGGGGAGGTCTGTGCATAGGAATATATACAGTTACCATTAATATCAATGGAAGCTGTAAATATTCTCTTTGCACTGAGCTATCCCTAGTGGTGGCTGATGGAAAATGCAGTGAACCTATTTACGGAACAGTAGAAGCAGTTCATCACTGGGGCCCAGTAGCAGTCTTGTGGTCAGTCTCCATGGAAGGTACTCCACTGGTTGCAGGAAAGGTCTCTTTCTTGTATCCCAACATACACGTATGCGATCACCCGCTGGAGGACAGCTGTGATTGAGCACTATTGGTAGGAATTAGGCACCACAATCAATCACTATTGCAATCAAAGGGAAGGGGCTCCCTGTGTCCTATCATTGAGACCGAGTAACAGAGACCCATCAGCCTTGGGTATGCCCTATCTATTTATCCTTCTTTAACTCAGAATTAAACAATAACCTTCTTCTAGTTCTTCTTAATTTCTTAGTTATTTATTTTACTCACTTATACAGTGCAGACATTGTCATCACATTCTGTCCCCAATGGAGCTCACAATCTAAGTTCTTTATCAGTTTGGAGTGTGGTAAGAAACTGCAGGACCCAGAGGAAACCCACGTAAACATGGGGAAAACATACCAACTCCATGCCATTGCTCCATGTTGTACTTGGTCAGAATCAATTCTAGGACGCCCGTACTAACCACTGAGCCACCCATTCAAACCACATATTTCTTAAGAAGGTTTATGGCCTGGACATAGCCTGTACAATGAGTCATTCACCATCCTAGACCACCATTGTTGCTTCTATTACCAAATTCACTTCACTAAGCCACCAAGAACTAACAAGAACCCTATACTATCAGGGACGTTTCCACTAACCCATTTCCCACACTAGTCCATCAGGGATATCATCATTTACTCATTCACTCCCCCACCAGGCAAGGGGGCACTTTTCAATAGAAAAGCCTTTAATGGCTATTACAGCAATCAAATGCTTCCTATAATTGCAGACCAGCTTTTTGCATGTCTCCACAGGTATTTTTGCCCATTCATCTTTAGCAATGAGCTCCAAATCTTTCAGGTTGGAGGGTCTTCTTGCCATCACCCTGATCTTTAGCTCCCTCCACAGATTCTCAATTGGATTCAAGTCTGGACTCTGGCTGGGCCTCTCCAAAACGTTAATGTTGTTGTCTGCTAACCATTTCTTCACCACTTTTGCTGTGTGTTTTGGGTCATTGTCATGCTGAAATGTCCACTGGTGCCCAAGGCCAAGTTTCTCTGCAGACTGCCTGATGTCGTTGAGAATCCTCATGTATTGCTCTTTTTTCATGGTGCCGTTTACTGTGATTAGGTTCCCTGGTCCATTGGCTGAACCCCCCCCCCACCCAAAGCATTAGGTTCCCACCACCATGTTTTACAGTGGGGATGGTGTTCTTTGGGTTGAAGGCTTCTTTTTTACGCCAAATGAAAGGGTTTCTAGTTCTACCACTTTGTTTTCACATAATTAGGTGTCAGACACTAGCAATCCGCTAGTGTCTGCTCTGCCAAACAATCCTAATATAATAGCTTTTGGGGCAGCCGTTTCGCAAAAAAAATAACTTTTATTGATATGCTAATGACCCTCTAGGTGCTATGGGGGCGTCATTAGCACCTAGAGGATCGGTCTACCTTCACAAGATGCCGCCGCCCAGCGCGTCCCTCCAGCCCGCCCATCTCCTTCGGAATGCGATCAAGCGGACGACTTCTCGCGCATGCGCCGTGCGCGTCTGTATTCGGCGCAGGCGCAGTGGAGATGTCTGAGCAGGGAAGCGGTCGGACATTCACTGCGCATGCGCCGAATACAGACGCGCACGGCGCATGCGCGAGAAGTCGTCCGCTTGATCGCATTCCGAAGGAGATGGGCGGGCTGGAGGGACGCGCTGGGCGGCGGCATCTTGTGAAGGTAGACCGATCCTCTAGGTGCTAATGACGCCCCCATAGCACCTAGAGGGTCATTAGCATATCAATAAAAGTTCTTTTTTTTTTCTTCGCTAGTGTCTGACACCTAATTATGTGAAAACGAGGTGGTAGAAACCCTTGAAGGAAACATTATTGTGACCATACCATAAAATTTTGTTTCATCTGACCATAACACAGAAGACCAGAAGTCTTCTTCTTTGTCCAGATGAGCTTTTGCAAAGGCCAAGCGAGCTTTTGTGTGCCTTATTACTTGATGGTTGAATAAAAGTAACTATAAGTCAAAATTTGCCAGGGGTATGACTAATTATGGGCAGCACTGTAAGTGAAATAATAATGTACATCAGTGGGACCTGATAGGTGCCTAAATATTACGTTTTGCAGATTAAAGAACAATGCATAAAATTCATCTGGAATAAGGAAAAAACTGCTAAAAAGGTGCATACTTGGACCTTTGTGTTTTTAATTAGGGGAAGTTTCTAATGTGTTCTCTATGCTCAGTCTTCTGCAAGTCCTCATTACATTGCAATTCTGTGCTGGGAACAAGTACCCATTATCATATTTTCTAGATTAATAGATGGAGGACTGATGGAGTTTTACAGCATAGTTTGGTGTGCACTTATACAAGAACTTTCTATAGGATATTTTTTAGTATTGGATACAGTTTTGCAAATAGCAAACACACAAAGATCTATACAGTATATAAATACAATTCTACATGTACATGCATTTTTGGAAGTCCTAAAGAAGCGAATGCAGATTTCAGCGGAGCCTGTGGATTTGCCATACATGTCGAGATGAGAATATTCCTTTAACAACTTCTTGTACCAATGACTGCACTGTCTATAACTCTACATAGTAAGACTCTAGTAAGAACCTTTTTTTTCAGTTAGGTTTCATAGAAAATTGGAAAAATATGGAGGTAACACATGGCCGCCTAGAAGTCATACTGCAGTGTTCTGCTCAGCCAGCTCCTTGAATGCACTTTAGATTGTGTCTAATGATGCAGCATCTAGCCACCACATGCAGACAGAATACAGACAGAATACACAGAGCTTCTTTCCAGGAGAAGTTAGCCCTCCATGTTTGTCCTGGCAAATTTGCCAACTCTTTCAGGAGGACTCCTCTTTTTCTGTTAGACTCCTGGACGTTCCAGAAGAGTTGGCAGGTATAATAGGGGTGTTGTATTATGGCTTTGTACAACTCAAAGGTTGGGTGGATGATGCAAAACGTGTAGGACAGACACCCTCTCCTCAGAATTGGAGATAAGAAAATTAAGAGTGGGATGGTATTTGTGCAAAAATGTTGCATATGGTAAAAATCTCAGCTCAAGGATAATCATAGCAGAATGGCAATTAACAATGCAACAAATGTATTATTCCAGAGTTCTGTATGATGACACGTCTTGAGCTTTTCACGTTATCAGCTCATCCAGTGCACCCTATTAACTAACACAAACTCCTCTGAGTGTCACACGCTGTGACCTGAACCGAATAGCAGCCTATAATGTCCCCCTAAATACAGTCATGTTACAAGTTTTGTCTCCTGAAAATAATGCACCACACACATAGTGCCCTTAATGGTAGTGTCCCCTATAGATAGTGCAACACAATATGTGCCCCTGTACTGTGCTAAATGTTCTGTGGTCCAATAGATGCCACATGCTCTGTGCCCCCTTATATAATATTCTCTGTGTCCCCATGCTCTGTGCCCCAATGGTCTGCATCCCCATTCTTTGTGCCCCACACTCTATGCCTCCATTCTATGTGCCTCCATGCTCTATGTCCTGTGGGGTTTCGCTCTGGTAGATAGGGTAAGCGGACGCAGTACAGAGGCAAAATACAAGTTCTTAACTCAAACTTCCGTGATTATTCACACTTGCGGCAGTTGCAAAAAACACGTGACTTTGCAGTCTTTGGTGTTAATTCACACACAAAAGTCACCTTGTTGGCAGTTCTGCCTCTAGTAGTCCACAGCAGGCTTTAGGGAGCCTGTTCCCCCTGCACATGGGTCTCAGCCGTCCAGTCCGGCACAAAACCTCAGATCCCAACACAGAAACTCAGCTGCTAAGCCCAGCTGCCTATTTAAGGACAGCCAGGTGCTGCCAAAACCCAGACCGGCACTTAAACTCTGGTCTGGTATTTGACCTCACCTGGCTGGAAACCAGCCCAGCCGCACATGTTGGGAGGAAAATACCTGCCTTCCCAGACAAAACCCTTCGCTGTGTCACATACCCCTCCTTTGTTCAACCCTGAGGGTGTGAACACATGCCAGACAGTGTACCCGGGATAGGGGATCCGCATTTCCCTGTAACCGGCCTGTCCAGTGTTCCACCGAAAACTTTAAGTTTTGTAAGGACAGAAACCATTGAGTGACTCAGGCATTTCTGTCCTTGGCCTGGCTCATCCATTTGAGAGGGGAGTGGTCAGTCACCAGGCGGAACTTTCTCCCCAACAAATAGCGGAGAGACTCGAGTGCCCACTTGATGGCCAGGCACTCTCTCTCCACTATACTATAGCTGGTCTCGGCTGAGGTGAGGTTAGAGCTGAGGAAGACAATGGGATGCTCCTCCCCGTTGACTTCCTGAGAAGTACAGCACCGAGGCCTACTTCGGAGGCATCGGTCTGTACTATAAACTCCCTTTTGAAGTCGGGCATCACCAAAACGGAGGACCCACACAGGGCTGACTTCAAAGCGTAGAAAACCTCTTCCGCCCAATCATCCCAGCAAACCCTAACTGATTTGTGTCCCTTCAAGAGCCCTGTCAATTGCACGGCCACCATAGCAAAGTGAGGAACAAACCTCATGTAATAGCCCACTATTCCCAGGAATTTCTTTAATTGCCTAGTGGTGACAGATCGGGGCCAATTTCTTATTGCTTCTATTTTGTTTACTTGGGGTTTGACTCCACGCCCGATGACATACCCCAGGTACTTAGTCTCCTCTAACCCTATCGCACATTTTTTTTGGGTTAACAATTAGTCAGCCTTCTGAAGGGAGTCCACTACTGCCTGCACTTTGGGTAGGTGACTTTTCCAGTCGGTACTGTGGATGACAATATAAGTCCAGGTAAGCCGAAGCATACCGACGATGTGGACGAAGAACAATGTCCACAAGTCGCTGAAAAGTGGCAGGGGCACCATGCAGACCAAAGGGTAACACCTTATAGTGATACAGCCCCTCAGGTGTGAAGAAGGCAGTTTTCTCTTTAGCAGCCTCCGTTAAGGGCACCTGCCAGTACCCTTTCATGAGGTCCAAAACAGAAAAGTACCATGCTTGTCTAAGGGTCCATTCACACGTCCGTAGTGCATTGCGGATCCGCAATACTCCCAGCCGACACCCCCATAGAAATGCCTATTCTTGTCCGTAATTGCGGACAAGAATAGGACATGGTCTACTTTTTTCCGGAGCTGCGGACCGGAAGATCGGGGCCGCGCTTCGGAAATGCGGAGAGCACGTAGTGTGCTCTCAGCATCCATTCAGTCCCCATAGAGAATGAATGGGTCCGCACCCGTTCTGCAGAATTGCAGAATGGGTGCGGACAACACTTGCGGACATGTGAATGGAGCCTTAACCTGTCGACTAGCTCATCCACCTGGGGCATGGAATACGCGTCAAACTTAGAGATATTGTCAATTTTACGAAAGTCATTAAAAAACCACAACGTCCCGTCCGGCTTGGGTATCAATACTATAGGACTGGCCCACTCACTTTTTGACTCCTCAATGACGTCTAGCTGCAACATTAGCTGCACCTCCTCTGAGATGGCTTGTCGCCGAGCTTCGGGTACCTAGTATGGTTTTAATCCGGACTTTTGCCTGAGGTTCAGTGACAATGTCATGCTTGATTATGGAAGTGCGTGCAGGGAGGTCCAAGAACACATCCGTGTTCCGACTAACGAACTCCCTGGCCTCCTGAGTCTGTTTAACTGAGAACCTCTTCTCCTAGAAAACCCGGCTACGGAATGTGGTCAGTTCAGGTTTCCCTATCTTTCCACAGTTTGAGTAAATTCACATGGTAAATCTGCTCCGGCTTTCGCTGCCCTGGCTGGTGTACCTTGTAGTTTACATCTCCAATTTTCTTGAGTACCTTGTAGGACCCCTGCCACCTAGCCAGGAACTTACTGTGTCGGCACCAGAACCGAAACCTGATCACCCAGGTTAAAGATCCGGACCCAAGCCTGCCGACTCTGGGCTCGCTGAGCTGCCGCCACATGCTCCCTTTTCAATAAATTTTTAATTTGCTAAACGGACGTCCGTAGTTGTTATATGTGCAGCAACTTACAGAGCTGCCTCATCACCTTGGACATAAAAGGGGTCCCCTGGTCAGTCAGAACCTCTTTAGGTAGTCCTTCTCTGGAAAACATCTCCATTAACTCCTTAGCTATGAGTTTGGCCGAGGTAAGTCGCAGTGGCACCGCCTCCGAGTACTGAGTGGCGTAGTCTAGGATGACTAAGATTTGTTGATGCCCTCTGGAAAACTTTGGTACTGGGCCTATGAGATCCATAGCTATTCGGTCAAACAGTACCTCGATAATCGGGAGAGGTACTAGGGGACTATAAAAATGTGGCTGGGGGCTAGTTATCTGGAAGGTTGGGCAAGACTTACAAAACCCTTCCACCTCTCTGAATATGCTGGGCCAGTAAAACCTCTGTAGAATACGATTCAGAGTTTTCTCTAGCCCCAGGTGACCCCCCGAGAACGTATTGGTAGGCTACATCTAACATGAGTTTGTGATAAGCCTTGGGGACCACCAACTGTTCAATAGGCTCACCCCGTAGTTGGTTTACCCGATACAACATATCCTGATGAACCACAAAAGGGGGAAACACTGACTCTGCCCCAGGCTGTTGTGGTTCACCATCTACTATTAACACATTTTCCCAGACTTGGGATAGGGTTGGGTCCCAACGTTGGGCGGTGCCAAAATTATCCCCGGAGACATTGAGGTCTGCCAGTTCAGGACCCGGCGACATTCTTCCACGTCTCCCACCATCATACTTAGCGGGGGTTGTCTCCCCCTCTTCCACCGAAGTGGCAGTCACCCCTACCGCTGGCTCTTCGGTCTCTGGTTCCCAGGGTTCTGGTCTCCCCCCTGAGCAGGGCCACTCTGCTAGGGTTACCCCTGTCTCATGGGCACTGGTAATTCTCGTAGCAGGCCACAGTGCCGGGAAGCCCGGGAAGTCACTCCCTATTATTAGTTCATAGTGTAAATGGGTCCACCTGCCGACAACCATGGATAGAGACACCATAGCGGTGGGGTCGTCTTTTAAGTCTCCATGAATACACATTACCCCGACTTTCCGGCCAGTATACTCAGCAGGCCGTACTAGTGTAGCCCTTACCAGGGACACAAGACTCCCTGAGTTCAGCAACACCACCACCAGAGTGTTTCCTACTTCCACCTGGCACAAGTGGTTGTTGTCTATAGTCTCTGGGGTACCGGAGGCACACAGCTTCCTGAAATATTATGAGTGGTGGTAGCCATAGTTAGTGTCTATGGGCTCTTACGTGACCAGGCTCCTGACACCGCCAGCAGACTATCGGAGCCGGGTCCGTAGGGGGTACATCCCGGGCGTGTTTTGTTGGCACAAGTCACCAAGCCTGGGGTTTGACTGGCCCCCTCCCAAAAGAACCCCCCTCTATATTCCTGGTAGCCTCATAGCGTTCCACCAGGTCCACCATCTCAAGAACATTACCAGGAGACACCTGGGCGATCCAGTGCTAGAGAGGGTATGGCAAAGCCCTCCAGAACACATCAGCGAATAGACGTTCCAGCATAGCAGTGGAACTCAGCACGTCAGGCTGCAGCCATTTTTGCAACAGATGTGATAGATCATAATACTGAGGTCTTGTGGGTTCAGCCGGGTTAAACTCCCACTGATGCACCCGCTGGGCCCGGACCAATACATTCACCTCCAGTCCTGCCAGAATCTCACCCTTTTTTGTCGGGTAATTGGCTGCTTGATCATCCGGTAAGTCTAAATACACCTGCTGGGGTCCGGATGCCAGAAACGGAGCGACGATCTCAGCCCATTGATCTCGGGGCTCCCTACAGCAGGCTTTAGGGAGCCTGTTCCCCCTGCACATGGGTCTCAGCCCTCCAGTCCGGCACAAAACCTCAGATCTCAACACAGAGACTCAGCTGCTGAGCCCAGCTGCCTATTTAAGGACAGCCAGGTGCTGCCAAAACCCGCACCGGCACTTAAACTCTGGTCTGGTATTTGACCTCACCTGGCTGAAAACCAGCCCAGCCGCACATGTTGGGAGAAAAATACCTGCCTCCCCAGACAAAACCCCTTGCTGTGTCACAGTCCCAATTTTCTGTTTCCTCATTCCCTGTGCCCCATGCTCTATGCCATCGTTCTGTGTGCCCCTATGCTCTGATCCTGTTCTCTCTGACTCTGTGAGCACTGAGGTGGGTGCCCAATTATATCTGAGTCATGTGGACGCAGGGGTGTCTGGAAACAGGGTGAATCAACCCAGTGAACGGGTGTCTGGTGACCGGGTGTTTGAATCTTCCCCGATGCTAAGATCTGAACTGTGCATGCACTGGTAAATGTTGGATCGCCGCATGCGCAGTTCAGATATTTGCCTGTGGGAAAGTACACTCTCCCCAATGCTGAGATCTGATCTGTGCATGCGCCAGTGAATTACAGGGCCAGGCAGGAAGACAGTGAGGATGCTTTGCCCTGTCAAACAAGGGGAGGGGGTCTAATGGGTAAAGACAGTGGTGCTCTGAACACCTAAATAGCACATGGAATAAAGTGCAACTGGGCAAAAGACTTGAACTACTAAAGGGTCATTTAACTCAGCAGTATGCTGTTTTTTGTAGCTATTTTATTCTCTTTGGTCACAATTAGTGTTGAGCAAAGTAAAGCATCCAAAGCGGAATTCGGTCCGAAGTTTAGGAAAACTTAGTTTCTAAACGAATCTGAATTTCCTTGCTAAAATGGAGGCTGCACGTGTTAGAAAATGAAAGTGAGTGTAAGTGACAAGCCTAGGACCGCGAGATCACCCATTATGCCGTGCAGCTAGCCAATCCTCAGGCAGCCATTCCCCTGTGATATCACAGCTAGGCAGAGCCCTATATAACGCTGATTCCTCACGGTCGCCTACATTTTACTGTGAGCTGAGCATAGGGAGAAATGTGACAAGAAGCTCATGCACTAGGGACAGTGTTGCTGCAAATTGTTAACAGAGAGTGCATGAGAATATTGGAGAAAGAGTGCAGGGAGACTACAGGGAGAGTGGAGGGAAAGTGCAGGGAGAGCGTAGGAGACTGCTGAACTATGGACTCTGCTACAATTTATTGCCATGTACATAACTGTGCAGTGCATAGCTGATCCATTCTGTTAGCTGTAGAGTTACTGTGCGTCAGTATTACAGGCAGGTCTAATCATTGTGTACATAAGTGTGCAGTGCACCAATATTCATAGTTAATCCGTTCTGTTAGCTGTAGAGTTACTGTGCATCAGTATTACAGGCCACTGTTACTTTCAGGTAGATTGATCTCAGTATACCTGATTTATAGTGAATCGAATTTCTTGTCGAACTTCGGCGAAGCTGCTGAATCGAATTTTTCAAAACTTCGCTCATCTCTTGTCGTGGTAATTCATTTCCTACCTGCTATTTCAGTCAGTTTGGTACTAAGCTGACCACATGACAGATTATCAGTAATGAGGAAAACATCTGAGACTGAAAGAGGCGATGTGTTCTAATACAGAGGCACTAGTAGGTGGATTTACGTAATGTTTGATTTTAAGCTTTTTTTTTTGCTAAACCATTTGGATTTGTGTCTTTGTGCCATATACTTCAATTATAGGTTCCCATCACTGAAGAATGACTTTGCTGTTTCACGTGGGAAGGTTTAGGGCGCAGCCGGATAGTGAGTCAAAGTCATTGAATCTATTTCCCTGTATCCGCTTGAATTCCACGACAAAGGAAGATTCACACAGCAAATGAATAGTTTGGTTGGAACATTGTACCATAGTTATCTTATGGTCCTTTTTATATATCTCTTAGGACAAAATTCTAAAATTGATTTATGGGTCCATTCAGGGAAGCAGCAAGGCTTTCTTTCAACCAAAGCAAAAATTTAATATGCTGCCTAAGCCCTCGCTAAAGCAAAGTGGCTTGTGGGGCAACCCTTTGGCATCTTTAATACACTCCATTTGGACAGAACACCGATAATGCTACTAGTCTTAGTACTTTCAAAAAAATTATTAAAAAATAAAAAACGTTTTCCTTACTACATGCAGTATTAAGTACTTCTCCCAAATGGGACCATTAATTAGATCAAGAAAATATCACATTTTCTCATTAGTTTTAAAGGGGTAGTCCTATTTGGTTGACCATTGCTGATCACTAGATCAGCTGACATTGGGTGAATAAAACTAAAACATTTTTGGAGTGCTGCCTTCTCCTTATTCATCTGTTTGACTACCAGATATTGAATAAACCATGCTTCTCCCAGTAATACTCATACAATTTGAATGCCTTGTTATTCCATCTTAGTGATGACAGCAGATGTTTGCTATTTTAATAAATATTGACTAGATCGTATGACGGTATGTAATACAATGGTCGGAAAGTCAGCTGGTTTCTCCCTAAGTAAATGTCGTAACCATGTTTGGTTAAGCACATTGTCCAACATTGCATAAGTAAAAACTCAGATAGGCCTGGGCTGAAATGAACACGTAGGTTACAGTCACAGAAGTGAAATAACATAGAGCTCACGACTATTGTTAATCCTGACAGTATCGGTATGAAAACATTCTCCGAGTGAAAAATTCTCAGTGCTTATAGACTCTTATGAGCTGTTAGTGGTGCAGACCTTTTCTTCTTCCTAATTTACCAACAATGTTTTGTCTGCCATATTATAGATACCGTAGAGCTGCAGGTTGGTCCTTGTCACTATGTCTACAAGCCTGACAGCTCACATTATAATTCTACCTCCCATCTGCCTTCACACGAAAGACAGGGAGAAAGCAAGAGAGGAAGAAGCAAAAGAAAGAAAGGAGAAAAAAAAAGGAATGTAATAAAGTGGCACACTTTGATGTCTTACTCAGCCCAGTGTCCTCATTCTGGCTAGCACTGTCCTCCTGCATTGCAATGGTGTTGATATGTTCTCAGCTGATGTCTTCGGGCCCTGGGGTTTATAAGGAACCCTCTTCCCCCACATAGGTTCATTTAGGAGACTGGTCTGGGGTGCAATCTAGGGTCTACATTTTCCACTTATGTGGCTGATGGGTGTGGTACTGCTAAGTGTGCCTTCACTCTAACTTTAATACGAATGGGCTGTTTAGTCCACCATCAGGAGGACATTGAACAACAATGGTGTGCATGGCAGGACTGCAAGGAGAAGGCCACTACTTTCCAAAAAGAACATTGCTTTAGTTTGCTAAAGATCACTTGGACAAGCCAGAAGGCTATTGGAAGAATGTATTGTATATGGATAAGACCAAAATAAAGCTTTTTGGTTAATGGGAAGCGTTCCAATTGCATAAAGGAAAAACTGCATTCCAGCACCTTATGTGTGAAACACAGTGGTGGTAGTATCATGTTTTGTGCCTGTTTTCCTGCATCTAGGCCAGGACGGCTTGTCGTCATTGATGGGATTATAAATTCTGAGCCAGAAGATTATAAAGAAAAATGTCAGGACATCCTTCTGTGAGATGAATCTCCAGAGAAAGTGGGTTATGGAGCAAGTCAACAACCCTAACCATACACAACTTGTTGTACCAAAGAATGGTTAAAGAAGAATTACGTTACATTTTTGGAATTACCAAGTCAAAGTTTTGACCTTAATCCAATAGAAATGTTGTGGAAGGATCTGAATTGAACGGTTCATGGGAGGAAACCCACCAAGATGACACAGTTGAAGCTGTTTTGTACGGAGGAATGGGCTAAAATTACTCCAAGCTGATGTGCAGGACTATTCAACAATTATCGGAAATGTTTAAATAGCGTAGGTGGTTTGAGGATGCTTTTCGTGGGTTAGGGATTGGAATCTTAGTTCTTAACCTTGTTTCTTTTGTTTCAATAATATTCTGAAGAATTTTGTGCTTCCAACTTTGTGACAACAGTTTTGGAAAGACTGGTTCCTGTTCCAGTAAGTGAATGCCATTGTGTACCAAGCAAGGTCAGAGTATTGAAGCTATGTCTCTGGGATCAACTGTAGTGTCCGCTGTGAGCTTCATCACCCAAAATCAATGTTGGACCTTTCTATTATGCCATAGCTATGTTCTACCTTCTAATAGAAAGTCTTACGAGAAGTATGGGGCTGCTATAGCAGTAAAGAAAGGTCCAATTAAATATAAACCTCATATCGACACAGCCAATTTTGGTCTTATGGTCCAGAACAATGCTTTTCATTTTTTACATTCTAAGGCTCAAAGTTTTTGCAGAAGTCAATATTTATTTGGCAAATGGAAATTGTTTTCATTGAAGGTGGATTTCAGAAATAATAGCAGTTCAGTCATCTTGTTAAGCAATTTTCATTTTCCTCAAGGACCTAAAATTTTTGCTTAACGTATTTAGTAAGTATTTAGAAGTGCATATAGAAAAGCTAAAAATAACACTCCCAATAAGGTGCCAGATTTGCCACCAAGGACAGAAGGGCTTGATGTGTGACCTGTGGGATAATTCTCTTACATAATTGGATTTTCTTTAGAGAGAGATGTGTTATACATCAAGGTTTAGCACCTTCATCCAAGGGCACACTAAGAGCAGCAAGACCTGCCTTGTACAAATACTGAATTAATTGTTTCTATTTCTATTTGTTTCTATCCTACACTTTTTGATTTGTATCTCTTATAAACATGCTTTTTTGTTATCTTTACTTATTTTTACAGTTTTTTTGTAACTTTATTTACCCATCAAATTATATTTGACCATCTACAATAAAGGAGTTTTCTCATCTGATACAATGGTGGCATATCGCTAGGATATGCGCCCATTGTCTCATAGGTAGGACCCGCACCTATCTCCTAAAAGGAACCGCCCTCCAAAATAGCCAAGTGGTGTGCTCCCATTCAATTCTATAGGGAGAGCGCTTGGTGGTGGCCAGATCGGAGAACTCCAGACAAAAGTTTCCCCTCTCCGTTCTCGATATAGGTGCGCGTCCCAGCAGGGGGACCTTCACCTTTCAGACAATGGGGGCATATCCTAGATATATTCCCCCATTGTCACAGATGAGAATACCCCTTTAATAACATTTATGGTATTATTTTTAATACATTTATTGGAAGACAGTTGAGTAGTTTTCTATTTTAAGAAGGAGTAATAGAGAAAGCATGTGAAGCTTAGATTATTATGCAGGGAAGGAAATGTACTGTACATGGATCATCAGCCTGGAATTCCCAGATGATGTTTTTTGGTAACATCATGGGTCACACATATGTTAAATGGTGAATTCCAAGCAATACGTCAGTTCACAAGAAATTGGGTGTATTGTATCCAACACTTAGTTTAAGGTTAAATGGGCAGCTAAAATAATACAAAATGAAAACTGCAATCAACAGATTTATTTATTCTTTGTTAGAGTGTTTGCAATAACCTCTTCAGACCATGAGGGGTATTACCATGAATGCATTCATTTCACACCCCATTGACCACCAGAGTCTCTCATTCTCTCTCTCTCACACAAAATCGCACAAAATTAGTTTTTGTTTGTGTGTTTGTTTGGAAAATGTTATATTTCTTTGTGTAACAATGTATATTCAATTAGGGTTTTATAACTTAAAATAAAAACTTTTCCATGAAAAGTGAAAACTTCTTGATCTGAAAATATTACGATCACTATAAACACATTAATTAAAATATGAGTAACCATCCCATTAAGACAACTTAATTCATCAAAGGAACAGCTAACTGATTTTTTAAGTCAATTAGTCCCTTGAGGACCAGGACAATTTTAGTCTTGAGGATATTTTTTGGCTTTCGAGTGCAACCCCGTTTAGCAAGAGCTGGCAAACATGCCCTGCAGCAACCCTATAACTAGCAACCCTTTGGTAAAAGAGGAGAGAATATTTAAAAGAAGAAAAACTGCTACAAGAGGACATAGTTTTAAATTAGAGGGGCAAAGGTTTAAAAGTAATATCAGGAAGTATTACTTTACTGAGAGAGTAGTGGATGCATGGAATAGCCTTCCTGCAGAAGTGGTAGCTGCAAATACAGTGGAGGAGTTTAAGCATGCATGGGATAGGCATAAGGCCATCCTTCATATAAGATAGGGCCAGGGGCTATCCATAGTATTCAGTATATTGGGCAGACTAGATGGGCCAAATGGTTCTTATCTGCCGACACATTCTATAACTACTGAGACCCCGACTACACTTAACCACTTAAGGACCTAACTAGTTAACCTGGTTAATGAGTGGTCAATGTGGAGGGCAGGAAATCCGATCTTGCTTTCACCGGGTAGCTGCTGGAATGTGGAGCAGATAGGTCATATAGTAGTACTAGCCGAGGTAAAAAACAGAGTAGTCAAAGCAATATCCAATAGCAATAACACATTCAAGCCAAGTCAGAACCAAACAAGACAAAGTTGTAGAGTTACAAAGGTAGGAGAATGGTCACTAAATAGTCCAAGGTCAAACACAGCAGCAAGCAAGGAGAAGGCAAAGAATAATCGGGTAAACAAGTTGTGTCAAAAACACAAGAATACACACAAAATGCTAAGAGTAATCTAACACACAGAAACCAGGTTGAAAATACAATAACTGGCATTGGGCTCCCAGCACGATTCAAAGTTATCACTTATCCAGAGGATAGGGGATAACTAACTGATTGGTGAGGATCCAAACACTGAGACCCCCACCATTCCCAAGAATGGGGGTCCCATTCACCCAATTTGATGGAGCGGCAAGTCAAGAATGTGCCCTGCCACTCCATTCATTCTCTATGAGATTGCTGGAGATAGCTGAGTACAACATTATCAATACTTGGCACAACCCCTTTAAGTAGAGCACACTGGTTGCTCTCAATCCAAGTTTCTTTCTGCCTCCCTGCCCCAGAACAGCTGAGCTTGTCAGGCTATGTCCTCTCCTACCTCTTTGCCTATTTTCTGGAGCAGAGATTGTTACAATAGTTTTTTTGTGGGATGGGTTGCACATAATGTGGGTATCATGTTTTAGTACATACAAAATGGCGTATATGGTTTTTAGTTTTACAAAAATGCAGACAAATGGCCGATTGTTTTTACATCATACATTGTATGTGAAGACAACCTATATGAGAAGCTGGTCACACTTATATATATAATGACGCCCAAAGTAAATAAACGCTAAATAGAATTATGGAATGTCTTAAAAGATATGTCTTTAATGATATATATTTAAAATGATAGGCTCAACAATTTATATTGTATCAGAAACCTCTCCTGCAGGACAAAATATTCCCTGCCAACCACAGTGAACTGGTCAGGTTTGAAAAAATGTGGAGCCAGGCGGTGTGAACACTGGCCCACTCGGAGGAGTGAGTTGAGAAAATCAAAGTGATAGAAATAGAGAGAGGGAGACAGATACTGGGTCTCAACCCCTACATGTATCCCTATACTCTATAATGGGTCCTCCCTCCGTCTGACCCTAGATGGCCCTCAGACCTATTGTTTGACTGCCCAGCTTCGTCGGAAGTAAAGGACCAGTCACCTCTAAGGTCAGATATAAGAAAAAGAAAAGCAAAACAAAGAAACACTGTCCCTACGCGTTTCACTGGCATGCGCCAGATCATCAGGGGACTCAGATATAAACTGGACCACAGGTAAGTAGTGACAGGCATTATGTGCCTATCTCAGCATTCTATGTATGGCTGAGGCAGCAAGAGACACAATCCTAAACAGTATGCAATAGGCAGTACTTAGCTTGCTGGATCTTCAACTTGGGTCCATGGTCCGCACCTATCCTGCGTGTGGCAGTGGCAGCGGGTTATTCGCGCTGGCGTTCTTTTTAAAGGCGCACGCGTCATCTAGGCTCCTCCCCCCCGTACCATATGTTCAGTCACGTGACGTGTGACGTATCGGGTCGCGTCACTCGTTGTCGTCACGTGATCGAGGGCGGTATCAGGCCGTCCATGCTAATGCGGCCACATCACTCAGAGGTGATTGGTCGCACAGTCGGAGGGGGCTGAGTCTTTAGGTTGAACTGAGTCTATAGGTGGCGATGCGGAGGTGAGCCACTCCCACTCCCCACCATAAACCCATATTCCTGACTAGTCAGGTAAAGGTGCGTCACTCCTTAATATCATGGGAGGCGCTACCCAAGGTATTTAAAGGCAAGCAAAATGTTGCGGTTTGAATGGCCATATATAGGTGGTATAGAGATGAATGACCAAAAAACATAAAAAACATACAGTGTGAACAGGAACGTAAAAATATGTATAAAACAGCTCTGCAGCTGTAGTCAAGGGTCGCAATAATTATTGTCTCCATATGTACTTACAAGGTGACGCACAGATGGAGAGATCTCAGATGATAATTGCAGTTGTATATGTGGAGATACAATATGAAAGGTGTCGCTGGAATGGACCTACTAGCTAAATATAGGTGTCAGTACAGAATGTAGACATAATGGATCTAGAACAATCAATTAATAAGGGTATGTCACAGGGGACACTGGAGATAGTTCGAGCTAGTGCGTGGATCTAGATTCCTCAATACATCATACATTGATCATAAATGATGTTATATATTTATTGTATAGGTTCTTCAGAAATGCTCCACATGCATACAATGTTTTTTATCACAATGATAAAATAAACAGATTTATAACAGAGCAAAGATTTCCTACGCTCCATAATTGTTAGAAAAAATAAAATCACATTTGAATCATGCTTCTCCGTGTAGAACTGTCTCCAACGCTTTATAAAATGTTCCCTTTCATACTGCTTAATGGCCTCAATCTTCTCATCTCGTGTAATAAGATTTACTTTATATATCAATCTAGCCTAAAACACAATTCCAATTCTGGGTTAAATTAAAAGTAGAAAACTAGATGCTCAGAAAATTCAGTGATTTTATATACAAATTTTTTTTTTAAGGGGTATCTGGAAATACTTAACTTGCGAATTAAACTTAGCTGTCTCTATAGTAAACTTTCCTATATCATTGCTAGAATTAGCGAAGTTGACCAATAGGTAGCTAAAACGAAGATGCAGAATACTTCGTTATCTTCGTTTTGTGGAATATAACGAATATATTCGTCATATTCGCTAATTCTACCAAGCCATTGAAGCCAACCATATAGTAAACCAGGTCCAAGTTGAAATCGCCGTGCGATTAATATAACTCGAAGGAATCGCATGGCGATTTCAACTTCGCACTGCTATATTCCATATTCGTTAATTCTAGCCTAATATGGAATATAGCAGTGCTAAGTTGAAATCGCAATTCGATTAATTCAAGTTATAATAATCGAATTGCGATTTCAACTTGGACCTGCTATATTCCATATTAGGCTGGAATTAACGAATATGGAATATAGCAGTGCGAAGTTGAAATCGAAAGTCGATTATTATAACTTGAATTATTCGCATTGCTATTACAATAGCAGAATAGCCTTAAGTTAAAAATCGCAATACGCGATTATTTAAATCGCATATTAATCACGATAACTAGAATAATGACGAATATTCGATTTCGACGAATGTAAAACGAATATTCTATCGAATATTCGCGAATTTCGTTGAAATCGAATATGGCACCTGCCGCTCATCACTAGTGAGAATATAAACTTTCTATTCTGCCAGATTCAGCTCCTGTAATTGCCCAGGAAACGAAGCTTCACTATGAAGTTCTCTCTGCACTGAGCTGCTTCGCAGCTGCTCCCCCTGCTCTGAGTGACAGCTACATGGCCTCATCCTTTGTTTTGGCAGTTGGCAATTGGATTTGGAATTATTGGCGTGCCAAGCAAAGTTTTGATTTGGGTCCCCCATCGCACCACCTAGCTTCAGCACACACTCCACTAAGCTTTACCCCCATCGTGCCACTAATGAGGTGACCACTGGTGTCTTCCCTCACAGTGTATTGCTCGCTTATGCACTACTCTCATAGTATAATTCCCCCTGATGTGCCCCAGCACATTATAATTGACCCTTTATGTGCCCCAATACAAAATAATGACCCCTTATGTGCATCCAACATAATATGGCGCCTGTTTCACATCTCCAAAATGGATACTCACTTAGCCCACATTCCTATGAGGAACGGAATAGATCTCTCAGTTCAGATCTGTCCCAGTCTGGTGCCTAAGTGCAGGTAGTGTTCACTGCACCAGCCAACGCCAAACTACCCTTCACTGGGTAAATGGTACAGTGGTAAGCTCCTTGGTTCACCATTGTATTAAGCGGTATCTGGATTCTGAGGATATGGATGCCATTAAAAATGGTGCAGCTGCCCGGGTGGCCTAGCTGCTGGAGGGCCCCATACATTTGTGTGGTCTGTTTGGTGGCAAAATCTGCCCCTGGCTACAGATGACACTCAGTGGACTTACAAGAGCAGAATCTGGCTGAATAAAAGCTCATATTCATACTACTGATGATAAAAGTGATGGTCTGATATCCTGTCTGAAGATGGAGTTCTAGTCTAGTAAGTGAGAAGGGAGAAGGCAAGTCCATGTGCTCCTACCATGTAGGCCTCAGGATCCAGAGACTAACCGATCTCTGTGAAAGTTACTTCTTCTGCTATAGCAAGAAAAAGAGAAAGAAGGAAGAACTTAGAATCTACATGGCCAATTATAGAAGACAGCAACTACAGCTAATCAGACTTTGCTGCTTGTGAGGGATTACAGTTAAGACACCTGTCATACCTAATCCTGGCCAGACATGCCTCTAAAGACCTGTATCCCACAGTGGACACTAGAGCAACATTTGCAGCTGCTAGCCAGAGATTCTAGAGACGGAGACTTCAACAAGATAGCATATCAAGAGTGCTATTATTTGCCACTTTGCTAGCATCCATACCTCGCCATCTGGGAAAAGGATTTGCACTGTGTACATTATTGTTAGTTGTACTACAACTCCTATTTTGGACTCAAGTAAAAAAATAAGTTTATTCTTCTACCTCTGGCTTGGTTTCCTGACTCTCACCAGATCATACACTAGCCATTGCACTGCTACACCCCCTTTCTAGGAACCCATACAACCACTAACATTAAGGGAAGGGCACCTCAAACTACCTTAAGGAAGTGTCTAGAGGGAAGAAAGGGTGCACTCTCCTCTCGATACACCCGCCCTAGGGAATGATAGCTTGAGGGAAACCACTGTGACACATCCTATAGTCAGATCCACTACCACTCCCATCCCTCCACAGTGAAGGCCAGATCCCTGTAAAGGGATTAAAGGATGAAAACCAAGGGACCGCCCGGATAGCTTCCCCAGGACTAGCCCAATATCAAACCAGTCGGTTGGCAGTGGGTTCACAACCATTGCCCATAGCAAAATGTCTTGTGTGTCATTTATTTTACTTTTTCAATCCCAAAGTCGGATTATTAATTTAGATTTTAATTTAGACTTTTTTTTTTATACCATAATGTACATATACAGATGTAGTTGTCACTACCAGAGCTTTGAGACGTTCTCACAGCTCTGTTTCTCCACCCCTGTGATGATGTCACTACTAGAGCTTGGAGGAGTTCCCTCTGCCCTGTTTCTCCGCCCCTGTGATGAGGTCTTTACTTTCTGTTTCCTTCCTCCCAGCTGTCCCTCCTGTGTTTGATTTCGCTGCCTTTAAATCACCCCTCCTCCTTTGTAGAGGTGCGGATTATACTTTTCATTTGAGCTGTATCTCTCGCTTGAGCATCTTCACCTGTGTGATATCTTTTCACTGGATCTGTGTTCTGCTGAAGCAAGTACTTCGGATATTGTCTGCTGACTTTGGATCTGTTTTCACTGCTGCTGCAGCTCCTTCAGTTAAGTGTTCAGACATTGTGTGTTTCTGTTTCTTTGCTGACTGGATCCGAGGCGACCCTGGTTCCGTCCATATACTGAGCAGGGCACCGGTGGCCATGCCCCTTCCACTATTGTAGGGGTTTCAGTGGTCATCAGCCTTAGGTACGCGGGCATGTCTCGATCCACCATCTGGATCCGGACATGTGCTTAGCAGCTTAGGGAGAGCTTTTAGGGTCTGACAGGGGTCACCCTTTATCCTCCCTAGTTTGGGTCCCGTCAGTTGCTATTCACTGTGTAGGCTCTTGTTGCTCACTTACAGCCATGACAGTAGTATCGCTTGCGCTCAAAATTTTCGCATATCGTTACTTAGGAAGCGCGAGTTCTCCTACTTCACTCTGAACTGTAACTGCAATACACAACAAGGCCAATAGATAGTTTGGAGCTGAGCTCCTGTTGCACCTATATCTCCACACTGATGTTGTACCGATGCTCACCACAAGCACACTATGCTGGTAACATAACATGCCACAATGCTGTACTCTATGTGGCAGTGCAGCCACAATGCAAATACAGCATGCGCACTACATTAACTGTAATGTGCCGTGCTGGTCAACATTCCTACCTCTGTATGAAAAAGTATGGCTCACAATTGGAGTTCCAGGTTAAACATGTTTTAACCCCTTAGTGACCAGCCTGTTTTGGGCCTTACTGACCAAGCGTTTTTCTTCCTCTTTTCATTGTCACGTTCCAAGAGCTATAACTTTTTTTATTTTTCAGTCTATATAGATTTTTGAGGGCTTGTTTTTTGCGTAGTTTTTAATGGCGCCATTTTGGGGTACACATAACTTTCTGATTAACTTTTATTAACTCTTTCTGGGAGGGAGATGGGAAAAACAGCAATACTGCCACTGCGTTTTTACGTTATAAATTTTACGGCGTTCATTTTTGGTATAAATAACATAATATCTTTGATCTCTGGGTCAGTACGATTATAGTGATACCAAATACATATAGTTTTTTTAAGGTTTTACTATTTTTTGCAATAAACCCCCTTTTCTTTTAAAAGAAAAAAATGCTTTTACATTGCCACTTCCCAAGACCTATAACTTTTTTATTTTTCTTTCTGTGGAGTTTTATGGGGGCTTGATTTTTTCAGGGACAACTTGTATTTTTCATTGGTATCATTTTGAAGTAAATGCCGCTTTTTGAACGCTTGTTATTACGCTTTTTCGGTGGCAACTAAGATTAAATTAGTTGGCTAACTTGCGGCTCTCCAACTGTTGTAAAACTACAATTCCCATCATGCCCTGCTGTAGGCTGATAGCTGTGGGCAGTCTTTGCATGCTGGGAGTTGTAGTTTTGCAACAGCTGGAGGGCCGCAGGTTGGCCATCCCTGCCCTAGGTATTTTGATTGCTTTTAAAATGCAATGCATTATCCCTATAATGCATTGCATTTTAATGGCAATGCTATTTTAACATTGACCAGCAGGCTGCGCTAGAGAGACGCAGTCTGCTGGAAAGTACTACAGCCCGGTCTAGGGCCTACATCGGAAGTGACACACATCGGCACCCCGTGATCGCATTTGCGGGGTGCGAATGGGAGACAGAGGGAGTCCGCTCCCTCTGTCACCGCTTTACATGCGGCGGGCGCCATTGCCCGCGGCATGTAAAGTGTTAAACAGCCCGGATCGGCACTCCTGCCGGTCCGTGCTGTTAGAGCAGGGTAGAGCTGTGACCCGTGCAGCACTTAGACTGGGCCGCTGCAAAAAAAATTGGCGGCCCAGACTAAGGCCCCTTAGTGACCGCCATAAAAATAAGTATGGATGGTCACTAAGGGGTTAAAAAATGTTTGGGTGATTTTTTTTTTATTTTTTTTTCATCTCTGACACGTCATGTTCTGAAGAGATTGCCACTCAGCGGTCATCTCATTATCATCGCAAGCAGGATTATAATGACAGGTAACACAGGATCCACTATTCTTAATAGAGGATGGTCACAGTTCACCCTTTCCCCTCCCTGTACAGATTAGGCAACATGCCCCAAATACTCTCCCACAGAAGTCAATCTGGCATCTTCAGACTACAGGTTCCTATGGTTTGTGTGGCTTTAGTAAAGCATAGCTCTGCATGCTGTTAAGCTCAGCTCAGTCAAGATGGCTGCCGCATAATAAAATACAGAAAATAGAATAAAAAGATTCCTCAAATGCATAAATAATTTTAAATCTGCATTTAACACCATACAGAGCTTTACAAATAGAACACATTGTAAATGGGGAGGGACGTAGACCTATTATATTTTTAACTACACTTACTTTTGAAACTGAAAATATGTGGTAACCCTTTAAAACATAACGTTTATTAAATCAATGAATAAAATAAGCCCCACCACTGTGAATGGTAAATATGAACACCAGTAGCATACAAGGTGCGTATACACTGTTAATTAGAGACCAAGGGAGGCATAAGAGGTGAAAATGGAAAGGATACAGGATCGGGTCTCTCAGAGCTGTAGTGGCCCTGCATCCACCTCATAAACAACCCCTCAATCTCTCCCTCAGACTGTCCCTGAGTGCGGCGCCAAGGTGGGCTGCTCGATAATTCGCCCAAAGCAAAAAGAGGGACAGAAAGATGGTAACAACACTGAGCCGTCAAAGCCTTGATGCTCAGGTACACTAAACAATGAACAAGTTACGACCCAACGCGTTTCTTAGGCTGTAAGCCTATTCATCAGGGGAGCATAGAGACAATACAGTAAACACCTAATTAGAGCGAGCCTATAAAGGAAAGATAAGTAGAGAACAGTCAGAGGTTTAGTCTCTCTTAAATACTGATCAGTAAATCCCAGGCCGAGCTCTCATGTGGCGCGCAACGTCCAGATGAAATGCGCTCACGGCGCCTCAACAGTAGTACACCGGGGGCACCTGTTGTGCTGCATACGGCAACCGATAGTCACTGCGCTTACCTGAATTTAAATAGGAGCCCACAGTGAAGGGAGATCCGCCCATGTAGTCACCTGATCAATCATGTGATCCCTCACGTGATACTCAGGAATCATGTGATCACACCCATGATCTGAGGCATCATGTGATCGCAGGTCCTGCAAAAAGTGAAACAAAGTACAGGATCCGCATTAAAGATCAGTGGGCTGTATTAAAAAAAAAATAATAAAAAATCGGGGCAAAAATTGTATAATTGCTACCCGAACATAATTAAATAGGTAAATGGCAGGAGTAAGTATAACGCAAATAGGATGAGGGTGCAGAATAAAGGAAAAAGTCTAGATGTAACACCCAAATAGCATTTTTTCATTCAGACCATTAGGGACAAAAGTTCTCAATTCATATATCCACCACACTTCACGCTGCAAAACTTCTCTCCCAGTCACCCCCTCTGACTGGGGGGGTACTTGTTCAATGCCCATAAACCGTATCTTGGAGGATTCCCCATTGGGCATCACTCTCATATGGGTAGCTAGGGGACTTTCTCTCTGGTGCTTGATGTCACCCAAATGTTCCCCCACCCTCGTCCGTAGCTCATGAGTGGTCTTCCCTACATATTGGAGGCCACATTCACAGGGGGCTTTGTAAATGACCCCTGTCCCGCACTCAGGGACAGTCTGAGGGAGAGATTAAGGGGGTTGTTTATGAGGTGGATGCAGGACCACTACAGCTCTGAGAGACCCGATCCTGTATCCTTTCCATTTTCACCTCTTATGCCTCCCTTGGTCTCTAATTAACAGTGTATACACACCTTGTATGCTACTGGTGTTCATATTCACCATTCACAGTGCTGGGGCTTATTTTATTGATTGATTTAATAAACGTTATGTTTTGAAGGGTTACCACATATTTTGTGATCTATCCCAGGTACCTCGCTTTGCAAGGTTAGATCCCCTTACGCGGGGCCAATTCTCTTCCTTGCGCGCTATACATATATTTTTTCTACTTTTGAAACTGCCCAAAGTTTTCCCTTTGTGTGTTCATCGCACCTATATTCTGTTCATAGAGAGGTCCGCCCTGTGGATGTGACTCCCTTGGGCGCAGCTTCCTCTCCATTGATACTAAGTACCATACGCAATGCCTGTATCTATCTATAGATGAGAAAGCAAGAACAAGCTGGAAGCAAAACATGTTTCCATAGCTGAAACAAAGTATCAGGTCCAGCATTCGGGTCTTGGATAAAACCATAGATCATTTTTTCCCCAAATATCTTTAAAAAAAAGTCCAAAATGGCACACAGCATGACATCCCCCCACAGCAGTTGCAGAGAAAGCAGACCTCTAGGTGTAATGGCAACGCCCCCGTTGCTCCTAGAGGCTCATTTGAAAACATTAAAACATAATTTTTCTCAGCAATGCGGACACATATGAACATGGGACTAACACAGATGTCTTCAGCTGCCAAGTGCACATGTAACGGGTCAGCCAGTGTCATAGGTACAAATCTGCTGACAGATGCCCTTTAAGCTTCATTTATTAAAAAATATGGAAAATCCCTGTAAGAGGTTAATTAATAATAAGGTCAAACTCCAAACATCATTAACAAATCTGGGGGTTTATACAGATTTCCATTCACAGAGAGGAGTGGGACGTATAAGATGTTGACCTCAAACTCCAAACAGCTTATTATAACAAAATTGTTTGTTTTTGACAAAAAAAAAAAAAGCAGATGATGCCTTTATAAAGACAACTCCCTGCTGCTGGTGGAAGCTATAAAACCTAGAGGTTGGACCTTCCAGCAGACAGAGGAGAGCTGAGCTCCCAGAAGCTGAGGTTTGGAGACAGACCACAATGTACAAGCTCATTAGCAGCACGCTTCTGGTGGTGAGTACACACAGTCATGTCTGCGGATGCCGGGGGCTCACGTACAAGCTTCTGATTGTGGATAGAGAATAGAGGAAGGGTGTAAAGTTACCTTGTGGATGAAGAAGATTATTGATGAGAACTGTATGAAGTACCTAAAACATTATTTAGACATAGTAGAGCTGAGTTTGTTGAAGGGGTATAACAGTTTCAACAAGCAAAGATCATTCTTTGTAGAATAAAAAGTATTTTCCAGTATACTTTGTGTATCACGAGATCTCTGCTTTCTTTATATATTGAATAATATTGATTGGCTATGGACAGCCTCAGGGCGAATTTTTTATGACTGCATTTTAGTTTTTTTTTTTTCAATGGGTGTTTATTAAAAATGTTCAGCTGTTTCTAAGTTAATGGGGTTAAAAATCAGTCTGTCACATTTCGTTTTCTTTGAATCTGTCATCTGATGTCTCATTATAGTTCAGTTCTTATCAAACTGATAGGAATATGGCTTAAATAAGTGTTTATGAGGTCAGGAAATCAGAGATAAGAACCACACATGAGCCATCAGATGATAGCATTCAATGAAGTGACAGCTTGCAGACTGATTTTTAACACCTGTAATTCAGAAATAACTGAACATCTTTAATAAAGACAAATTGAAAACATGATTTTTAGCCCAAAATGAGTCAAATGCAATCATAAAAAATGCCCCCTGATGGAGACTGTACTCCACAGGTTACACTGTATCATATGACCCTGTATGAAGTCACCCAGGCTACAGGTGCGTCAGCCGAGCTTAGCTCTCTATTATTTCATAAAACTTGTGACAAGTCAGAAGTTTTGATTGCTGGGATTTAACTAAAAAGAGGCAGAACCAAAATGCTGTTTTATGAAAATATAGGTACCCTTTAAAGGGATAGTCCAGACTCTGTGTGCACAGGTATTTAGTCTATATAATATACATATTTAGGATGATGATGAGCTTTCTATCTAGTTGATGTCAGTACCAGTACAGAACTTATGTATAGAATATTCATACTATACATAGGTAGGACCTAATATTTGTATTACGAGCTACTGAATTTGGTCCTTGTGGATTTTTACTGTGATCATTGAACTGGTACAACCAGCAATTATACACATTTGTGTAGACCTGGAATTCCCCCGGATCATATGTTCGCGTAGAAGCTTATATAAAATGGATTACTACAGCCATATACTGTATAACAAAAATCTCTATGGTGGAATTTATCAAGAGGGGAATTTTTTAAGTCAGGGGTTGCTTTAATTTGCACCTAATTTATTAAATATTGCAGGATATTTGATGAATTAGTAGAATCTTTAAAGGGGTTCTCTGGGCTTTTTCGATTGATCTCAGGATAGGTCATCAATATCAGATTGGTGGGGGTCTGACACCTGGCACCCCGCCAATCAGCTATATGAGGAGACGGCGCACACAGTGCGCACGTGTCGTCTCTCTTGCTGCCTTCCACTGTATGTCCATGGAACAGCAGCAGCTGACAGGAAGAGAGACAGAAGACAGCACGTGCGAACTCATACAGCTGATGGGTGGGGGTGCCGGGTGTCGGACCCCGCCAATCTGATATTGATAACCTATCCTGAGGATAGGTCATCAACAGAAAAAGCCCAGACATCCCCTTTAATTTTAGCACTTTTTCTTGAGACCTTACTCCACCTTCTATACGCACCGCATTACTGGGGTAAAATAATGACCATTTTTACAACCATGCTCACTTTAGCAGCCACTTTTCAAAACTGGAGTGGGTGGTGTAAAAACCTATTTTTTTGGCGCAAATAAGGCAAAAAAAAAAAAAGCCCTACTTTGCAACTTTTTGAAGCCAGAATTTTGGGTGCAGGGCAAGAATAATTCTCCACCATGTGTATGATATAACTTTGTTCTGGCAGAAGGCCACAATTTCCATCAAACAGCTATAGGAAAAGTGTGAAGACAAACTGAGGCACCTGCCCCCAGTAACCAATCACATTACAGCGTTTCCAAGTGTTAAGAAAAATCTGCAGAATATGTGTCAATGTCACAAAAAAGTAAATGTCCCTGTTAGATGCACTGCCGTTTCAGCCCTGATGCTGTCTATATTCCCCACCAGTCACATGGCAGCAGTGATAAAATTCATAATACAGTTGTCAAGTGGTGGTCTAGAGCATTGAAGGGGTACATGACAAAATTCCTGATGGTCTAGGGCTGTGAAGGGGTAAACTGCAAAGTCCCTGGTGGTCTAGTGCAGTGAAGGGGCAAATGGCAAAATTCCTGATGGTCTAGTGCAGTCAAGGGGTAAATGCAAAGTCCCTGGTTGTCCAGTTCAGTTAAGGTTCACATGCTTCAGTCTTAGATTGATTCGGGGTCCAGTTCTTGGGGGTCACCTAGAAAACGGATTCTCTGGGTAGCTGTCCTGCCTAACTGTTCAAAGATACATAACTGTATGCCATTGTACTAGTTCTGTACAAAAAGCTTTGGTGTGTGCCCATGGCCTTAACATTTTATTGTTGATGGGACACCATAGACACTATCTTGCCTGTTTTCATAACATTCATAGAAGTTTAGGGGATGGCAGCGTGAATGGTTCTATACTATTCTGATCCATACAATTCTGTCTCACCTGGGGCATAGCTATAGGGCTGTGATGGCTAACCTCCGGCACTCCAGCGGTGGTAAAACTATGACTGCCAAGATGTACACTTGCTTGGCTGTTCTCAGAACTCTATAGAAATGAATGGATCATGCTGGGAGTCGTAGTTTTACCACAGCTGGAGTGCCGGAGGTTAGCCATCACTGCTATAGAGGGTGCAGTGGTAGAAGTTGTACCTGACCTGAGTTGTGTCTAAGTGTCCCCGAGACCTCTCTACCACATAAGAAGACACCAGTATTATCAATGACACATGGTACAGTAGTTGAGAGACCAAGTTACAGATGTTGCATTAGGAGTAAGGAGCCTTACACTATGCCTCATTGCAGATGTGTAACAGGGGACTTGGTCAGAGTTAGAAATACAGTAGTTGGTAGCTGAAGTGTTTCTCCATGGAACAGGTAGGTGCTGGAACAGAAAGCAGGGGAGACCCCAGTATTATAATATACTAGTATTATGTTGGGGGGGATTTTGCATTGGAAAGCAGAGTATTCAAGTTACACCACTGCCCTTTGTGATGTATGTGCTGGTGACAATTACCATATCAAGGGTCTTGCATCATAGTGACCAGTGGGGTCCCAGAGCTTGAATCTCCACTGATCTATCACCTATCCTATGGAATGTTTCTTTAAGCATATTCGGTCTGCATCTTGATGAGCTGTCTCAACCCACAAACTTTTATAACCCTAGTTTATGCTCCAGGCTCGGTTGAGAGCCTTTCTGGAAAATATAAGTTCAGACAGTTCCTTCTTCGAAGCTGATGTATTTTTGTTTCATGTCTGGAGTACAGAAAGCTCTCCACTTCTTAGAGGCAGGGCAGGCTGCCTACATTAACTGGAGCCTAAAACCATCAAGTGAAAAACCTGGGTGAAGGATCAGAGGAGCTATTTCCAGGTTCAGTAGAAATGCATGGAAGGAATGTAACAACCTTTGGGGGCTTGTCCGCATCTGATTGTGAGTAAATACAAATATTCAATTTCTGTCTGATGTAAAACCACTAATGGCAAAATTAAAAGTACGACGAGAATTTATACTACATTAAAGGGGATGAGAGGAGGTAATTGCACCCAGGATCCACCTAGTATAGCAGCCTGTCCAATGAAACATTTGTTATTTTTTACTCCCTGCCTTTCCGGAGTCATAACTTTTATATTTTTATTTTATTTTTATTTTATATATTTTTCAGTTTACATAGAGATATGAGGGCTTGTTTTTTGCTGGACAAATGGCACAATTTATTATTGCACACAATGTAGTGGAAAGCTGGAAAAAAAAATCCAAAAAGGTTGTAATTGGGGAAAAAAGTGAATTCTGCCATAGTTTTATAGGTTTCATTTGGTTTTATAACGTGAATTCAAAAGATTTGAGAATAAATAAGTTTACGCAGGCTAAGTGAATAAATATACACTCACCTAAAGAATTATTAGGAACACCTGTTCTATTTCTCATTAATGCGATTATCTAGTCAACCAATCACATGGCAGTTGCTTCAATGCATGTAGGGTCCTGGTCAAGACAATCTCCTGAACTCCAAACTGAATGTCAGAATGGGAAAGAAAGGTGATTTAAGCAATTTTGAGCGTGGTATTGTTGTTGGTGCCAGACGGGCCGGTCTGAGTATTTCACAATCTGCTCAGTTACTGGGATTTTCACGCACAACCATTTCTAGGGTTTACAAAGAATGGTGTGAAAAGGGAAAAACATCCAGTATGCGGCAGTCCTGTGGGCGAAAATGCCTTGTTGATGCTAGAGGTCAGAGGAGAATGGGCCGACTGATTCAAGCTGATAGAAGAGCAACGTTGACTGAAATAACCACTCGGTACAACCGAGGTATGCAGCAAAGCATTTGTGAAGCCACAAAACGCACAACCTTGAGGCGGATGGGCTACAACAGCAGAAGACCCCACCGAGTACCACTCATCTCCACTACAAATAGGAAAAAGAGGCTACAATTTGCACGAGCTCACCAAAATTGGACTGTTGAAGACTGGAAAAATGTTGCCTGGTCTGATGAGTCTCAATTTCTGTTGAGACATTCAAATGGTAGAGTCCGAATTTGGCGTAAACAGAATGAGAACATGTATCCATCATGCCTTGTTACCACTGTGCAGGCTGGTGATGGTGGTGTAATGGTGTGGGGGATGTTTTCTGGGCACACTTTAGGCCCCTTAATGCCAATTGGCCATCGTTTAAATGCCACGGGCTACCTGAGCATTGTTTGACCATGTCCATCCCTTCATGACCACCATGTACCCATCCTCTGATGGCTACTTCCAGCAGGATAATGCACCATGTCACAAAGCTCGAATCATTTCAAATTGGTTTCTTGAACATAACAATGAGTTCACTGTACTAAAATGGCCCCCACAGTCACCAGATCTCAACCCAATAGAGCATCTTTGGGATGTGGTGGAACGGGAGCTTCGTGCCCTGGATGTGCATCCCTCAAATCTCCACCAACTGCAAGATGCTATCCTATCAATATGGGCCAACATTTCTAAAGAATGCTATCAGCACCTTGTTGAATCAATGCCACGTAGAATTAAGGCAGTTCTGAAGGCAAAAGGGGGTCCAACACCGTATTAGTATGGTGTTTATAGTAATTCTTTAGGTGAGTGTATTTACTGAATCACATACAGAGTAGAAAAAGTAAATATAAATCACTGTCCTGCGAAACAATACAATATAGGGGGGACTCCTGCCCCCATGTAGCACATGTCCGACACCCTATTGTGATACAAGATTCTCTCTATTGATACAATTTTAGAGTATGTATAACTTTTTGATGTATATCACTTTTTACTTATTTTTTTGGTGAGGGAAAGGAACAAAAAGATGGCAAACTGTCCATTTAGATTTTTTTTTCCATTACAGCATTCACTGTAGGAGATAAATACGTTTATATTGAAATAGTTCAGGCATTGCTAATTATGTTTATTTTTATTGTTTATTTTTAATATAGGGAAAGGGGGTTGATTAAAATTTTTATCTTTTTTAAACTTTTTATTTTTCCCTCCCCCAGGGGACTTTAATGTGCCATTGTCAGATCACTTGTCCCATAGACGGCAATGATTTACCATTGCAGCCCATAGGACTTTCATTATGTTCTTATGGGAACCATAGGAACATAGCTGTGGCAGTCCTCGGAGCATTCAAAAAGCCTGAGGCTACCACAGCAAGTCAAGGGCTTTCCCGATCTTGGTGTGTGGGAGACGATTGGGCACAGCAGTCCTGGGGAAAGCCCTCTCAGATGCTGTGTTCACAAATGACCACGGAATCTCAGTGGGTTAAATGTCCGTGATCTGCATTATCACCGTTCACAGAAATTGGTCGGGAGGATGTTAAAGGCATTGTATGAAAATGAGGTCAGAGTCACTATTCAGTATGCTTAGCTGCAATCCAGATTTTAAAGCTTAAATGTTGGCTAAGCTAGACAGCAGCAGAACTTCCTCTCCACATGAAATATTGGATGAGTCTGGTGGATTTTGCAACAATCAACAAAAACATAAAAACAGTATTATATAAAAACAAGAGATACTTTATAAAGCAAAACCTTTCTGCCAGATAAGTGGAGAAGCAATATACAGTAGATACAATTAAATGCATTCATTGTAAATTACTTCCTACAGCCTGTATTCTGGTCACTGTGTATGACATGCATTGCTATGCATTCCACATTAACCCTTTAGTGACCAGCCTCTTTTGGTCCTTACTGACCAAGCGTTTTTCTTCCTTTTTTTATCGTCGCGTTCCAAGAGCTATACGTTTTTTATTTTTCAGTCTATATAGCTTTATGAGGGCATGTTTTTTGTTGAACAAGTTGTAGTTTTTAATGGGGTACACATAACTTTCTGATTAACTTTTAGTAACTCTTTTTGGGAGGGAGATGGGAAAGACTGCAAAACTGCCACTGCGTCTTTACGTTATAAATTTTACGGCGTTCAATTTTCGGTATAAATAACATAATATCTATATCCTCTGGGTCAGTACGATTACAGTGATACCAAATATATATATATATTTTTTACATTTTACAACTTTTTTCCAATAAAACCCCTTTTTTTAAAAAAAAAAGAAAAAAATGTCTTTGCATCGCCGCTTCCCAAGACCCATAACTTTTTTCTTTTTCTCTCTATGACATTGTGTGATGGCTTGATTTTTGCGGGACGACTTGTATTTTTCATTGGTATAATTTTGGAGTAAATGGCACTTTTTGATCACTTGTTATTATGTTTTTTCAGTGGCAACTAAGAGAAAAATTTGCAATTCTGTTTTTTTATTTTATTTTGTTTACGGCGTTCACCGTAGGGAATAATTTACATCATATTTATGTAGTACAGGTTGTTATGGACGCGGCAATACCAAACATATGGGGAAGATTTTTTATTTTTTCCATTGAAAAGCGTATTTTCAATGGAAAAAAAGCATAATTTTTTAGTGGGATTTTTTTTATTGAATAAATTAGTGGTTTTTTTTAACTTTTTTTTTACCACTTAATAATACCACAAGGGGAATATAACAGACTGCTTTTTGATTGCTTTTAAAATTAATGCAATGCACTATCTCTATAGCTATTCTAACATCTGCGCCAGAGAGGAGCAGCCTGCTGGAAATTACTGAAGGCTGGTCTGGGGCCTACATCAGAACCCAGGCAGCTTTCATACAAATCGGCACCCCGTGATCGCATTTGCGGGGTGCCGATTGGAGACAGACGGAGTCCCTCTGTCAGCACATTACATGCGGCGTGCGCCATTTCCCTGCAGCATGTTAAGTGTTAAACAGCCCGGATTGGCACTCCTGCCGGTCTGGACTGTTAGAGCAGGGCCACAGCTCTTATGTGAGAGCCGGGTCCCTGCTCCCCCCTGCACGGGGGACCCGTGCAGCGCTTAGACTGGGAGCTGCCGTAAAAAAGCGGTGGCCCAGCCTAAGGCCCCTTAGTGACCGCCGTAAAAACACGTATGGGTGGTCACTAAGAGGTTAAAAGTAGTGATTCTTCTTGTGGAGATTTCCCATGTTCTCTGGGAAAAATCAGCAAATTAGCTATTTTCCAGCAGGATGAAAACTGTCTCTCTAGCACCACCTATAGGTGGCTACCCTGTAAGTCAATATACAAATGGTTAAAGATCCATAAAACATGATTTAGGTCATCATCTGTAGACAGCACTGTTTAGATTTTTTTTCTCCTCGACAGTACGTTTTTTTGTGATATTCTTTTCTTGTCAAGTGTCTTATAATCCCACACATGTTAGCTTCCTATTGATGTCAGATTTGTGAAAATATGCTGGACTTTTTATTAAAAGTCTATAATTTATTAAATATTCCATTGGCGTTTTAAAGAACTAAAAGGTGGCCCCTCAGTGGATACTCTCAGTTTAAGGAATCATGCACACGGCCATTTTGGTCCGCATCCGAGCCACAGTTTTGGAAAAGATGTTGACAGCACTCTGTGTGCTGTCCGCATACGTTGCTCCGTTCCGTGGCCCCGCCAAAAAAATATAACATGTCCTATTCTTGTCCGCGCTTTGCAGACAACAATAGGCAGCTATATTAAGGACTGTCTGTGCCGTTCCGTAAATTGCGGATTCGCTATTTGCGGATCGCAAAACACACAACGGTTGTGTGCATGAGGCCTAAACCTCAGGTCAGCATCAGTTTTATAAAACAAATTGAGCCCTGAGCAACAGGCAAAATAAGGCCTCTCTGGTTGCTATCTTTTATTATGATCTAAAAGAATAGAAGTGGGGCACTCACTAAAAGTATAGGGATCTTGAATTTATTAGGACAACAACACAATAGAAGTACAATAAGCGCAATAGAATTACAATATTGTAATTCTATTGCGCTTATTGTACTTCTATTGTGTTGTTGTCCTAATAAATTCAAGATCCCTATACTTTTAGTGAGTGCCCCACTTCTATTCTTTTATTTATTTATTTCTATCAGACTGGGTGCTGTCTGTTAGTGGGTGCACCTCGTTTGGATCCCCTTCTCATCTTAGTGCGACATTCTCCTGCATTCTCTTTTATTATGATCTATTTGAAAGCACCATTAATTCCATGGTACTGTACATCTACAAGGGGATGTCCCCAGTGCTATATTGGATCCCCCGGACACCATTAAGGTGTCACCACGTGTTGCTGCTCTCCGGAGGGTGTTGGAAAGGCATGGTGCACACCAAGGAGTCAGGGTCTGCAGTAAACCAGTGTGCTTCTTTACTGGAGGAAGTCAAGTAAAGGCAATACAGGCAAGGCACTGAGCTGGCTTCTCAGTCTCCTCTCTTGTCTTGAAGGACTAGGCAGAATCAAATGTTATCCCAGGGCAGCGAACTTGTGAGACTGGAGAAAACATTGTGTTGTTAACGGTAATGGACAGGTCAGGTTGGTGGGCTGAATGACATTGAATAAATATGATGAATTCTATTTTCTCCATGTTGAGTTTTAAAAGCGAGAGCTGAAGATCGAAGGTATAACTGATAGACACACTGGGATTGCGGATAGAATGGAGGTGACACTTGGGCCAAAGAGGTAAATTTGAATGTCAACAGTATAGGGCTTTTACTGGAAATCCATGGGACTCTATGATTTGTGCCAGGCTGAAGGTATGAATGGAGAAAAGTTGGGATCCCAGGATAGAGTCTTGTAGGACACCAACAGAGAGAGGTCATGATGAGACGGTGGTGTATGAATGGGAGACACTGACTATTTGGTTGGAGAGGTACGAGGAGATCAAGCAGTGGGCTAGGCCTCTGGGGATGAGAGAGTTTGCAATAGAAGAGAGTGGTCAACTGTGTCCAAGGCAGAAGACAAGTAAAGGAGAACAGAGTAATGACAACACTGGTGTAGCTTTGGCAGCTAGCAGATCATTGGCGGCTTTGGTTGGGGCGATTTCAGTGGAAAGATGGGGACAGAAGCTGGATTTTGGCTGATAAAAAGTGAGTGGGATGAGAGACAGTTTTAATGGACATGTTGTGCTAGGAGTTTTGATGCAAATGGAAGTAGTGAGATAAAAAAAATGGGTCATGGGAAGGCTTCTTGAGTATGGGTGTAATGGCATGTTTAAAAGAAAAAGGGAAGGTTAGTGGGAGAGATGGGTTAGGGCTGGGATACCACAGTAGTAAGGATGAGTTGGGATGGGATTGGGTCAAGGGCATATAAAGCGGGATGGGACTGGGCCAAGTCTACAGTTTTCCCTGTAACTTGAACCACCATACCATCATATAGTGCAAAAATAATACTGCCATATCAAGCCAATATATTACTACCAGAGAGTGCCCAAAAATAAGCAGCATCCAAATAACACTAAATTAAAGGACTTGTTTAGTACATAGAATTTTACATTTATAGAGAAGGGGCCCATGTTCAGGATGGTTAACTCTTGGCTGGGGTGTTGAGCAGTTACAAAAAGCATCTCACACCCTGGAGGACCTGCCTGTCTAACCCACTCCTGAGAATGGGCACTGCGCAATGCTCAATTTCCCCTGTGGTGGCGCTGCAGGGAAATCAGCATTGAAGGCCCCAGCCAGGGGACACTTTGGGACCAGGTTATTGTGAAGGGGCCCTAGTAAAAGGTTGACATTGTCCAAGGCATAGAACCCCATTAAGTGGAAGCCTACAGAGATGTATTATGACACCAGGTACTTCTACAGTCATATAACCCTTAGCCCACTTCCACATATGCATAGGTAATGCCATGTGCCTGCCGGACCTAATTTACTATAATAGGTTGCGGCGGGCATCCGGCCGCTCCCCGACATATTAGCTGGGATTCAGCCGTACAAAGGTTGCTGCACACAACGGATCTCGTCTGGCTGAATCTGGCATATATGACGGGGAGTGGCGGGATCCCCGCCGCGTCCTATTATAGTCAATGGGGGACACACAGCCCTATCCGGCATGTTCTCTGACCTGCTGAACTTCTTTGACGCATGTGTGAAACTAGCCTTAGGGAGCAGAGCTGGTTGGTCCAATGTTCAGTCAACGTTGAGCTTTAAATTATATCTAGGTTTGTTTTTCTACAGTTACAAATACATTCATTTTATAATTTGTTTTCATTTTTTATAGGTGTTCCATGTTGGTTTTACAGCTGGAAACTCTCTGAAATATACTCATTATGACCCTTATACGCTTCTTGAGTTGCAATGTGACCAGTGTCCACCAGGCACTTTTGTTACGTATGACTGCACAGCTGAGAAGAGGACAGAGTGTGCGCCCTGCCCTTACAATCATTTTACCAGTGAATGGCACTCCCACAAGGACTGTCAGTACTGCAGTGCTGTCTGTAAGGAGCTGCAGCTTGCCAAACGTGAGTGTAATAGCACCAGCAACCGGATATGTGAGTGCATGGATGGCTTTTTTCTCGATGTAGAGTTCTGCTCACCTCACAAGGAGTGTCCACCTGGTTATGGCGTTCTACAACAAGGTGTGTATACATGTTTTACTTATTTGATTAAAAAGTCTGAGAAATCTACCTTTTTCACTAGGAGGTTCACAAGTTGAACACTCAAATGAGGACCACCAAGTAAACAATAAAAATTAACAGAAGAAAAAAAAAACTTGTGACCACTATCAATGCTAAACTGGTTGTACACATGAGAGGAATGTTGGCCAAACCCACAGATTGCTATGTATTGGCTTACAATTTCATGTTTATGGGGGCCTGCTGACCGGGGAAAGAGGGACTGGAAATGCTTTTGGATTTCAACATGTCCAGATATTTCTTCATGCAGGAAATAAGCTACTAGCTGAAATGTATTACCCTCTCCAGTGAAAAAAACCTGCACACTGGGATGAGCCAAGCATTCATGTTTATGCTGGCAAAAATAGTCAGTTGATGGAGCGTGTTTGTCATGTGTATGGGCAGCTTTATGGTGTAAGCAAACTTTGTTTCGTATCCTATAGAGCAGAGGTGTAACTAGAAATGACTGGGCCCCACAGCAAATTTTTGAATGGGGCCAAAACACCACCCCCCCAGAAACTTCTTCGCAACCCCCTCTACCAGTGCAACCTCCACTCCTATGGCTAGTCAAGATCACTCTCTCAGACCAGACCAGGCAGCTGCTCAGTCCATTTCCTACAGTGTCTTTGTATATAATGCCATTGTATAACACTGTTGAGGGGGCCCTGACAAAATCTTTTAGTCCTCCTCCTGGATGGGCCCCTACTGAGTTTGGACCACATTTTGGGCTTGTCCCAACAAGCAATCTTGACTGGAGCAGAGAATTACCTAATCTGTAGTAGAAACTAAAACATACAGTACCAGCCAATAGGACAAGACATGAGAAGCCACGTCTAGCCCTCACCCCAGTCCTGGTGCCACCATCACATGAATAATACTAATAATACTCATGGATTACAGTTACTGCTGATAAGTATATTCAGCCTGATTATGTGACCAAAAGATGAATGATATCTACTTTTCCGAAGTAGTGGCAATCTGGAAATATTTCAGATGAGGATCTCCAAATGGACAATGAAAAAGTGGATAGCTAGTGGATCCTGCAGGATGGATTGTTCTAGTTTAAATCACAGATTAGATAGATCTCCTGTAATCTTGGCTGAAGCAGTAGTTCTGATCCACCCAACATCACAGGAGGCCTACTCAATATGTGGTAGAATCCAAAATATACCAGCTACTATGCCTTTATGAATATTGTGCAGGTACCTCACATCTACATTGGTCAGTATTACACAAAGCAGCCATACGAAAATGGGCAGCCTGTGCTTCTAGGCTTCCTTGGGCAATGGGTCCCACCGCAACCTCAAAAGAGATGGTACTGATGAATACTAGGGATCACAGTTACTGCCAGCCCCTACATCTGCACTCCTGCCTTGCACCCATCTACCTAATATCAAGGGCACCCAACACCAGATAAGGCCCCAAAGGGTTCAGGGTGTGCCCCGAGAGAAGAAAGGGTGTGCCCTCCATTCATTGCACAGCCCCAGGGAGTGAAGGAGTAAGGAGAACCGCAATGAACCACCACCATTTCTATCAGTGCCACAGCTTCCACTCCCCTCCTACAGGCTCTCCCCCCAACGCAGTCTCTTTTTTGCACAACACAAGGAGGCTACTGGTGGATGTTGTTCTCCTGTATCACACACATAGCTCCTAAGCTGACAAAGTGACTTGGCCTTTATGGCTCCCTTTTTTCACTTTCTGATATCTCAGGGCTTCCACTGACTGTCCAGTCTCAGGTCTGCACTGATATCTCACTTACACAGCTGCACATGGTCAGGCAGTCCTATTCTGCTGCCAAAAAATGAGCACTTGGTATGAAACCCCTACTCAACCATAACTTGCCCCCAATCCATATGGGTAGCACAATGCACCCGTGTCTGTTAGCCGCCTTGCTGGTTACTGGAGCAGGAACCATCCCATCCAACTCTGGGATCTGGGCCCTACATTCTCCAGCTATAAGATGCTTGGGAAACTCACGTGCCCTAACCAAAACATACAAACCGGATTCCAAAAAAGTTGGGACACTATACAAATCGTGAATAAAAACTAAATGCAATGATGTGGAGGTGCCAACTTCTAATATTTTATTCAGAATAGAACATAAATCACGGAACAAAAGTTTAAACTGAGAAAATGTACCATTTTAAGGGAAAAATATGTTGAATCAGAATTTCATGGTGTCAACAAATCCCCAAAAAGTTGGGACAAGGCCATTTTCACCACTGTGTGGCATCTCCCCTTCTTCTTACGACACTCAACAGACGTCTGGGGACCGAGGAGACCAGTTTCTCAAGTTTAGAAATAGGAATGCTCTCCCATTCTTGTCTAATACAGGCCTCTAACTGTTCAATCGTCTTGGGCCTTCTTTGTTGCACCTTCCTCTTTATGATGCAGCCAAATGTTCTCTATAGGTGAAAGATCTGGACTGCAGACTGGCCATTTCAGTACCCGGATCCTTCTCCTACGCAGCCATGATGTTGTGATTGATGCAGAATGTGGTCTGGCATTATCTTGTTGAAAAATGCAGGGTCTTCCCTGAAAGAGATGACGTCTGGATGGGAGCATATGTTGTTCTAGAACCTGAATATATTTTTCTGCATTGATGGTGCCTTTCCAGACATGCAAGCTGTCCATGCCACACGCACTCATGCAACCCCATACCATCAGAGATGCAGGCTTCTGAACTGAGCGTTGATAACAACTTGTGTTGTCCTTGTCCTCTTTGGTCCGGATGACATGGCGTCCCAGATTTCCAAAAAGAACTTTGAATCATGACTCGTCTGACCACAGAACAGTCTTCCATTTTGCCACACTCCATTTTAAATGATCCCTGGCCCAGTGAAAACGCCTGAGCTTGTGGATCTTGCTTAGAAATGTCTTCTTCTTTGCACTGTAGAGTTTCAGCTGGCAACGGCGGATGGCACGGTGGATTGTGTTCACTGACAATGGTTTCTGGAAGTATTCCTGAGCCCATTCTGTGATTTCCTTTACAGTAGCATTCCTGTTTGTGGTGCAGTGTCGTTTAAGGGCCCTGAGATCACGGGCATCCAGTGTGGTTTTACGGCCTTGACCCTTACGCACAGAGATTGTTCCAGATTCTCTGAATCTTCGGATGATGTTATGCACAGTTGATGATGATAGATGCAAAGTCTTTGCAATTTTTCGCTGGGTAACACCTTTCTGATATTGCTCCACTATCTTTTCTGCGCAATATTGTGGGAATTGGTGATCCTCTACCCATCTTGGCTTCTGAGAGACACTGCCACTCTGAGAAGCTCTTTTTATACCCAATCATGTTGCCAATTGACCTAATTTGTGTTAATTGGTCTTCCAGCTCTTCGTTATGCTCAAATTTACTTTTTCCAGCCTCTTATTGCTACTTGTCCCAACTTTTTTGGGATTTGTTGACACCGTGAAAATTTGAATCAATGTATTTTTCCTTTAAAATGATACATTTACTCGGATTAAACGTTTGATCTGTCATCTACGTTCTATTACAAATAAAATATTGACATTTGCCATCTCCACATCATTGCATTCAGTTTTTATTCACAATTTGTTTAGTGTCCCAACTTTTTGGGAATCCGGTTTGTACAATAAAAAGCACACATGTATAACAATCCCATGGTAAGGTGGCGTATGCTCCTCAGCACTGTCATATATTGCAGATATTCTCATGTAGAAGCAATGTTTCTAGGGTAGAATATCTTTATAATATAATATTTGATTCTGCAGTAACCCACAACTTCGGGTATCTGAAATTGTTTAATGTTTTAATGTGTATTGGATTATGTATTGTTGTATATTTCATATGTTTTGGCCGTATATATTCCATCAGAGGAGGAATGGTTGGCAATGGTTGACAAGAACAGGGCTAACCACCCTGTTCCTCCCATCTTGGTAGGAGTAGGCTATTCCTGCTTTCTGCCAGGAGGGAGAGTTTGAGTTCAGATAGTGAAGGTAGAGGAAGCACATGTCAGAGCTCCTACACCTTGGAACCGTATTCAAAGAACACTGCCTCCAGAAAGCATCAGTGTGAAATTTTCGCTTAGTGATCAGTGAAAATTTCAGCTTTATAGACCCTGCTGCAAGATGAGCGGCTACAGCTCAGACACTAGTCACCCAAAACACCTCCAGGCCAGACTAACATCAAGCCTGAATCACACAGTGGACACCTATATCCACAAGTGCCATCAAATTGCCAGAGCATCAGCCACCATACCTCCACATCTGGTGCCAGAAACTGCACTTTGCACTTACAGTGACGAGCAAAAGGGTAACAATGTTTTGAACTTTTGACTTTCAGGCTCCATATCTCAGCATCCACTACCGCTTCGAATGTGAGACTACCATTTTATAGACAATCATCTTGGCTATCTCATACATAAATTGGACTTGCAACTATTTAGCATATGATTAGTTATGCAGATACTGGTCATGTACTTGCGTTGTTACTGTTTTTCTCCCGGTGGTGGAACAATATTTTTCTTCTTGTATAATAAAAATTACAACCTGTTCTCACATTCCCTAATAGCTCAGTGTGTTATTAGATTGGTTTCCAAGCGAAAGGTCACTGGTTAGAAGCCAGGAGCAGCCATGAAGAAGATTTCCCAAGAAAAGACAAAACAGCATCTTCCAGCTCATTGATAGTGGTATCTCGACCAAGAAAATTGCCAAACTGCCATGACAGTTGGAAGAATACGAAATGAAGTCCGTCCATCCATTCCAAAGGCAAGAGGTGGACGTCCAGACAAAATATCGTAGTTAAAAGTTGGCTCATCACAAGGTCTATCGGTTCTGGCAAACATGGCATTGAAGGTGGCTCATAAGTTTCGTAATAGTGAGATCACAGATGTCCATGTAAGCACTGTGCAATGCTCTTTACAGAATTCAGGAATGGTGGCCTGAAAATAGGTTAAGCCTCGACTTCAATATAGTCATACAAAAAGTACAAACAGTGGACAGTAGAAGATTGAAAATGGGTGATTTGGAGTGATGAGATGAAAGTCAATAGACTGAGCTTTGATGGGTGCAAATGGGTCTGGAAGAAACAAAGGAAAAGGAATTGAGAATTTGAAGAAACTATTAAGTTCGGTGGAGGAAGCCTGATGATATGGGGTTGTTACACAGTCAAAGGTATTGGATACTTGACTAGGATCGATGGTGGTCTCAATGCTGAGCTATATGTGAGTATCCTACATGCTGAGTTACTTCGTAAACTCAAGTACTAAGGGTATAAAAAGGATGACATAGTGTTCCAGCAGGACAACGACCTGAAGCATACGTTGAGATTGGCGAACAAATGGTTCAATGACAATGAAGTAGAGGTGCTTGATTGACCCCACAGTTCCCAGACCTCAACCCAATCGAACACTTGTGGGTAGAGTTGATAAAAAGCTATATTCGTACCCAGGTGAGTCGACCAGTATGCACCAACATTGGGAACATGTAGAAGAGACCTGGGAACAGATTTCGGTCGACACATGCTTGAATCTGATCAACAGCATGCCCAAAAGGATTCAGACAGTGTTGAATGCCAAAGGTGGATTTATAAAATAATAAAAATTAAAGTTTAGAATTTTAGGAGCAAAACAGTAATAATGCAGTTACATGTCAAGAATCTACATAACTAATCATATGCTCAGTGGTGGATTGGCCAGAAACTTTACAGGGAAATTTCCGTCCGGCCAGTGGAAGCTTTTAGGGATGTATTTTGTGCTGATGGACTTTGGTATTTGGCTCTGTTGGAATGATATAATGTGCCACAATAGTGTATTGCTGGCCCTGCCTTTCATCAATTTGGACCCGACTACAAAATGGGGCCACTTTTAGTATTTTTTTCCAGGGCCACTTTAAGTTCCCAGCCCCTGCATATGCTAAATAGTTGCTAGTCCAAAGATAATTGTCTATAAAATGATGGTAGTCTCACGTTTAAAGCTGTAAGTGGATGGTGAGATATGAAGCCTGAAAGTCAAGTCAAAAGTTCAAGTTACCCTTTTGCACGTCAGTGTAATACTGCTGGATGTGCCACAAGTTATATTTTGCAATAAGTAAAGAGAGACTTTTATATGTTTACTTCTGGCTTGATTCTTCAAACTACCTTTCCACTGCACCGAACCCCAGGGAGCGACGGCCTGAGGAAGTATACTGTGACACAACACCTCATCAGGGCCACTACCACTCCAATCCTCTACACCGCCTCCTTAAGGGCTTGCTGCACTTCCAATATTTTTTCATCCAGGTTCCTTAGAAAGGAACTGAGCTGCAACACCACACATGACTCATAGACAACAGTGGAGCTGTTTCTGGAAGAAAGCAGAAATGATATGAGTGTGATGCCATTAGATTCTGGAGCTCGGTAGAGTAATAAAAGGCACTTTGATTAGGAGTAATGGTAAAATGAAAAGGCAGGACATGCCATTCCTGTGGAATATCCTAACATGGCACAAACCACAGAGATCTGGAACCGTATCACACAGGCTGGTTGCTTAAAAGTGGTTTTATATTATATCAGCAAGAGCCAGAATCAAGATCCTGCGTATTTTTTCAGCTATTCAGCCAGTGTACACTTTGGTGCGGTGAAATCTGTTTTCCATTTGCCATGTTGCTTGGGGGTTTGGGCTGGATGTAATTATACGCTGTGAACCTGGGCATAACGGAGGGAAATGTTTCAACACTTACAAAACATTGCTGAACTTACCAGGTAAACAGATGCGGTCCTTATAGTATACAGGGAATATTCAGAAAAATTGTGTATTTCAACAAACTTTGGCCATGGATAGCCACGCCGTCAAGCCCTGTCCATGGCAAGGCTTTAAAGGGCTTCTGTCACCCCCCAAAAGTCTTTATTTTTTATTTTTAGGCTAATTAATCCTTATACTGTGATTTTCAATATATAGGGCTCTTACTCTTTTCTGTTGGCTAGTTTCTTTAAAAACTGCACTTTTATAATATGTAAATTACCTCTCTACCAGCAAGTAGGGCGATTACTTGCTGGTAGCCGCCACATCCTCCTTTCAAAAAAATGCCCCTCCTCCTGCTGATTGACAGGGCCAGGGAGCGCTCTCCTCCTCCGACTGGCCCTGTCTGCAATTAAAATCCCGCGCCTGCACCTCATTCGGGGCAGGCGCTCTGAGAGAATGACGCTCGCTTCCTCAGCACTTCCTCAGTGCGCCTGCGCCGATGACGTCTTCTCTTTCGGGTTTAGAGGTGACGTGATTGGCGCAGGCGCACAGAGGGAGTGCCGAGGAAGCGAGCGTCCTTCTCTCAGAGCGCCTGCGCCGAATGAGGTGCAGGCGCGGGATTTGAATTGCAGACAGGGCCAGTGGGAGGAGGAGAGCACTCACTGGCCCTGTCAATCAGCAGGAGGAGGGGGGCGTTTTTTTGAAAGCAGGATGCGGTTGCTACCAGCAAGTAACCGCCCTACTTGCTGGTAGAGAGGTAATTTACATATTATAAAAGTGCAGTTTTTAAAGAAACTAGCCAACAGAAAAGGGTAAGAGCCCTATATATTGAAAATCAGCAGTATAAGGATTTTAATTAGCCTAAAAAAATATATGACTTTGGGGGGTGACAGAAGCCCTTTAAAATTGTTATACACTCTAACATTCACAAAGGTTAAGCACTAACTACTGTAATTTATTCATTAAGATTTACACTACAGATTTAGGCTACTTTCACACTCGCACGGATCCGTTTGTATTATCTTTAACATTGCCAAGACGGATCCTTCTTGAACACCATTAAAAGTCAATGAGATCCGTTTTCTTTTGTGTCAGATTGTGTCAGTAAAAACGGATCCGTCCCCATTGACTTACATTCTGTGCCAGGAAGGAACCGTTTGGCTCAGTTTCATCAGACGGACACCAAAGCGCTGCAGGCAGCATTTTAGTGTCCCCCTCCAAAGCAGAATGGAGACTGATCGGAGGCAAACTGATGCATTCGGATCCTTTTCCATTCAGAATGCATTATTGCAAAACTGATCCGTTTTGGACCGCTTGTGAGAGCCCTGAATTGAAAGCCAAAACACGAGTGTGAAAGTAGACTTAACTGCGTTGTAGTTTCAGATTCCAATATTTCATTATTTTTTTTCAGGGACACCTAATAGTGACACGATTTGTGGTGAATGTCCGAGGGGGATGTTTTCGAATGTAACTTCATCCACCGCTCCATGCCAGAGGCAAACTGACTGCAAAAAGCTGGGACGCAAAATGCTGCACAAAGGAAGTTCTACACATGACACAGTGTGCAAAGAGAAATCCCCCTTATTGTGTGAAATGGGTAAAATAAACTCAATTTCTGCTCTGAAATGTTTGTCTAGATGTTTAGGGTATATTATAGTGGTTATATTCTTGTATATAAGGTAACTATTAAAGTAGTTTTATTTTTGTACATACAGTAGGATTCAGTATTATTGTAGTTATATTCTTGTACATAGGAGGCAGTATTATAGTAGTTATATTCTTGTACATAGGAGGCAGTATTATAGTAGTTATATTCTTGTACATAGGAGGCAGTATTATAGTAGTTATATTCTTGTACATAGGAGGCAGTATTATAGTAGTTATATTCTTGTACATAGGAGGCAGTATTATAGTAGTTATATTCTTGTACATAGGATTCAGTATTATAGTAGTTATATTCTTGTACATAGGAGGCAGTATTATAGTAGTTATATTCTTGTACATAGGAGGCAGTATTATAGTAGTTATATTCTTGTACATAGGAGCAGTATTATAGTAGTTATATTCTTGTACATAGGATTCAGTATTATAGTAGTTATATTCTTGTACATAGGGGGCAGTATTATAGTAGTTATATTCTTGTACATAGGAGGCAGTATTATAGCAGTTATATTCTTGTACAAAGGAGCAGTATTATAAAAGTTATATTCTTGTACAAAGGAACAGTATTATAGTAGTTATATTCTTGTACATAGGAGGCAGTATTATAGTAGTTATATTCTTGTACCTAGGAGGCAGTATTATAGAAGTTATATTCTTATAGCAGGCAGTAGTATAGTAGTTATATTCTTATAGGAGGCATTATTATAGTAGTTATATTCTTGTACATAGGAGGCAGTATTATAGTAGTTATATTCTTGTACAAAGGAGCAGTATTATAGTAGTTATATTCTTGTACATAGGAGGCAGTATTATAGTAGTTATATTCTTGTACATAGGAGCAGTATTATAGAAGTTATATTCTTATAGCAGGCAGTAGTATAGTAGTTATATTCTTATAGGATGCATTATTATAGTAGTTATATTCTTGTACATAGGAGGCAGTATTATAGTAGTTATATTCTTGTACATGGGAGCAGTATTATAGTAGTTATATTCTTGTACATAGGAAGCAGAATTATGATACTTGTTGCTACTTACTGTGTTTATACTTTGGAATGATATTTGGTTGCAATTCTCTCCATAGATGTTACACTTTGTGAAGAAGCCTTGTTTCGGTACCCAGCACCCCCAGAGAATTGGATAATGACTCTTATTCAGATACTTTCTAACACAGCTGTGACATCACAGCAAATAAATAAAATACAGGAAACCCAGAATTCATTGGAACAACCTTTCTACTTGTTTAAATTGTACAAGAGTCAAAGCAAAGCTGATGACTCCATCACCCCTCTCATCAAAGGTAATAATATTCATGAAAAAAAAAACTTTTTTATATTATGGCAAAATTTCCATTTAGTCACTACAGTCTACTGTTTACAAGGCACTGACATTTATAGCACGAATGACTGTCCTGTCTCCTGAGTGGACATTCATTATGGGACTTCCCATAATGCAGGGTGGTAGAACAGAATGAGTGATGTCATCAGCTGTTCCCGCCTGCTCTGTTTACTGCTATGACTACCGATTCCTCCCACATTGTCTATGTACCAAAGCAGAAGTCTGAATGTGGCATCAACATCCATTACCATGACTATCGGCAATATCGGCTAGTGGCTGATACTTTCTAGTACGATACTGTTGCAGGAAGGATTAATAAAGCTATTTTGACATTGTGTATGAATTGTCAATCCCACTGGACAGTCACTTTAAGGTGAAGGTTCACTTCCACAGTGGTATTCATAAACTAGCCTTAGTAAGATAATATTTTTATTAGTTTCTATAAAAAATATACAATATAATTTCCCCTCGTCTGAGCACGGAATAGCCTCAGTCACATAAAGACTAGATGTAGTCTTTGATCACATTCCAGTTATCACGTATAATAATGCTATATGAGATAGAGCTCTGTAAGGGGTTTCTCCGATGAGGACTTTTGGAGCACTTATCCACTCCTTTTCTGTAAAACATATCCTTAAGGCTACTTTCACACTAGCGTTCGATCGGATCCGTTCTGAACGGATCCGATCATATTAATGCAGACGGAGGCTCCGTTCAGAACGGATCCGTCTGCATTAAAATGGCAAAAAAAAGCTAAGTGTGAAAATAGCCTCGGACGGATCCGTCCAGACCTTCAATGTAAAGTCAATGGGGGACGGATACGCTTGAAGATTGAGCCATATTGTGGCATCTTCAAACGGATCCGTCCCCATTGACTTACATTGTAAGTCTGGACGGATCCGCACGCCTCCGCACGGCCAGGCGGACACCCGAACGCTGCAAGCAGCGTTCAGCTGTCCGCCTGTCCGTGCGGAGGCGAGCGGAGCGGAGGCTGAACGCCGCCAGACTGATGCAGTCTGAGCGGATCCGCATCCATTCAGACTGCATCAGGGCTGGACGGAGGCGTTCGGGTCCGCTCGTGAGCCCCTTCAAACGGAGCTCACGAGCGGACACCCGAACGCTAGTGTGAAAGCAGCCTAAGCTGTAAATCTCTAGTGAAGTTACTGGTGACCGCTATAATGCTATGTATTCCAATGTATTGGGGTTGTCTGAGCTTGCTGAACATGATGTACAGTACAAGTTAAAAATTATCTACAAATTAAAAAGATCACATTGTCAGAGCATCTCAGTTCCAGTGCCCACAGTTCTTGTGCCCACTGGACCAGAATTGTGATTTGCCAACTACAGTTGAAACCAGAAGTTTACATACAATATATAAAAAGACACATACTGTACGCATGTTTTTCTCAATATCTGACATGAAATCAGAATAAACCTTTCCTGTTTTTGGTCAATTAGGATTGTCAGAATTATTATTATTTGCCAAATGCCAGAATAATGAGAGAGAATGTTTTAAGGAATTTTTATAACTTTCTGCAAAGTCAAAAGTTTACATACATTTCATACATTTTTTGTACCATTGCCCTTAACCCTTTAAGGACCCAGCCTTATTTCACCTTAAGGACCAGGCTTATTTCACCTTAAAGGGAACCTGTCACCGGGATTTTGTGTATAGAACTGAGGACATGGGCTGCTAGATGGCCGCTAGCACATCCACAATATCCAGTCCCCATAGCTCTGTGTGCTATTATTGTGTAAAAAAAAACGATTTAATACATATGCAAATTAACCTGAGATGAGTCCTGTCCCTGAGATGAGTCAGGGACAGGACTCATCTCAGGGTAATTTGCATATGTATCAAATCGGTTTTTTTACACAATAAAAGCACAGAGAGCTATGGGAACTGGATATTGTGGATGTGCTAGCAGCCATCTAGCAACCCATGTCCTCAGCTCTATACACAAAATCCCGGTGACAGGTTCCCTTTAAGGACCAGGCCAGGACCAGGTGTCACTGACCAGTGGTGATAACTTAAAAACACTTTGACTTATCCAGGCCATTCTGAGATTGCTTTTTCATCACATATTGTACTTCATGACACTGCTAAAATTGGGTCAAAAAAATAAATTTTTGGGCATAAAAAAATACATATTTTACAAAAAAATGGGAATAATTAGCAAATTTCAAAGTTTCAGTTTCTCTACTTCTGTAATACATAGTAATACTCCCGAAAATTGTGATGAATTAACATTCCCCATATGTCTACTTCATGTTTGAATTTTTTTGGGAATGATATTTTATTTTTTGGGGATGTTACAAGGCTTAGAAGTTTAGAAGCAAATCTTGAAATTTTTCTGAAATTTACAAAAACCCAATTTTTAGGGACCACTACAGGTCTGAAGTAACTTTGCGAGGCTTACATAATAGAAACCGCCCAAAAATGACCCCATTCTATAAACTACACCCCTCAAGGTATTCAAAACTGATTTTACAAACTTCGTTAACCCTTTAGGTGTTGCACAAGAGTTATTGGCAAATGGGGATGAAATTTGAGAATTTCATTTTTTTGCCTAATTTTCCATTTTAACCCATTTTTTCCACTAACAAAGCAAGGGTTAACAGCCAAACAAGACTGTATCTTTATTGCCCTGACTCTTCCGTTTACAGAAATACCCGATATGTGGCCATAAACTACTGTACGGCCACACAGCGGGGCGTAGAGTGAAAGGTGCGCCATATGGTTTTTGGAAGCCAGATTTTGCTGGACTGTTTTTTTGACACCATGTCCCATTTGAAGCCCCCCTGATGCACCCCTAGAGTAGAAACTCCATAAAAGTGAGCCCATCTAAGAAACTACACCCCTCAAGGTATGCAAAACTGATTTTACAAACTTTGTTAACCCTTTAGGTCTTGTACAAGATTTAATGGAAAATAGAGATACAATTTCAAAATTTCACTTTTTTGGCAGATTTTCCATTTTAATATTTTTTTCCAGTTACAAAGCAAGGGTTAACAGCCAAACAAAACTCATTATTTATGGCCCTGATTCTGTAGTTTACAGAAACACCCCATATGTGGTCATAAACTGCTGTACGGGCACACGGCAGGGCGCAGAAGGAAAGGAATGCCATACGGTTTTTGGAAGGCAGATTTTGCTGGACTGTTTTTTTGACACCATGTCCCATTTGAAGCCCCCCTGATGCACCCCTAGAGTAGAAACTCCAAAAAAGTGACCCCATTTTAGAAAGTACGGAATAGGGTGGCAGTATTGTTGGTACTAGTTTAGGGTACATATGATTTTTGGTTGCTCTATATTACACTTTTTGTGCGGCAAGGTAACAAGAAATAGCTTTTTTGGCAAGTTTTTTTTTGTTATTTACAACATTCATCTGAAAGGTTAGATCATGTGGTAATTTTATAGAGCAGGTTGTCACGGACGTGGCGATACCTAATATGTATACAATTTTTTTTATTTATGTAAGTTTTATACAATAACTTCATTTTTAAAACCAAAAAAATGTTTTAGTGTCTCCATAGTCTAAGAGATTATCTTGAGTAGGGTCTCATTTTTTGCGGGATGAGATGACGGTTTGATTGGCACTATTTTGGGGTGCATATGACTTTTTGATCGCTTGCTATTACACTTTTTGTGACGTAAGATGGCAAAAAATGGCTTTTTTTACATCGTTTTTTTATTTATTTTTTACGGTGGTCATCTGAGGGGTTAGGTCATGTGATATTTTTATAGAGCCGGTCGATACGGATGCGGCGATACCTAATATGTATACTTTATTTTTATTTATGTAAGTTTTACACAATGATTTCATTTTTGAAACAAAAAAAATCATGTTTTAGTGTTTCGATAGTCTAAGAGTCATACTTTTTTCAGTTTTTGGGCGATTATCTAATTTTTTGCGGGATGAGATGACGGTTTGATTGGTACTATTTTGGCGTACAAATACGACTTTTTTGATCACTTTTATTACCTTTTTTGGGAAGTAAGGTGGGCAAAATTTCAATTTTCTCATAGTTTTTATTTTTTTATTTTTATGGCGTTCACCATGCGGGGATAGTAACATGACCGTTTTATAGATCAGGTCGTTACAGACGCGGCGATACCTAATATGTGTAGTGTATTTTATTTTTTTAATTTTTATTCAGTGATAAATGTTTTTTTTTAATCTAAACTTTTTTCACTTTTTTAAATATTTTTTTGACCCAGACCCACTTGGTTCTTGAAGATCCAGTGGGTCTTATGTCTGTATAATACAGTACAGAACCCTATATAGGGTTCTGTACTGTATTTTACTTACACTGAACAGATCTATGCTTTTAACATAGATCTATTCAGCACCATGGACAGCAGGACGCCTGAGCAGGCGTCCTGTTGCCATGGGAACCTTCCCCGTCTGCCACAACTTCGCAGACGGGGAAGGATGAGTACGGGGCTGCGGGGGGCTGTCGGGGGCTCTCTCCCTCTCCATCGTGGGGCTGCAAAGGCACAGCAGCCCCCCGATGGGAGAGGGAGGGAGACCCTTGACCCTGACAGTTAACCTTTTCTATACCGCGGTCCGTACGGACCGCGGTATGGAAAGGGTTAAACGGCTGACATCTGCACAGATGTCAGCCGTTTATACCAGGGTGTCAGCAATGTGCTGGCACCCTGGTATAACCCACTAGAAGCCAACAAATTTTCAAGGGGAGGCGAGCGCCCCCACCTCCTGCGACACCCCCCCTGCACCACCCGCCGGCATCAAATCGTGCAGGGGGGGGTGCAAAATCTTGACTTTAGGCACTCTAAAGTTTCTGATCCCCTCGGTGGATCAGAAACTGCAAAAAGCGCAGCAAACCGCAGGTCTGAATTGACCTGCGGTTTGCTGCGATCGCCGACATGGGGGGGTCACGTGACCCCCCTGGCGTTGTGACAGGATGCCGGCTGAATGATTTTAGCCGGCATCCTGTTCAGATTAACCCCTGGGGCGCCAGAATGCCTATTTAAAGTGAGGACGTACCGGTACGTCCTGTGTCCTTAAGGATTCGGGAAATAGGGCGTACCGGTACGCCCTATGTCCTTAAGGGGTTAAACTGTATGACTTGGGTCAAACGTTTTGGATATCCTTCCACAAGCTTCTTACAATAGTTGGCCGGAATTTAGGCCCATTCCTCCTGACAAAATTGGTATAACTGACCCATGTTTGTTGGTCGCCTTGCTCACACCTGCCTTTTCAGCTTTGCCCATAAATTTTCAATAGGATTGAGATCAGGGCTTTCTGATTGCCACTCCAAAACATTCACTTTATTATCCTTAAGCCACTTTGTAACCAGTTTGGCAGTATGCTTCGGGTCATTGTCCATTTGGAAGACCCATTTCCACCCAAGCTTTAACTTCCTGGCTGATGTCTTGAGATGTTGCTTCAGTATTTCCACATAATCTTCTTTCCTCATGATGCCATCTATTTTGTGAAGTGCACCAGTCCCTCCTGCAGCAAAACAACCGCACAACATGATGCTGCCACCCCCGTGTTTCACAGTTCTCCCTTTTTCCTCCAAACGTAACAATGGTCATTATGGCCAGAAAATTCAATTTTAATTTTGTCAGACCACAGGACATGTCTCCAAAAATGTAGGTCTTTGTTCCTCTGTACATTTGCAAAAATGAATTGCCTTTTTATGTTTCTTTTGGAGTATTGGCTTCTTCCTGGCAGAGTGGCCTTACAGCCCATGTTGATACAGTACTCGTTTCACTGTGGATATTGACACAATCTTACCAGCTTCCGCTATCATCTTCACAAGGTCTTTTGCTTTTGTTCTTGGGTTGATATGCACATGTCGGACCAAAGCACGTTCATCCCTGGGACACAGAACCTGTCTCCTTCCTGATCGGTATGATGGCTGAACATTCCCATATTGTTTGTACTTGCGTATAATTGTTTGTACAGATGAACGAGGCACCTTCAGGTATCTTGAAATTGCACCCAAGGTTGAGCCAGACTTGTGCAAGTCCACAATTCTCTTCTTTATATCTTGGCTGATTTCTTTCAACTTTCCCATGATGCTACACAAAGAAGCAGTGTGTTTCAGGTGTGCATTTAAATACATCCACAGGTGTGTCTCTAATTAACTCAGACGTTGCCAACAAACCTAACAGAAGCTTCCAAACACATGACATCATCATATGGGCAGTCCAGAATTGTTTGAAGGCATAGTAATCTCTCTCTCATTATTCTGGCATTTGGCAAATAATAATAATGATGGTAATCCTAATTAACCAAAAACAGGAAAGGTTTATTCTGATTTCATGTCTGATATTGAGAAAAACATGCATATGTGTCTTTTTATATAATGTATGTAAACTTCTGGTTTCAACTGTACATGCTCATGAAGCGTGCAGGAACAGCAAGTCACCACTGAGATCATTAATTGGTGGCAGGAAGCATGTGCATATAGACAGCACTTCACAAATCCAGTCTGCCAGGAAACAGAAGTGGTGGCATGGGAGCCTGTAGACTAAGTAGACTGTTCTATTACTGTGGCATCCGTCTGTGGAGATATTTTGCAAACTATGGTACATATAAAGACTTCTGCCACTAAAGATAAACACCAAGCTCTGTGCCTTACATGTATTTGTGTGCAACTGCCAAGCTCTGTGCCTTACATGTATGTGTCTATAACTGCCAAGCTCTGTGCCTTACATGAATGTGTCTATAACTGCCAAGCTCTGTGCCTTACATGAATGTGTCTAAAACTGCCAAGCTCTGTGCCTTACATGAATGTGTCTATAACTGCCAAGCTCTGTGCCTCACATGTATGTGTGTGTAACTGCCAAGCTGTGTGCCTTACATGTATTTGTGTGTAACTGCCAAGCTCTGTGCCTCACATTTATATGTGTGTGTGTAACTGCCAAGCTTTGTGCCTTACATGAATGTGTGTGTAACTACCAAGTTCTGTGCCTCATATTTATGTGTGTGTAACTGCCAAGCTCTGTGCCTCACATTTATATGTATGTAACTGCCGAGTTGTGTGCCTCACATTTATATGTGTTTGTAACTGTCAAGCTCTGTGCTTTACATGTATGTGTGTGTAACTGCCAAATTCTGTACCTCACATTTATGTGTGTGTGTAACTGCCAAGCTTTGTGCCTTACATGAATGTGTGTGTAACTACCATGTTCTGTGCCTCATATTTATGTGTGTTTAACTGCCAAGCTGTGTGCCTTACAAGTATTTGTGTCTAACTGCCAAGTTCTGTGCCTCACATTTAAGGCTCATTCAGATAGACGGTTTTCATGTTCATGTGCTGTCCGAGTTTAGAACTGACAACACATGGTCAGAGCGCTGACATATTAAAGCCATCGGGGTCCTAATCAAACATAGGGAGATGTAGATCTCTTGTTACAAATGAGAGCTAAAAGAAATACAGTAGCTTATTCCTACACATTATGGTATAAGGAGGCTATGTAAATCCCATCTTGGCAACATCACAGCATCATTACTTGGTGAGTAGAAACAACTCTAAGAGTAGGGGATACGGGAGGTCACATAAATGGCTGTATTAAAATGGTTATATGCAATCTATAGTTGACAAGGAGTCCTCAGTGACAACTGTAGATCCTGTAGGATAATGAAGATATGCTGTAGTCAACCAGTGTGTACATGGACCACTGCTATGCAAGACCCCGGTGAATAATAGATATCTTATCACTTGATTGAATATCAGTTAACACATAAATAGACATAAGACTTTTTTTCCTGCTTCCTTTTCCTCTAGATTTAAAGGAGTGTGAAAAGGGAGTGTTTAATCTCCTGGGATCCCTAAATCTAACACGCAAAAACGTAATGACCTTAATGCGGAGTCTACCTGGAAAGCACGTAAGGCAAGAAGATATTGAAAAAACCCTAAAAACGTGTGAGCGACCCAAACACCTGATGAAACTTCTCAGTCTATGGAGGAATAAAAACAAAGGAAACACAATTGAGGGACTTAGACAGCTAAAAATGGCCCAACTCCCAAAAATGATACGCAAGAGGATGAAGAAACTGGAACAATTTCTAACAGGAGATTCCATGTACAGTCTGTATCAGAAAATTATTCTGGAGATTAATGGTAACCGAACACAGCCCGTAAAGCTGGAAACACTGTTATGACTGGTACAGAAGTGACCTTGAGTCTACTGACCGTTTCATCACATCTTCTAGTCACCCCCCCTCCCCGCCACCACTTCAAACTGGAGTCCAAATCTGGTACCTGCTGAATAAGCTTTATTTATAGAAGTATTTTTATTATATATGTTTTTGTAAGGAATTATTTATGTTCCCTTTGGATAGATTAAAGATTTAGAGGGAGACCAGAGGTTAACCAGGTGTTGTCTGGTCTGGTCTACAAGTGTCTGTATGTGTATGTCTTTATTTTGTGGTTACCCCTGTAAATGCTAGAATTCTTCTATTTATACTAATTTAATTCTAAAATTATTTGGGTTCAAGATGTTTTTTTTTTCCAAGAGATGTATCTTTTTTTTAATTTTAATCGTAATTGTAGCCTAAGGCTCTGTTCACATTTGGACATAAAGTATTTTCCATCTCCATCATAAATGGAAACCATGCTGTGGTGCCAGATCCATCACACTGGCAGCACACAATAGACCTTGTTGACCCCTTTCCATAGTAGTCTCTCATTTTAACAGGAATAATAGCTCTATTCTTCACATCAAACACAATGAAGCCTCCAACCCAATGAAGCCTGCAATATTATACATATATTTACTGAAGCTATGAGTCAGAACTGAGGATATGTCTTAAATGGTTGATAGATGGGCTGGATCTCACCTTCAGGATCTCCATGCAACATCTCATTTGATCCCCATCCACCAATACAACTTGGCTGGTAGAGTCCAAGAAAGAGTGGAAGAGCCTTTGATTGCTCTCCTTATCGTCGTCTATGGAGGCTCAGTGCAGAGTGATTGAGTGGCCTGCTCACTGCACCCTTCCTTGGCCACCCCAGCCATTTTCGTATGCTGTACAGTGGTCATGAGACCCCTGTTCTCCTGATAGGTGGATGTCTTAAAGATGAAGTTCCCCTTACCAGACATTTATGACACATTTTCTAGGAGCTATAAAAAAAGACTGCTTCTCCATACATCACAGACTTGTTTTAAGACTTCATTCAGGCAGAAGGACATCTGCACAAGAATCGATGGACAGGATCCTACGCACATCTACTGTAAATTTGAACCCTATGGTGATCTAAGTGTAGTTCATTAGAACCATGTGGGGGGCATGGTTAGATGGGTCTCCCAAAGATAAGCTGAAAATAGTTAGTATCATGTCTGGTTTTTCCATCATCTGTAATCTGAGATGAAACCTGGCATTGGGTGTACAGTTTTCCTGCAGTGACATTGAGGGAGGAAAGAGGTAATACAAGATGTCCATTAAAACCAACAGACTGGGTAATATATGGACGTGTCTGATCCTTCAGAGAGAGCAGAGAGTAGATCTTTTAAACTAGACAATCCATTTAATTATAAAGAGGTACCCATATACCTACACACATATGAAGTAGAACCATAGGCTACTTACCTCTGCTTGGACTCTGTCTACTACTGCGAAAAAAAGTTGAGCTTCCACAGCATCATATACTTACTGCTATAAAATCGTTATCTCCCATTGCTGAACTAGAGACTGGCTTCTACAAGGGGTGGAAGGCTGCAATGGCATGCACATACCCCATGTCTACTGCTTCTACAGTATGTGGACAAGATACATTTACAGCTGTCTATAGAGAAATCTTATGCAGGAGTATACGCAAAGATCATAGGGCCCCATAATAACTCAGAGTGATCCCCATTCTGTACTCCACCAAATGTACTTTGTCTTTATTACAGTCCCCCATTCATAATGAGTCTCTTCTTTAAAGGGGTTTTCTGGGACCCAGCAGATCCCACAAAGCCACCTTAAAAGGGGTTGTCCTATGTAAAGTATTCTACAGTTTTCAAACCAGCACCAGGGTCTGAATACTTTTGTAACTGCATGTAATTAAAAATGTATTCTAGCTAATGAGTTATTCAGTGAACTCTATTGTTTGCTGTTTTTCTAATTTTTCTGTCCTGCTCACCGAGACGGTAGCACATGCTCAGTTCCATCTTTCAACTGCCACCAGCTGCAGCAGAAAATGAGAAAGGACTCGCCCCTAAGCTTTCAGCTTGAAATAAATCTAGAAGAACAATTGGAGCAATGAATGGGGAGATCTCTGGATCCATGTGAGGTACAGGGCTGGTTCTAGCTTTGATTGAAATAGATCGTCATGTCCTATATGATGTCTGATTTCCATTATTTACATTAATCATGGGATACCCCCTATAATTACACATGAAACACCTGTAGGAGAAAGTTTGTAATATACTTACTGTTCCGAAGTTGCATGGATTGGACTCTCCTGAGTACCCGGTCACGCAACAAGTCGCAACATTCCTCCTCTGAAAATGGAGATTCTGTTGATGTCTTGTCCTATATCAGGTTCTGACCTAGGCTATGGATGGGTGTCACTTGCCTTGTGGACAGTCCAGAAGTATTCTTCCCCAGACGCATGCACAAACACCTGAATCCACCTCATCTGCTCATGCACCAGGGAGAGGAATAGTTCTAACCCTATCATTAGTGGAAGTGATGCCCCATCCATGGCCCAGACTGGACACCTGGTAAAAGACGTGACATAAGTAGAAGCAGGATTTTCAGTTAACTGGGTTCCTGAGAGACTGATCCACGCAACTTCAGAACATTAAGTATATTACAAACTTTCTTCTACATGTGTTATGTGTAATTAAGGTAAATTTGCTGGGACCCAGAAAGCCCTTTATTAAAAGGGTTATCCCATGAATAATGTAAAAAATTTAAAATCAGAGCTCATATAGTCCAGGACAATCTCTTTCTAACAAATCTAGAACCAGCCCTGTACCTCACATGGATCCAGAGATCTCCCCATTCATTGTTCTGCTAGATTTATATTAAAGGGGTTCTGCACTTTCAATTAACTGATGATCTATCCAGAGGATAGATCATCAGCTTCTGATCGGCGGGGGTCCGACACCCAGGACCCCCGCCGATCAGCTGTTTGAGAAGGCAGCGGCGCTCCAACACCGCCGCGGCCTTCTCACTGTTTACCGCCGGGCCGCCCGCCCACTGACGTCACGACTTGTATCAACTAGAGTGGGCGCGGCTAAGCTCTGTTCACTTGAATGGAGCTTAGCCGCGCCCACTCTAGTTGATACAAGTCGTGACGTCAGTGGGCGGGCGGCCCGGCGGTAAACAGTGAGAAGGCCGCGGCGCTGCTGGAGCGCCGCTGCCTTCTCAAACAGCTGATCGGCGGGGGTCCTGGGTGTCGGACCCCCGCCGATCAGAAGCTGATGATCTATCCTCTGGATAGATCATCAGTTAATTGAAAGTGCAGAACCCCTTTAATATAAATCTAGCAGAACAATGAATGGGGAGATCTCTGGATCCATGTGAGGTACAGGGCTGGTTCTAGATTTGTTAGAAAGAGATTGTCCTGGACTATATGAGCTCTGATTTAAAATTTTTTACATTATTCACCGACACCCGGGACCCCCGCCGATCAGAAGCTGATGATCTATCCAGAGGATAGATCATCAGTTAATTGAAAGTGCAGAACCCCTTTAAGCTGACAGCTCAAGGGAAGTGTCTTTTCTGCTGCAGCTCAGGGGGCGTGTCCATGCTCTGCCTATCACAGCTCAGGAAGCAGTTGAAAGATGAAACTGAGCATGTGCGACCTTCTTAATGAGCCGGTCAAAGAAATAAGAAATTAAGTGGTACTATACAGATATATTTTATTGAATAACTCAGTGGCTATACAAAACTTTTAACTACATGCATTTATAAAAGTATTCAGATCCAAGTGCTGGTTTGAAAACTGTAGAATATTTTTTGTGGGCAACCCCTTTAAGCTATTTGTATTCTTATTCTTAGTACTTAAGCTATCAGTAATACTAGTCATACCTCAGCATTGCTTCTATCAGGTTGTGTATGTGCTCAGTTACCAGTATAGTAATCCATTCTAGACCCACAGGGGTCGTCTCACCAAGACCACTCCTAAACATTAAGCCAGCTTCTCCGATCCCAAGCCATCAGCCCAGGCAGGCAGAGTCCACTAGAATAGAAGCCAGGCAAACCGAGTGGCTGATACAGGTGGGCTGTAGACTGTGGGACAGCCCTCTATTATTCCCATATCCTGTGGCCTGACTGCTAGCAGAAATCCAGCTATGGACATGAACAGATAAAACACACTGGAACTTTTATATAATATCACATTCTACATTGAGTTGACATTTCTGCAGGTACACAATTAGGATGAAACATGAGAACTAGTGATGAGTGAATCGAACAAAGTGGAATTCAATCCGAATTTTATGATAAATTTGAGCTAAATTTCCTTGTGCTTTGTGGTAGCGAATCGATTTCACCTGAAATAGTGTAAAAAAAAAAATCATACTTACCGCCTCCATTTGCTTGCAACGGGCCGACCGCCGACATCTTAATTGAAGATCTCAGCCGAAATCCAGTGCGTGGTGATGTATTTCGCACCACGTCTTCAAGCAAGATAACGGCGCCTGGTCCATCATGAGCAAATAGAGGCGGTAAGTATGATTTAATTATCTATCTATCTATCTATCTTATATCTATCGCAAAAATCTGGCAGCACTACGTCCAACTTAAACAAAAAGTGTGCACCCCGGAGGGACTAGACTATTGCCCAGTACACAAAGTAGCAAAAAGGCAGCACTCCAAAATCAGTAAAAAATAAAGAAAATGCTTTTATTCACCCATGTGGATACGCAACGTTTCGGCTCAACACTAGAGCCTTTCTCAAGTTCTAGTGTTGAGAAGAAATGTCACATATCCACATGGGTGAATAAAAGCATTTTCTTTATTTTTTACTGATTTTGGAGTGCTGCCTTTTTACTACTCTATCTATCTATCTATCTATCCATGTATCTATCATCTATGCATCTCCTATCTATCTATCTATCTATCTATCTATCTATCTATCTATCTATCTATCTATCTATCATCTATGCATCTCCTATCTATCTATCTATCTATCTATCTATCTATCTATCTATCTATCTATGTATCTATCATCTATGCATCTCCTATCTATCTATCTTGAAAAAAATTAGAGTAGGGCAGCACTGAAGTTTCTTACGTATAGATGGCGTGCCAGTGGCTGAGGAGACGATCCTGCTCCAAATGAATAAATAGAAGAAATTCCACAGCACATCCAAGGAGTAAAATAAATGAAGTGACTTCATTCACCAGGCATGCAACGTTTTGATCCGCTTCCTGGGATTTTTCTCAGGAAGCAGGTCGAAACGTTGCATGCCTGGTGAATAAAGTCACTTCATTTATTTTACTCCTTGGATGTGCCGTGGAATTTCTTCTATCTACCGTATTTATCTATCTAGTGAATTTGCAAAGTGAAGTTGAAGGAGTTATGTCATATCATACACTGATGGCACTAGATGATCACTAGATATGCCACTAATATCAGATAGATGTGGGCCCCACCTCTGGGACCAGCTCCTATCTTCTGAATAGAAACTCCCATTGAAGTAAATGGAGGGTGGCCACGCTTGCGCTGTGACTTCTCATTTATTTTGGAGGGCTCATTTTTGAGATAGGAGGTCCCAGAGGAGGGGCCCACATCTACCTGACATTGGTGGCATATCGTAGTGATATTCCACCAGTCTATGAGATGAGACAACCCCTTTACAGGACAGTACATTCGGGATCCATATAATAACCTCGGTCACATACATTTAGGACCTCAGAGTGATCTATTTCTTAAAACGCCTCTGCTCAGAGCTGTACAGATGGTCATATAATGTGTAACATGGATGTTCTTGTGTTTTTTATTCTCTTAAACTGTTTTTATATTAAATGTCGCCTGTTGTATTTATACATGTGTCGTTTTATGCTTCCCTCACAGTGGGAATATGTAGGGGGTTCTTCCTACACAGCAGGCATAACTTAGGCACGCCAAAGGCATTGGTAATAATTAGTGATGAGCGAACCCGTGGAAGCTTGGGTTCGCCAGGTTCGGACGAACTTCAGGTCAAAGTTGGGACCTGAACTTGACCCGAACTCGAACTTGAAGTCAATGGGGACCTGAACTTCACTTTATTATTTTTCGTTACAACATGGTTATATTGGAAAATAACATAATACTAAAGGCGGAATGCAAAACGGACACCTTTAGAGGCATTCCATTCCATAATAGAAGTCTATGGGCGGAATAACAGATCTGTCCTGTCCTGCATGACGGAAAAAAGTTGCACATTTTGCTGCTTTTTAAATGCCCTTAAGACAAACAATTTTTCACATGGGCATTTTTATGCCATCCTCACCACTTGGCAGGGAGCGGCGGGGGCATGATGGTGGTCAAAACATCAGTCCCGGCAAATTTACTAACATTTACGCCTGGAAATGGTGTAATAGAGTAGTGAAAACTACTGCAGCCAAGGGCTGGAGCAGATTTCACTCCAGGCGCACGGACTGCTGTAGATGCGCCTAATTTATGATGCCTGCGCCTCGTCATAAATTAGGCGCACAGGCTATCGAACACTGGTGTAAAAAGCTGGCCTTTGATAGATAACCCCCACTGTGTACAAACTTCCACATTTTTCAGCTGGATAGGATTAAATCACAGCCATGAAGCTTTTCCCCTCACATGAAGAAGGACAGAGCTGAGGGCTTCCAGAAATAAAATGCACATTTAGCAATTTGGAAACATCTGGAACAGACTTTAGCCGGCCTTATGTAAGGAGGAACATCTTCTGGGACACAGATGTTTTCCGCCACTATCATCATAACAATATAACCATTACATCCGTATGAATATTTAGGAGAAACACATGTCGCTTCTCCCTTTGGCACTTGCAACCTAACCAGAAATAATGCCGCTCTCTCATTCTTACGAGTGTTACAAACCAGATCCCAGAGTGCAGCTCGTCTTAAAGGTCTTGTCCAGTTCAATAACCACTTAGAATGCTTTAGAATGATAGAGTACAAGCATACAAATGATGGCCAATTGAAAGGCGCTGCTATCAATCATAGAGTGTGACCGGCCAGATGTGCTCCAATGCCCAGTGATAAATATCCTGGGCAGGGGGGCTAAGCAGTCACCATTGGCACACTGGTTTTCATACTTCCCTGGCTTGTGCTCTACCACATTTATAGGGAGAGCACCTACCCAGGAGTTATCCCAGCCACACCTCTCATATAGAAACGCAGTCTTGGAGTCTAGCCCTCCAGTGACAATGGCCCAGAGCACGGTACCACCCCATGGGGGGGGGGGAGGGGGGGGGTGATTCACATTTAGTGGACCATCCACAGCACAGGGACCGACCGGATATTAAGCAGACATGCCATACCTCCTCAGATGTGAGGACTTAAACCCATATGAATCAGTGTGACCAAGGGGTTTCAGAGGGTACAGGCAAGATTAATGTTATCAAATGGATCAATGTTGATATATATATATATATATCGGGGCCACATTGGACCTCATTGTGGTGCCCCGCTGCTGTACATAGAATGAGTCCCCAAAAAGAAAATAGTTACAAGTTAAGAGGATCTCCAGTAAAGATGGACGAACATCGGCCGGGACGATTCGCGAACGCGATCAAATGTTCGCAAACCGCAAGTTCGAAGCAGGCCCCATTCACTTTATTGGCAGGCAAACCTGAAAAATCTTCAGCTCATATTTTCAGCTACTAAATACTTACTAGAAGTGCACAACATGGAGAGTGACATACCAAATGTATTATTTGCATTCTCCATACATTATTTTTTTCATTGCGAAGTATCGGCAATGTAATTTTCGCGTATGCGCATGTGCAAAATAGGTGCGGCCTACTATAGCAACTGGTTTCCACCGACCCGAAGTTGGATGCGATCAGAAAAGATGGTTGGCAACAATTTTCGCGACGTTGAGGAAGAACTCCTGATCACTGTAAGTAATTTGATATTACAGAAGTGTATTTGATTACATTTCACATCGCTGTATATGCTGTATATGCACAATCGCTGTATATGCAGATCGAGTGTTTTAAAAAAAGCACCATTGTAAAAATCCCTAAAAAAACACTAAGTATTGTTGTGACATCACAGCACTATGTCTGTAGCATGTATGTATGGACAGCAGAGAAATATCTCTCACATGCACATTGCACATCCATTTTCCTGCCGCACACTATATACCCCCCCCCCCACACACACACAAACACAATCTATAGATCAGAGTTTGTGTCCTGTTGGTCAGGACTCAGCAAAAGCTTTATTTGTCTGACGGCCAGTATTTGCTGGTTCATTTAGAGTTACTCAGGGTGCACCACGGGGAGGCCAACCAGCCTTATACCCCATACCGTACTGTCCCTTCACTACACAGGTACAGCTCTGCTCAGTGGAAGTGGAAGAAGGTATATAGCACCCCTCAATCAGTATTTGGCAGAAACAGGTATACGGCACCCCTTAATCAGTATTTGTTGGAAGAAGGTATATGGCACCCCTCAATCAGTATTTGGTGGAAACAGGTGTATGGCACCCCTCAATCAGTATTTGGTGGAAACAGGTGTATGGCACCCCTCAATCAGTATTTGGTGGAAACAGGTATATGGCACCCCTCAATCAGTATTTGGCGGAAACAGGTGTATCGCAGCCCTTAATCAGTATTTGGTGGAAGAAGGTATATGGCACCCCTCAATCAGTATTTGGCAGAAACAGGTATAATAGCCCCCCTCAATCAGTATTTGGCGGAAACAGGTATATAGCACCCCTCAATCACTATTTTGTGGAAACAGGTGTATTGCAGCCCTCAATCAGTATTTGGTGGAAGAAGGTATATAGCAATAGCACCCCTCAATCAGTATTTAATGGAAGAAGGTATATGGCACCCCTCAATCAGTATTTGGCGGAAACAGGTATATAGCGCCCCTCAATCAGGATTTTGTGGAAGAAGATATATCACAGCCCTCAACCATTTTTGGGGGGGGCAACAGGTATATCACACGCGTTACAATTAGTTACTCCAATAGCGTTTGTCCCTCTGAATAGCTGCGGTATCTCAGCAGAACCGCACACAACTGCAAAGTTCGCCGTAAAACGACCACCGGGCGATGCGCAAGGCCATCTCTAATCTCTAGTAGGGATAAGATGAAAGAGTTAATATCCTCTTGGAATCCAGAGCGTCTAAGGGCCCATTTGATGGCTTCTAGGCCCCTCTGATGGTCTATGCTAGTGTAGAGACTAGTGACATCAAAAGATGCCAGAATGTCTCCTTCCTTGTACTCAATTCCATGTAGTTTACATAAGAAGCCCGTTGTGTCTCTGACATATGAGCTTGCCCCTGTAGCAAACGGTATGAAAAGTCTGTCTACGTACATGGCTGCATGGGAAAACACAGAATCAATACCTGAGACTACAGGGCGCCTTGGGGGGTTATGTAAGTCTTTATGTATTTTAGGCAAGATATAGAGAGGGGGTTACCGATCTTGTATAATGAGGAAATCATGCGGTTGCTCATCTATTATGTCATTAGCAAAAGCATTGTCCACAAGTATTTTAATCTGGCGGATGATGTCAAAATGAAGGTCCCCATCTAGTGGTTGGTATACCTCTCTGTTTTTGTGTAAAAAAAAATCTGTATTTATAATCTGATTGAAGACTTGTTTATTCTATGTTCTAAACATGATTATGGGGACTACCATCTTGCCGATGCTGTTCTTAACCGCATTTAGAAAGCATTAAGAAAATTTCTTTACAGCAGCCCCATGGGCCATGGTCACAATGGACATAAGGGGACCTCATTGACTTCTATGGGAGAGTCTTCTAGGCATGTTCTGTGACCTGTGCAGAGGTCATTGTACAAGGAAGGAATAGATAAGCTCTGACAATCACCTATTGTGAATGGTGGATCCTGTCTTATCTATACATATAGGTGGTATCATTACAGGCAGGATTGAATGTTTTTTGTTAAAAATATAAATGTGATTTAAATAGATCATTTAATGATGACACATTTTAAGGCTGCTATATACTTGTATATGGCCTCAATACAAGTCAATGGGAATGACCAAACAGTTTTCAGTTATAAACAACAGAGCTAAACCAGGGCACTACACATGGATATGCAGCTGGTGATGCTTCTGTACCACCTTTCCCCAACATCCACACTGGCAGGGGTCTGCACTCACCAGCTGCAGCCGGCCATTAATCAGCGCTCACAGGGCCTCATCACTCAAAGGGGCTAGCACTTCTTCTCTGCATGGCTCCCTCTCAATAGTGCAGTGTCTATATTTGTAGTGCCATACATACCTCCATCTAGTGGCTGGATCTTGCCACTACTGCTAATTAAAGTTAATGTAATGGTTGGTGCTGGCACTTCCTCCTGGGATATCACTTCATAGCAAGAAGTTGGGTGCAGCGGGGACCCGTCACTGTCATAACTGCAGCACCGGAGAATCGGTAAGGTGGGAATAGGCTTTTCTTTTTTCTTTTTTTTTTACAGCATGTGCAGCCCCTGTGCTGGAATACCCCTTTAAATATTAACACAAAAAGCAACTAATATAGAAATTTTAAGGTTCAAATTTGCCCAAATAATGAAAACAACATATCAAGTTGAGGTGTGATGTACAGGTAGGAACCAGACAGATTTATTCTGGAGCAGTTTATTAATGTACAGTTATTACCCAGTAGCAAATAGGGACTTGGGTCAATAAGAGGGACTGTCCCGCTGCGTATCCCATGGCAGAAACCACTGTTTTTTGCCATGGTGCGGACCTGCTCTCGGTTTAGCTTAATTGAATGGATCTACACTGCAAGCAGACTCCCATTGTGGCTTTGTGAGAGGTTTGTGAGGTTAATAGGTCCATTCTTGGCGTGGTTTGGAAAACAACACGGCAAAAATCCTCAGCCTCATGGAATGCGGCACAGCCTCCCATTGAAAACAATGCAGATTCGGACCAGTTTTGGGCACGGAATCAGGGCTGGAACTCGCCTCCAAAAAAAACTCTGAACATGCACTAAAACACTAGAGCAGGGGTAGACAACCTTCAGCACTACAGCTTTTGTGAAACTACAACTCTCAGCATGCATAATCACTCTGCTATTCTCAGAACTCCCATAGAAATGAACAAAGCATGCTGGGAGTTGTAGTTTCAGAACAGCTGGAGTACAGAAGGTTGCTGACCCCTGCACTAGAGCTTTGTGGGGATAATACCAGCTGATTTGAAAAGCTACTAAAAAGGTTCCTTACCGTCATTCATGTGTAGCTGCTGCCACCTGCTGGCAATATCTACATATTACACCACTGCAAAGACAGTGCAAGCCACAAGGAAGGAATGCAGAGCTTGTGTCCGATGCTGGATCTCTAAATATATTACCAAATCATAAGTGAAGATGGATATGAGCATTTCCAGCAGCAATTCATCAGCAGCATCGCCATTACAATGAACTTCAGAACTTCACATAGATCATCTAAAAGTTGTAGTGGCTAAAAGAATGAGAACGCCTGAGGATTTACTCACTTGTTAAAACCAACACCAACATATTTCACAGTGCTTTCCAAATTTCCTGACCCTAATTTCCTATCAGTATGTCTTTTGAATGAAACCACAGCATAATGACAGTATTGTGTGTTATTACAAAAAAAGTTCATTTAAAAATGTCCTATTCACTGCATCGTAATGATTTTCATTGGAAAATAAAGAAGTCGGATCTCAACCCATCTTCTTTGTCCAGCTATTGCTGATTCTCATTCCTGATGTTTGCCACAAAACTCCTTCAACCATATGTTCACCTTGAACTGTCCTACCACCTTTCATCCAACTCACTTGTTCATGCTCTTCTAGTCTGGGTTGTGACCATGGGTGGACTGGGAACTGAAAGGGAATGTGTCATCAGAAAATGACCTATTGTTTAAATCACGTTTTTATATTTAACATATTTTTTAAAGAATTTTTGATGATGTTATTTTTAATTTTCCATTTCAATATCTATATTTAAAGGGACACTGACAGGCCCAACAAGCATATTTAGGTATCTATATGACAGTACAGGTCCTATAAGGGGTATTAAAATCATCTAAGTATCCCCCCTGTCCACATTCTAAATACAGTAAACTGAAGTTTTATAACTTGCTTGAACCGTCTTCAATCTGCCCAAGGGGCGGCGTTGAGCTGGGCGGCGCTTCAAAACGGCAGTTGGGAGCGGCTGGCTGGGCGCAAGTGGAGGTGAAACGCCGCCCCTTGGGCGGATTGAAGACGGTTCAAGCAAGTTATAAAACTTCAGTTTACTGTATTTAGAATGTGGACAGGGGGGATACTTAGATGATTTTAATACCCCTTATAAGACCTGTACTGTCATATAGATACCTAAATATGCTTGTTGGGCCTGTCAGTGTCCCTTTAAACAAAACATTAAATCCTGCAGTTTTTGCACTGGTCACAAGGCTTAATAATAGTTGTCACTTCTTGGTCTATACAGATCACTTTACTGCTGTTATCTGCTTATCTGTCATTCTAATCCTGCCTGTAATGATATCACCTCTGTATACAGATAAGACAAGATCCACCATTCACAATAGGTGATTGTCAAAGCTTATCTATTTTTTCTTTGTACAATTGCAATCTGCCGCTCCCCAGGGCCCTTTCGCATCCCAGGTTTAGTGGAATGGCGAGTGGTTTGGTACGGCCTATATGTGTGACAGTGCTCCTACCTGGATACAGCGGGACCCCAGGCTTAGGCTCCAAAGCAAATAAAGGGCAATAGTTGCGTCAGGGGATGAAGAATAAATTGAGTCCAGACCTTGTTAAACTTTAACAGCAGCTTTACTTGGGTAAACTTGGTTCCAGAAAACATTCAGGCTCTCTCTTGGTCCCAGTAGGCTTTGGCATAAACTGGCAGGCAAACTTAGTAACTGTGCTTTCTCTCTTTCTCTGCTGGGCTGACAGGCTTGCTTAATAACTCTGCTTTCTTTCTCTCTGCTGTGCTAAACTCTGCTTGGGTCTGGTTACTGGACTTTTGGTCAGTTCTGGTATCCTTGGATTGGGTTGATTGGGCTGTTATCCCCCTCCTGACACTCAGTAAAGTAAATTAGCAAGGAGTACTGGTGCTTTACAAGATACTTCCCTCTGGTGGCTCCTGCTCCTGCTGGAGAACAATTTCCCCTTGCTGCAATATCTTCAAGAACAGTTTCCTCTGGTTGCTATTTATTTCATACATCTCATTCCATGGCAAGCATAGCTTAGGCTACTTTCACACTAGCGTTTTTTGCAGATCCGTCATGGATCTGCAAAATCGCTTCCGTTACAATAATATAACAATAATACAACAGCATTGTATTAGGTCTTTTACAGCCATGACAGATCCGTCTTGAACACCATTTAAAGTCAAAGGGGGACGGATCCGTTTTCTATTGTGACAGATTGTGTCAGAGAAAATGGATCCATCCCCATTTGGCTCCGCTTCGTCAGGCGGACAACAAAACGCTGCAGGCAGCATTTTGGTGTTCGCCTCCAGAGCAGAATGGTGACTGATCGGAGGCAAACTGATGCATTCAGAGCGGATCATTTTCCATTCAGAATGCATTAGAGTAAAACTGATCCGTTTTGGACCGTGTGTGAGAGCCCTGAACGGATCTCACAAACAGAAAGCCAAAACGCCAGTGTGAAAGTAGCCTTAGCCTGCACTGGCTGGAATAGGCACGTCTGGCCGTGACTGTGCCCAGGCTTACACGTCACTGTCTAGTTTAGACTAGAACTAACTAAAACTTCTGCCCCTCCCTTCTGGTAGGAAGCAGGACTGGCCCCCACTGCTGCCCAAAAGGGCAAGAATGGAATGGAGAGTTCCATTCTATCTATCCGTCTCTCTCTCTGCCATATAGGCTGCCACCTGCTGGTGAACCAAGCATATTATATGAACACAACAGTTACAAGATAGTAAGATCAATGCACACTTGTGAATGACCTGGAAATAAATACAAGAATGACATTGGTGTTAGCAATAAAACACAGTAGTGGAGTGAAAGAATAGTAATACCACTCCGGGATATTACACAATGACCTCTGTACAGGTCACAGAGCATGCCTAGGAAACTCCCCTTCAGTCCATGATATCTATGGCCTATGGGGCTGCTGTAAAGTAACTGTTTTAATGCTGCATAAATGCTGTTAAGAACAGCTCAGGCAAGATGGCCGCCCCCATAATCATGTTCAGGAAAGAGAATAAAAACAGATTTGAAAAAAAGGATATGTGTTACTATCTGGATTTAACCACTTGCCATCTGGGCCATTTCCCCTCTTCATGTCCAGGCCTAATTTTGCAAAACTGACATATCTCACTTTATGTGGTAATAACTTTGGAACGCCTTTATTTATCCAAGTCATTCAGAGATTGTTTTCTCGTGACACATTGTACTTCATGGACCAGTTCAGGTCTGAAGTCACTTTGTGGGGCCTACATAGTGGATACCGCCATAAATGACCCCATTGTAGAAACTACACCCCTCAAGGTATTCAAAACCGATTTTACAAACTTTGTTAACCCTTTAGGCGTTCCACAAGAATTAAAGGAAAATGGAGATCAAATTTTTAAATTTTGCTTTTTTGGCAGATTTTCCATTTTAATCAAATTTTTTCTTTAACACATCGATGGTTAACAGCCAAACAAAACTCAATATTTATTACCCAGATTCTGCGGTTTACAGAAACACCCCACATGTGGTCATAAACTGCTGTATGGGCACACGGCAGGGCGCAGAAGAAAAAGAACTCCACATGGTTTTTAGATGCCATGTCCCATTTGAAGCCCCCTGATGCACCCTTACAGTAGAAACTCCCAAGAAGTGACCCCATTTTGGAAACTAGGGGATAAGGTGCCAGTTTTATTAGTACTATTTTTGGGTACATATGATTTTTTGATCATTCATTATAACACTTTATGGGGCAAGGTGACCAAAAAATTGGTTGTTTTAGATCAGTTTCTATTTATTTATTTTTACAGTGTTCACCTGAGGGGTTCAGTCAAGTGACATTTTTATAGAGCAGATTGTTACGGACGTGGCGATACCTAATATGTATACTTTTTCTGATTTATTAAAGTTTTACACAATAATAGCATTTTTGAAACCAAAAAAATGATGTTTTAGTGTCTCCATGTTCTAAGAGCTATAGTTTTTTTATTTTTTGAGAGATTTTCTTATATAGGGGCTCATTTTTTGCGGGATGAGGTGACGGTTTTAGAGGAACAATTTGTGTGGGACATACGCGTTTTTGATCACTTTGTGTTGCACCTTTTGTGATGTAAGGTGACAAAAATTGCTTGTTTTGACACCGTTTTTTTTTTTGTTTGTTTTTTACGGTGTTCACCCGAGGGGTTAGGTCATGTGATATTTTTATAGAGCTGGTTTTTACGGACGCGGCAATACCAAATATGTCAATTTTTTTTTTTTTATTCCTTACTTGGGGACTTTTTTTTTACATGTGAAACTTTTTTTTATTTTATTTTTTCAACCCTTTATTTATTTTTTATTTTACACTTTTCGTCCCCCATAAGGTCATACAAGACCTCTGGGGGACATTTACTTCACTTTTTCTTTTTTTTTCACTGTTGATTTCTCCTGTAACTGGGGCTGACATAGTAGCCCCAGTTACAGTGGAAATACACCCCCCAGAGAGGCTGTACAGCGCAATACTGCGCTGTACAGCCTCAGAGCAGGGCTGATCGAGGTCTCTGAAAGACCTCACACAGCTCCTGCACTCTCCGGTCCCGGCGGTCACATGACCGCTGGGCCGGAACAGGAAGCGCATAGCGCTTCCTGCTCTGCACACACAGTGCTCGGTGAGCGCTGTGTATGCAGCGATCCAGAAGGCAGGGACACCTGGGAACTGTCCCTGCCTTCTCTCTGGGTTGCCCTGCTGTCACTGACAGCGGGCAACCCGATCAGCAGCTGCACGATTAGCGTGCAGCTGCGATCTCTGAAAGGACGTTTTAAAACGTCCATTAGGAGATAGAGATCCACCTCCCGGACGTTTATAGTCTATGGGCGGACGGGAGGTGGTTAAGCATTTTTGGTGACACATTTCCTTTAAAGTGGCTCTGGAAAAAAACAAAGTTGCTGCATTTTGTAGTCGGATCCAAATTGACTGAAGGCAGGGCCAACATAAGTAGTTGGGGCCAGCAGTATCATATTGCGGCACATTATACCACCCCAGCAGAGTCAAATACCGCAGTGCATCACAAAATACTGCCCCAGCAGCACAAAATACGTCTCCAAAAACTCCCCCCCTCTGGATTTTTCCCCCCTATATGGTCTATGGCCAGCCTCGTTACCTACAATCTGCTAACTGCCCAGGCCTCACAAAACTATTCTGTTTTCCTTCTAGATCTGTCCTGTCCCTTTAACACAGTCAACCACTCACTTCTGTTCCAAGCTCCGTCATCCCTATTCCCTAGACATCACAAGCTTGGTCTTCTCCTGGATCTCCTCATATCTCACCAACCGAACATTCATTGTCTCACACTCACACACCACCATCTTTTCTCACTCTATCTCTGTTGTTCTCCCTCAAGGCCTTGTCCTCTGACCTCTTCTCTTCTGGATCTATACCGTTGGCCTGGTATATCGCATGGAGTTCCATGGCTTTCTACACTTCTACTGTATACTGATGACACTTCAATTTATCTGTCTGGTCCAGATGGTCCATGAATTCATCATTTTTCACCATGTCACTCAACTCTTCCCCCATCATCAATCAAAGTTAATGGCTCCAGGCTTTTTCCAGTCTTGCAAGTCCACTGCCTCTGAATAACATCTGATTTGTATACTATCTTTTAAACCATATATCCAAGCCCTTACCATGAAAAAAGTTAAGATAAAAAAAAAACATTTATCACTGAATAAAAATAAAAAAATAAAATAAACTACACATATTAGGTATCGACGCGTCCATAACGACCTGATCTATAAAACGGTCATGTTACTTTCCCCGCACAGTGAACGCCATAAAAATAAAAAAATAAAAACTATGAGAAAATTGAAATTTTGCCCACCTTACTTCCCAAAAAAGGTAATAAAAGTGATCAAAAAAGTCGCATGTACGCCAAAATAGTACCAATCAAACCGTCATCTCATCCCGCAAAATATGAGACCCTACTCAAGATAATCGCCCAAAAACTGAAAAAACTATGGCTCTTAGACTATGGAAACACTAAAACATGATTTTTTTTGTTTCAAAAATAAAATCATTGTGTAAAACCTACATAAATAAAAATGAAGTATACATATTAGGTATTGACGCGTTCGTATCGACCGGCTCTATATAAAAATCACATGACCTAACCCCTCAGGTGACCACCGTAAAAAAAAAAAAAAAAACTGTGTAAAAAAAGCAATTTTTTGCCATCTCACGTCACAAAAAGTGTAATAGCAAGCGATCAAAAAGTCATATGCACCCCAAAATAGTGCCAATCAAACTGTCATCTCATCCCGCAAAAAATTAGACCCTACTCAAGATAATCGCCCAAAAACTGAAAAAACTATGGCTCTCAGACTATGGAGACACTAAAACATTTTTTGGTTTTAAAAATGAAGTTATTGTATAAAACTTACATAAAAAAAAAATTGTATACATATTAGGTATCACTGCGTCCGTGACAACCTGCTCTATAAAATTACCATGTGATCTAACCTGTCAGATGAATGTTGTAAATAACAAAAAAAAAACATGCCAAAAAAGCTATTTCTTGTTACCTTGCCGCACAAAAAGTGTAATATAGAGCAACCAAAAATCATATGTACCCTGAACTAGTACCAACAATTATGCCACCCTATTCCGTACTTTCTAAAATGGGGTCACTTTTTTGGAGTTTCTACTCTAGGGGTGCATCAGGGGGGCTTCAAATGGGACATGGTGTCAAAAAACCAGTCCAGCAAAATCTGCCTTCCAAAAACCGTATGGCATTCCTTTCCTTCTGCGCCCTGCCGTGTGCCCGTACAGCGGTTTACAACCACATATGAGGTGTTTCTGTAAACTACAGAATCAGGGCCATAAATAATGAGTTTTGTTTGGCTGTTAACCCTTGCTTTGTAACTGGAAAAAAAATATTAAAATGGAAAATCTGCCAAAAAAGTGAAATTTTGAAATTGTATCTCTATTTTCCATTAAATCTTGTGCAACACCTAAAGGGTTAACAAAGTTTGTAAAATCAGTTTTGAATACCTTGAGGGGTGTAGTTTCTTAGATGGGGTCACTTTTATGGAGTTTCTACTCTAGGGGTGCATCAGGGGGGCTTCAAATGGGACATGGTGTCAAAAAAACTGTCCAGCAAAATCTGGCTTCCAAAAACCAAACTGCGCACCTTTCACTCTACGCCCCGCTGTGTGGCCGTACAGTAGTTTACGGCCACATATGGGGTGTTTCTGTAAACGGCAGAGTCAGGGCAATAAAGATACAGTCTTGTTTGGCTGTTAACCCTTGCTTTGTTAGTGGAAAAAATGGGTTAAAATGGAAAATTAGGCAAAAAAATGAAATTCTCAAATTTCATCCCCATTTGCCAATAACTCTTGTGCAACACCTAAAGGGTTAACGGAGTTTGTAAAATCAGTTTTGAATACCTTAAGGGGTGTAGTTTATAGAATGGGGTCATTTTTGGGCGGTTTCTATTATGTAAGCCTCGCAAAGTGACTTCAGAGCTGTAGTGGTCCCTAAAAATTGGGGTTTTGTAAATTTCTGAAAAATTTCAAGATTTGCTTCTAAACTTCTAAGCCTTGTAACATCCCCAAAAAATAAAATATAATTCCCAAAATAATTCAAACATGAAGTAGACATATGGGGAATGTTAAGTCATCACAATTTTTGGAGTATTACTATGTATTACAGAAGTAGAGAAACTGAAACTTTGAAATTTGCTAATTTTTCCAAATTTTTGGTAAATTAGGTATTTTATTATGCAAAAAAATTAATTTTTTTGACTTTATTTTACCAGTGTCATGAAGTACAATATGTGACGAAAAAACTATCTCAGACTGGCCTGTATAAGTAAAAGCGTTTTAAAGTTATCAGCACTTAAAGTGACACTGGTCAGATTTGCAAAAAATGGCCTGGTCCTTAAGGTGAAAATGAGCCTGGTCCTTAAGGGGTTAACGGTATTTGCACATTCGACCACTGTATATATTCTCTATGTATATCGTGTATTATCTAGTGCGCGCTAAGGCAATTAAATATATAATTTAATCTTCTGCTGTCCTTGTATTTTGGTCAACGAGTCCCCACATTTGTGTTTTCGACATAGTTATACGCTACTATGGGTTGGTTTCTCACCCTATATAATCCCATTAGCGGACTGGGCTTATATCAAACGAGAAACTGATGGCAGTCTACCGGGCTGGGAAAGCTCTGTTTCACTGGGGCATTGAAAAGGTTCTCTTAGCTTATCAGGGTTGTTAGTGAGTGTAGAGTTACGCTGGAGGCCGCGTGGACCACCCTCTCTCACGTCCCATGCCTCCCTGTACCTGTGTGGACAGGAGGGGTCTGTGTAAACTGTACCAAGCTGACCTTACATGCTCCCAGGGAGGGCGTAACATCACGTCTTGGAAACCAGTGACTAAACCGTATCTCTTGAGCTCAACGTAGTTGACGTCAGACAGGGCCGCGAGGTGCTGTATTCGTCACAGTTAGCTTGTTTAATTTAGAGAAGAGAGTTTGATTGGCCAGTCTTCCTTTAAATCTTCAAAGCTCTGTGTATTTGTTTCTTGATTCTTGTATCTTAGTGTAGTCTATTAGTATTGTGTTGTGGTTCTGCTTTATTTCATTGCTGCTAGCTTAGTAGTGTTTGTTGTGAATTTTGTTTGCCATTAGGTTTTGTGTTGTCTTGACTGTCTTGCTGGGTTGTACTGCAAAGAAGGGTCAGTTCTGTCTTAACTTCTGCTCACTGTCGTTTATTGCTCACAACCTGAACTATTACCATTTCCCATCTGATCCATTGTTGACTGACATATCCACCATCGACTGCCATCATCATTCTTTTCCTGTTGTCTATCGGTCAGTTACTTGTTGCCTGTCAGTCTTGATATGTGCTTCGTACAGTATATTTTTCTTGTGACTATCTATTTGTTATGCACTTCTGTCCCACTAAAAATCCTGGGGGTATCTGAGTACCAAGAGACACTCCAGTTCTGCAGTCTTGTCAACAAGGAAATGAAAATCTCCGAAAATGAATGTCTAAATCAGGGTCTATTAGGACTCATTGTTGCTCATTGACCCATAAACACCTGGAACAGACCTTGTGGAGAGGTTTCATTGTCTAAATATTTAGAGACTCCACCTTGAAGCCACCAATATGGATAAAATCCCTTTTGATATGTTTTGGAAGACTAGTCTCCATATGCCTGCTTATGCTGGTGGACCACGACAGTCCATGTATTATATAGACAGCCAACTGACTGCAGTGAAAGCTGTCTGCATCTAAACCAGTCACTTAGGAGGGATACAGCAGCTGATTCCAAGCTGACCCAGTTTATTGAGGTGGAGTTACGTGATAAAATGATTCAAATGGAGCTCACTGCATTTAGCTTTAATATAGAGCTAAAGAGTTTTCGATATTCATGGTCTCTCCTTAGGATAGGCGATCAATATCAGAACAGTGGGGGTCCAACTTTTGACCGTTTTGGCTATGCTGGTCATCGATATCAAAACTTCTGGGAAGTCCCTTTAAATCCCTATATAATGTGCTCCCCATAGTGGAGGATACAGCCAATTTTCCATGTTCATTTTGGGTAAAAACACAATTGGAAAACCTGTTCTCAGAACCAAATAACTCTCAAAGAATCTCCTTCATAAGTAAAGCTCTAATGGCCTGGAGAAGAGGTTGCTGCCTAGGTTTCAGATGCTTTAGGGCCTGAACAGATTTTTAACAAGTGCAAGGAATTTGAGTTTCCCTCACAAGCATTTGGATTATTATAAGATTCTTTGCGGTAAAAGGAGCACTTCCAAGAATTACATCACTGGCATTTACTTTAGGCAGTTTCCTATTATTCCTGAATATTGTACTAATTCATTTATTCGTTCTAGAGGTCAAGGCTTCTTTTTCTCGTAAGGGAAGTTTTCCCCTTAATTTCACTTTTGCTTCATAACAAAACTGTGGCATGGCTTCTCCAATTATAACTAAAAGGCACTTGGCACTCGAGTTGAGACATTTTACTGACTTCTCCTCTTTAAGATTAATGTTTAATTATGGGCAACATTTTGTTTTATTTTAGGTAAATCAGTCCAAAATTCTGTGCCAATGAATTTAATAATATGGCTTCCTGATACACAGCTTTAAATACAAATTTAGATTATAATGTAATGATGCCAGTTGTGCACAAGACCACCGAATTGGACCTTACCTATAATAGTTACCTCATCTACATGCTAACAGGCTCATAGTACTAAAATGCCCCCAGGACTTACATTAGGGCGGAATTGCACAAGAATTGGAAAGTCGCAAAAATGGTGTAAATGAAACATGAATTAGCCCTTTAAGAAAACAAAACACTTACCCAAAATCACTGGTGGATGACAGGAACTTAAAAGCTAAGGGTCACGGAAAAAGGAGGAGATGATCAAGCGATGGAGTGGATGGCACATACGTGACATAAAAGTAGATAGTGGATGAATGACAGTAAACAGAAATGGAGAAATATGGAACTGACTGTATCTGAATTCTAACCAGCTCTATAGCCAGAACCATGCAACAGCAAAGCAACAAATTCCAAGGTAATACACTAAACTGAATACACAGAATACACACTAAACTAGAAAAAGGTCACAGTAACAGAATCTGTGAAGAGATGTACAGTCGTGGTCAAAAGTTTTGAGAATGACACAAATATTAGTTTTCACAAAGTTTGCTGCTAAACTTCTTTTAGATCTTTGTTTCAGTTGTTTCTGTGATGTAGTGAAATATAATTACACGCACTTCATACGTTTCAAAGGCTTTTATCGACAATTACATGACATTTTTGCAAAGAGTCAGTATTTGCAGTGTTGGCCCTTCTTTTTCAGGACCTCTGCAATTCGACTGGGCATGCTCTCAATCAACTTCTAGGCCAATTCCTGACTGATAGAGTTTCTCAGAATCAGTGGGTTTTTGTTTGTCCACCCGCCTCTTGAGGATTGACCACAAGTTCTCAATGGGATTAAGATCTTGGGAGTTTCCAGGCCATGGACCCAAAATGTCAACGTTTTGGTCCCCGAGCCACTTAGTTATCACTTTTGCCTTATGGCACGGTGCTCCATTGTGCTGGAAAATGCATTGTTATTCACCAAACTGTTGTTGGATTGTTGGAAGAAGTTGCTGTTGGAGGGTGTTTTGGTACCATTCTTTATTCATGGCTGTGTTTTTGGGCAAAATTGTGAGTGAGCCCACTCCCTTGGATGAGAAGCAACCGCACACATGAATGGTCTCAGGAAGCTTTACTGTTGGCATGAGACAGGACTGATGGTAGCGCTCACCTTTTCTTCTCCGGACAAGCCTTTTTCCTGATGCCCCAAACAATCGGAAGGAGGCTTCATCGGAGAATATGACTTTGGTCCTCAGCAGTCCATTCACCATATTTTATGCAGAAGATCAATCTGTCCCTGATGTTTTTTTTTTTTTTTAGAGAAGTGGCTTCTTTGCTGCCCTTCTTGACACCAGGCCATCTTCCAAAAGTCTTCGCCTTACTGTGCGCGCAGCTGCGCTCACACCTGCCTGCTGCCATTCCTGAGCAAGCTCTGCACTGGTGGCACTCCGATCCCGCAGCTAAATCCTCTTTAGGAGATGATCCTGGCACTTGCTTTACTTTCTTGGACACCCTGAAGCCTTCTTAACAAGAATTGAACCTCTTTCCTTGAAGTTCTTGATGATCCTATTAATTGTTGATTGAGGTGCAATCTTAGTAGCCACAATATCCTTGCCTGTGAAGCCTTTTTTATGCAACGCAATGATGGCTGCACGCGTTTGTTTGCAGGTCACCATGGTTAACAAGGGAAGAACAATGCTTTCAAGCATCACCCTCCTTTTAACAGGTCAAGTCTTCCATTTTAACCCAATCAGTCTGACATAATGATCTCCAGCCTTGTGCTCGTCAACATTCTCACCTGAGTTAACAAGACGATTACTGAAATGATCTCAGCAGGTCCTTTAATGACAGCAATGAAATGCAGTGGAAAGGTTTTTCTGGGATTAAGTTAATTTTCATGGTAAAGAAGGACTATGCAATTCATCTGATCACTCTTCATAACATTCTGGAGTATATGCAAATTGCTATTATAAAAACTTAAGCAGCAACTTTTCCAATTTCCAATATTTATGTAATTCTCAAAACTTTTGGCCACGACTGTACATGTCAAACAGTATACCCGACCCAGATTGAAATGAGGCTTAGACATAAATAGGCTCAACCATAGCACTCCACCCCAATCAACTAGGCAAGGCTAGATAATAACCCAACCCAGATTCTACTACAAGGCAGAGGCATAACGACTAGCCAAACAAAGTAAGTATCCAGGTGAATTTATAGCGACAGGCAGACCACTGTTGCTCATAAGACATAAAAACCTGACTGCCTTTAGCCACTGCTAGGGGGAGCTTAGGAGCAGCTCCAGTAGCAAGCCCCAGCTAGCGGCTACATCTCCTCTGATTGGTTTACCCATGGCTCTTCTCCTTACCTCAACTGGCAGCATTGTGTTATGAAGACATCAGGACTAGTAGCCCATTTAAAGAGCAATCAGCCTCCTATAACTTACCTGCTGATTGAGTTTCATAACCATAACTGGCTCTCATTCTTTTGATATAGAGATCCTGAATTTGACTATTGACTGAATTAGATTTTGACCTTGGCCTTGTTCCTGGATATTACTCCTGTCTCATCATTAGGATTGTTTACCAGGTACCTGATATGACCTTTGACTCTGTTGCTGACTTTTCTATTTCTCCATCAACAATATTGCCACTAATTGGTGACTATTCAGAAGACCACAACCTGGGAACCTGACCAGGAAAGTCCATACCTTCTTGCAGTGGTTAAAGGGGTATTCCCATCTCAGCATTTCATGACCAATATGGCAAGAACCTAAGTAAGTAATGGTTAGAGTTATGGAAACAACCAAGCCGACATCTATGTCTATGCAGGAGATTTGAATCTCTGTACCAGAATATTGAGCTCCACTTGCTATAAAGATATATTAACAAGTTAATCACAATGTTGGACCTAAAAATAAGGTGTTAAAAGATGAACATTTACTTTAAGATTGGGCAAGTCATTTTTATAAAATTGCTGTGAAAACGTCTGCGTGTAAGAGACGCTGTGTTTGCTCTTTCCATAATTCATGTATCTTTGTCAGATCATCTTTATTAATGACCAAACATATCCTTAGGATTACTTGGGCAGCAATTTTACAAAGTCACTTAACACACATTGATGTCTTCTCATAACTAATACCCTCAGATCCATGTTTCAATCCATTAAGCATATTTTTTTGCTAAAGAGCCCCAGGGCACCACTCTGTGAACGTCCCTTTAATGATGGACTCGAGGACTACAAAGTGAGACTTCTATAATTAATTTAATTTAGAAATATTCCTGTTAGAGAATTTATGCTATCTAGAAATAGAAGCTGCGGGTGATATCTGCAGACCTGCGTTAACATATAAATCTAATTAACTCACCCGTAAAAAGAAGATTTATCTAAACTACATAAAATAGTAGTAAAGTCTAAAAATGGAAAATTACACATTTTTTGTCAAGATTGGAGACATCAATCGGCTTGTCTCCATCACCCAATGAATCTATCTCCCTCATTGGGCTAGTTTCACACTGCCAGCCTGAGTTCCGTCAGGCTGTTTCCAAAAAGAACAGCCTGCCAGAGCTCTTTGGATCCAGCATTGCCACACGATATTGGAATGCCCACCGGCCGCATTGACTATAATGGGGTCTGGCAGAGATCCCACTGCTACTCGGCAAATATGCTAGGATTCGGCCTGACAAATATCGCTGAACGTAGTGGAACAGACTGCTGGAACGCCTGCTGGGAGTTGCTGGAAGTGTGAAAGAAGCCTACATTATCTTTTCCCATCTGCAGGACTTCACTTGTGCTGGACCAATTATGTGGAGTTCACTGCTCAGGAACATTAGACTTGTTTCTTACATTACTGGCATTAAAGAGTCAATGACTTGTCGACAAATATTTTATGTGTCCTAGAGACATATGAAAAGTTTTGATGGGTGGGGATCTGAGTGCATAGACACCCACCAGTTGCAAGAACAAGAAGAGAGAAACACTTACATGTCACAGGCTCAATAGAAGTCTATGGTCCCTTCTCAATTTTCTCTTCTGCAGAGAGGAGAGACATCATGCTACGCAAGCGCTTCAATTGTCTCGTTCTAGGGATTGGTGGGGGTCTGTGTGACATATCAAAATGTTTTTGAAAACTCAGTGAGAAGTGGTGTACCCATATTTCTGGAAGCTTAGTTTTATGACCAGTGGGTGATAATGATTGTCGGAGGCAGAAGTTTAAGCGTGATCAGAGACAAGCTAGAGGTTAGAAGCCGGTATCAGATAGTAGCTTGGTATAGAGGATCAGACAGGCTCAGGGTCAGACAGGTCCAGTAGTCGATGCAGGCGGCAGGAAAACAGAATGGTCAAACATTCTGAGTCAAACACAGAAGATCAGAACAGAACACCTTTGCTATTACTGATAATAACTCAACGCTCAGGCAACTTCCTGAAAGAGGAAGCTGCTATTTAACCATGTAACCCCGCCCAGGGCCGTGCTGGGAGGAAACATGCGCCCCTGGAAGCATAAATGACAGGAAGCGGCGCTCACGTGCCCCTATGGGACCCCTTCATGGGGTGGAGCACAGAGTCAGCGTGGCCGGAGGACGCGTCTGGCAGGCACGCACCTGCCACATCTGGTGAAGACAGCAGCGGGCAGCGAGGCAGGAGATGCTGGGGATATGACAGGTGAGACAGAGGGAGGTATGGCAGAAGGCCTAGGCCTAACACTTACTTGAGAAAAAAATGCAGTGTGAGGAAAATTGCTTCAGAGAAATAACTAGAACTATTAACTACTACTGCAGTCATGTAACCTGTAAGAACTGTGAAGAACTTGCACATTGAATAAATACTGCCAATGCAAGCATGCAGAGAACTGTGACTAATGCATCGAAACAAAAATCACAGAAAATGATAAAGATAAAAAAACATCCTGCACAATATGATAAATAAATATGCGGATGTGCATGGCTACATTTATGGGGAAAAAAACACAGATAATAAAGTGGGGCCGGATTGGGGGCGCAGACCTAAGGGAAGGCCATCATGACGATGGTTTGGTGAGTGAGGGTGGCAGGAAGGGGTTAATAGGTCCTGGAGTCAGTTAAGGGGGGAGGTGGTTGCAGGGGTAACGAGGGAGTGGTTGGGGGGCTTTATATAGGAGGTACCGGGGGTGAAGGAGCGCCATTTTAGTTAGGTAGACGAGGTAACTAACTTAGCTGCTCACCATGCCCCTTGAGGAGCTCCTATCCAGGTTCAGGAGGGAAGCAGAGGCGTGGGGTCCAGGCGGGTTCAGGGAGCAAGTGGAGAGCTTAATGCAGGGCGCAGCAAGTGTGGCAGCTGCCCCTGAAGGAAGAGCTTGTCGGCCGCAGCAGGTCCACCCACCGGCGCGCTTAATCCCTGAACCTCCGCACACCCTCCACGGCGGGGAGCGGTGCGGCAGTTAGCTAGTATGCGCTCCCGCCGTGGGAGGAATCCTGCGCAGCGGCGGGACCCAGAGCAGAGCGGGGAGTCCCCCCCCTCCCCATTCTCTGCAGCATTTTCGGCTGGATCAGGACCAGGATCTGCGGACTCTCCCAGGGTTCCCCTTTCTGGGAGGTCCACACGGCGCAGGCAGGGGGGCAGTGGATCACGGGCTGTGCAGGAGGCAGGCAGGGATCTGCACAGGCCCTTTGACTCTGCAGACATAAGGTAGAAAGACACACCCCCCATGTGGCAGGAGCCATGATAGAAAGAAGAACAAGCACAGCCAGCATGGAGGATTTCAGGAGTCCAGACGGCAGGGACAGCGTGGCAACATCCAGGATCGTGCAAGCTGGAGAACAGGAGCGGCAGGATACATGACCTGCGGCAGTCAGTTTCACAGCACCTGTGCAGCCTGGTGAGATATAATGGGGTCCCCTTTTAGCTCTTCTTAGTTTTCCATCAGGCGTCGGGGGAGGGGCACGCCCGGGAGAGTTGGGAAGGGGTCTTGGGCAACTTTTGGGGGGTCTGGCGGGGTGGTTGATGGGTTTAAGTGAAGAAGGGGGGTTGCTGCTGCCGACTTGGGGAGCGGGTCCCGGGAGTGAGCTGTCTGTGGGGGGCAAGCTAGTATGGCAGGGGCGTCTGTGACAGTGCATACTCAGGCTGGGTGGGAGGAGGACAGGCCGAAGGTGGATGATGGGGTGAAGTGCAAGGTATATGTGTGTTTTAAGGGCCCGTTGGGGGAGCATTTGAAACAGGAGGTTAGGGAGCAAATTTGGAGTATGTGGAAAAAAGGATGATGGCAAAAAGGAGAAGGAGGAAAAGCACCGGTATTGTTTGATCCCACGCACTTTTTCCAATTGGCTTCAGGCGTTTGTGATTTTAGCAAGCGTAATTGGGGAAAAGACGCTGGAATGTTTTTCTGCGTTATTTTGTTATTTGGATGCAATAGTGGAAGCGTATAGGGTGTACGGCGGTATAGGTTGCCTCCGTTATGATGAGCAATTTAGGCAAAGTGTGGCCCAGTATGCGTTGGGATCACAATGATATTGCGCTCTGGCTTAGAGTGATGGCGCCAACACGATCGGGGCAGCCCTTTTGGGGGAGGTTGGGGGGTCTGGGCAAGGGGGTTTTGCGGCAGCATCAGCGAGAGGTTTGCGTTTCCTATTTAACGAAGGAAACTGTAAATTTGGGACAAAGTGTAAATTTAAGCATGAGTGCACCACATGTGGTGGCACCCATGGAGCTAACAGGTGCTTTAAAGGGGGTAGACAAAAAGAGTGGGAAACACTGGAAAAGGGGCTGACGCCGGTACGGGTGGAGAGAATGGGGGGGTTTATAAATAGGTACCCAAACCGGGAGGCAGCGACACTGTTGGAAGAGGGTTTTAGGTGGGGTTTCCGTATTACCTCAGTTCCATTGGAGGATACGATTGTACATAAGAATTTGAGGTCGGCGCTAGAACAACCTGAGGTAGTGTCTGAGAAAGGAAGTTTTATTGGGTCGAGTGGCAGGTCCGTTTCGGGAGCCGACATTGCTCAATTTTAGAGTTTCACCTTTGGGGGTGGTGCCCAAGAAGGAGCCGAATAAATGTTGGCTCCTTCACCATCTCTCCTTCCCAAAAGGGGGGTCGGTCAATGACGGCATAGATCCTGAATTATGTTCTGTGGTTTATACGTCATTTGATGTGGCTGTGGCTTGGGTAAGGAAGTTGGGCCTGGGCACGTTGTTAGCGAAGACCGACATTGAAGCGTTTCGCTTGTTACCGGTTCATCTAGATAGTCTGCATTTGTTAGGTTGTTTTTGGGATGGGGGTATTTTGTGGACAGATGTTTGCCCATGGGGTGCTTGTTAACTTGCGCCTATTTTAATACTTTAATTTGTCTGTCGAATGGGTGGTTGTTCGTCCAAAGTGTCAGGTTGTTCGTCCATTATTCATTATTTAGACGACTTTCTATGCCTTGAGCCACGGGGTCACGGGTCTGTTCGCTATTGTTGCATACAGTACAGTCGGTTTTTGAACAGTTTGGGGTGCCTCTGGCAGCGGAGAAGACGGTAGGGCCTGCAACGGAGTTGTTCTTTCTGGGGATCATGATTGACACAATCAAAATGGAATGTACATTGCCGAAGGACAAGTTGGCAGATTTGCGTCAGGAAATTGGTAGGGCGAGGAGATTGGCGAAGATTAGGTTGGGAAATGACTTTATTACTACTGTTAGGTCATTGCAGGGAGGAAGTGTGGTCTGTATCTAGGTTAAATAGGTGCGTGGCAGGGTTGGTGTTTGGCTTTAGTTTACGTACGATAGGGTAGGCAGTTGACTTTGTTTGAGGTCCCGGGTTGTGTCCTTTATCCGGTAAAATGATTACAGGGCTATAGGGGGACGTTTGGGGAGGGTTCCGTTCCTCTTCTTAGGCATGAGGACGGATCATTCTTGTTGCGCTTTTAATTTCTGGCCGTTTTTAGGGGATGCCTTAAGGTATTAGGGATTTGCGATGAGGGTTATATGGGGCATTCATTTAGGATTGAGGCAGCGCGTTTAGGTTTGAGTGAGGAGATGATAAAAAGGATAGGCCGGTGGGAATCTATTAGATTTCGCTCTTATGTGAGAGTGGGGAGGTTGTGAGTGATGTTCATTGTAATGGTTAATGTTGGGATGTTTTCTTTTACTGATCTTAGGTTTACAACCGGCGTTGGTGTGGATCCTGGGGCATTCGTTCGTGTTCTGGGGGGCGATAAGGGCAGACGTCAGACAAAATGGTCGACAACTGGGTTTCGGGTGGGACGCTGCGGTGTTGCGGTGGCTGGGTAGAGGTGCTTCGCTTTGTGAGGTTAGATCATTCCCCAGACATTTTAGTGTTACATGTTGGGGGGTAACGATTTAGAGTCTCGGCCATTCCGGGAGATTTGCTGAGGTTGTGGGCATTATTCCCGAAGTTGATCATGGTATGATCAGACATCATGCCGAGACAATTTTGGAGGGGGGCGAGATCGGTCAAACGACTTAATAAAGCTCGGATTAAGGTGAATGGAGTGGTGGGTAGATTTATGGCAAGGAATGGGGCGGTGGTGGTGCAGCATTCAGAATTGGAGGCTGGTGAGGGTGTATTTTGGAGGGCACCTCAACACTGTAGGTATAGATTTGTGGCCCCTGGGGATTCAGGAAGGGATCGAGACAGCTTTGAGGATGTGGAGGGACGCACAATCTTAAGAGGGTCAAGTTGGAGGTCCTCGAAGTTGGTGAATATGGTGATAGTTGAGAATGGGAGGGCACCACATGGTTTAATTGGAGTGGAGGAATTAGGTGTCCATCAGTTGGTGCCTCCGAGCTGTCGTTCATCGGCTGGGGCAAGATGGAGTTGCCAGTTTATTTGGGTGCAGTGGTTAATGGGACTTCAAGGACCACCCTCGTCATTTACTCAGGGTTAAGGTATTTTATGTTGGATGCTTATTTGTTATTTATTTGTTATTTAATAAAACGACTGCTGTGGCCGATTCAATCCGAACCGTTGTCCAGCTATTTTAATGGTGGGAGGTAGAAGTTAGGAATTAGTGAGACCCGAGCGGTCTAACCAATACCATTGTCATGCAGTAACACAATAGATGCAAACATTATACAGTATATAGACTTAGGCTACTTTCACACTAGCATTTTAGTTTTCTGGTATTGAGATCCATCATAGGGGCTCAATACCCGGAAAACAGCGCTTCAGTTTTGTCCCCATCTATTGTCAATAGGGACAAAACTGAAATGAACAGAACGGAATGCTCCAAAATTAATTCCATTCTGTTTAGTTGCGTTCCCATACCGGAGAGCAAACCGCAACATGTTGTAGTTTGCTTTCTGTCCTGGGATGCAGAGCAAGAGACAGATCCGGCATGACCCCGAATGGGGATGGATCCGTTTTCTCTGCCACAATCTGCCATAATAGAAAACAGATCCGTCCCCCATTGACTTTCAAAGGAGTTCATGACGGATCTGTCTTGGGTATGTTAAAGATAATACAACCGGATCCATTCATAACAGATGCAGGCAGTTGCATTATCAGTAACGGAAGCGTTTTTGCTGAACCCTGCCAGATCCAGTAAAAACGCCAGCATGAAAGTAGCCTAAGCCCTCACTCTGATATGATAAAATCTGAGACTCTCAGCTAATATATTTTGATCAAAACACATCTGTGCCCGCCTACCCTCCCCAAGGTGGTCTCAGTCAGGCAGGACCTACTCTAAACCTACCTATGATGTTGGGCATCTACATTCCGGAGAGCAGACCCTGCACATATAGTATGCTTCCCCTAGTCACCTCTATGTGCATCCAGCAACCAATGAGAGGAGGAGCACGCACACCTATATGTAGCACCTAAATTTTCTTCTGTAAATTCTACTGTTAACTTTGCATCATTATTTCCTGCCCCGCCATACTTCACCAACCTCATCTTCTTTTTCCAAGGGTCCCTGCTTTGCACCTCACAATTCATCACCTTCAAGGGCGTGCCGAACCACCAACAGGCAGGAGAACCGCAGAAACAGGGTGTGCCTCAAAGTGAGTAAAAGGTGCGCTCTTCCTATTACATCACAGGCCTGTAACAGTCATGTAAACAGAGGTCCCAAAGGCCATCGAGTAAATGGTGTGATGGTCACAGTCCATTCAGCTTTATGTGACTGTCAAAGAGAAGTTGAGCACAGGAGAATAGAGTGGCAGCACACATATGGACTGTTCGGCTGCATTGGGCATGGTGTTATCAACTGAGCAATAAGTGGGGTCATTAATTGAAGGTTGTATGGAAATTTTATTTAATTGAAGATTTTTCATGTAGTTTTTAAAGCCAATATAACGAGTAGATTAAGGACAGATATAGCTTCTCTTTTTGTATCCACTCTTGGTTTTGGCTTTAAAAATGACATAATTAGTTTAGATTCGACAGTGGAGCTAAGAAAACATGAAAGATGGAGCAGTGAGGGGAAGCAGCTTGCGGAGCACCATGACTCCTTGCAGATTAAATTTTCTGGCAATTTTTTATGCAGTTTTTGAGTCAAAATCAGAAGTGGGTTGGAAGAGAATTAGAAATATAAAAGAAGGACTTCGACTTCTCCTTCCTGCTGGATCCACATCTGGCTTTGACTCAAATCTGCTAAAAAATAAATAAATAAAAAGCTGTGTGTGACACCACCCTAAATAACTGAATCAGACAGTAAATGGATTTTATATGAACACTATATAATGAGATCAATTAAGCTCTAAATGACTGAACGCTGTATGGCAGTGTTCCACAAACTGTAGCTTCACAGCTGTTGCAGATCTAGAATTGGGCAACCAGGGCATGGTGGGAGATGTCATTTTGTAAAAGGTGGAGAGCCACAGGTTAGAGATCACTACTGGAGATGAGCGAATCAAAGTAGACAAAGTGGAATTCGATCTGAATTTCAGGAAAAATTTGATTTGCACCGAATCCGAATTTCCTCACGCTTTGTGGTAACGAATCAAATTTTTTCCTAAAATGGCTGCTGCACATGTGAGGACATGGAGCAAGGAACTCTGGGAACGTGGGATCACCCATAATGCTATGCATGCAGCCAATCAGCAGCCAGCCCTGTGATGTCACAGCCCTATAAATAGCCTCAGCCATCTTGGATTCTGCCATTTTCCAGTGTACTTAGTGCAGGGAGAGACGTCAGCAGGCGCTAGGGACAGTGGTAGGAAAGACTTCATTGTGCTAAAAAAAACTATTTACAAGTTCAGGGAAAGATTATTCAAGGTGTAGGGTAAGGTGTAGGGATAGGGAGGAATCAGGAATCCAGAGGAACAATCCTATTATACCTTGCGACCTTGTGTCGTGTATAAGTGGAAAGAAATAAGGGCCTATTTGCCATTCAGCGGCATTCATAATATGTTCTAAAGCCTGTGGGAGTTAGCTTTACAAATGGTAGGCAGTCGGCAGAATTGGATGCAACATAAGGGTTTTATTGAAAAAAACAACAACAAAAATTGTTCCAACAGGATGGCTTGGCTTCAGCCAATCAAAGTTCAGTCACATAAAGCACTTATCTTCAGCCCTCATGTGTCATATAACAGTTAATTTTTAAACAAGCAGAAATACAGTGTCACCTTTGTGCAGAGTCTTGCCTCTTTCCTTCGCTGGAACACTGTGGAGAGGAATGTTCCCACGTCCTCTCCAGACCACCAACACACACACACACTGACAGTGTGTCTTTTAAATTAGCTTCCAGCTGGGTGAAGTGGTAACACACGAAATGGAGTATGGGAGTGACCTTCCCACCCAAACTCTTCAGTCACTCCTAAATCCCAGACCCAAATTCCGGCTACCACAAACTCAGCAATCTAACATCACTGGTTGCTATTTACTAAGGATCGACCGATTATCGGTTTTACCGATATTATCGGCCGATATTCAGGATTTTGAACGTTATCGGTATCTATTTTGCCGATATACCGATAACATATCAGGGAACAAGGATCGCGCTGCTGACAGCGCTCTCCGTGTTCCCTCAGCAGCACAGGGGAGAAGGAAGCAGTGTCTCCCTCCCCCCTGTGCCGCTGCCACCAATGGGAGGATAGAGGACAAAAGGAGGGGAGGGGGTGTGGCACAAAGCACAGGGCAGCAGGGACAGTGTGAGGTCCTATTCACCCTGATAGAGATCTATCAGGGTGAATAGGACAAGGGTTCTAGTCCCTAAGGGGGCTAATAGAAAAAATAAAAAAATAACCCACCAAAATATTAATTATAAATGAAAAAGAAAGATTTACAAAAAAAAAAAAAAATACACGTTAACAATAAACATGAAAGTTCACAGAATATCGGTATAAATTATCGGCTATAGGCCTGAAAGTTCACAGATTATTGGTACCGGTATCGGCCCTAAAAAATCTATATTGGTTGATCCCTACTTATTTACCTCCGGGATTTTCATCACTGAGAGCAGCAACCTCAGTGACACATGCTTGCCATCAATAACCTCACCCCTTGGATGCTTACAAGCCCTTTTGTGGAGTGTATAAGTGGAAAAAAAAATATATATATTTGCTGTTCAGTGGAGAAAATAAAGGGCCTATTTGCCATTCAGCGGTGCAGTTATATGATCTAAAGCCTTTTGTGGAGTGTATAAGTGGAGAAAAATAAAGGGCCTATTTGCCATACAGCGGTGCAGTTATATGTTCTAAAGCCTTTTGTGGAGTGTATAAGTGGACAAAATAAAGGGCCTATTTGCCATTCAGTGGTGCAGTTATATGTTCTAAAGCCCTTTTTGTCGTGTATTAGTGGCAAAAGAAAAATATATTTGCCGTCCAGCGGTGCAGTTATATGTTCTAAAGCCTTTTGTGAAGTGTATAAAAAGAAAAAAGAAAAATATATTTGCCGTTCAGCTGTGCAGTTATATGTTATAAAGCCTTTTGTGGAGTGTATAAGTGGAGAAAAATAAGGGCCTATTTGCCGTTCAGCGGTACAGTTATATGTTCTAAAGACCTTTTTGTCGTGTATTAGTGGGAAAAGAAAAATATATTTGCCGTTCAGTGTTGCAGTTATATGTTCTAAAGCCCTTTTTGTCGTGTAATAATGGCAAAAGAAAAATATATTTGTCGTTCAGCGTTGCAGTTATATGTTCTAAAGTCCTTTTTGTCGTGTACTAGTGGTAAAATAAAAATATATTTGCCCGTTCAGAGGTGCAGTTATATGTTTTAAAAAGCCTTTTGTGTAGTGTGTAAGTGGAAATAATTAAGGGCCTATTTGCCGTTCAGTGGTGAAGTTATATGTTCTAAAGCCCTTTTTGTCGTGTATTAGTGGCACAAAAAAAGTATTTGCCGTTGTGTGGTGAAGTGACAAAATTACAGCCCTTTTTGGCATGTATTAGTGGAAAATCAAAGGGCTTATTAGCGTGTGTTTTGGCGTGTTTTAATTTCCTTTGTATTTATGTATCTGATCAGGGGAGTGGTGAGGCCTGAATGTTTCTGGTGCAGGCACAGGTCGCAGCAGGGTAAGGGGTCGTGGCAGCAGGAGTTGCAGCGAGAGGCCTGAGCTTCCGGTGTCATCTAGCGGTCGTGTCTTGACCATCAACCCAGTGGTTCTTGAATGGTTGACTCGGTAATCCACTTCATCCTAAGTGACATCAGACACCCCAAGCCAAGGGTCGGTGGGTCTGTCAGACACAACCCTCAGTTGGCATGGCCCGGGAGCAGGCCCTGTGCCCTCACCTTTCCTCAACCTGCCTCTGTCCTTTTCTGTTCCCTCAGCCAGAGAAGCATTATATGATGTGGGCTCAGCCCCACTAAACAGCTAGGTCGAGCTACTAGAGGACAGTCAGCAGGTTTTGGCCAGCAAAGATGTGGAGGAGACAAGTAGCGATGAGGAGAGTGGCGTGGGGGCTGGTGTTGCAAGCGGTAAGGCTCCCGAACAAGAGACTGTTGAGGAGGACATCAGTGACATGCAGACAGTACATGATGATGATGATGATGATGATGTAGCTAATCGCACTTGGGAGCCGGGTGAATTAGGGGCTTCATCATCATCGAGAGAAGAGGGTGGCAGCTTGCCCGTGAGGCAGCGGCGGAGCCAGCAAGTCGCTAGCGTGGCCGGGAGTCAGCAGGTTGGCAGCAGTGGGAGGTCGAGAGCCAAATATGCCCAGGATAGACCTCCCGCTTCGCAGGAGCCTACCTGCCCGGAAAGTAGTGGCGCACCGGTTCATGGAAGCAGCGGCGGTAGCAGTCAGTCAGTGTGTAGTGTTGGGGGTAAAATCACCTACTCGGCGGTGTGGCAGTGTTTTCTTAAGCCGCCGGAGGAGGTGAACATGGCCATTTGTAGAATCTGTAGGCAGAAGGTAAAGCGTGGCAAGTGTGCCAATGTTGACACCACGGCCCTACGTCAACGTATGCAGAGTCACTATAAAGTGGCCTGGGAGAACCGTGGCTCCGATGTGGTGATCCAGCCTGCCGCAGTAACCGCTGCATCACTCTGTGGCACGCACCAGGTTTCAGGCAGTCAAGGCTCCACCACCTCAGCCAAAGGAAGCTGTCTGTCCTTCCCATCATCTGCTGGTCCTGATGCTCCTCCTCCTCCTCGTCAGTCATTCCATCAGCAATCGATCACCAAAGCGATTGCCAAGAGACAACAGAACGCGTGCACTCTTCCAACGGCGTGCTCTTGTCCAAGTTGCTGGTGCTGCAGTCCCTCCCTTTCCATGTGGTGGACTCTGCACCTTTCAGAGAACTGATGGCTTGTGCCAAGCGGAGGTGGAGAGTCCCAAGACGTCATTTTTTTGCAAAAAAGGTAGTACCAGCCCTGCACATGTATGTAGAACAGAAAGTGGGCCAAAAGTGCCTGCCAAAGTGCACGGCAGCGCCGACGTGTGGAGCTATAACTACAGTCAGGGACGATACATGTCCTTTACGGCCCACTGGGTGAATGTGGTTCCTGCACAGCTACACCAGCAACTTGACCAGGTGACGCTGCTTCCGCCTCCACATTGTAATGCCATTGGTCCTGTGACAATGTCTGCCTCTGCCTCCTCATCCTCCACCGTGTCCTCAGCCTTCGCTGCAGGGACATTTCACAGTTCCCCTCCAGCATACCACATGTGAACGGCATGGTGGTGTCACGCTGTTCTGCACCTCGTTTGCATGGGTGAACAGAGTCACACAGGGGAGGGACTGCTCCGTGTCCTTCATCAAGAAATCGAATCCTGGCTTTCTCCACAACAACTCAAAATCGGAACCCTGGTTACCGACAACAGGAAGAACATGGTGTCGGCGTTGCGTCAAGGAGGGCTGAGCCATGCGCCCTGCATGGCACAGTGTTCAATCTGGTTGTCAAGCTGTTCCTGAAGTCTTTGACCCATCTGCAAGACATCCTAAAAATGGCCAGGAAACTTTGCATCCACTTCAGCCACTCGTACACCGCAAAGCGCACCCTTGAGCTGCAGCGGCACAGCGGAATTCCCCAACATAGGCTGATATGCAACATTTCCACACGTTGGACCGACTATACAAACAGAGAAAGGCCATATACGATTTCTTGATGATCCAAGCAGAAAGGAGTACTCCTCTTTGTATCGTCAATGTCAGCCAGTGGCAGCTCATGCGTGACACCTGCTGTTCGCTCAGGCCCTTTGAGGAGGCCACGTTATTTGTCAGTCGCCAGGACTACGGGATGAACAACGTCATTCCACTGCTTCATGTCCTGAAAAAGATGCTGGTAAATATGGCTGGTCAGGGGACTGGAGACGTGGCGCCTAGATCTCACGGCCATATGAGCCCTGTGGGGGCTGAACTGGAGGAGGAGGAGGACATAGGAGCACAAGCAATGCGTAGCGAAATGGGTGGTTTTACACACAGGTGACGGGAGAGGAGGAGCAGGAGCAACCAGAGGAGCTACAGGGTGATGAGGAAGACGAGGCAGAGGACCCAGACACACCGTGGCAGTATGCAGTGGAGATGGAGGCAGGGAGTCCCTCTGATTCACTTGCACAAATGGCCCGATGCATGCTCACTTGCTTGCGTAGTGACAGCCGAATTGTCACCATTCGGCAGAGGGATGACTTCTGGCTCTCCACCTTGTTGAACCCTCGCTACCGGTCCAAAATGGGGGTCTTTTTTTACACCCGCTGAGAGGGAGGACAAACTGAACTACTATACAGACATCCTATGTAGTGAGTTGGTCGCTGCCTATCTGCACCATTGTCCATTCTTTCGCAGGTCTGACCGGGGGGCCCTCTGCGCTCACATTCCTCTATTGTGGCAGGCTGGGGGGGGGGGGGGGGTAGTGAAGAAACTACTCACCAGCAGCAGCTAGACCTGGAGCAGGACCTGAACCAGCAGATGATGGCATACTTGGACATTACCCTGCCACCCCACATTGAAGATTCGCTGGACTACTAGGCAGCCAAACTGGATTTCTGTCCGCAACTAGCAGTTTGCCCTGGAAAAGCTGTCCTGCCCGGCCAGTAGTGTGGCATCAGAGCGGGTGTTTAGTGCGGCGGGGCCATAGTTACCCCAAGAAGAACTCGCCAGTCCACCCAAAATGTAGAGAGACTGACCTTTGTCAAGGTGAATCAGGTGTGGATTAGCCAGGATTTCCACCCACCAATGCCTGATGCATCAGACTATATCATCCATGGTGCCACACGAACACTTTGACAAAATAGACCAGTTTCTTCTGGCTACCTGCCTCAGCTACTATTCTGATGCTGCCACACATCTGATGCCAAGTGCTCCTATTTTCACCCACCATCTTCAGCTGGTAGTTGTATTGCCACCCACCTGCCCACTTTGTCACCGGGTCACTCTGTGTTCTCCATGATGCTGCTGCCACCTCCTCACTATGTCACCTTGTCACTCTGTGGTCTCCTGATGCTGCTGTCACCTCCACACTATGTCACCTTGCCACTCTGTGGTATCCTGATGCTGCTGTCACCTCCACACGATGTCACCTTGCCACTTTGTGGTCTCCCGATTCTGCTGTCACCTCCACACTATGTCACCTTGCCACTCTGTGGTCTCTTGATGCTGCTGCCACCTCCAGACTATGTCACCTTGCCACTCTGTGGTCTCCTGATGTTGCTGTCACCTCCACACTATGTCACCTTGCCATTCTGTGGTCTCCTGATGCTGCCACCTCCACACTGGTATTGTGCCACTCTGTGGCCTTCTCCTGATGCTGCTGCTACCACCACCTCCACACCCTGTCATTGTGCCACTCTGTGGCCTCCTGATGCTGCCGCCACCTCCACACTGTCATTATGCCACTCTGTGGCCTCCTGATGCTGCTGCCACCTCCACACTGTCATTGTGCCACTCTGTGGCCTCCTCATGCTGCTTCCACCTCACTACTATGTCATAGGTCCACTCTTTGGACTTCTCATGCTGTTCCCATCCTCCCCACTTAATGACTGGGCCACTATTTTGCCTTTCGGCCTGGCTGACATCATCATTCATTTGACCCTTCTTCTTATCTGTCAGAAGGAAGGAAAAATGAGACGCACAACGGATCCTGTCTATGTAACAGCTGTAAGGCCTGCATGACATGGTCCCTATTTTGCATCAGAATTGGCTTATGATTTGGTAGCCCAAAGCAGGAATGGATGCAAAATTCAAAGACATACAAATATTCCATTCACGTGTCATCTCTGTTTTGGATCCACTCCTGTTTATTTTGGCTTTAGCAATAATGATGGATTACTGATCAAAAGCTGACAGAGTGAAGGCGGATGCTCCACAGACAGGATACATTTTTTGCGGGTTATTGTTCTGACGGATCAGAGGAAGGGCAAAATAATCAGTGATGTCAACACAAACTTACTGCTGACACCCTCTGCACTCTGTCGGGGGGGCTCTACTTGTATAAGGGTTTAAAAGAACAGGTTCTCTAGACATCTATGTGGAATCATCTGACGAGGGTGTAAAAGGAGTGAGCTTCTTCTTGACGCTAACATTGACCTGTAAGGCTGAGTTCACACTTGAGTTATTTGGTCAGTTTTGGCCCCAAGACTGTCCAAATAAGTGAAGTGTGCAGTGATTCTAAGAGCGACGCCCGTCATCTGCAAGACTGCATGTCATATGGACTCACAGTATTATTTCACTACCACAGCAGACTCCCTATGCGTGTTACTGCAAGGCACAGTGTTCTACACCCCTATACACGCTCTCTGCAGCCAGGAAATAGCCGCTTTTTAACGCAATTTGCCACAAATAAATTCGGATCAAACCAAATTTTTTCTAAAAATTTGGCGAACCGGAAAAATCTAATTTTTTGGAAATTTGCTCATCTCTAATAGGGATATTTATTGAGCACTGTATGGGAACATTACAAAAGCATTGCATTACCGGATGGAGCACTGTATTGGGGCACTACATGACAGCATCACCTGCTAGAAAATCACAACTGCATTGCTCGCTTCAGGTAAATCTTCACATTGATGGTTTGAGATTTATCAAGAGCGGTGCTTTCTGCGGTGACGGACGAGGTGCAGAAATTAGGCTCATCCTTTGGCAGTCCGTGCGCCTAAACAGAAATTTACGACCGCTCACAGCTGCTGTAGATTTCTGGCTTCATTTGCACCAGAAAGCTGGCGTAAACGAAGATAAATTTGTCTAAGTGTTTGGCCACGTCCCCTATTGTAAAAATGACGAGAGTGGGGTAAAAAGAGGCACTGCGACTTAAAAAAAAATAATCCTATTTAAAAAGTCGCCAACACACAAAGGAAATGATAAATCTCCCTCGTTATTCATTCCGTCATAATAGAAGTCTATGGCCTGCATAACGGATCCGTCCGGTTTACACTATGCAGGAGAGGACTCCAGCATAATGTACGGATCCGTTATGCAGGCCATAGACTTCTATTATGACGGAATGAATAAAGAAATGCTTCTAAAGGCATTCCGTTTTGCATTCCGTCATGGAATTGCGTTATGGTCCGTGGTAACGGAATTCAGTAAATACCACAACACAAACCCGCACACGAACTTCAAAATATGAAATTCGCTCATCCCTACAAGGAATTAAAAGATCTCAGGTTCTAGCCCCTAAAGGGGGCTAATAGTAAGTAAAAAAAAAATCTTTCCCAATTTTACATATAAAATATATAAACAATAAAAAAACTAAACATATTACATATCACCACGCCCGAAAAAGTGCAAACTATTAAAATATAAAAAAATATCTCCTATGCGGTGAATGTCATAACAGGAGAATAAAAACGGCGCTGTTTGCCATTTTTTTGTCACCTTGTCCCCCCCCCCAAATAAAAGGATAGGACTGTTCTATTATGGGCCGTACGTTCCATAAAATGCGGAATGCACGCAGCTTTTTTGGTGTTTTTTTTCGTGTGGTATCGAGTATCGCAATCCTTTTTTATGGTATCGAAATCGAATCAAAATTTTGGTATCGTGAGTCGTGACAACTAGGGATGAGCGAATCGACTTTGGATGAAACATCTGAAGTCGATACGCATAAAACTTCGTTCTAATACTGTATGGAGCAGGAGGGGCAAATCAGTTGCAGCCATGACAGAAGCCTGCAACAACGTATCATTATATGTGAATGATCTGTAACAAAGCAAAAAGTGATGGGTCCCTGTGACATGAACGCAGCAGGTAGGGCCAGTTATTCAAGTAGAGCACTGAGCCATTGACACCTGACTAGGAAGTTCTTAGGGAAATACTTCTATTTTCTAGCAGAATTTGCTTCTGGAATGCAGCATTCTGGGAAACGTAGTCCTCTGCTGAACGATACGTTGTTATTACAAGCTGTGATTTGCAAATAACAGGGTGTCGTTCATATCCCTCTATCCCGATGCTAAATCCTGCAGGACGTGATCGCCCTGTCTGCGGCGACAGCCTAGGAAAGGCGGGGGCAGGGATACGCTTTTAAAAGTAAAAGTACTACAGCTCCCATAATCCTCCGCTGCAGGCTCCCAGGCTTGCTGTATGCAGGTTGCTCATAGCAGCGGATGGAAAGCAGAAATCAAATCTCTGCTGGCTGAGAATAAAGGCGACGTCTGCTGCCAGGGCTGCAGGAGTAATGTGTGGCGTGCACGACTGCTGAGGCCATGGCTGTGGAGGGTGAGTGGCCACCATTACTGGCATTATTTGCAGCAGCTGGCGTCTGTGGGTGAGGGCATGATGTCATTGTAGCACTGGTCGGCTGCCAATCACCGCTCTGCACCGTGATGTCATGAGGAGGGGGCAGGTGCAGCTGTGGTTGTAGAACTGCACTGGTTATAAACACAGATGCAGCAGAGCTGAGTTTGTCAGCGTGTAGCAGAGCTGAGTCAGTCGTGAGGCACATGCACTAGCACTGAGAGTGGAATAACAGCGGGGCACTTGCAGTACAGCGACAGGTCTGCACACAGGTTTGGATGGGGAACTTCGGTGGCGACATGGAAACTATGCCCGCTTTATGCCAACGCAGAATGTCGAAGAGCCATACTAATTATAATGTTTGGTATATACGTTTCTCTTTTTCGTGGAATTATGCAGAAGGGTTGACAAGTGCATCCAGATGTAGCAGGGCTGAATGTGTAATTTGACACAATTCATTGGGGGTCATTCACTAACATTTTTCTGCCAGTTCTTGGCTGAAAAAAGTCGTAAGATCCCTTTTTGCGACTTTTTGAACTCCAGTGCAACAGGAGTTTTGTTTTTATACCGTCCTCGCCAGTTAAGACTGACGGGGGACAAGATATCGGCCCCAACAAGTTTGTGCCTGGTGTAAATGTTGGCGAAAAAGTACTCCTGTCAGGGGCTGAAGTAGTTTTCTATACCGGGCTCAACGCCTAGTCAGAAATTAGGCACATTCTTCGGCAGCGCAGGAGGGAATCAAAGACTTTGTAAATGACCCCCACTGTGTTATCTATTTATATTGTGCGTTTTGTTTCATACACAAATAGATGTAGCAGAGCTGAGTATCTCATTAGGACCAAACGGTACTCCAGTGTACAAGTTGATTGTTGCCTACGGCGCGTTCATCATGCGGCACAGTTGGATATAGCAGAGCTGCTGATGGTTTCACCACCACCCACTTCTCCGCGCTATTCCGCACAGTGTGCGATATATTAAGCCTTCAGCCTTAACACCACTATTTTCAATGCATGGTGCTATTTATATGCTATACACACTAATAGATGTAGCAGAGCTGAATAAGGTTGGATGTCTGCACTTAGGCCTCTTGCACACAAACGTTTTATTTTTCCGCTTACGCTGTTTTTTGCGTTCAGTATACGGAAAAATTCATTTCAATGGTTCAGCAAAAAAAAAAACTGAATGTACTCCGTATGCATTCCGTTTTCATATTTCCGGTTTTCCGTTCTGTTGAAAGATAGAACATGTCCTATTATTGCCCGCAAATCACGTTCGTGGCTCCATTCAAGTCAATGGGTCCACAAAAAAAACCGGAACACATACGGAAATGCATCTGTATGTCTTCCGTATCCGTTCTGTTTTTGCAGAACCATCTATTGAAAATGTTATGCCCAGCCCAAATTTTTCTATGTAATTACTGTATACTGTATATGCCATACGGAAAAACGGAAACAAAAAACAGAAACAAAAAGCGGAACAACGGATCCGTGAAAAATGGACAGTAAGGCCCCTTTCACACGAGCGTGACGGATTAGGTCCGGGTGCGTTCAGTGAAACTCGCACTATTTTGCAAGCAAGTTCAGTCAGTTTTGTCTGCGATTGCGTTCAGTTGTTCATTTTTTTCCGCGCGGGTGCAATGCATTTTGATGCTTTTTTCACGCGCGTGATAAAAAACTGAAGGTTTACAAACAACATCTCTTAGCAACCATCAGTGAAAAACGCATTGCACCCGCACTTGCTTGCGGATGCAATGCGTTTTTCACGCAGCGCGATTCACTTCTATGGGGCCAGGGCTGCGTGAAAAACGCAGAATATAGAACATGCTGCGATTTTCACGCAACGCAGAACTGATGCGTGAAAAACAACGCTCATGTACACATCCCCATTGAAATGAATGGGTCAGGATTCAGTGCGGGTGCTATGCGTTCACGTCACGCATTGCACCCGCGCGGAGAACTCGCTCGTGTGAAAGGGGCCTTAGGCCTCATGCACACGACAGTATTTTTTCACGGTCCACAAAAACGGGGTCCGTAGGTCCGTGATCCGTGACCGTTTTTTCGTCCGTGGGTCTTCCTTGATTTTTGGAGGATCCACGGACACGCCTGGCCGTGCGGAGCCAAACGGATCCGTCCTGAATTACAATGCAAGTCAATGGGGACGGATCCGTTTGACGTTGACACAATATGGTGCCATTTCAAACGGATCCGTCCCCATTGACTTTCAATGTAAAGTCTGGAGTCCCTTTTATACCATCTGATCGGAGTTTTCTCCAATCCGATGGTATATTTTAACTTGAAGCGTCCCCATCACCATGGGAACGCCTCTATGTTAGAATATACTGTCGGATATGAGTTAGGCCTCTTTCACACTACAGTATATCCATTTCAGTGTTTTGCGGTCCGTTTTTCACGGATCAGTTTTTCAGTTTTTTTGCTTCCGATGTGGTTCCGTTTCCGTTCCGTTTTTCCGTATGGCATATACAGTATACAGTAATTACATAGAAAAAATTTGGCTGGGCATAACATTTTCAATAGATGGTTCAGAAAAAACGGAACGGAAACGGAAGACATACGGATGCATTTCCGTATGTGTTCCGTTTTTTTTGCGGACCCATTGACTTGAATGGAGCCACGGACCGTGATTTGCGGCCAAATATAGGACATGTTCTATCTTTCAACGGAACGGAAAAACGGAAATACGGAAACGGAATACATACGGAGGGGGGCGTACACTGTGCCACCAACGAATAATTATTACAATACAGGGAGGAAGGGGGGGCGATGGGGGGTGCACACTGTGCCACCAACGAATAATTATTACAATACAGGGAGGAGGGGGGGCGATGGGGGGTGTACACTGTGCCACCAACGAATAATTATTACAATACAGGGAGGAAGGGGGGGCCGATGGGGGGCGCACACTGTGCCACCAACGAATAATTATTACAATACAGGGAGGAAGGGGGGGCCGATGGGGGGCGCACACTGTGCCACCAACGAATTATTACAATAGAGGGAGGGAGGGGGGGGGCCGCACTGGCCACCAATGATATTTAAACTGGGGAGGGGGGGGGGGGGGGTCTGCCCCCTGCTGCCTGGCAGCCCTGATCTCTTACAGGGGGATATGATAGTACAATTAACCCCTTCAGGTGCCGCACCTGAAGTGGTTAATTGTGCTGATCACGGCCCCCTGTAAGAGATCGGGTGCTGCCAGGCAGCAGGGGACAGTCTTGTACACAGTTTGTAGTGTATTCTAACTAGAAGCATCCCCATCACCATGGGAACGCCTCTGTGTTAGAATATACTGTCGGATCTGAGTTTTCACGAAGTGAAAACTCAGCTCTGAAAAAGCTTTTATGCAGACGGATCTTTGGATCCGTCTGTATGAAAGTAACCTACGGCCACGGATCACGGACACGGATGCCAATCTTGTGTGCATCCGTGTTCTTTCACGGACCCATTGACTTGAATGGGTCCGTGAACCGTTGTCCGTCAACAAAATAGGACAGGTCTTATTTTTTTGACGGACAGGATACACGGATCACGGTCTCGGCTGCAAAACGGTGCATTTTCCGATTTTTCCACTGACCCATTGAAAGTCAATGGGTCAGCGAAAAAAAACTGAAAACGGCACAACGGCCACGGATGCACACAACGGTCGTGTGCATGAGGCCTAAAGCACTGAAAAAGCCATACTGTCGTGTGAAAGAGGCCTTAGCCTAACGTAACCCCAGGTCACTTCAGAACACACTTTCGGCCTGACTCCCCATATGATCAGGTGTACAGAAATGGGGCAGCCACCACATGGTATACATTATTTTTATACAACGGGACCCCATGGATGACAGATGCCCCTATACGGCGTACGTCACATGCCTCCGTCGGACATATACGTCCTGATCCATGAACGTATGAAGATGTGGACATGTGACAAGTGACAAACTCAGCTTTGCTGCATCTGTTATGTGACTATACAACTGCACGTTTTGTTTCGTCTTAAAGTCAGTCAGAAAGCGGTATTTTTTTAAGCTCAATATTCATAGAAATTTTTTTATTACATTTTGGCCTCATGCACACGACTGTTGTGTGCATCCGCGGCCGTTGTTCAGTTTTTTTCCGCGGACCCATTGACTTTCAACGGATCCGTGGAAAAATCGGAAAATGCTCCGTTTGGCATCCGAATCCGTGATCCGTGTTTCCAGTCTGTGAAAAAAATATGACCTGTCCTATTTTTTTTACGGACAACGGTTCACGGACCCATTCAAGTCAATGGGTCCGTGAAAAATCACGGCTGCACACAACATTGTCATCCGCGTCCGTGATCTGTGTCCGTGATCCGTGTCCGTTTTTTCCTATCATTTCAAAGGCAAACTTGACTTAGATTTTTTTTAATTTTTCATGTCCGTGGATCCTCCAAAAATCAAGGAAGACCCACGGAAGAAAAAACGGACACGGATCACGGAACAACGGAAACCGTTTTTGCGGACCGCAAAAAAAACGTCCGTGTGCATGAGGCCTTTATGTCAGTTTATTTTTTTTATTCAGCAGAACCTTTACCTGTACCTTTTGAGAATTTAATGGAGAGATTCGTTTCCTACTAGTGTGAAGGGAAAATGCTATATTCTAATATAATAGTAGATTAGTAGAATTAGGACAACAATATGACAGCTCTACCATTCTCTTGATAGGTCTAGATCAGGGATGCCCACCTTGCGGCCATCCAGCTGTTGCAAAACTACAACTCTCAGCATGCCCAGACAGCCTACAGCTATTAGCCTACAGCAGGGCATGGTGGGAGTTGTAGTTTTAGGCCGCAGGTTGAGCATCCCTGGTCTAGATAAAGATGTCCACAGAAGGGCATTGCACTTAGGGCTCATGCACATAAACAAATTTCCTTTCCTTGTCCGTTCCATTTTTTTGCGGATCGTATGCGAAACCATTAATTTCAACGGGTTCGCAAAAAAACAGAAGTTACTCCAAGTGCATTCTGTTTCCGTATGTCCGTTCCGCATTACGAACAAGGATAGGACTGATCTATTAGGGGCCAGCTGTTCCGTTCCGCAAAATACGGATTGCACACGGACGTCGTCCGTATTTTTTGCGGATCTGTTTTTTGCAGACCGCAGAATACATATGGTTGTGTGCATGAGGCCTTATACGTGAGGTTCTAATTGAGTCACTTGTACTGTATAAGGGTCCATTCACACGTCCGTAGTGTATTGCGGATCCGCAATACACCCGGCCGGCACCCCCATAGAACTGCCTATTCTTGTCTGCAATAGCGGACAAGAATAGAACATGTTCTATTTTTTTCGGGAACCACGGACCGGAAGATCGAGGCCGCGCTCCGGAAACGCGGATGCAGACAGCACACTGTGTGCTGTCCGCATCTCTTCCAGCCCAATAGAGAATGAATGGGTCCAGATTCGTTCCGCAACATTGTGGAACGGATCCGGACCCATTCTACGGACGTGTGAATGGACCCTAACTGTGAATTAGATTTAGGCCTAGTTCACACAAACGTTTTGTTTTTTTGTGTTCCATATACGGAACCATTCATTTCAATGGTTCTGCAAAAAAAACGGAATGTGTTCCGTAAGCATTCTGTTTCCGTATTTCTGCTTTTCCGTTCCGTTGAAAGATAGAACATGTCCTATTATTGCCCGCAAATCGCGTTCCGTGGCTCCATTCAAGTCAATGGGTCTGCAAAAAAAACAGAACACATACGGAAATGCATCCGTATGTCTTCCGTATCCGTTCCGTTTTTGCTGAACCATCTATTGAAAATGTTATGCCCAGCTATGTAATTACTGTATACTGTACATGGCATACGGAAAAACGGAAAGGAAACGGAAATACAACTGAACTCAAAAACTGAACAACGGATCAGTGAAAAATGGACCGCAAAAAACTATAAGGCCCCTTTCACACGGGCGAGTTTTCGGCGTGGGTGCAATGCGTGAGGTGAGCGCATTGCACCCGCACTGAATCCGGACCCATTCATTTCTATGGAGCTGTGCACACGAGCGGTGATTTTCACGCATCACTTATGCGTTGCGTGAAAATCGCAGCATGCTCTATATTGTGCGTTTATCACGCAACGCAGGCCCCATAGAAGTGAATGGGGCTGCGTGAAAATCGCAAGCATCCGCAAGCAAGTGCGGATGCGGTGCGATTTTCACGCACGGTTGCTAGGAGACGATCAGGATGGAGACCCGATCATTGTTATTTTCCCTTATGACATGGTTATAAGGAAAAATAATAGCATTCTGAATACAGAATGCATAGTACAATAGCGCTGGAGGGGTTAAAAAAAACCTAAAAAATTATTTAACTCGCCTTAATCCACTTGCTCGCGCAGCTCGGCTTCTCTTCTGTCTTCTTTTTTGCTGTGTGCAGATAAAGGACCTGTGGTGACGTCACTCCGGTCATCACATGGTCCATCACATGATCTTTTTTTACCATGTTGATGGATCATGTGATGGACCATGTGATGACCGGAGTGACGTCACCACAGGTCCTTTATCTGCACATCGCAAAAAAGAAGACAGAAGAGAAGTCGGGCTGCGTGAGCAAGTAGATTAAGGTGAGTTAAATTTTTTTAATTTTTTTTTTAACCCCTCCAGCCCTATTGTACTATGCATTCTGTATTAAGAATGCTATTATTTTCCCTAATAACCATGTTATAAGGGAAAATAATAAAATGTACCCAGCACCTAACCCAAACCCGAACTTCTGTGAAGAAGTTCGGGTTTGGGTACCAAACATGCCGATTTTTCTCACGCGAGTGCAAAACGCATTACAATGTTTTGCACTCGCGCGGAATAATCGCGCATTTTACCGCAACGCACCCGCCTCTTATCAGGGCAATAAACATGACGCCCGTGTGAAAGAGGCCTAAAAGCCATACGTTCGTGTGAACTAGGCCATAGGCTCTTCACACTACCGTATGGCTGTTTGTGTTTTGTGGTCCGTTTCTCACGGATCCGTTGTTCAGTTTTTTTTTTTTTGTTTCTGTTGCGTTTCTGTTTCCGTTCCGTTTTTCCGTATGGCATATACAGTATACAGTAATTTTATATAGAAAAAATTAGGCTGGGCATAACATTTTCAATAGATTGTTCCGCAAAAACGGAATGGATACGGAAGACATACGGATGCATTTCCGTATGTGTTCCGTTTTTTTGGCGGACCCATTGACTTGAATGGAGCCACGGAACGTGATTTGCGGGCAATAATAGGACATGTTCTATCTTTCAACGAAACGGAAAAACGGAAATACGGAAACTGAATGCTTACGGAGTACATTTCGCTTTTTTTTGCAGAACCATTGAAAGGAATGGTTCCGTATACGGAACGCAAAAAACGGCCAGCAAAACGGAAAAAAAAAAATGGTAGTGTGAAAGAGGCCTTATTCTGTGCTGTCAATCTGGGAAAATCAACAAAATATTTTTTAAAATAATGGAGTCACTTGTCCACCGTTCCCTCTCTGGTCCCAGGGATGGACAGGACAGGAAGTAGAAAACGTGGAGTGACTTCTTTTCCCATATAAAGGCCGAAGCAAATAAAAAATAAAAAAATAGTAAAATGTCTCATAAATGCGAACCCCTAAACCTAGTGAACCCACACTTATCTTCTATAGTTACAGAAATACGAATGCAGTGATTCACATAGTAGCCATTAAGGATTATTTCCAGGACATAATTGGGGAGCTGCCTGCTCTTCTTTAAAGAATCCCCTGTTTTTCGGTCAGTCTGGTATAGGGGTGCACACAAGGGTGCACCTAGCCTTTCTGCTGTCTGCGGCGAAAACTGAAACAGCGCCCCCCCAATGTCAATTTCTTCACCTAACCCCTTTGCAACAATGAAAGCGCTCATTCCCATGGCCCTTCCGCTGCCCCCTCTTGCTCCTACCTGGTGCTGCCTGAGGCGATCGCCTCACCTGGCCTTATTGGTGGTGCACTCCTGGGTGCACAGTTCTCAGATGCATCCCCTTTAGGGCTCATGCACAAGACCATATCCGTTTTGCAGTCTGCAAATTGTAGATCCGCAAACCATGGATCCTGGCCTTATGCATCCCATACAAAATGTCCTATGCCTGTCCGCACAACAGAAAAGAATAGGACATGTTCTATCTATTCACGATGTGCTGACTGCATCCGACCCGCTGTTTGTGTGCAGGAGGCCTAAGGCGTTTGGGTCCGCATCAGATCTGCATTTTGTACGGTTCGGATGTGGACCCATTCAGTTCAATGGAGCTGAAAAAGATGCGGACAGCACTCCGTGATAGGACTGTTTTATTAAGGGCTGCAAAATCCGTGTTTTGCGGATCTGCAATTTGCGGACTGCATCCAGTGATGCACCATCTTTCAGACCATGCCCATCCCTGCAGGGGGTAGCACTACTATACAGACAGTGTATCATCCTATAGAGCAGGGGTCCTCAAACTTTTTAAACAGGGGGCCAGTTCACTGTCCCTAAGACCGTTGGAGGGCCGGACTATAGTTTAAAGGGGTATTCCCATCTTGGACAATGAGGGCATATAGTTAGGTGCGGGTCCCACCGCTGGGACTCGCACCTATATAGAGAACGGAGCCACGAAAGTGAATGGCAGTGTACCGCGCATGCACTGCCCATGCTCCCATTCATTTCTATGAGGCAGAGGGAAATTTTCGGCAGCCCCATAGAAATGAATGGAGGGCAGCTGCGCATGCGTAGTGCGCCCTCCTCACTTTCGAAACTACGTCCTCTATATAGGTGCAGGTCCCAGAGGTGGGACCCGCACCTATAGGACAATGGGGGCATATCCTAGCGATATGCCCCCATTGTCCAAGATGGGAAAACCCCTTTAACTATGAACAAACTCCTATGCACACTGCACATATCTTATTTTGAAGTGAAAAAACACATTTCCCTACCCCTGAACGTCTCCTTCTCCTTTCTTCTTCTGCGGACTTCCTGTAACGCAACTGCACATGAGGTTCACAGGTCTGGAAGGAGGTGCGCCTGCGCGGCGAGACTAATAGAACCAATGGTGGATCCAATAGCTCCCCAATACTATACTGCAGAAACAGATAATACCACTGATAATATTAGCGCCACACAGAGCCCCCATATAAAATACCCCCTTCTTTGTGGCCTCAGTAAATGTCCCCATAGTGCCCCCCAATAATGTGCCAGTAAGAGGTGCCCCCATAGATGCCCCCCAATCATCTGCTAGTGAAGAGTGCCTCTCCCCGCCACTCAAGTACCAGTAATAAGTGCCACTCTCCTCTCCCCCCCACTCATGTGCCAGTCTCCTCTGTGCTGCGACCCCCCATGTGCCAGTAATAAGTGCCATACTCCTCTCCCCCCCAATCATGTGCCAGTCTCCTCTATGCTGCCACCCCCCATGTGCCAGTAATAAGTGCCAATTCTCCCCCCATCATGTGCCAGTCTGCTCTCTGCTGCCACCCCCCCATGTGCCAGTAATAAGTGCCAATTCTCCCCCCCATCATGTGCCAGTCTCCTCTCTGCTGCCACCCCCATGTGCCAGTAATAAGTGCCAATTCTCCCCCCATCATGTGCCAGTCTGCTCTCTGCTGCCACCCCCCCATGTGCCAGTAATAAGTACCAATTCTCCCCCCCATCATGTGCCAGTCTCCTCTCGGCTGCCCCTCATGTGCCAATAATAAGTGCAAATTCTCCCCCCATCATGTGCCAGTCACCTCTCTGCTGCCACCCCCCCATGTGCCAGTGATACGTGCCAATTCTCCCTCCCATCATGTACCAGTCTCCGCTTTGCTTCCCCCCCCCCCCATGTGCCAGTAATAAGTGTGGCAGAAAAATTGGCCGATTTAATAAAATAAAAAAAACACTCATACCATCTGCGATGCGGTGCCATGCAGGCCTCTTCTGGCCTGTGTCCCGCTCTGTACTGCTCAGGCGGCGCGATGATGTCATTGCGCCGCCTGCACTGGCCTCTGATAGGCTGCGGGCCTTGTGCCAGCAGCCTATCAGAGGAACAGGGAAGGGAGACGCATCTCCCTCCCCTGCCACAGCACAGGCAGATGTATCGCTGTCCTGAGGACGGCGATGCAGGTCACTATGGAGATGAGCGCAATGGAAGCGCAGCGCTCATCTCCTGCTGTGCCCTGCAGCCGCCACCGCTGCCTACAGAATTTCTGAAAACGTCCAAAACACCCGGCGGGCTGGATCAGTGTCCTCGGCGGGACACATGTGGCCCGCGGGCCGTAGTTTGAGGACCCCTGCTATAGATGGTCTAAGCTCAGACCGGCCGTCTAGATCTGCACCAGGTTTATCACAGGCGCTCAGGCCGGATGACACATCTGGGGCAGGAATGGACACTTTTCTCTAAGGCCTCTTTCACACGGGTGAGAATTCCGCACGGGTGCGATGCGTGAGGTGAACGCGTTGCACTCGCACTGAATCCGGACCCATTCACTTCAATGGGGCTGTGCAGATGAGCGGTGATTTTCACGCATCACTTGTGCGTTGCGTGAAAATCGCAGCATGTTCTATATTCTGCGTTTTTCACACAACGCAGGCCCCATAGAAATGGATTGCAAGCAAGTGCGGATGCGGTGTGATTTTCACGCATGGTCGCTAGGAGATGATGTTAGTGAATTGCTAAAAGTCAATTAACTGTATTATTTTCCCTTATAACATGGTTATAAAGGAAAATGATAGCATTCCTAATACAGAATGCATAGTAAATTGTTGCTTGAGGGGTTAAAAAAATAAATAAAATAAATTAAACTCCCCTCATCCACTTGATTGCGCAGCCGGCATGGTCTTCTTGACTCTTCTTTCAGGACCTGCAAAAGGACCTTTGATGACGTAATCGCGCTCACCACGTGGTGACGTCAGCGCAGGTCCTGCTGAATGAAGATAGAAGTGCAACACGCCAGACCTGCAGGGTATGACGAAGTGAGGTCACGGTTATGGGCAATCGAGGGTACTCACTATATTTGAAGAACCCTGGGCAGGCGTGTGGCAGTGAAGGAGAGGTAGACACAGTTCCTCTGGGGCACGCTCTGTAGATAGGGACCAGGCCTGATGGTGGATGAGGTGCCCTGGATGTTACGAGTATTTTGAGTGCCTGGGGCAAGGTCCCTGTTGGATTCGTGACGCCAGTGCCTTTGGACGGTGGCACGCCGGTTGGTAGTTGGAATGATGGAGGTACACAAGTAGAATAGTGAACCAAACGTAATTTTACTGAACAATCCAACTTTGTACAGCAGGTAGTAGCACAGTCTTTCAATCACAGTTCCACAAGTAGGCTTATTCACAAAATGGCAGGCAATATTTATGCAAGATACGCAGAGGGTAAACTTCACAAGCACTCAGCAGCAGGTGGTACCTTTCCTCAGAATCAATGTACACTGTCCTTTATAGAACTCCTGCTCCGGCTTTATATCTCCCAAGGCCCGGATGCCTAAAGGGTGGCTTAAATCCTTGGTTACTATCTTCCTCAGGTATTAGATTCTTGCTGCACTTTCTAGTGTCATCTGCCCATCAGAGTCACTTAGCTTACCCTGGATCGCCCTCTCTTGTAAAGTGGATGACTGTGGGTTTCTCCCAGGAGGTTGGGTCCTGCAACTGGGGTGTCTTCAGAGCTAACTAGGGCTCTCTTGTTCTCAGGCAGGCTGGAGCTTCTCACTAGCCTCCTGGACATCACTAGCAGCCAGGGCTATCCAGCTGCATGTCAGGAGCAGGCTTTCTAACCTCTGTCTTCTCAGACTCCTGACTCTGCACTAACTCTCCCTGTCTAGGCCTGGACATTTATACTAGGGGCTCCCTATCTCCCTCTAGTGTCTGGGATGTCTAACTACACCCAACTAGGCCTGATATTGCATCATACAGGGGTACATTGCATGTAAAAACACATTAGAGCATACATAAAATGCACAATTAAATATAACACTTCTGTTCCTTGTGAGTAGGAGTAACGCGCACACCAATTAACCCTTGTGTAGTGCCCACCCCTACCTAGTGGGACACTACAGAAGGATTACGTCATCAAAGGTCCTTTGGCAGGTCCTGAAATAAAAAGAAAGAAGACTATGCCGGCTGCGCGAACAACAGGACGAGGTGAGTTAATTTTAACCCCTCAAGGCACATTTTACTAAGCCTTCTGTATTTAGAATGCTATTATTTTCCTTTATTGCAAAACGCCTCTTTCACACGAGCGTGACGGATCGGCTCCGGATGCGTTCAGGGAAACTCGCACCATTTTGCAAGAAAGTTCAGTCAGTTTTGTCTGCGATTGCATTCAGTTTTTTCCGCGCGTGATAAAAAAACTGAAGGTTTACAAACAACATCTCTTAGCAACCATCAGTTAAAAACGCATCGCACCCGCACCTGCTTATATTCTAGGCACAGACACATTAGTAAATCTCAGCCATTATTCTCTTGTGTCAATTTCTAAGAACAGTAAAGATCCAGTGGCGTGGTTAGGTTCTGTTCACATTGGTGCCATGGTTTCGTCAGGCTTCTCCGTGATTTGTGGGGACTGTTAGAAGAGCAGCCTGTATCAGACTAATGTCAGTGGTATCAGCTCGTCGTCATCTTCTCCTCATGTGACAAGGATCCAAGTTTAACTTGAAAGACGAGAAGGAAGAGAACAAGGAGGAATGAGGGCTTGTAGGGTAAACGTTGTCCCTCTTATCTCTGGTGCAGCGTATCAAGTCTGAAAGGGCACAATAGAGAGATCACACCCCTTTGGCACTGCTTTTCTGTTAATGGCTCATGCACATGACCGTATGTATTTTGCGGTCCACAAAAAATAAGAATGACGTCTGTGTGACTCTGTATTGCATCCGTTTTTCTTTTTTGCAGATCCATGTCTGTAAAACGGACAAGAACACAACATGTTCTATCTTTTTTGCGAAACGACCATGCGGACATATGGAAACTGAATTTTTTTCAGACCCATTGAAGTGAATAGTTCCACATACGGGGCGGAAAAAAACGGAATAGGCACGGAAAAAAAATACGGTTGTGTACATGGGCCCTAATTCTGATTTCTTGAAATCTGTCAAAGCATATAAGCAAACGGGCATTGCTCTAAGACTGGGTCATGCATGGGTGTCAATACTGCCCTTTGGGCTCAAGCACACGAACATATGCATTTTGCGGTCCGCGAAAAATACAGATGATGGACATGTGACGTCTGTATTGTATACGTTTTTTTGTTGTTGCAGATTCAATGTAACAATACCTATGCTTGTCCGCAAAATGGTCAAGTTCTATCTTTTTTGTGGAACAGACATACGGAAACGGAATGCACACAGAGTCATTTCTGTTTTTTTGAGGACCCATTAAAGTGAATGGTTCCACATACGGGCCGCAAAAACAAACAAAAAACAAAACGGACAGCCACAGAAAAAATTATATGTTCGTGTGCATGAGCCCCTTTTCCCCCAGTGGCTCCAATCTTCTTGTGGATCCATTGTAACAATGCCTATGGTTGTCCGCACTACGGACAAGAATAGGACATGCTCTATATTTTTTGTGGGGCTACGGAACGGACATATGGACGCGGACAGCACATTGAAATGAATGGGTCCACATCCTATCCCCCCAAAAAACAGAACGGACACGGAAACAAAATACATTTGTGTGCATCAGGGTTTATGAGTGTGAACCCGTTTGCACAGTCTATTGAGAGCAGGACATACCGCAGCCGTCCCGGGAACGTGGGACAGACTCTAAAATTGGGGACTGTCCCGCCAGATCCGGGACAGTTGGTGCGGTCATCAATATTTTGCACTGTTTGTGGAATTGCAACTCTGCCTCCTTCGCTTGGGTGCACATATGCTGCAATACCAAATCCAATCCACGGACAAGAGGGGCGCTGTATCTGAGGAAGAAAGCAAACCTTTTTTTTTCTTTTTTCTAATCTCAGATAACCCCTTTAAGACCCCCCCTCCGATATATTGTAGCTACATTGATTATGGTGTTCCTCTAATACTTTTAACACTTGAGCACAACAAACCCATTACCATCTCCCTACCGTCCTCTTTCCCCGAGCCGCCGCAACCCGTAGCTACTGTACATTATCGGGAGACATTAAAGATCTCATCTCCTGCTATCCGCACAGAGGTTAAATGTAGCAGCTCATTAAGTTTGCATTTCCAGATTGAGTTTTTCTTTATATTGTTGCAAATGGAGAGCGGAGATACTGCGCATTGTGCGAAATTCTGCCAACGCGGCACTATTCGGAATGACACTATTAATATACATACTTGTTCTATCGCTTCGAGGTGTTCAAGTACATAAATGTTAGTGTTTGTGCAGCGCCGATTAAAATATGCTCAGGCTCACGCCTCAACCCAGAGACGTATTCGGCGCCGTTCCCGTATTATACAGCGGCGGCCCTGAAGTTGATCGCCGGTAACATTAACCATCTTCTATATTACATACATTTTGTCAGCCGCTCGCTTTTCTTGCAGAAAATAATTTCGCTGAAATATGTTTTCAGACCTTATTTGGATTTTGTGCTTTTCAACCCAAGTCATTATTACCTCTCTGTTCCATTATAATCTATTTCCGAGCGAATGTCACCGCGGCTAATGAGTTCATTTTCTGAATTTAGGGACTTACAAATCTTGTCTAATGCGCTCCTGTTGATTAAAGGGAGCGGAAAACATACATTATTTTAAATGCAGTTTTACTTCTGGGTTCTGGAGCATAGATCACAAATGTCAGGGAGCAGCAATTTGGCCCGGGAGAATTGCAATATTAAAGTTGAAATTTGATGCCAAATGAAAGTGTGAACCGAAGATGGAAAGTAATGGGTGAAATAGAGAAGGAGAATTATGCAGGAAAAGTTTACTTTGCTCTCTGCATAAGGCTGGTTTCACACGGGCGTTGCGGAAAAATGTGCGGGTGCGTTGCGGAAACACCCGCGATTTTTCCGCGCGAGTGCAAAACATTGTAATGCGTTTTGCACTCGCGTGAGAAAAATCGCGCATGTTTGGTATCCAAACCCGAACTTCTTCAAAGAAGTTCGGGCTTGGGATTGATGTTCTGAAGATTCTATTATTTTCCCTTATAACATGGTTATAAGGGAAAATAATAGCATTCTGAATACAGAATGCTTAGTATAATAGCGCTGGAAGGGTTAAAAAAAAATAAAACCGTTAACTCACCTTATCCCCATGATCGCCTAGTTCCCGGTCGGTCTCTTCTTTAGCTGTGGGCTTGGGCTGAATGACCTTTGGTGATGTCAGATCACATGCTCCAATCACATGGTCCATCACCATGGTGATGGAGCATGTGATCTGACATCACCACAGGTCCTTTAGTCACAGCTAAAGAAGAGACCGACCGGGAACTAGGCGATCATGGGGATAAGGTGAGTTAACTTTTTTGTTTTTTTTTAACCCTCCCAGCACTATTATACTAAGCATTCTGTATTCAGAATGCTATTATTTTCCCTTATAACCATGTTATAAGGGAAAATAATACAGTGAATAGACTGTCACCTAGAACCCATGCGTGAAAATCGCACCGCATCCGCACTTGCTTGCGGATGCTTGCGATTTTCACGCAACCCCATTCATTTCTATGGGACCTGCGTTACGTGAAAAACGCAGAATATAGAACATGCTGCGATTTTCACGCAACGCATAAGTGTTGCGTGAAAATCACCGCTCATGTGAACAGCCCCATAGAAATGAATGGGTCAGGATTCAGTGCGGGTGCAATGCGTTCAACTCACGCATCGCACCCGCACGGAAATCTCGCCCGTGTGAAAGGGGCCTAACTTCTGTGCTGTGCGGGTTTACCTTTCCCCCGATGTAGTAGGGAACTGCTGACCTGAAGAGGATCTAATAGACCTTTGTGTTCTGTTTATGAGAGGAGATAAAAAAAATAACAGGCAATGGGTACTGTACCACTGACTTCCAGGCAGAAAGCCACAGGACACAGTGGCAGGTGTCCAAAAAACACTGGACATGAGGGAACGAGGCATAAAGCCACTAGAGATCTGGGATGGGGGGAAAAAAATCACTGGACAACAGAGAATTAGGCTAGGGCTACACGACTACATTTGTCGCGCGACAATTTTTATAATGGCAATCTATGGTGTCGCACTGCGACATGCAACATGCATGATGGATTTTTCTGCGACTGTCGCGTCGCAGTCGCAACATGTCGCATGTTGCAGTGCGACACCATAGACTGCCATTATAAAAATTGTCGCGCGACATTAGTGCAACAAAATGTCGCGCGACAACTGTTGCGCCCTATCTGTCGCGCGACAAATGTTGTCGTGTAGACCTAGCCTTAGGCAGCACAAAGCCAATCTGTCAGGGAATATGGCAAAACATCAGGGACTGAAGCCCAAAACCCATGTACACCAGGGATTAACACAGAAAAACCATGTACAACAAGGGCTGAATGACCCAAACCACTATCTGCAAGGACATAAAGACCAAAACCATTGTTCACCAGGGGCTTAGCCCCAAACGACTATCCACCAGGAACTGAAGCTGCAGATCACTGTCCACCCGGGATTAAAGCCTCAAATAACTGTCCACCTTGGACTTAAGTTCCAAACCACTGCTCACCATGGAATGAAGCTCTAAATCACTGTCCACCAGGGACTGGAGTCCCAAACCACTGTCCACCGGGGACTGTAGCCCCAAACCACTGTCCACCGGGGACTGTAGCCCCAAACCACTGTCCACCGGGGACTGTAGCCCCAAACCACTGTCCACCGGGGACTGTAGCCCCAAACCACTGTCCACCGGGGACTGTAGCCCCAAACCACTGTCCACCGGGGACTGTAGCCCCAAACCACTGTCCACCGGGGACTGTAGCCCCAAACCACTGTCCACCGGGGACTGTAGCCCCAAACCACTGTCCACCGGGGACTGTAGCCCCAAACCACTGTCCACCGGGGACTGTAGCCCCAAACCACTGTCCACCGGGGACTGTAGCCCCAAACCACTGTCCACCGGGGACTGTAGCCCCAAACCACTGTTGATTATGGACTTGTGCATAAGACCTCTGGCTGTCTAGGGGTAGAGAAAAAAAAAATACAAGACGCAAAGGATTGAAGCAGAAGACCACTGTGCACCAGGGACTGTTTAACAAAATGCACTGGATGCTTTGAACTGGGTGACATAACCACTGGACACCAGGGATTGGCACTCAAAACCACTTCATATTTGCAACTGGGTTACAAAACAACTTCATACCAGATAATCGAGAGGAGGGGAGGAATTGCATACAAAGGACTGAAGCCCAGTATCATGGACACCAGAGATTTGGCCACAAAACCACTGGATGCCTAGGACTGAGACACAAAATCTCAAGGTACTGTAAGAACAATTCCTTTAGGCCTCATGCACACGGACGTTTTTTTTCACGGTCCGCAAAACGGGGTTCCGTTGGTCCGTGATCCGTGACCGTTTTTCCGTCCGTGGGTCTTCCTTGATTTTTGGAGGATCCACGGACATGAAAAAAAAGTCATTTTGGTGTCCGCCTGGCCGTGCGGAGCCAAACGGATCCGTCCTGAATTACAATGCAAGTCAATGGGGACGGATCCGTTTGATGTTGACACAATATGGTGCCATTTCAAACGGATCCGTCCCCATTGACTTTCAATGTAAAGTCTGGAGTTCTGTTATACCATCGGATTGGAGTTTTCTCCAATCCGATGGTATATTTTAACTTGTAGCGTCCCCATCACCATGGGAACGCCTCTATGTTAGAATATACTGTCGGATATGAGCTACATCGTGAAACTCATTTCCGACAGTATATTCTAACACAGAGGCGTTCCCATGGTGATGGAGACGCTTCAGGTTAGAATATACAAAAAAACTGTGTACATGACTGCCCCCTGCTGCCTGGCAGGTGCTGCCAGGCAGCAGGGGGCAGACCCCCCCCCCCTGTTTTTAACTCATTGGTGGCCAGTGGGCCCCCCCTCCCCTGTTGTTAACTCGTTGGTGGCCAGTGTGCGCACCCCCCTCCCTCCCTCTATTGTTTTAATACATTGGGGCCAGTGTGCGCGCGCCCCCCAACCCCCCCTCTATTATTTTAATACATTGGGGCCAGTGTGCGCGCGCCCCCCCAACCCCCCCCCCCTCCCTCCCTCTATTGTTTTAATACATTGGGGCCAGTGTGCGCGCGCCCCCCCAACCCCCCCCTCCCTCCCTCTCTCTATTGTTTTAATACATTGGGGCCAGTGTGCGCGCGCCCCCCCAACCCCCCCTCCCTCCCTCTCTCTATTGTTTTAATACATTGGGGCCAGTGTGCGCACCCCCCCAACCCCCCCCCCCCCCTCCCTCCCTCTATTGTAATCATCATCGGTGGCAGCGGAGTAGAAGATTTTCATACTTACCTGCTTCTTGCTGCTGCGATGTCTGCGTCCGGCCGGGAGCTCCTCCTACTGGTAAGTGACAGCAATGCGCCGCACAGACCTGTCACTTACCAGTAGGAGGAGCTCCCGGCCGGACGCAGACATCGCAGCAGCAAGAAGCAGGTAAGTATGAAAATCTTCTACTCCGCTGCCACCGATGATCGGGGGGGGGGGGGGGGGGCACACTGGCCCCAATGCTATTATTACAATAGAGGGAGGGAGGGGGGGGGGGGGGGGTTGGGGGGGTGCGCACACTGGCCCCAATGTATTAAAACAATAGAGGGAGGGAGGGGGGGTTGGGGGGGGGGGGGGCGCGCACACTGGCCCCAATGTATTAAAACAATAGAGGGAGGGAGGGAGGGGGGTGCGCACACTGGCCACCAACGAGTTAACAACAGGGGAGGGGGGGGGCCGCACAATGATATTCAAACTGGGGAGGGGGGGGGGTCTGCCCCCTGCTGCCTGGCAGCCCTGATCTCTTACAGGGGGATATGATGGGGTTAATTGTACTATCATATCCCCCTGTAAGAGATCGGGTGCTGCCAGGCAGCAGGGGGCAGTCTTGTACAAAGTTTGCAGTGTATTCTAACTAGAAGCGTCCCCATCACCATGGGAACGCTTCTGTGTTAGAATATACTGTCGGAAATGAGTTTTCACGAAGTGAAAACTTAGATCAGAAAAAGCTTTTATGCAGACGGATCTTCGGATCCGTCTGTATGAAACTAAAACCTACGGCCACGGATCACGGACACGGATGCCAATCTTGTGTGCATCCGTGTTCTTTCACGGACCCATTGACTTGAATGGGCCCGTGAACCGTTGGCCGTGAAAAAAATAGGACAGGTCATATTTTTTTCACGGCCAGGAAACACGGCTCACGGATGCGGCTGCCAAACGGTGCATTTTCCGATTTTTCCACGGACCCATTGAAAGTCAATGGGTCCGTGAAAAAAAACGGAAAACGGCACAACGGCCACGGATGCACACAACGGTCGTGTGCATGAGGCCTTAAAATATTCTTCTAGTATATTGGATATTTATCCCGTTTAGTGTCTAACCAGAAATTAAAGGGGTTATCTCATGAATAATATAAAAAATGTAAATCAGACATCATATAGCACATGACAACCTCTTTCTAACAAAGCTAGAACCAGCCCTGTACCTCACATGGATCCAGAGATCTCCCCATTCATTGCTCTGCGAGCTCAAGGGGAGTGTCTTTTCTGCTGCAGCTCAAGGGGCGTGTCCATGCTCTCCCTATCACAGCTCAGGAGGCATTTGAAGGATGAAACTAAGCATGTGCGGCTGTCACGGACGTACCGAGACATATGGACTTCCTTGCGACAGTGGGTGCCAGAAGATCTGTGAGACTGGCAACACGTGCTTTAATCTGACAGGTTTCCTTGTGGATCAATAGATGTTTGTGTTGTTTCTGATACTGGTCACACTTCTAACCTCCAGGTGTTCCTTATTTATAGTTGCTTCTCCCACAATGCTGTGCAGTTTATAGCTTCAGTGGTATCTGTGGTCTGCTGGTGTTTGGTTCTCGGCTGAGTTCCTGTTACTGCCATAGCTACTGGAAAGTTAAGTGTTTCCTTTCCTTTTTGCATTTTGTTTTGGTTTATCTGTGTGTTGTTTTTCCCATGCCCTTTGTTGTAGGCCTGAGGGAGACTCCTGGTCGTTCTTCCTTTTTGCAGGAAAAGGTAGTCTCAGTCCTGTCACTATAGCCAGGGTCTTATAGGGTGAGTTAGGACTCTAGGTACTCCTGCGTATGAACTCGCCTACCTTTTGGGTCTGTTCATACTGATAGCTAGTCAGGACTGTGACTAGGGATTTGACTAGGAGGTGTCCTTCTTTCTTCCCTTGCTCACAGGCCCTGTTCCTTGTTCCCTCTCCTTCTTCTTCTGGTGTGGTATCTCCCTCCCACACACAGGAGTGACATCGGCCTTCTTAATGAGCCGGTCAAAGAAATAAGAAATTAAGTGGTGCTATACAGATGCATTTTATTGAATAACTCAATAGCTTTACAAAATGTCTTTATTACGTGCAGTTACAAAAATATTCAGATCCAGGTGCTGGTTTGAAAACTGTAGAATATTTTTCGTGGGACAACCCCTTTAATGATTCCAAGATATGGATCATTATAGAAATATTCTTAAAATGAGTTTTGACATAATTTCGGGGACTTTTTGAACCACTGGTTGAACACTTCCCACTGATCTGCATCTACATGATGTTGTTTACAGTTGACATGAATTTCAGTCTTCATAGAATGACCCCCTCGGAGTTGATTGGAACCTTCATGGTCTTTCTGCCTGATTGGTGATTAATAGAGGCCCTCATTATCACATCAAGGACTTCTGATATAAATGAAGCAGCTCGAGCTCCATGCTGTCAATCACTACAAACCTGGATACATTGTGTTCCTTAACGAATGCTAGCAACATATTGAAATTGTAATCTTACAAGAGACATAGTCCAGGCTCATTTACATCACTATGGGGGGGAAAAAGCCCAAAAGTACAAAACTTGATCCATGTTTGACCAGAACCATTGTATCAGCTTGTCCTTGTATTAGCAACTGTCTCCATTTAAAAGGACCTGACCGCTTTCCTGGTATGACTACTTGAGCAAATCAATGCCAAAAAAAAAAAAAAAAGGATGGTCATTTTCCCCAATCTGCAAAACTTCTCCCATGGTTCTCTCATTTTGGCATCCGTGTTGGGTTTTTTTTTCACTGAAGACTAATAGGAAATTCATTTTCAGCTGACCAACTTCCGTGAATTACTGATGACACACAGATGGTAAAAACGGACACATGGACCAACCACAGATCCTTCACAGACATCTTCACGGATGAAACACGAACGCTTTTTTTACGGGCTTGACACTGACACGGAAATGTGAACGAGACCTCAGTAACAGTCTCTTTTCTTCACGCTGAAGGAGTCAGAGAGCTGCTCTGTCAGATGGGTCTGTATTTCTTTTCTCTGGACTCCTGACATTCATTTAACCTAAGTTCATATCAAACTTATAAGAGTTTTGATATAATCAGTGTTTACGAGCTGTTAGGAAAGTACAGATAACGGATACACATCCATAAGGCGCCATTCCCACGTCCGCAATTTCGTTCCGCATTTTGAGGAACGGAATTGCGGACCCATTCATTTCTATGGATATGTGAGGTGGAGGGCACTCAAATGTCTAGGTACACATATAAATAAGTTGTATGTAATAATAATAATAAATTATTTATTAAGGATAAGAATGCCACAAGGAATATATGCGGGTGGTTCCAGATAGTTGGCGTCAGGGTATTCCAATAAAATGGACCACAGTACGCAATGTTCTCATATGGAATAAAATGCGATATTGTGGTATATGGTAATAGATACTAGTACAGGTGATCAGTCTGTCTAGTATGTCTCTATACATGGTGCTATATGCACAACTGGGAATGACGTGGATATCATTTCTATGGGGCCACAAGATGTGCGGCCCGGATCCAGAAATGTGGACCCGCATTTCCGGGTCCGCAATTCCGATCCCGGAAAAAATAGAACATGTCCTATTCTTGTCCGCAATTGCGGACAAGAATAGGCATATTCTATTAGTGCCGGCGATGTGTGGTCCGCGGAATGCACATTGCCGGTGTCTGTGTTTTGTGGACGTGTGAATGGACCCTAAGACACAGCAGTTCTCTGACAGATTCAGGGTGCGGCAGTGACCCTGCTAGTCTGCAGACTTGCTGAAACTGAAGGCTGCAGAAGAACGACTGTAGACAAGTTTTAATGCAGACCAAGAGAAAAATATATTTTGAGCTGAATCCAATCATAATTTGCCCAAAAAAAGTGTGCATACCCTTTAAAGGGGTTATGCCATAATTGATGTAAAAAATGAAAAGCAGACATCCTATACTGTAGCACATGACAATCTCTTTCTAACAAATCTACAGTAGAACCAACCCTGTACCTCACATGGAGCCCATTCATTGCACCAATGATTGATTTCTTTCAGACTGGCAGTTCAGGGGGCATGTCCATTCTGCTGCAACTCTTTCCCTGTGATTGCCACAGCTTCTAAGGCCTCTTTCACACGGGCGAGTATTCCGCGCGGATTCGATGCTTGAGGTGAGCGCATTGCACCAGCACTGAATCCCGACCCATTCATTTCTATGGGGCTGTTCACATGAGCGGTGATTTTCACGCATCACTTATGCGTTGCGTGAAAATCGCAGCATGCTCTTTTTTGTGCGTTTTTCACGTAACGCAGGCCCCATAGAAATGAATGAGGTTGCGCGAAAATCGCAAGCATCCACAAGCAAGTGCGGATGCGGTGCGATTTTCACGCACGGTTGCTAGGAGACCATCGGGATGGAGACCCGATCATTATTATTTTCCCTTATAACATGGTTATAAGGGAAATTAATAGCATTCTGAATACAGAATGCATAGTACAATAGCGCTGGAGGGGTTAAAAATAATAATAATAATTAACCCACCTTAGTCCACTTGATCGTGAAGCCGGCATCTCCTTCTGTCTTGATCTTAGCTGTGTGGAGGAACAGAACCTGTGGTAACGTCACTCCGGTCATCACATGATCCATCACCATGGTAAAAGATCATGTGATGACCGGAGTGACGTCACCACAGGTCCTGTTCCTCCACACAGCTAAGATCAAGACAGAAGGAGATGCCGGCTTCGCGATCAAGTGGACTAAGGTGAGTTAAATTTTTATTTATTTTTTTAACCCCTCCAGCCCTATTGTACTATGTATTCTGTAGTCAGAATGCTATTATTTTCCCTTATAACCATGTTATAAGGGAAAATAATACAATCTACAGAACACCGATCCCAAGCCTGAACTTCTGTGAAGAAGTTCGGGTTTGGGTACCAAACATGCACGATCTTTCTCACGCGAGTGCAAAACGCATTACAAAGTTTTGCACTCGCGCGGAAAACTCGTGTTCCCGAAATGCACCCGCACATTTTCCCGCAACGCCCATGTGAAAGAGGCCTAAGAGTAGACACAACTTGTGGCAGTTGAAGCTTTAAAGGCAACCTGACATATTGAACATGGTGTCTGAGCTGCAGGTTATAGAGCAGGAGGAGCTAAGAAGATTTAGGGGAAAAAATCTGTAAAACTTGTATTTGATTAATTTAAATTCCTGCTCATACTGGGCTTTGAAGTCAAGGGGGTGGTCCTATCAGTGATTGACAGCCTTCCCTCTATGAGGAGGCGGTCCTATCAGTGATTGACAGGCTTCCCTCTATGAGGAGGCGGTCCTTTCAGTGATTGACAGGCTTCCCTCTATGAGGAGGCCGGTGCTATCAGTGACAAGTCACATATATATATATATATATATATATATAAAAGTTTTTTTTGTAGTTATTTGTACACAAATATTATTTGTCTGGTCTACCAAATCTATTTCCAAATACTTAATTAGGTAATTTTGAGTTAACAGAGAGAAGTCGTCGGGATACTTACTGTATGTATAAGCCAAAGTGGCTTCAAAGGATGTCTCTAGCTCTGGAGGACTTATCACATTTGTACACTGTATTGAAATGAATGGGCAATGTGTAATGCTTAATTTCCCCTTTGGGAGCGCTGTGTGGAAATTGTACACTGGCTATCAGATTAGAGCTGATCTCTGTGGGTCCCAGAAGATGGACCAACTGTTATCATTATAACAGGAAGGAACTGTCCAACATGTGCAACCTCTTTAACCCTTTATGGCCATAGATATCTTTGCCAATGTCTCCGGACAATGTCTCAGGTACTTTACAAAGGCAAAAACATGTCTTTTTTCTCAAAAACAGTGTGACCTATGTCCAGTGTCCGTGGGTTGTGTCCGGTGTTGCTGCTCAGCTCTCATGAATGGAGCTTAGCTGCAATACCAAACACAACCTGTATCTAGGTGTGGCGCTGTTGTTGGAAGACAGCAGCCATGTTTTTCTGCATATAGCCTGACAAACCCCTTTTAAATTAACCCCATTTTTTTTTCATGTTCTATTGCAAGAAAAACAAACACTATGGTAAAGTCTGGGCAGTTTTTCAGGACGTACAGCAGAAGATAAGCCTGCGAGTGCACTTCTATCCTTTGTTCAATACTTTCTTAATGTGCTGTGCAATTTTGTTTGTAAAAAAAAAAAAAAGAGAAATGTTTTTTATGCGCATCCTGCGCGATTCTGCCGCTCGCTTTATTTTTCTTTTAAGAAGGATTGCTGAGATCAGCAGGACGACGAAGAACATTGTCCATAATTTGCAGAGATAATACTTTAAGAAGGCGTGCGGGTGGGTGTCCATTATTCAAGTGCAAGTTAATTGTGTGTGGTTAGATAGTCAAATTCCTACGGCTCATAAAAGGACCTATGATTGTAGATCTGCCACAGGCTAGCGGCGCGCTGACCCTTCTACAGTCCGTGGAGATTCACACAGCATAGGACCTGCTTCTTTATTCTGAAAGAGAGGGGCATTCTAAAACTCGCCCAGCAATTGCGGCCTTCATCTGCCCTTTTTCTTTGATCCTATTTTGTCACCTATTACAATTAAGGTGACAAAAAACGGAGCCACAAAAAATATGGATGACGTCCATGTGCATTACGTAATTTGTGGAACGGAACAGCTGGCCCCTAATAGAACAGTCCTATCCTTGTCTGTAATGCGGAGAATAGTAGGACATGTTCTATTATTTTTTTTGCGGAACGGACATACGGAAACTGAATGAACACGGAGCAATTTCCGTTTTTTAGCGGACCCATTGATATTAATCCGCAAAAACAAAAATGGAGCGGACACGTCACCTGCGATGCTAGGGAGGCTTGTCCCCGCCCCGCCTTCCATTAGATACATCCGCCCCCCACCCCTGACACCAGATGTACAGGGAGAAGCAGCGGCGGTGCGGGGACCAGGAGCGGCGCAGGGAGCGAGGTAAGTATATTCCCTGTGAGGAGCCCGGCTCATGGGGGGGCTGTTTATAATATTGGATAACCCCTTTAAATTCTAGACTGGAAACTTTAATGAATTGTGTCTTCACTGACAGACACGTCAATCAGAATCTTTATTTTTTTTGTGGAACTACTAAAAACTGGTATTTTGGAGTGATTTGGCTTTCTTTGTATTTCATTGTGTAAGGGTCCATTCACACGTTCGTAGTGTATTGCGGATCCGCAAATTGTGACTCCACAATACACCCTGCTGGAACCCCCCATAGAACTGCCTATTCTTGTCCGCAATTGCGGACAAGAATAAGACGTTCAATTTTTTTGCGGAGCCGCAGCCTGGAAGTTTGGGGCCGCGGCACGGAAATGTGTCCCATCTTTTCTGTCTCCATAGAGAATGAATGGGTTCCGCACCCGTTCCGCAAAATTGCGGAACGGATTCGGACCCATTTGCGGTCATGTGAATTGAGCCTTAGGCTACTTGCACATCTGCGTTGTGCTGTCCGGTTTTGAGATCCGACACAGGCTCTCAAAAGTGGAGCACAATGCTTCAGGTTTGTCATGGTGTATGCATTCCGTTTCCGGTTTTCCCATGCCGGACACAAAACTGCTGAAAGCGGCATGGAAAACTGAACAAGCTGGATCTGGCACCAAAAAACCATGTAAGTCAATGTGCTGAATCTGTTTTTTTCGGACATGAACAAACTGGATCTGACGCCCATTGACTTAAAATTGTTTTTAGTGCCTGATCCGTTTTTTTCATTTTCAATATAATACAACCAGATGCGTTTTGAACGGAAGATGCAGTCGGGTGTATTATTGTGATGGAACCGTTTTGCTGTGGTTTTGAGATCCCCTGCCAGATCTCGAAACCGTATAGCAATAACGCAGATATGAAAGTAGCCTTAGGCCTCATGCACTCGGCAGGATTTTTGGTCTGTATCCAATCCGCTTTTTTTTGCCAAATCCAATGTTTATATATTTTTTTTTTTTATGACCAAGTGCCATCATCAGCGTGAATGTGTCGTCTGACATATTGCTATTAGACAAATGGATGTTTTCCTCCTCACACAGAAGGATGAGACATCACATCGCTGACAGAACTGAGAGCAGCAGTTTAGAAAACTGGGCAAATGATTGTTTATGCCTGACTATACCTGAGGCCTATACAGCAGGGCCGGCGTATTTCGGATTATTAGGGGAATCTCTTTGTACATATCTAAACATAATAATGCAAATGGTGCTTTCACCTTCAAGACTGAACTACACGAATCGTCCTAGCAACAGGAGATGGTGACAGATGGCACATAAACAGGCCAAGTCGCCGCCATTATGGGACTGTTCTAGGAAAGTCCCCTAGAACTGGTGAAGCATGGTAGCAGGGGCGTAGCTATAGGGGGTGCAGAGGTAGCAGTCGCTAACGGGCCCAGGAGCCTGAGGGGGCCCAAAGACCCTTGTGGTGCATAAGAAGACACCAGTATTATAGAAAATCCATGCAGGTCAAGTTACACCTCTGGCTCAAGGGAAGGGGGTTAAATCAAGAATTTGGCATGGGGGCAGGGGTGCTGCCCTTGGCCACAAAGCACTGAGGGAAGGGGGGCCCCAAGCTGAACTCTTGCACCAGGGCCCATGAGCCCCTGCATGGTAGATAGATAGAAAGTATGGCAGACAGAACCCCAAGGATCAGCAGCAAGGGGCAAAACAAAGCGTAACAAGGAACTGACTACAGAACAGAACAAACAAGACTGACCCAGAAGCGCACGGATCACAGGGAGAAATACCCGCCCAACCAGTGCACCTGTGAGGAACACACACAGAGCAACTCAGGGGCATTAACCCTTACAGGTCAGGGAACCAGAACACAGCACAAGGCTGCAGGATCGGGCGTTGCCAATGGCAACCAGGACCACAGAACAGGGCGTTGCCCTTGGCAACCAGGATACAAGGATACAGACACAGTCAAAGGGGTACACGGGCAGTTTCACACCAGATACCGCAGCCAGCACGCTGCCCCTAGCAACCGGCCTGCACAGGATTTCGGCCTGCAGCCAGTACGCCAGGGAGCATGCAGCCAGCCTGCACGGCATGACACAGCACGGTGAACCGCACCTTGACAATGGGGCAGATGGGATTTTTAGGAAGAGAATGCGATCAGTTAATTTATTTTTGAGGAAAAGTGCTTTTAATCCAAATGCAAATGAGCAGTTAAGTGCACTGAGGGCGGGCATAAGCCACTATGTGCGGCCTTGCTTCTCTTGCTTCCTGTACCAGCCCCTCCCTCTGATTCTTGATTGACAGGACCAGGTTCCTGCATAGCCATCTTGCCTGTCCCAATCAGCAAGGAGAAGGAAGAAGCAGGAGGAGAAAGGGTGCACAGAGGGGCTTGGGCCCGCCCTCGGTGCACTTAACCGTTCATTTGCATATGGATTAAAAGTAGTTTTTCTCTAGAATGAAGCAGCGGATCACTAAGTGAAAGGTATCATTACGTTTAGCTGAGCGAGCCCTACAAAGCGTTGTCCCTGCTTTATCAGTGAATTTCCTGGTGACAGACCCCATTTAACATTGCTGGGCCCCAGAGCAAAATCTGTGATAGGGCCCCCAACTACCATGATACTGGTTTATGATACTGGTGTCTTCTTATGTGGCAGAGGACTCGGGCATCCATCATGCCCCAGGGCCAAAGTGCAGCTCCTACCTTTGCACCTCCTATAGCTGCCCCCCTTGGCTCCTGCTAAACTTTTACCGAAGGGATGAATTCCAAAATTCTATTCCTCATTAAACGTACAAATATACAGCATCACGTAATGATCTATCATTCTAAATGCTGAGAGATCAGAGGGATCCCTTTAATTACAAGTCTGGCTTGCTGTGGCAGCGCTTGCCCGGTCTGTAACTTATCCAGGACGGGATTACAGATGGTGCAGAACTGATTGCTACATATGCATGAGGCACATTGTCATTCAGACGGCGCCTCTCCTCTGTTTCTGACAATCATGGTGGTTACTGTAGTTAACGATTCCGCACTGACAAAGAATTGCGCATGTTCTCTCTAAAAATAATTTCTGTTTGAACGTCGTTAATTAAATGCTTCCATGCTGTGCGGTTTATTAATCTTCTGGTACTCTGCCATGAAAAAAAAAGAGGTCCCTTACCCTCTAAAGTATTTAACTCAAAGACTGTTGTGATCAACACTTAAAAAGTGTGCAGACTGGGGGATATGGAAGCCTGTGCACACATGAAAAAAAGCCTGTTTGTCCTAATTACTGCCGAGGCTTAAAACTTTATTTTGATAATTATGGAATGACGAGTAACAGGGGAGGGGATGGCGCCAAGGCGGGCGGCTTCATATCTGTGTAGGTCAACAGGTTTGTGCTATCGGTTTGTTCTCATTGTTTGCGGACAATTCCTTGTTAATTATATATTCCCTTTGGTTTACTCTGCTGTATAATGAGGTGTAGGATGCTGGAAACGTGTACCTCCCTGCTCCCGGCGGATACGCTCACCTGACCCCCTGCTTAAAGAGAACCTTTCACCGATTATGACAATGTGAACTAAGTATACAGACATGGAGAGCGGCGCTCGGGGATCTCACTGCACTTACTATTATCCCTGGGCGCCGCTCCGTTCTCCCGCTATGCCCTCCGGTATCTTCGCTCACTAAGTTATGGTAGGCGGAGTCTGCCCTTGTTCTGCTCTAGCGCTTGCCAATCGCAGCGCAGAGCTCACAGCCTGGGAGGTTATTTTCTCCCAGGCTGTGAGCTCTGCAATGCGATTGGCCAGCGCTACAGCTTAACAAGGGCAGACTCCGCCTACCATAACTTAGTGAGCGAAGATACCGGAGGGCATAGCGGGAGAACGGAGCGGCGCCCAGGGGTAATAGTAAGTGCAGTGAGATCCCCGGGCGCCGCTCTCCATGTCTGTATACTTAGTTCACATTGTCATAATCGGTGAAAGGTCCTCTTTAAGGCCTCTTTCACAGTACAGTATGGCTATTTCAGTGTTTTGCGGTCTGTTTTTCACAGATCCGTTGTTCCGTTTTTTTTGTTTCAGTTGTGTTTCCATTTCCGTTCAGTTTTTCTGTATGGCATATACAGTATACAGTAATTACATAGAAAAAATTGGTCTGGGCATAACATTTTCAATAGATGGTTCCGCATAAACGGAACAGATACGGATGCATTTCCGTATGTGTTCAGTTTTTTTTTGCAGACCCATTGACTTGAATGAAGCCACGAAACGTGATTTGCGGGCAATAATAGAACATATCCTATCTTTCAACGGAACAGAAAAACGGGAATACGGAAACGGAATGCATACGGAGTACATTCCATTTTTTTGCGGAACACAAAACAATGGCCCGTACACTCGCAAAAAAAAAGATCATGTGAACTAGGCCTTAATGTGAGGGGTCTTGTGTCCCTGGCATCTCTGGGCTCCTGGCAGGCAGAGCTGGCGGAGTAGCGCTGCTCCATCTGCAGCAAGCGCTTGTGGGAGCCGTTGCAGAGGATGGGAGTGGTAGTGGCCTTAATGAGATGTTATGTGTCACGGTGTGCTCCCTGAGGCCATCACTGCCTGGGGTTCAGTCCAGTGAAAAGGTGATGTGAAGAGACCAAGCGGAGATTGAAGAACAAACAACATTTTTCTTTACTAAGTGCAATGAGGTAGATTGCAGTCCATTCGTCAGTAAGGCCTCCTGCACAAGAATGCGTGCTGCCCGTTGCCGTATTGCGGACCGCATTTGCATATACACAATATACGGGCGCTGTTCTGTGGGCATTCCGCATCACGGATGCGGACCCATTCACTTCAATGGGTCCGCAAATTCAGAGATGTGGAATGGTGCGTAATGGAACACTACGGAAGCACTACGGAGTGCTTCGGTGGGGTTTCGTCCTGTACTTCCGTTCCGCAAAAAGATAGAGCATGTCCTATTTTTGCGGAACGGGCGGATCGCAAACCCATTAAAGTGAATGGGTCCGCTATCCGCTGCGGCTGCCCCATGGTTGGTGTTCGTGCATTGTGGCCCGCAATTTGCGTGCAGGAGGCCTAAGGTGCACACTCACAAGTCACAGTATGAGTTCAGTGGATGGTTAATGCATTGGCCCTCAATTCAGTCTGTCTCTTGCTACAGTCTCTAAGTCTAGGATCACTGGCTAGCAACTATTACAATGTCTGCAATTTGTCTTAACAATACGACTGACCAAATCATACCTGTAGTGTGCAGGGTGTCTTAACTAGTTTTCCCTTCATTGTAGCAGGTCCTAAGAATACTTGATGCTAGTCGTGTTGCTGGCTAGAACACTGTAGCCTAGTGTCTGTTAATCTGGAAGTGCATCAGGTGTCTTGACTTGTTATCCCATTGCAACAGTAGGGATAGTAATGCTTGATGATGATCGGTCTGCAGTCTCACACTGTAGCTTTCTCTGGAGACTCTCTGGAGTAGAGTTCCTCACAGGAGATCTGGAAAAGGCTCTTGGAGAGGGAGCTCTGCCATGTGCTTTCTTACTACACTCTGTCTAGCCTCACACTACTAGGATCAGGGCCGGCCTTAGGTGTTCAGGCGCCCTGTGCGAGCTAACCTTGTGGCCCCCCCCCCCCCAAAAAAAAAAAAAAAAACACAGCTTGTTGCTGGCATCATGGCATAGGCTGGCTGACTATCCAACCAAGTAGTTACCAGCCCTCACACCCCAAAGGCCGGTGTAATGTTATACTTCCCTAGTTCGTGAGATTTCCCTACCCTCGTCACTTCCGGTCGCACCGGACATGACGTGAGGAGGTGTGCAGCGCCGCGCAGGCGCACAACGACAGGTTAGGGAAATTTCACAGCAGAGTGCGCATGCGCCAGGAGCCTCGCCGGCGGTTAGGGTAGGGAAAAACTATGGGCCAATGCGCAGGCGCAGTGATCGGATGGATGTTCTCAGCTGAACACTGGCCGACACTGCGCATGCACCGGGAGCCTCACCAGCGGTTAGGGAAGGGAAAAATTACGTACGGGCCAGTGCTTTTTCCCTACCCTAACCGCTGGTGAGGCCCCCAGCGCATGTCGGCCGGTGTCCAGCTGAGAAAATTTGTTTCCAATGTAGTATTAATAACTAAACAATTAAATAATAAACATATTGCATTGTCTACTTACCACCAGGACAATAAGATGATCTGGACTCTGGCTGCAGTCTGGCTCTGGGGACTCCATTGTCACTCTCTTCCCCCCCCCCCTTCCCTTGTCACTCTTCCCCCCCCCCCTTCCCTTGTCACTCTCATTATCCCCCCTCTCCCTTGTCACTCTCATTATTCCACCCGCCCTCCCTTGTCACGCTCATTATTCCCCCCCCATCACTCTCATTATTCCCCCCCCATCACTCTCATTATTCCCCCCCCATCACTCTCATTATTTCCCTCCCCCCATCATTCTCATTATTCCCCCCCCCCCACATCACTCTCATTATTTCCCCCCCCCCCATCACTCTCATTATTTCCCCCCCCCATCACTCTCATTATTCCCCCCCCATCACTCTCATTATTTCCCCCCCATCACTCTCATTATTTCCCCCCCATCACTCATTATTTCCCCCCATCACTCTCATTATTTCCCCCCCATCACTCTCATTATTTCCCCCCCATCACTCTCATTATTTCCCCCCCCATCACTCTCATTATTCCCCCCCCATCACTCTCATTATTTCCCCCCCATCACTCTCATTATTTCCCCCCCCCATCACTCTCATTATTTCCCCCCCCATCACTCTCATTATTTCCCCCCCCCATCACTCTCATTATTTCCCCCCCCCCATCACTCTCATTATTTCCCCCCCCCATCACTCTCATTATTTCCCCCCCATCACTCTCATTATTTCCCCCCCATCACTCTCATTATTTCCCCCCCCATCACTCTCATTATTTCCCCCCCCATCACTCTCATTATTTCCCCCCCCCATCACTCTCATTATTTCCCCCCCCATCACTCTCATTATTTCCCCCCCCCATCACTCTCATTATTTCCCCCCCCATCACTCTCATTATTTCCCCCCCCCATCACTCTCATTATTCCCCCCCCATCACTCTCATTATTTCCCCCCCCATCACTCTCATTATTTCCCCCCCCATCACTCTCATTATTTCCCCCCCCATCACTCTCATTATTTCCCCCCCATCACTCTCATTATTTCCTCCCCCCTCCCCCCTTGTCACTCTCTTTCTACTCCCACCTCCACCTCTAGTGTAGCGTGGCCGAGCTCTGTTCGATCCGCGGTACAGGAGCATTTGTTTCCTGTACCCGGCCGGACTGACAGGAAGTGCACACTAAGTGAGCACTTCCTGTCAGTCCGGCCGGGTACAGGAAACAAAAGCTCCTGTACCGCGGACCTAACAGAGCTCGGCCACGCTACATTAACAGGCGCAGGCAGGATTCTTTAGAGCGGCAAGCGCTCAGCCTCAGCCACTCAGGCGGCGCAGAATGAGGGGCGCCGCCAGCCGCCCCGAACTTATATAAGCAACTTTTTTTTTTTAAACCGCAACGGGCGCCGGGCCCCCCTGCTGAATACAGGGGGGGGGCCCGCCCCGTGGGAAAACATAAGTGCCGCCTCGCCTGCCCATATTACATTGCGGGCTGTCGGCCGCCCGGCGCCCCTGTTGCTATGGCGCCCTGTGCGGCCGCACAGCCCGCACACCCCAAAGGCCGGCCCTGACTAGGATCTTCTGGAACTAGGAGGTGGGGCCTACCCACTCCCTCAGATCCAGAGAGGGCTGGGTCAGGGTGGAAGTTCTGGCCACATACAGTGCAAAACATCATATTGATATACACTGCTCAAAAAAATAAAGGGAACACAATGTAACTCCAAGTCAATCACAGTTTTGTGAAATCAAACTGTCCACTTAGGAAGCAACACTGAGTGACAATCAATTTCACATGCTGTTGTGCAAATGGGATAGACAACAGGTGTAAATTATAGGCAATTAGCAAGACACCCCCAATAAAGGAGTGGTTCTGCAGGTGGTGACCACAGACCACGTCTCAGTTCCTATGCTTCCTGGCTGATGTTTTGGTCACTTTTGAATGCTGGCGGTGCTTTCACTCTAGTGGTAGCATGAGACGGAGTCTAGAACCCACCAAAGTGGCTCAGGTAGTGCAGCTTATCCAGGATGGCACATCAATGCGAGCTGTGGCAAGAAGGTTTGCTGTGTCTGTCAGCGTAGTGTCCAGAGCATGGAGGCGCTACCAGGAGACAGGCCAGTACATCAGGAGACGTGGAGGAGGCCGTAGGAGGGCAACAACCCAGCATCAGGACTGCTACCTCCGCCTTTGTGCAGGGAGGAACAGGAGGAGCACTGCCAGAGCCCTGCAAAATGACCTCCAGCAGGCCACAAATGTGCATGTGTCTGCTCAAACGGTCAGAAACGGACTCCATGAGGGTGATAAGAGGGCCCGACGTCCACAGGTGGGGGTTGTGCTTACAGCCCAACACCGTGCAGGACGTTTGGCATTAGCCAGAGAACACCAAGATTGGCAAATTCGCCACTGGCGCCCTGTGCTCTTCACAGATGAAAGCAGGTTCACACTGAGCATATGACAGACGTGACAGAGTCTGGAGACGCTGTGGAGAACGTTCTGCTGCCTGCAACATCCTCCAGCATGACCGGTTTGGCATTGGGTCAGTAATGGTGTGGGGTGGCATTTCTTTGGAGGGCTCCTCATCAGGAGCATGCACAGGCGTTGTAGGGAGGTCATACAGGCACGTGGAGGCCACACACACTACTGAGCCTCATTTTGACTTGTTTTAAGGACATTACATCAAAGTCGCATCAGCCTGCAGTGTGTTTTTCCACTTAAATTTTGAGTGTGACTCCAAATCCAGACCTCCATGGGTTGAAAATTTTAATTTCCATTTTTTTAAATTTTTGTGTGATTTTGTTGTCAGCACATTCAACTATGTAAAGAACAAAGTATTTCAGAAGAATATTTAATTTATTCAGATCTAGGATGTGTTATTTTTGTGTTCCCTTTATTTTTTTTGAGCAGTGTACATTGCCAACAATTTTCAGATACCAGCACAGCATCCTAGTCTGTAAGCCTATGGCTAGCCTTCCCAGGGTATTTACGATACGGTTGAGAAGGTGCCAGAAGGTGCCAGGGCAATAGGTACTTTAGCTTGCTAACTTGTGTGTTATTGTCTGTTCTAACTTGCCATACCTGACCTCTGCCTGTTTCCCGGATTTGACTTCTTGCTGCCTGACCTGAGTTCTATTTGACTCTCATATTGCATTTTGCAGCTGTCTGAATGCAGGAGGGTTATAATACATAGCTAAGCAGATTTGCCAGTCAGGATTTTAGGAAAGCTTGGTTGCAACTTCTATGTAAACAAGGTTGTACACAAATTTCTGATGATTATTTAGTAACAGTAGTTGTTGTTAATTGGTCGGAGTCCACTTTTAGCGATTTACAAATGTACTGCTTCCCTTCATACTGTGAAATTCTTAAATTCTTGTCACCACCAGGTGGAGCTCACTTCATATGGATTTATAGAGCTCCTATTGGACTTATTGGAAGCTATATAAAATTCTGTATACAATGAGTCCCCCTAGTGGTGTCTGCAGGCAAACTGAATTTTATTGTGAAGAGAAGTAGAATGAGTAACAGGCCCAGGGACTTACACAGATCTCATAGGGCCCCATAGCAAATCTTAGCATGACCCACTTTCCCACCGCAGTTTCCCAGTATGCGTATAACAATCACTCCAGGCAACGTCCAATATTTCTGAAGAATTAAAGGTATTTTTAATAAGCCAAAAAAAAGCTATAAAAAAGTCATAAAAAGTCACCCTCGATTTCTATGCTGTAAAAAGTGGAATAGGTGCTTCATTAATATGGCACTCATCCTGAGCATCATATTTATCAATGCATTTCTACCACACAACTAAGTTAAATACAGTGATAAAACGGAAAACTAGGGAAGGAAGATGGACACCTCCCCGAGAGAACCCTAACTCCAGTCCTGACTGACTGTATGAACATGCCCCAAAGGTAGGCAAGTTCATACACCGGCTAGAATCCTATCTCGCCCTATAGGACCCTGGAACCAAAGGGAAGGTCAAACAGGAGTCTCCCTCAGGCCTAATGACAAACAACAGGGAAAGGCAACACACACAAATATGTAAACAAAATACAAAAGGTAAAGGAAACACTTATCTTCAATGGAGCTTTGGTAGCACCAGGAATTCAGCCGAGAACCAGACACAAGCTAACCACAAGTCCAACAGAAGCTATAAACCGTATAGCATAGTGGGAGAAACAACACTAAATAGAGAAGGTTAAATCACCATAATAGCCACACCTGGATAAAGAAGGTGTGTCAAGCACCAGAAACAACACCGACGTCATTTGATCCAAAAGGAAAAGATGTCAGATCAAACCATATGTTGCCAGTTTTACCGATCTCCTGCCACCTGTCGAGGGAAAGTCTGAATATCTCGGTACGTCCGTGACCGTTTTCTTGTCAAGAAAGGAAGGAAGAGTTCAGCATCAGGCCTCCCTCTGGGCTCTGTAGCAGTTGCATGCTCTGCCTACATTGAAGGTACAGTCAGGTCCATAAATATTGGGACATTGACACAATTCTAACATTTTTGGCTGTATACGCCACCACAATGGATTTGAAATGAAACGAACAAGATGTGCTTTAACTGCAGACTGTCAGCTTTAATTTGAGGGTATTTACATCCAAATCAGGTGAACGGTGTAGGAATTACAACAGTTTGCATATGTGCCTCCCACTTGTTAAGGAACCAAAAGTAATGGGACAATTGGCTTCTCAGCTGTTCCATGACCAGGTGTGTGTTACTACCTTATTATGCCAAATACAGTGAACAGATAAAAGGTCCAGAGTTAATTTCAAGTGTGCTATTTGCATTTGGAATCTGTTGCTGTCAACTCTCAAGATAAGATCCAAAGAGCTGTCACTATCAGTGAAGCAAGCCATCATTAGGCTGAAAAAAACAAAACAAACCCATCAGAGAGATAGCAAAAACATTAGGTGTGGCCAAAACAACTGTTTGGAACATTCTTAAAAAGAAGGAACGCATCGGTGAACTCAGCAACACCAAAAGACCTGGAAGACCATGGAAAACAACTGTGGTGGATGACCGAAGAATTCTTTCCCTGGTGAAGAAAACACCCTTCGCAACAGTTGGCCAGATCAAGAACACTCTCCAGGAGGTAGGTGTATGTGTGTCAGTCAACAATCAAGAGAAGACTTCACCAGAGTGAATACAGAGGGTTTACCACAAGATGTAAACCATTGGTGAGCCTCAAAAACAGGAAGGCCAGATTAGAGTTTGCCAAACAACATCTAAAAAAGCCTTCACAGTTCTGGAACAACATCCTATGGACAGATGAGACCAAGATCAACGTGTACCAGAGTGATGGGAAGAGAAGAGTATGGAGAAGGAAAGGAACTGCTCATGATCCTAAGCATACCACCTCATCAGTGAAGCATGTGCAACACGCCAGACCTGCAGGGTATGACGAAGTGAGGTCACAGTTATGGGCAATCGAGGGTACTCACTATATTTGCGGAACCCTGGGCAGGCGCGTGGCAGTGAAGGAGAGGTAGACACAGTTCCTCTGGGGCACGCTCTGTAGATAGGGACCAGGCCGGATGGTAGTTGAGGTGCCCTGGATGTTACAGGTATTTTGTGTGCCTGGGGCAAGGTCCCTGTAGTAATTTGTGACGCCAGTGCCTTTGGCCGGTGGCACGCCGGTTGGTGGTTGGAATGATGAAGGTACACAAGTATGCAGTGAACCAAACATAAACTTTACTGGACAATCCAACTTTGTACAGCAGGGAGTAGTACAGTCTCTGTATTATTACAGTTCCACAAGAAGGGGCTTATTCACAAGTATGGCAGGCAATAATCATGCAAGATACACTGAGGGTAAATTCCACAAGCACTCAGCAGCAGGTTGTACTTTGACACTGTCCTTTCTAGAACTCCTACTCTGGCTTGATATCTCCCAAGGCCCGGATGCCTAAAAGGGTGGCTTATATCCTTGGTTATCTCCTTCCTCAGGTATTATACTGCTTGCAATGGTTTCTAAGTTCCTCTGCCTATCAGGGGCACTTGGCTTACCCTGGGACGCCTCCTCCCATCAGGTGGATACTGTCGGTTTCTCCCAGGAGGTTGAATCCTGCAACTGGGGTATCTCTTCAGAGCTAACTTAGGCTCTCTTGTTCTTCAGGCAAGCTGGAGCTTCTCAACAGCCTCCTGGATCTCACTAGCAGCCTGGGCTATCCAGCTGCATGTCAGGAGCAGGCTTCTTAACCTGTGTCTTCTCAGACTCCTGGCTCTGCACTCACTCTCCCTGTCTGGGCCTGGACATTTATACTAGGGGCTCCCTATCTCCCTCTAGTGTCTGGGATGTCTAACTACACCCAACTAGGCCTGCTGCTGCATTAGACAGGGGTACATTGCATATAACAACACATTAAAACATACATTAAATGCAGAATTAAATATGACATTTCTGTTCCTTGTGAGTAGGAGTAACGCGCACACCAATTGACCCTTGTGTAGTGCCCACCCATACCTAGTGGGACACTACATACCCCCACGCTATAACGTTGCCCGTCCTCGGCGCAACATGGAGGGTCCCTGCACAGCTGGATACTGCACCTGTAATGAGGACAATAAAGCAAAGCAGGAAAACACATCTACATTTGCAAAATATACATTATATGTATACATATATTAGGCAGTTCCACTGGAATAGGAGCAAGTAATGGTGAAAAGGGGCGTCGTTCTCTTCTCTCAGGATAAAACAATGGGAACAGGGGCGCTGACCTGGCACAGCGTAACAGTAAATACCAGGATAGTCCATATAATACTCTTAAGTGCAAATTGTCCATGGAAAATGTAAACATTAAATAACAGCTCTTGGAGGCTCAAAGCATTTAAAATGAGTCCGTACCCAGTTTCTTTTCTTTTCGTTCATTCCACAGCTAAGTAGAGATATAAGACCTTTAGGAATCATAGCAAGAATCACAGAGGCTCGCATGAGGTGGAGTCCATCTCTGGGCACAATACTTTAAAATAGTAGCAAAATCTCAGAGGCTCATGTGCATTTGAGTCTATCCCTGGGCCCAATTCTTTTAAATTCCAGTTGCATAATAAAATAGCAGCACATAAAATAGTCCACATTATTTAAATGGCATACACATCAAAGTAGTGCTGTAATACCCTTAATCAACCTGAAACGGGGGTTAAAGGGTTAAGAGTGCAACTTATGAAAACAGGCACAACTGGGTTTTCACTCTGAGAAAGCAGGCAGGAGGTCCTGTAAACAAGATGGCCTTGCTGCACGTGGTATTTCAGTGGCTCACCGCCTCCACTGAGCCGTGGGTAACTGGCAGCAGCAACAGAGGGCCAAAACAACGAAGGACTCCTGTCCTGAAAGGGTTAAATCTTCTTTAGGATCCCTTGGTAAATAAAGCAACACATCAAGGGCCTAGCAGGCCAATTCACAGGGGCATATCATATTCACTTTGCATTTCAGTGGTGCTCCCTGGCTCCATTTGTATATTGGGCCTGTACTGAGGTTCAACAGATGGATGTGCCCACAACACAGTATTGGGGGGCAACTGCAACATAAACGGACCCCTAATAGGTATAGGCCCCATAGGCCTAGGGGTAATCAAAGTCGCTGACCTCACCGGAGCAGGCATAACAAATGTGGGCTGCTGCACTGGCCTGGGTACCGCTGCTTCAAGCGGTCCGGTGGGTTCTGGAACGACTGGCTCTGTGCGCCGGTGCACAGCGTAAGAGGATCCCACCGCAGGTGCCGGTACTAAGGAGGGACGACTGACAGGGACAGGTACTCTCACCTTAGACCCGGAGACGTCCGAGTCCTTACGTTGTAGGCCAGGTGGAGTCCGGATCCTGGCGGAGGCAGTCTGGCGTAGCTCCCGCAGTTTCAGCTCCAGCCGCACGATCTGGTCGTCCAGGCTTTCGGAGTCGGGATCGCTGGTCTCCGCTGTCGTTGTCGGCACTTGGGCGGTGGGTGGTTCGTCCTGCGCAGCCGCTGCAGGCTCAGGTGAGGCGTCCGCTTTCCTCCCTCTGCGGATATTCTCCAGGGCAGCTCTGAATCTCTCTGCATCCTGAAGCTCACGGACAGTTTTCTCCCTGCGAGGCAATTTAGGTGAGGGCCATGGGCTAACCCTCTTCTCTACCACTGTCGGCTGCCAGAACACATTTGGGCCAATGAAAGAGCCCCGTTCTTGGAAGGCGTGATGGGCCGGTCCTGGAGAGCATTCAGATTCACGCTCGCAGCCAGGGTTGTCCTCCGGAGAGCGCACAGACTCACGCTCGCAGCCAGAGTAGTCCTCATCAAAGTCCCAGTCCTCTGTCTTCTTCTAAGGACGGGACACGGCAGTGGCGTAGGGGCCTCGCAGGCCCTCAGCAGGGGTAAATTCAACCTCCTCTCCCTCGCGGAGGTTGTGTAGACGTTCTGGGAGGTAGCTCCGCTTGACGGACCTTCTGTTGACATATAAGTCTCGTCCAGTCAGGTAGTCTTTAATGAAACCGAAGCCTCGGTCCTTGTCAAAGGCCACAACCAACCCCATTCTCCTTTCCAGGCGGGGTTGTGTGTCAGTGTGGCACTCGTGAACGGTCTTTGCCAGTTCTTCATAGTAGATTTTGGTTTTAGTAGTCTTCTTTATTGCGGCCTCCCGGATCTCTGCCATTAGAGCTGACCACTTGAACGAGGGCTGGAAGAAGTCTCTCCAGGAGCCGTAATAGGTCTCCGGTTGCGTCCTCTGTGGCGGGCAGGCGGGTCACTCCGGTCCCGGAGAATATGCCAGTGGAGTGTCCTTTTGCTCAACACCAGTCACATTCGTCATTAGTAAATCAGGCGCGGACATCTCAGCAGTAAAGTCCTCACTCCTCAACATGCTCGATCCTTCTCTGGAGAGCGACAGGGTGGCGCCAATAAGTTCAGACAGATCCTCCCATTGCACTGGGAGGCCGCCCCCCAGGTACTCCAGTATGGGGGAGGCGGAGTCCATCACAGCAGACATGCAAATGTCCAGACAGGGCGGTGGCGCCAGCATACAGCCTTCCCGCACTTTTAGCAGAAGGCGCCAATTTTTACCGCCAATTTAAGATGAAGATGACGCAGCAAACAATTTCAAGCAAGCTCAGCGGCCATCTTTGAGCAAAATAGCTGTCTATTCATTGACAGCAAGCGGTGGCTTAAATAAGTAGAAAACAGTCCATACAATGCAATCTTCACACCGCAAATATTACAGTTCACTTTGGCCCAGCAATTTTCAATAAAACAATTGGGGCATGTCACTTTAAGACAATTTTCAGCACACAGTTCTTAAATCCGCTATGGCGCAGGAATATTCGGATCCTGTTCGTGACGCCAATTTATGCAACACGCCAGACCTGCAGGGTATGACGAAGTGAGGTCACAGTTATGGGCAATCGAGGGTACTCACTATATTTGCGGAACCCTGGGCAGGCGCGTGGCAGTGAAGGAGAGGTAGACACAGTTCCTCTGGGGCACGCTCTGTAGATAGGGACCAGGCCGGATGGTAGTTGAGGTGCCCTGGATGTTACAGGTATTTTGTGTGCCTGGGGCAAGGTCCCTGTAGTAATTCGTGACGCCAGTGCCTTTGGCCGGTGGCACGCCGGTTGGTGGTTGGAATGATGAAGGTACACAAGTATGCAGTGAACCAAACATAAACTTTACTGGACAATCCAACTTTGTACAGCAGGGAGTAGTACAGTCTCTGTATTATTACAGTTCCACAAGAAGGGGCTTATTCACAAGTATGGCAGGCAATAATCATGCAAGTTACACTGAGGGTAAATTCCACAAGCACTCAGCAGCAGGTTGTACTTTGACACTGTCCTTTCTAGAACTCCTACTCTGGCTTGATATCTCCCAAGGCCCGGATGCCTAAAAGGGTGGCTTATATCCTTGGTTATCTCCTTCCTCAGGTATTATACTGCTTGCAATGGTTTCTAAGTTCCTCTGCCTATCAGGGGCACTTGGCTTACCCTGGGACGCCTCCTCCCATCAGGTGGATACTGTCGGTTTCTCCCAGGAGGTTGAATCCTGCAACTGGGGTATCTCTTCAGAGCTAACTTAGGCTCTCTTGTTCTTCAGGCAAGCTGGAGCTTCTCAACAGCCTCCTGGATCTCACTAGCAGCCTGGGCTATCCAGCTGCATGTCAGGAGCAGGCTTCTTAACCTGTGTCTTCTCAGACTCCTGGCTCTGCACTCACTCTCCCTGTCTGGGCCTGGACATTTATACTAGGGACTCCCTATCTCCCTCTAGTGTCTGGGATGTCTAACTACACCCAACTAGGCCTGCTGCTGCATTAGACAGGGGTACATTGCATATAACAACACATTAAAACATACATTAAATGCAGAATTAAATATGACATTTCTGTTCCTTGTGAGTAGGAGTAACGCGCACACCAATTGACCCTTGTGTAGTGCCCACCCATACCTAGTGGGACACTACATATGGTGGTGGTAGTGTCATGGCGTGGGCATGTATGGCTGCCAATGGAACTGGTTCTCTGTATTTTTTGATGATGTGACTGCTGACAAAAGCAGCAGGATGAATTCTGAAGTGTTTCGGGCAATATTATCTGCTCATATTCAGCCAAATGCTTCAGAACTCATTGGACGGCGCTTCACAGTGCAGATGGGCAATAACCCAAAGCATACTGCAAAAGCACCCAAATAGTTTTTTAAGGGAAAGAAGTGAAATGTTATGCAATGGCCAAGTCAATCACCTGACCTGAATCTGATTGAGCTGCATTTCACTTGCTGAAGACAAAACTGAAGGCAAAATGCCCCAAGAACAAGCATGAACTGAAGACAGTTGCAGTAGAGGCCTGGCAGAGCATCACCAGGGATGAAACCCAGCGTCTGGTGATGTCTATGCGTTGGAGACTTCAGGCTGTAATTGACAGCAAAGGATTTGCAACCAAGTATTAAAAAGTGAAAGTGTGATTTATAATCGTTCACCTGATTTGGATGTAAATCCCCTCAAATTAAAGCTGAAAGTCTGCAGTTAAAGCACATTTTGTTCATTTCATTTCAAATTCATTGTGGTGGTGTATAGAGCCAAAAATGTTAGGATTGTGTTGATGTCCCAATATTTATGGACCTGACTGTATGCCACTGACCAGGCCCCACCCGACCACATCAGTGCCATGGAATGCCTCTGTTAAAAAAAAACAAAAAAAAAACATTTGTTACATTTTTGCACTTTTCCTTGGCAGCAGGTTGTGTGCACAATCAAGGGCTATTTTGCTGCATTTTCAAAACTTATTTTCAATTTACTTGTTTTTATGGTCTGATGGAAACAATGCAGTTCTTAAAAGAGCTCTAAGTGGTACAGTTCCTTCTTGCAGAAATCCATTAGGTGTACAATTTTTTTTAAGTATGGGGGGGGGGGGGCAATATTTAAAAAAAATTGTACCCCACTTACAGTAGTATTGCCCTCATCGTACAACCTTCACAGTAGTTTTGTACAGATGTGTGCCCCCTCACAGTAGGTATGCCCATATTGTGCCCCCTCACAGTAGGTATGCCCACATTGTGCCCCCTCACAGTAGGTATGCCCACATTGTGCCCCCTCACAGTAGGTATGCCCACATTGTGCCCCCTCACAGTAGGTATGCCCACATTGTGCCCCCTCACAGTGTATGCCCACATTGTGCCCCCTCATTGGTTATGCCCACATTGTGCCCCCTTCTCAGTAAAAATTCCCTCTGTGCCCACTTCCGATTAGTAATGCCCTCTGTGCCTTTTCCATAGTGATAAAGTCCTCTGTGCCCCCTCCATAGTAATAAAGACCTCTGTTCCCCTTCTGTATTAAAAAAACCCCCAAAAAAACCCACAAACTACTCACCTTGTCCCGTTCCTGAAGCTCACATACCTCTCTTCCCTGCAGGTACAGATCGCTCTGCAGCATGTTGTGGGCGAAGATTATGCAGATTTATGGGCTTCAAGCTCCACCCACAAAGGCTGGCAGCGCGATCTGGGTCTTCCTGCTTCACCATTCTGTGCGCTGCCGGCCTGAAGGAGGGGAGGAGCGCTGGGAGTTGAGCGGTGAGTGACGGGACTACAGCTCCCAACGCTCCAGCAATGAGCACTTCCATCTGTATTGATGGAAGCGCTCATTGCTTCTGGCACCACCCTGAGAGCCAGCACCCGGGGCGGCCCAGGGAGAAAAAAACCTCCCAGGCTGTAAGCTCTGCGCTGCGATTGGACAGCTCTACAGCCAGAGAGAAGGAACGCCCAGGGAGAAACAGGGCAGACTCCACCCTGGTGTTCCGATAGTAGCAATTACCGTACAGTGCGGGAGAAGGTAACGGGGCCACAGAGGGCGAACGGAGCATCGCCCAGGGATAATAGTACGTGCAGTGAGATCCCTGGGCGCCGCGCTACATATACAGATAATTATCTTACAATGTTTGGACCCATGAAAGGTCCTCTTTAATAAGTTTTTCAGGGCCCCTTCACATACACTGACGCGGTGGTGACATTGGTGGCCCGCGCTGTCTCTTTATCTCTTCCACCCCCCCCCCCCCCCGTGCATCTTACTGCCAGCCAGAATCAAGCCGATGCCATTCTAATTAGGCCCGCCCACCAGGTCCGGGCCCGGGAACTCGAAGTCCGGAACAGAGGAGCGCCGCGCGGGAGTTGGGACGGGACCTCACCTCACGGGTTGTGGACAACTGCGGCAGTGACAGTCTGACCAGGCTCTAGATCCACCACTGATCCCCTGCAGGCACAGATCGCTCTGCAGCGCTGTGTAGGCGGAGCTTAGGCAGATTTCCGGGATGCAGGCTCCGCCCACACAGGCCGGCAGCGCGATCTGTAACTGCAGGCTGAATGGTGTTGCAGGGATAAGTCTTCCTGCTTCATCATTATGTGGGGGCAAGAAGGAGCATGGGGAGCTGAGCTGTCAGTGAGTGACAGGACCGCAGTGACCGGCGCTCCAGCAATGAGAGCTTCCATCTATATTGATGGAAGCGCTCATTGCTTTTGGGCTCTGGCCCCCCCTGAGAGCCGGCACCCGGGGCGGACCCCCGCCCCCCCCCCCCCACACACACATACACACACACACACACACACACACACTTAGCACGTCACTGCTCAAGAGAACCCCTTTAATGGGTTTGGAGTTTGACTTGACTTATAGGGCAGCACCTATAGGTGGCACTAGTGATACACTTTTTTTCATTTTGGAGGAGAGTTCATTTTCATACAGGAGAAATCTTGACAAAATAAGAGAATCATTGTATGGAATTGCCTGGGGCATAAGAAGCTGCCGTTGCCATCACCTCTTAGGATTTTTCTTCACACATATAGCTATACATTACGGTATATATTCCCTTCCATGCTGTAAGATCTGCTGCATCTCATTCTGTAATATCCATTATACGTTCTTGTTATCCGGTCCAGCCTGCAGCAGTCATGGGGGTTAAAGGACACCGTGTTCTGCTGGGCCAGTAATTATCTCGCTAATTACACCACATCTTTAAAAATTGACTGAATGCAAAAGGGAAGGCTAAAAGCTGCGATAGCCAGAGGTTGTCTGACCTTACATGGGTACACTGGAACAGCCATTAATCTTGTATGTTTCCTCTGAGAAGCTGAGCACATGCAATTACTAGATATAATATAGATAGCGTGTCACCCATATTCAGGTGAGGGGGTTGTTCTAACCCTGGATGGACATGATTGCAATTGCATTATCACTGTTTTAACGTGAATTCTAAAGATTTGAGAATAAATAAGCTTACATAGGCTAAGTGACTATATATATATATTAACTAAATGTGATAAAAGATATAAAACAGATCACGTACAGAGTAGCAAACGTAAATAACAATCACTGGCCTGCAACACAATTATTATTATTTATTATTAAAGCGCCATTCATTCCATAGCGCTGTACATATGATAAGCGGTGCACATACATAACACAGACAATTGCACTAATCATAAACAAGATGAGTTACAAACTGGTACAGAAGGAGAGAGGGCCCTGCCCGTGAGGGCTTACAATCTACATGGTATGGGAGAAGGACACAGTAGGTGCGGGTTAAGTTGGTCATGGCGGTATAGAGGCAGCAGGGTCACTGGTTGTAGGCTTGTCTGAAGAGGTGGGTTTTCAGGTTTCTTTTGAAGGATTCCACTGTAGGTGAGAGTCTGATATGTTGGGGTAGCGAGTGCCAGAGTGTGGGGGATGCACGGGAGAAATCTTGGAGTCGATTGTGGGAAGAGGCGATAAGAGGAGAGGAGAGAAGGAGGTCTTGTGAGGATCGGAGAGTGCGTGTGGGGATGTATCGGGAAAGTAGCTCAGAGATGTAGGGAGGGGACAGTTTATGGACGGCCTTGTATGTGTTTGTTAGTATTTTGAAGTGGATTTGTTGGGCAATGGGGAGCCAGTGAAGGGATTGGCAGAGGGGAGAGGCAGAGGAGTAATAAGGTGAGAGGTGGATTAGTCGGGCAGCAGAGTTGAGGATAGATTGGAGGGGTGCGAGAGTGCTAGATGGAAGGCCACAGAGGAGAATGTTGCAGTAGTCTAGGCGGGAGATAATGAGGGCATGTACGAGCATTTTTGCAGATTTAAAGTTAAGGAAAGCACGGATGCGGGAGATGTTTTTGAGTTGGAGGCGGCAGGTGGTGGAAAGGGCTTGGATGTGCGGTCGGAAGGAAAGGGCAGAATCTAAGGTTACTCCAAGGCAGCGGGCTTTGTTGACTGGGGATAATGTGCAGCCATTGATCGTGATAGATAGGTCTGTTGGGGGGGTTGAACAAGATGGGAAACTCCCGTCCCCATGTTGTAGCACCTGGCTGACACCCCATGGTGATACAACATCCTACCTGGAAGATGTTTTCAGTGGGGCTCAGTTTTTATTTTTTGTGCACAAAGGTTTATACCTCTCAGTCGCGCCTTCTAAGGTTGTCCAGTGTGGCGTATGCATCCCTTATGAGTTAACCGCTCTGGAATGTGGTCTGGTGGTCATCTGACACAGAACAATGATTTTGTATGTTACCTAACTATCCTTAACTCGATAGATCATAAAGGATATAGATAGGTAATTTAATAATTAAGGGGTTGTCCGGGTTCAGAGCTGAACCCAGACAAAACCCGATCTGCACTTACTCACCATGAGTGAGTGGAACATCGGAGCTTTTTAGGTTCCGATGCTCCCCCTTGACCTGTGCTGAATCACGCAGAGCAAGGGAATTTTCTTGAGATCCGGTGACGTACCGGGCTCTCTATATGTAAGCTAGACAGAGGCTTCCGACTAGCAGTGAGGCCAGTGATGTAACCAGCACTAATGTTTGGTTAAAGACCGCCCATTAGAGCTGGTGACATCGTCAGGAACACTACTAGGTGGAAGCCACTGCCTAGCAGTGTCGAAATGTAAATGATTCAGTGTAGGGCAAAGGGAAGCATTGGAGCGTAAAAAGTGGTGAATAAGAGCACATTGGGTTGTGTCTGGGCTCAGCACTGAACCTGGACAACCCCTTTAAAGGGGAAGAACCAATCGGTACATAATTAATGTAAAATTATGTAAAATACCCTTACAACAGAATCATAATAGGTTAATGACATTGTTTTCCTTTTTTACAGACCCTACTGTTAATTTACAGCTGCCGAGTGGGTTATAATAGAGCGACCAACTCTAACTTTTTTATCCCATTAAATTGGAATTCCAGAGCGCTGGCTTGGTGACGTCATATGTTGAGTTGACATATCGTGACGCTGGAGCAGTTCCATACACAGTGCGGGCCGATGAGTCCTGATATTCGTGAGGACCAGGCTCTCTCCTGAATATGAGAACGAACCGGCACACGCCGTGTACTGAACCATTTTACCACTGGAGCTGTTCATTACATATATTAGCAAAATGGTTGAATCAGTCCACGTACGTGTCCCAGTGTTTGTACAGTGGATCTAGTCTATGCTACCCTTGGATGACAGATTCCCTTTAAATCTGCTCTTCGTCTTTACAGAGGGAAGAGGTGAACTATGTATTTTTCATCACCTCCTCATGGACCACGCAGCCAGTGGTCGCTGTACTTCCTAATCACACATTGTTATTGTGAGATGGGGAAACAGCTCTCCTTGTCTGAACACTGTTTGTGCAGAATAAATTAAATGATCTGGACTGACATTCTGCTGTTTGGTCACAAGATGCCGCTGTTTCCTAAACACAGCTACAGACTGCTTATATTTCCATATTAATGAGAGGTTGAGTTACACAGAGCCTGGAGAGGAAGGGAAAGGAAGCAGCCATCTTAGAGGGAGGTAAGACTGAGGAACTGTGTGAGCAGAGAATGCGACGGCATCCAGGTGTGGGAGCAAACCTCAGTGACCAGAGCAGTAGCCAGTGTCCAAGACCCTGATCCTGTCCAGAGGAACGAGGATTGCTTTCAGGAATGCTGATGAGAGCTGAGGAGCAAAGCATACACTGCAGTACTGCATGTTTGTTGGAGAGGCATTTTGTTCTATTCAGAGTCATCAGCGGAGGCAGAACAGACCCGGGTTGGTAAGATCGTGCACACACCTCATTACAGTGTTGGCACCTAGAGACTGAGACCAGGCCTGTAGTTAGTTAAATAGGGTCTCCTTTTGTGTCAGGCCACAAGTGTTGTTATTGTTCATTGCAAGGACTCCATAATTTAAGGGGACATTTCACACCGGAGAGCTGATAAACTTCCCCCCAAACTCAAGCCAGGCTGGTTTTTTGCTCAGAAGGAATACTCTGGCACGTGCTACAAGACCAGTTATGGGAGAGGGAATACTGTATAGCAGGCATCCTCAAACTGTGGCCCTCCAGCTGTTGCAAAACTACAACTCCAAGCATGCCAGAACAGCCTACAGGTATTAGCCTACAGCAGGGCATTGTGGGAGTTGTATATTTACAACAACTGGAGGGCCGCAGTTTGAGGATGCTTGCTGTATAGCTTTGTAAGATTGTAAGCTGTTGTGCTGCACCGCAGGCTAGCCCCTACCACACACCCATACAGGTATTCTTGTTTTTTTTAGGGTAATAACAGTTTAGTTGTGCCCGCCAGTAGGTGAATTACCAGACTTTCCTCCTGCATCCATCGGAGGGCGCCATGCTGTGCAGCACAAGGGTCTCAGCCTTAGGGCTGGGTGTATGTAAATGTATTGCATGTTCCCAGCATTTGTGGTTGTGTTCATTACCACGTTTAAGTAAAATTCTGTTTTGGCAAAAGCTGGTGGTGGAGTTGTTTTCCTCGTGACTTCGCTGTATCCTGGGGAGCCCATACCGGTACACTGCTTACATCATCATTATAATGTGGATGAAGTGCATTCCCACAACCTGTAATCATACTGTCTGTTCTCCTCTCTGCGCAGCTTCTAGATCTAATAACTACTTTATCATGCTTGTCCTTCTGATGGGACCGATGACTAGAAGCCACCTAACATGTTCTGGAGCGGTTACCTCAATATGGACTCTGAATGCGGCATAATGACTACAGCAGCCAGATATTCCCCTCATTTTTTATTCTTACCTGTCCTACAGAAAAGACGTCCCATGGCATACAAATGGTTAAAAAAATTAAATGGCTCATTCTCACGTGACCGGTTCCCTGCTGTTACTGTACCCATGCCACTCTACCTTCTGGCAACCATATACAGCAGGAAATAGCTGAGAATGCCATGCAGGCTGAGGCTGGTTGTCGCTGCCGTAATTGATTTCCTAGGTGCCGTTCACACAGCTGTTTTCTGCTTTTAAAGATGTCAGCAGGATCAATAGGGGCGTTTCTGCTTAACCAGACTGGAGAACAACTAGGAAAAAACATCTCTGGTTCTAGAGGTCTGAACAAATTCACATTTTCCTACATTTCACAAACAGCTCATTGATTTCACCTGTGGTGGGGCTGCAGGAGTTCTCCATATATTGCTGATTATTGTTGTGATCTCAGAATCCGGACGCCCTGTGATCAATTTACTTTTGGAGTTTGCATGTTTCTTTCTAGCATATTAGATGCCGGTTTGTAATTCTCTGGTCCAGTGGATGCTGGATAAAAGAAATTTTGATGTATGCAGAAGCGTATTCACCATGGTGTCTGGATTGGGGAATAACAATATGAAATTATAAGTAGTAACTGGAAGCAATGACTAAGGGGGCATAAACAAGTTAATAATTAAAGGGTAAAACATTCCTCTTTGTGCCCTTATTTCCTCTGGCTGTTTTAAAAGGAATCTGTCAGCAGTTTTGACCAATGAAAAAATTCCTTTTGTGGAGTACTGAGAATAGTAGGTTTTATTCTGCCAAAATTCTGCTCCTGCAGGTTCCCTGGAGGTGGAGCATCACTGTGATGTGCTATTTGGATTAAAGGAGATGTCTCACTTCAGCAAATGGCATTTATCATGTAGGAAAAGTTAATACCAGGCACTTACTAATGTATTGTGCAGTGGCGTAACTAGAGTTCTATGGGCCACAGAGCAAACTTTGGAAACCCCCCCCCCCCCCATGCCATACCCGGTCACACACTGTGACCGCGATCCTTACACCCCTGGTTATAATAATACCCCCTCCGCTAATATACCTATAGCACCCACAGGAAGTGCCCCAAGTACTGCTCTTCCACTGACCCCAGTAATGTCCTTCCACTGCCCCCAGTAATGTCCTTCCACTGCCCCCAGTAATGTCCCCCACTGCCCCTAGTAATGTCCCCCACTCACATGTAACCCGTCAGAGCACTCATCTCGCCTCCATCACATGCAGTACAGCATCAATCAGGCCCCAGCACTGCCTTACTAGAATTATTCACAAATTAAGACGGTGGACAGAGCCTAATTTGATGCAGGTGAGATGAGCTCTCTGATGGGGCCTAGCATGAAGTACAGTGACAGTACCGGCGGCCCAGTTACATTTGAGTGCAGCCGGCCCCCTCCCCCGGCTGGCCTGGATGCTGTCGCACCCTTTGCGACCATGATCGTTATGGCCCTGGTATTGTGATTGTCCATATTGCCTCCTTTTTTTCATAGCATTAAACACTGCTCATATCCAGGGGTCACTCAGTGTGTGAGTGTCTGTATCACAGTATGTATGTGTGTGTGTGTGTCACGGTATACATATCTGTGTGAATGTATGTATGCATATTTATATATATATTTGTGATCGGATCGGCTAGCAGATGATGAGCCCTAACCTTAGCAGTGGGGGTGTGGCGGAACTGCTTGTGTAAGGAAAGCCTAAAGGGGGCCACCTTGGAAGGAGGATGTGTGAGATGAGGGCTGTGGGTGGGAGGGTGAGCTGAAGCTGAAGACCGCGTCACCCGGGAGCTCGCTGCTCCCACCTTTTGTAGTGGTGCTAGCGCCTCCCCTCACACAAATGCGGCGTCTGCCGCACCTATACTTGTGATCGGATCGGCTAGCAGATGATGAGCCCTAACCTTAGCAGTGGGGGTGTGGCGGAACTGCTTGTGTAAGGAAAGCCTAAAGGGGCAAAAAATGACGCGTGAGACACGGATGGTACAAAGGAAACATGTTACGGACTTACAGTAATGACTTCTGAAAAGCACAAGACATTTCGGAGCGTGGATTGGGAATGTACCTGGTATAGCATGAAGACTGCCACCGACCTAGTTTCTTTATGATGTGCGCCGGGGTGCCATTTTTTGCAGCTGCGGAAGCCGCGCCTATCCTAAAGGATAGCCCCTTGATTGATCGCGGGTTTACCTTTAGCTTGGAGAGGAGGATCCGAACGTACTTTAGGAAGACTTGAATGCTGAGGGGAACGGAGCCAAGAGCTAGTAGGGGAGATCGAGCCGGGGCCTGTACGATGGTGTCAGACCATTCCCGTAGGACCGCTACCGGGCACCAGGCATTGCCAGTGGGGAAATATCTCACTTCTACGGTTTCCCCCGGCCGAGCCGTCTTCGAATGCTGTAGGGAGAGTGAAAATGCAGAACCCACCTGAACGAGATGTCCCTTCTGGAGGTAACCAGGGGAGGAGCCTAGGCATGTGAATTCGCCTGGGCGTAGGAAACCATAGAAGCTGAGATACATCGCTGTTTTGATGAGTAGATGGTGTCCGAAAGGCTCGATGTCTAGCATGTGAGACAAGGATTTGAATATTTCCCCTGTGATGGGTTCCCGTGAGGCCTTGGGTCTGACCGTAGTGCATTGAATTCCCTTAAGGATGGCTTTGATGGGGTGTGCCAAAAATAACGATGGCCTGTCGGGGTACATGCTGTACCAGAAATGCTGGATGCCGGTTAGGTATAGTTTGATGGTACTGTGGGACAGTTTAAGAGTAGAGTTGAGCGAACACCTGGATGTTCGGGTTCGAGAAGTTCGGCCGAACATCCCGGAAATGTTCGGGTTCGGGATCCGAACCCGATCCGAACTTCGTCCCGAACCCGAACCCCATTGAAGTCAATGGGGACCCGAACTTTTCGGCACTAAAAAGGCTGTAAAACAGCCCAGGAAAGAGCTAGAGGGCTGCAAAAGGCAGCAACATGTAGGTAAATCCCCTGCAAACAAATGTGGATAGGGAAATGAATTAAAATAAAAATTAAATAAATAAAAATTAACCAAAATCAATTGGAGAGAGGTTCCATAGCAGAGAATCTGGCTTCCCGTCACCCACCACTGGAACAGTCCATTCTCAGATATTTAGGCCCCGGCACCCAGGCAGAGGAGAGAGGTCCCGTAACAGAGAATCTGTCTTCATGTCAGCAGAGAATTAGTCTGCATGTCATAGCAGAGAATGAGGCTTCACGTCAGCCACCACTGCAACAGTCCATTGGCATATATTTAGGCCCAGCACCCAGGCAGAGGAGGGAGGTCCCGTAACAGAGAATCTGTCTTCATGTCAGCAGAGAATTAGTCTGCATGTCATAGCAGAGAATCAGGCTTCATGTCAGCCACCACTGCAACAGTCCATTGGCATATATTTAGGCCTAGCACACAGGCAGAGGAGAGGTTCATTCAACTTTGGGTAGCATCGCAATATAATGGTAAAATGAAAATAAAAATAGGATTGAATGAGGAAGTGCCCTGGAGTCCAATAATATATGGTTATGGGGAGGTAGTTAATGTCTAATCTGGACAAGGGACGGACAGGTCCTGTGGGATCCATGCCTGGTTCATTTTTATGAACGTCAGCTTGTCCACATTGGCTGTAGACAGGCGGCTGCGTTTGTCTGTAATGACGCCCCCTGCCGTGCTGAATACACGTTCAGACAAAACGCTGGCTGCCGGGCAGGCCAGCACCTCCAAGGCATAAAAGGCTAGCTCTGGCCACGTGGACAATTTAGAGACCCAGAAGTTGAATGGGGCCGAACCATCAGTCAGTACGTGGAGGGGTGTGCACACGTACTGTTCCACCATGTTAGTGAAATGTTGCCTCCTGCTAACACGTTGCGTATCAGGTGGTGGTGCAGTTAGCTGTGGCGTGTTGACAAAAGTTTTCCACATCTCTGCCATGCTAACCCTGCCCTCAGAGGAGCTGGCCGTGACACAGCTGCCTTGGCGACCTCTTGCTCCTCCTCTGCCTTGGCCTTGGGCTTCCACTTGTTCCCCTGTGACATTTGGGAATGCTCTCAGTAGCGCGTCTACCAACGTGCGCTTGTACTCGCGCATCTTCCTATCACGCTCCAGTGCAGGAAGTAAGGTGGGCACATTGTCTTTGTAGCGTGGATCCAGCAGGGTGGCAACCCAGTAGTCCGCACAGGTTAAAATGTGGGCAACTCTGCTGTCGTTGCGCAGGCACTGCAGCATGTAGTCGCTCATGTGTGCCAGGCTGCCCAGGGGTAAGGACAAGCTGTCCTCTGTGGGAGGCGTATCGTCATCGTCCTGCCTTTCCCCCCAGCCACGCACCAGTGATGGACCCGAGCTGCGTTGGGTGCCACCCCGCTGTGACCATGCTTCATCCTCATCCTCCTCCACCTCCTCCTCATCCTCGTCCTCCTCGTCCTCCAGTAGTGGGCCCTGGCTGGCCACATTTGTACCTGGCCTCTGCTGTTGCAAAAACCTCCCTCTGAGTCACTTCGAAGAGACTGGCCTGAAAGTGCTAAAAATGACCCCTCTTCCTCATCCTCCTCCTCCTCCTCCTGGGCCACCTCCTGTTCCATCATCGCCCTAAGTGTTTTCTCAAGGAGACATAGAAGTGGTATTGTAACGCTGATAACGGTGTCATCGCCACTGGCCATGTTGGTGGAGTACTCGAAACAGCGCAACAGGGCACACAGGTCTCGCATGGAGGCCCAGTCATTGGTGGTGAAGTGGTGCTGTTCTGTAGTGCGACTGACCCGTGCGTGCTGCAGCTGAAACTCCACTATGGCCTGCTGCTGCTCGCACAGTCTGTCCAGCATGTGCAAGGTGGAGTTCCACCTGGTGGGCACGTCGCATATGAGGCGGTGAGCGGGAAGGCCGAAGTTACGCTGTAGCGCAGACAGGCGAGCAGCGGCAGGATGTGAACGCCGGAAGCGCGAACAGACGGCCCGCACTTTATGCAGCAGCTCTGACATGTCGGGGTAGTTGTGAATGAACTTCTGCACCACCAAATTCAGCACATGCGCCAAGCAAGGGATGTGCGTCAAATTGGCTAGTCCCAGAGCTGCAACGAGATTTCGCCCATTATCACACACCACCAGGCCGGGCTTGAGGCTCACCGGCAGCAACCACTCGTCGGTCTGTTGTTCTATACCCCGCCACAACTCCTGTGCGGTGTGGGGCCTGTCCCCCAAACATATGAGTTTCAGAATGGCCTGCTGACGTTTACCCCGGGCTGTGCTGAAGTTGGTGGTGAAGGTGTGTGGCTGACTGGATGAGCAGGTGGAAGAAGAGGAGGAGGAAGCCGAGAAGGAGGAGGTGGCAACAGGAGGCAAAGAATGTTGCCCTGCGATCCTTGGCGGCGGAAGGACGTGCGCCAAACAGCTCTCCGCCTGGGGCCCAGCTGCCACTACATTTACCCAGTGTGCAGTTAGGGAGATATAGCGTCCCTGGCCGTGCTTACTGGTCCACGTATCTGTGGTTAGGTGGACCTTGCCTACAGATGGCGTTGCGCAGTGCACACTTGATTTTATCGGATACTTGGTTGTGCAGGGAAGGCACGGCTCTCTTGGAGAAGTAGTGCCGGCTGGGAACAACATACTGTGGGACAGCAAGCGACATGAGCTGTTTGAAGCTGTCTGTGTCCACCAGCCTAAATGACAGCATTTCATAGGCCAGTAGTTTAGAAATGCTGGCATTCAGGGCCAGGGATCGAGGGTGGCTAGGTGGGAATTTACGCTTTCTATCAAATGTTTGTGAGATGGAGAGCTGAACGCTGGCGTGTGACATGGTTGAGACGCTTGGTGACGGAGGTGGTGGTGGTGGTGTTGGTGGTACATCCCCTGTTTGCTGGGCGGCAGGTGCCAACGTTCCTCCAGAGGCGGAGGAAGAGGCCGAGGCGGCAGCAGCAGAATAGGCCGAGGCGGCAGCAGCAGAAGAGGTAGCAGGGGGAGCCTGAGTGACTTCCTTGGTTTTAAGGTGTTTACTCCACTGCAGTTCATGCTTTGCATGCAGGTGCCTGGTCATGCAGGTTGTGCTCAGGTTCAGAACGTTAATGCCTCGCTTCAGGCTCTGATGGCACAGCGTGCAAACCACTCGGGTCTTGTCGTCAGCACATTGTTTGAAGAAGTGCCATGCCAGGGAACTCCTTGAAGCTGCCTTTGGGGTGCTCGGTCCCAGATGGCGGCGGTCAGTAGCAGGCGGAGTCTCTTGGCGGCGGGTGTTCTGCTTTTGCCCACTGCTCCCTCTTTTGCTACGCTGTTGGCTCGGTCTCACCACTGCCTCTTCCTCCGAACTGTGAAAGTCAGTGGCACGACCTTCATTCCATGTGGGGTCTAGGACCTCATCGTCCCCTGCATCGTCTTCCACCCAGTCTTGATCCCTGACCTCCTGTTCAGTCTGCACACTGCAGAAAGACGCAGCAGTTGGCACCTGTGTTTCGTCATCATCAGAGACATGCTGAGGTGGTATTCCCATGTCCTCATCATCAGGAAACATAAGTGGTTGTGCGTCAGTGCATTCTATGTCTTTCACCGCTGGGGAAGGGCTAGGTGGATGCCCTTGGGAAACCCTGCCAGCGGAGTCTTCAAACAGCATAAGAGACTGCTGCATAACTTGAGGCTGAGACAGTTTCCCTGGTATGCATGGGGGTGATGTGACAGACTGATGGGGTTGGTTTTCAGGCGCCATCTGTGCGCTTTCTGCAGAAGACTGGGTGGGAGATAATGTGAACGTGCTGGATCCACTGTCGGCCACCCAATTGACTAATGCCTGTACCTGCTCAGGCCTTACCATCCTTAGAACGGCATTGGGCCCCACCATATATCGCTGTAAATTCTGGCGGCTACTGGGACCTGAGGTAGTTGGTACACTAGGACGTGTGGATGTGGCAGAACGGCCACGTCCTCTCCCAGCACCAGAGGGTCCACTAACACCACCACGACCATGTCCACGTCCGCGTCCCTTACTAGATGTTTTTCTCATTGTTATGGTTCACCACAACAACAAATATATTATTTGGCCCAATGTATTGTATTCAAATTCAGCGGGATATAAATTTGAGGCCTAGTATTTAGGCGCTGGGTGACCGGTATGGATTTAGTGACAGAATTAGACTTGGAAATGCACAGAAGCGTGTGTGTGAAGTTATTCTGAATGACCCAATGTGCACCTTGAATATTATATACCCTTTTTGGGATAGATTTCAAATAGCTCTGATATAGCAGGAACCACTAAATTATGAAATTGCTAAATTGGGAATTGTACTTCAACCCAGAACAAAAAATGTGCTTTGACGGGCACTAAATAACTTTCCCAGCTACAACAGGACAGCGGTAACGAGAGATTTAGAGGGATTTAAATTTGAGGCCTAGTATTTAGGCGCTGGGTGACAGGTATGGGTTTAGTGACAGAATTAGACTTGGAAATACACAGTAGCGGGTGTGTGTGAAGTTATTCTGAATGACCCAATGTGCACCTTCAATATTATATACCCTTTTTGGGATAGATTTCAAATAGCTCTGATATAGCAGGAACCACTAAATTATGAAATTGCTAAATTGGGAATTGTACTTCAACCCAGAACAAAAAATGTGCTTTGACGGACACTAAATATCTTGCCCAGCAACAACAGTACAGCGGTGGGTAACGAGAGATTTAGAGGGATTTAAATTTGAGGCCTAGTATTTAGGCGCTGGGTCACCGGTATGGATTTAGTGACAGAATTAGACTTGGAAATGCACAGAAGCGTGTGTGTGAAGTTATTCTGAATGACCCTATGTGCACCTTCAATATTATATACCCTTTTAGGGATAGATTTCAAATAGCTCTGATATAGCAGAAACCACTAAATTATGAAATTGCTAAATTGGGAATTGTACTTCAACCCAGAACAAAAAATGTGCTTTGACGGACACTAAATATCTTGCCCAGCAACAACAGTACAGCGGTGGGTAACGAGAGATTTAGAGGGATTTAAATTTGAGGCCTAGTATTTAGGCGCTGGGTCACCGGTATGGATTTAGTGACAGAATTAGACTTGGAAATGCACAGAAGCGTGTGTGTGAAGTTATTCTGAATGACCCTATGTGCACCTTCAATATTATATACCCTTTTAGGGATAGATTTCAAATAGCTCTGATATAGCAGAAACCACTAAATTATGAAATTGCTAAATTGGGAATTGTACTTCAACCCAGAACAAAAAATGTGCTTTGACGGACACTAAATATCTTGCCCAGCAACAACAGTACAGCGGTGGGTAACGAGAGATTTAGAGGGATTTAAATTTGAGGCCTAGTATTTAGGCGCTGGGTCACCGGTATGGATTTAGTGACAGAATTAGACTTGGAAATGCACAGAAGCGTGTGTGTGAAGTTATTCTGAATGACCCTATGTGCACCTTCAATATTATATACCCTTTTAGGGATAGATTTCAAATAGCTCTGATATAGCAGAAACCACTAAATTATGAAATTGCTAAATTGGGAATTGTACTTCAACCCAGAACAAAAAATGTGCTTTGACGGACACTAAATATCTTGCCCAGCAACAACAGTACAGCGGTGGGTAACGAGAGATTTAGAGGGATTTAAATTTGAGGCCTAGTATTTAGGCGCTGGGTGACAGGTATGGGTTTAGTGACAGAATTAGACTTGGAAATACACAGTAGCGGGTGTGTGTGAAGTTATTCTGAATGACCCAATGTGCACCTTCAATATTATATACCCTTTTTGGGATAGATTTCAAATAGCTCTGATATAGCAGGAACCACTAAATTATGAAATTGCTAAATTGGGAATTGTATTTCAACCCAGAACAAGAAATGTGCTTGAACGGACACTAAATAACTCGCCCAGCTACAGCACTAGGGACAGATTTAGCTGGATATAAATTTGAGGCCTAGTATTTAGGCGCTGGGTGACCGGTATGGATTTAGTGACAGAATTAGACTGGGATATGGCCAAAAAATAAACAGACTATTGCTGGTTAAATGCACTTGGTGTGACAGCTTCACCCTGATGTAGGCTTTAGCCAAAAAACAACCACACCATTGAGGGTTAAATGCACTTGGTGACAGGCGCAGCTTGCCCCTGATTTTGTATATGGCCAAAAAATGAACAGACTATTGCTGGTTAAATGCACTTGGTGTGACAGCTTCACCCTGATGTAGGCTTTAGCCAAAAAACAACCACACCATTGAGGGTTAAATGCACTTGGTGACAGGCGCAGCTTGCCCCTGATTTTGTATATGGCCAAAAAATGAACAGACTATTGCTGGTTAAATGCACTTGGTGTCACAGCTTCACCCTGATGTAGGCTTTAGCCAAAAAACAACCACACCATTGAGGGTTAAATGCACTTGGTGACAGGCGCAGCTTGCCCCTGATTTTGTATATGGCCAAAAAATGAACAGACTATTGCTGGATAAATGCACTTGGTGTGACAGCTTCACCCTGATGTAGGCTTTAGCCAAAAAACAACCACACCATTGAGGGTTAAATGCACTTGGTCGCAGCTTGTGCTGGCGCACCACAAGACACAAAATGGCCGCCGATCACCCCAGAAAAATGAGACTGACAAACGGTCTGTGCAGCCTAAAAACAGTGAGCAATTGAGGATCAGCAGCTCAATGATCCACAGCTGCAGATCGATCAGTTAATCAAGTCCTTTGGAGGAGTTAATCTGCCTAATCTCGCCCTACTGTCGCAGCCGCAACCTCTCCCTACGCTAATCAGAGCAGAGTGACGGGCGGCGCTATGTGACTCCAGCTTAAATAGAGGCTGGGTCACATGGTGCTCTGGCCAATCACAGCCATGCCAATAGTAGGCATGGCTGTGATGGCCTCTTGGGGCAAGTAGTATGACGCTTGTTGATTGGCTGCTTTGCAGCCTTTCAAAAAGCGCCAAGAAAGCGTCACAAAAGCGCGAAGAAAGCGACGAACACCGAACCCGAACCCGGACTTTTACGAAAATGTCCGGGTTCGGGTCCGTGTCACGGACACCCCAAAATTCGGTACGAACCCGAACTATACAGTTCGAGTTCGCTCATCCCTATTTAAGAGTCTTATGGCAGTATGCTATGAATGCTAGGATGTAAGACACATGGTCTAGGTGAGCCTGTGGAAAAGGGCGTTTGAACGTGATGAAATGTCCCCAGGCCGTGTTGTAATTCCTCTGCGTGTTTTTGGAGAGGGACTGATTAATGAGTGACCTAGCCACTTCCAAGTGGTGCCTCAATCCATGTGGAGGAGGTTGTAAGCTGGTGTTGGAGTCGGGCATGGGTCTGCGTCTGAAGAAACCTGGAAGAAAGACTGTATGTTAAGTCTCGACAACGCATCAGCGGCCAGATTTGCCTTCCTGGCAATGGGCGCGACTTCATAGTTGAAATGATGTTGTAATGCCAACCACACGAAGCGCCTTAGGAAGGCCATGACCTGCCCGGATGCTGATCTCCCTTTGTTGACCAGATCGCCCACTACCATGTTATCGGAAATGAATAGTACCGTCTTGTTGGACCAATGACTACCCCAGGCCTGTGCTGCTGCGACTATGGGGTAAATCTCGAATAGAGGTGATGACCCTGAAAACCCCGGGATGCAGGATACCTCTGCCGGCCAAGCGCTAGCTATCCAGTGCTCACCATAAATAGCCGCAAACCCAACCGATGATAAGGCGTCTGTGTGCACGACAGGAGAGTTGTTGGAGACACTGGGTATAAATAAAGAGACTCCGTTCCAGTGTGTCAAGAACTGATCCCACATGACCAGATCTGCCTTGGCCTGGTGGTCGAGATAAATGATCGAATTTTGATCCGCAGCCTCGGGCAACAAGCGCAGGAGTCTGGAGATGAACGATCTACCCTGGGGGATGATCCTCATGGCGAAATTGAGCATCCCTAAAACGCTTTGCAGATTGACCCTGGACGTGACCCCCCCTTGGAGCAAGTTGCGCACCGCAGTTCTCATTCTAGACAGCTTGTCTGCTGGTAGACTGGCCTGACCGGATGCGGTGCCTAGCTGGATTCCCAAAAAGGTGATCCTGGTGCTGGGCCCGTCTGTTTTATAATCAGCCACTGGTACGTGGAGTTCCCTAAAAACCCGTATCAGAGTATTGAGGTCAACCGGTGCTCGTGAAGGGGGTTCGATCAGCAGGAAATCGTCTAAGTAATGTATGATGTGGTATGCATGGAATTTGTGCTGCAAGATCCAGTGTAGGCACCTGGCGAATTGATCAAAAAGCCATGGACTGGATCTAGACCCGAATGTTAATTTGTTGGCGAAATAATAACTGCCCTCCCATTTGACTCCGTGCCATTGCCATAACTGAGGTGATATAGGAAGGAGTTTGAAGGCATCCGTGATGTCAGCTTTGGATAGCCATGCTTGTTCACCTAAGGACAGAATGACCTGGATGGCTTCGTCTATGGAGGAATATTTCATAGAAAATTCTTCTGCTGGGATAAGCGAGTTAAGACTAGGTGTGGATAAAGAATGGGGTGCTGACAAGTCATAAATCAATCTTTTTTTATTATTAAACTTCCCGGTGACTACCCCTATGGGGTTGATCCTGAAGGTTTCAAACGGAAGTTTGATGAATGGACCGATGAGGTAACCCTTGGCTAGTTCAGCCTGAATCAGCTGTGACACCACCTCGGGGTTGTTAAAGGCAGATTGGAGGTTCCTACATTCGAACGAAGCCTGGGGAATGGCGACCTGTCCTGTGTGAAACCCTGATGAACAAACCCCATGCTACGTCTGGATGACCCGCCAGGTGACACGCAAGCATATCAACGTTTACCACGCTTAGTCATGCGGGGTTGTGCCCTTTCTGTGGGCAAGCGATGTGGGGGTGTGCCCTGTAGCAATTCGCGCACAGATGCAAAAGGCGGCACTGATTGTAGAAGCAGCTGCCAGCATTGAAATTGTTACAGATCTGTGACTTCCCCAAGTATCTGATGGGTCGACCTAACTTGGCCAACCCCGTGGCTGTTTTGGACTGAAATGTCTCCGGGGAGTTTTTAGGGATGGGAAAGTCAAGTCGCGCGCTGGCACTGGTGCACCATTCTTCTGAATGGGAATAAGACCCACAATTAACGCATGCCGGTGATTTCAGCCCGGCGAAGTGTCGACAGAACAGCTCAGTGTCCACGACTGCCCAATCTACAGTATGCTGGAACTGGGTGAGTAGAACTGCCGCTTTGGCAGAGAACGAGCGATGATATTCATAGAAGGCGGTGCCCCCGTACTTGTGACCAAGGTCCACCACCTTTATAGAGGTACAGATCTAACTCCTCTCTGCGTGTTGGGGACACTGAGCATATGACGTCTCTATATAAGCTGAACGCTAGAACAAATTCGGTGACACTGAGCTTCCTGTTCAATCGGTTGTCTCTAGATTTCAGTATGACCGACACTTCGCCGCATGCGATCGTTTTGTTGTCTGGAACTTCATGGGTGGCTATTAGTAATGAGGCTAAGTTAATGTTCTTACCCTCGAGAATGTCCTTCCTCAGAGTGGTAGGAATAAAGTGAGATGGGGATATGCTGGGGAAATTGGGTGGGGTGTGGACGCCCGTGCCCGCGGAAGTAGATGGAAGCACCGGACCCTGAATGTCGTCAGTGGGATTGGAAGCCCTGCTTTCAACGACTTCAAGTCTGGCCTGAAAGCTGGACATGGACGAGGCCATGTTATTAATGGCAGCGTGCAGCTGACTGATGGAAGTTTGTGTGGTATTCATAGTAACCACGTCTTGGCTGGGGCCCGAATCCGCCTGGAGGAGACGAAACAGTTCGGCCTTCCTGGCTGATGCAGGAAAAGGGATGCCTCTTGGCAGGAGTTCGGCTGATAGTTTGGGAATGGTCCAGGATCTGAGGGACTGGGAGTGCTCCCTGTCAGACATCAGGTCGAGACTTCTCTGGGAATCGACCGTGCCTTGGCTCCTCTGGTCCTGTGATGGCTCCATCTAAGACATTATGAGACATGAAGGCCCTGTTGCCCGAATGTTCCCTCATGCATGCACTAGTGCGCCCAGGAACTAATCACCTGTGGAATTCTATCAATGTGCGCCCGTACTAGGTGGTGACATGGAATGCATGCGTGCCCTTAGCCCTGGAACATCGTGACTGGGGCGACCCTGGTATGAACTGAAATGAATGCGACGTGACATGAAAATGATGCATGAACTGAAGGTATGGCTTTTTTTTTTTTTGTACGCCTGTAGTCGTGACAGGACTTTGCGGAGTCCTTGGACGTGAAGGACCGAGTCTGCCTATAGACGTGACAGGACTTAAATTGTGTCCAAGACCGTGTGGAACTGATGCTTGCCTGCAGACATGACAGGACTTAAATCGTGTCCTGAGTGCGTGAAGGACTACTGGTGCCTGAAGACGTGACAGGGCTTGACCTTCGGATCCGAAGGCGTGACGGATATGCGCGCGTGCGCGAAGCGTATTTGGGTACTCGGGACAGACGAGAGGACAGACACACGTATGCGAGACTAGCGCCCCAGCGAGGAGGGGGCGCAGCTGCTTTGTGCAGAATACCCGGGCTGTACTGACTCTTATGCAAATGTCCCCAACACGAACTATCATGCAGCAGGATAATGTCACCGTCGCCAACATTTGCTTTTTTGGCGCCGGAGCAAGAGCAGGAGAATCCCGGAAGTGACGTCCTAGCTGAAGCTGAAGACCGCGTCACCCGGGAGCTCGCTGCTCCCACCTTTTGTAGTGGTGCTAGCGCCTCCCCTCACACAAATGCGGCGTCTGCCGCGCCTATACATATACACTCCTCAACATTGAAAATGCAACACCAAGAAGGACAAGCTATAACGGTCTGAAAATTACTTATCATCTTCTTACAATGGAACTCAATAGTGAACGGATTTCCATAATTGCACGACTTTTCCTTATTGGTGTTGCAATTTCAATGTTGATGTGTGTGTGTGTGTGTGTGTGTATAATATATATATAGTAACGGAAGTTCAGGGCAGCACACCTTATAACAAGTAGTTGGGTGCCAGCGATGTTAACACTTTACCAAAGTGTAAAATTCAAAGCAAATAAATACACCGCAGCACGTCCGATAGTGAAAAGAAAGTGGAATCCTTTATTCACCCATGCAACGTTTCGGTCCGCTTGCTGGGACCATTCTCAAGGCTTGAGAATGGTCCCAGCAAGCGGACTGAAACGTTGCATGAGTGAATAAAGGATTCCACTTTCTTTTCACTATCGGACGTGCTGCGGTGTATTTATTTGCTATATATATATATATATATATATATATATATATATATAGATGTCCGTGTGTGTTTAATAGAAAATGCCTATTATTGTCCGCAATAGGCATATGTGTTTAAATGTCTACATTTACTATAAAAATATGGTCACAAACCCCCCTTTTACAAAATCGTGTATGCCCCTGTCCACCATTGATGTAAAGAACTGCAATAGAACCTTTTGAAATTCAAAACTACGGGTGGGGCTCGTACCAGCCTGAAGGCCTTCAGCTTGTTGTTAATGTAACTATCACTATGTCTTATGGCCTTGGTCTAAACACGTATGGAAATCTATGGTGGTTTTGATTAGTTTATTGACAGACAAATATAAAATGTTCTCGTACTTGCACTTTTGTTTTAAATAGAGTTTATTCCTTTTCCTTAAAATTGCACAGGTGTTACTTTCCTTTAAGCAGTTTTCATTTCATTTCTTCCAGCTATTCATTGCAATCGGAACTCCAATAATATCGACCACCCTGCCAGCACGGACAACATCAACCTGAACCTCAAGGGGGAACACGCCGACTCGCCCTCCATTAAGGACACTTCAAAAGTTCCAGGGCCCAAGGGGACACCCAAGAAACTGCAGTCAGACGCACCCAAGGTAATAACAAGCTGGGGCCTAAGAGTGATGTTAAAACAAATCATTTAATTAGAGGAGAGTGTTTGTTCTGTAAACACGACAGGAACAGATGATTAGAATGCAAAGCGGAACGAGGAGTCCTGAGGTGAAAATAATTAGAGAAGAAAAATAGAGTGCGGTGGAGAATCAGGACTGAGAATGCCTGGTGAATGTCTAATCACTCTTTATTCACTGCTAGCTGTCCAACTTTGTCTTCTTGAATATTAAATGTTACTTTACAAGTCTGTTTTTTAAAGAAGTTTAGCAAATCGGAATTAGCAATGGCTGGTACGGTACGGGGTGACTTGGACTGTCTTACCATTTATCAGAGGTGGGATCTGTTTGCTCAAAAAGTTGTACATAGTCAACCTTTTCATTGAAGTGACCATGAAAATATTAAATGTCAAATTTTTTAGGATGTTTAGCATGGCTGCCACCTGGACAATGGGGAGCTAAAAGCCTCTGTAGGCTACTATATACCTGCTAACCACCAGTTGTTGAATAGGAGCTATGAAGGTTCAATGATCAAAAGGAAATAGACCTTTTTGGTAGATGTTGTGGTGCCAACCTGTTTTCCAACATGCTCCAACCAGTATTGTTTCCCCCCACCATGGTGGACTCACTAAATATATTCATTTTCAATTCAATATTGGTGGGTCACAGTAGAATAGACGTCTTCAGGTGCCCACCAAATGTACAGGATGGCGGCTTGGGCGATTTGCAAGCTTGGGATATTTGTGATGGCATCTTGAGGTTTAGAGTCAAGCACTATTAGCTGCTATAAATTTTAACATTTTTTGTTATTATCAGCTGCAATTTAAATCATAGCATCTATGTGTAAGATGCACCGAGGATAAGGTTAGTAGGTTCTAAGAGCTCCCACAGCACAGTTTCTAGATCTAGAGTCAGCATCCGGCTGGAAAGGTTCAGACCAGCTCACTGACAACAGCTTACATTGTTCCACCTCTCGGATAACCTTTTTAGCTGGATGACAGGCACATCATACAGTGCTTCTGACTTGAAAAATGGCTGAGGTGGCAAGTGCCATATTCAATACCCATGCAAATTATTGCCTGCAAATGTGTAAATATGCGTTTGTAATGGGATTCGCACAAATGCTGGCATGGACATAGTGTGTTTGATATGAATGGTTCTGGGTAGTAAGCCCTCACTCTGGCAGCTATGGGTGTTGTATATTTAATTAGCAGTGGAAAGATCAAGGATTTTATTGCTGCTCATAATAAAATCTGGCGGGGCTAGTTTAACCACTTTAAAGTAATATACAATCAGAAAATGACCTATTGTTTTATTTATGTTGAACACATTTTAAAAGAATCTTTGGTTAGTTTAAATTTTTCATGTCACTATCTATATTAAAAAAATTTTAAAATCCTGCAGTTTTCATATTGGCTATGAAGTCTAATATTAGGTGCCACTTTTTGTTCTGTACAGATAACTTTTCAGCAGTCATCAAATTATAATTACAGGCAGGATAACAATGAAAGGTAACATGTATATATAGATAACATGAGATCTACCATTCACAATAGGTTATTGTCAGAGCTTACCAGGGACCCCCGCTAATCAGCTATTCGGAGAAGCCGGCTCCAACAGAGCTGTCTTCTCTTCCTAGGCCATGTGACGTTACATCGGTCACACGGCCTAGTTGCAGCTCAACCCCATAGAAGTTAATAGTGCCGAGCTGCAATACCAACCACAGCTGCTGTACTATGTATGGCGCTGTGCTTGGAGACCTGCCGGGAGCCGGCTGCACTCACCATAGCTCCGGTCAGTGCGGTGGCTCCCTGTAACAGCTGATCAGCAGGTGTGGCAGGACTCGGACCCCTGCCGATCTGATTCATCAGTATTCATTCCTGGATAACCCCTTAAAAGGGTTTTGCTGTAAGCCGTGTACCGAGGTGGGCTCCCCTGGATCCAGCGAAGTCCCGAACGAGGAAAGAAACACCAACACCAGGTTTTATGATAACAGAAACTTTACTGAACAGAAGTATTAAACACAATCTCAAATGTAGTGAATATATAATAAAGTTACATATGCTCGGCCTGGACGCCGAGACCCCTGTGCTGCACAGCATGGCGCCCCAAGATGGCTAACAGACACTATTTGCGATAATTTACCTATTGCGGGCACAACTATCACTGCCCCACCGGACCGCTTATTACCCTAGAAAACGGAAACAATTGTGTGGGGTGCAAGATACAGGCGGCCTGCGGTGCAGCACAAGAGCTCACAATCTTACAGGTTTGTACAATAGTTTTCTCTTCCCTTACTCCTAAAACCGACACTGTAGCAAATGTCCGTAATACTCCCAGTCAAGATGCGGGAGTAGCTGAAGTTTGCAGTGAAGTCCCTTGTTGATCCAGGAGTGAACTATAAACCTATAACTAGTAGGTCCGGGTGTTGGGTAATTTCAGAATCTTTGCAGCACAATCCTTGCAGTCTGCCTCACCCAGAGTCCCTAACTGACTGACTAACTGCGGGATAGATCAGTCTCCAGTTTTCTTCAAGGCTCCCACAATATACTGCAGTGTGTGCACGATCGGGCTTACCGACCCAGGTCTGTTTTCATCTGATGGTGACATAAACCAAATAAGTCTGTCTATCCCCAATGAGGCCCTGCAGGGTCTGTAGCTCCGTTCCACAACTTTTCTAGCCTTCCGGGAACCGATCCTCTCTTTCCTGGACGACATCTGGATTGCTGACAGTCATCAGCCACTTCTAACAGTGACTCTGGCCACTCCAGGTCTCGCTGACGCCTGGATTCCACTAGATGCTGCCTTCCAACTCTTGTCTCTGCAAAACATGTCTGCCGAGTCATTCCCTGGTTCTTCTTCAGCTAGTAACCACACCTCTCAATGCATATTCAATTACTTGCAGTATGTTAGCTGTGTGGTGAAACAGCGGCCTCTTGTGGCAAAATGCAGAATGACAGTTCTAATAAAGTAATGTGTACAGAAACAGTATGAGCTGTTTCTCCATCTTACATTGCCCCTTCAGCGAATAGCATTTATTATGCAGAGAAAGTAGTGGCATTTTTTCTTATAGTGCAAGCACGAGCACCAATGATGGATTACATGGTGGCTGTAATCATGGAAACGAGCAGTGTATAATGTGATAGAAAAATTAAACCAGCCAGCAAAGGAAGCAATATGGGTAATAATAATACATTAGTAAGCGCCTGCATAATGGAAATGGGACGGATCCGTTATGCAGCCCATAGACTTCTATTATGACGGAATGAATAACGGAATGCTTCTAAAGGCATTCCCATATGCATTCCATCATAGAATTGCGTTGTGGTCCGTGGTAACGAAATCCATAATGCAATTGTGCTTTTACCACTAAACGAAGCGTGAACAAAATTTAAAATATGAAATTCGCTCATCTCTAGTTGAGATGTAATATCAGCTACAACCTATAGACAATAGTGGCGCTGTATCCGGGATTACAGTGTCAATAAGGGCTGAGGTGCAATACCAAATATAACCCACTGACAAGAATGGGGGCCGTGTCTGGTACTGCAGCTTGAAAAGGGTTGAGATGTAATACCAGCTACAACCTATGGACAAGAGAGGCACTGTTTCTGGGATTGCATTATCAATATGCTTGAGATGCTATACCACATACAACCCAATCATAAGAACGGGGGCCATGTCTGTTACTGCAGCTTGAGTTGTAATACCAGATACAACCTATGGACAAGAGTGGCGCTGTTTCTAGAGAAAAATAAATGCTTTGACTTCTACTGACTACACACCCGTTTACGGGTAACCTTAATGTTAAGGCTGGGTGATATTATAATGGAGTACAATATAAGTGAATACGAGTTTCATTTTGCTGTCCATCTTATCATTATACATCACAATGCTCCCATAGGAAAATGCTGCGCTAATTAGCAGAGCGCCAGGCCCATGCAGGAAGAATGCCGAGACCCCGGGTCCCCCCTGCCGCTGTTGTGCCAGCACATTTAATTGGTACACCTGTTGTTTGTTTCTTCCAAGCAAGAAAATGTTCAGATTCTCTATTTTTGGAACCACGCTGAGACTAAGCGGAAAAAAAAAAAAATCTGCCGCCGTCCACCTGTATAGGGATTGATTGATTGAAACCTGCCAGCGTTCCAGCTCCGCGGAATGCATTTCTCCTATTCAGCTGCAAACCACATTGTTTCGGAACGTTCCCCTCGGTCATCTTTTGTTCATATGGAAATACCGTTCAGCTCGTTCGCTGCCAGTGTAAAGCAGATAATTTTTGATGTAAGGGGACGGCCGAACAATGGAGCATTGTGTAACTTTTTTATTATTAATTTTACTTGGGATTTGCTGACTGATTGTTTGGGATGAGGGACAGACGTATTGAACATGGAAATACTTTAATGGATCCTCGGCGCAGCCAAACCTTATTGAACCTCACTTACGGTAGAACGGAGTCCAAGGAGTCCTGGTAATTGTAGCGTCTTCCCTCCTCGCTAATGCCCTGTGTTACATTGTCATTTCCAGTAATCATCGACTGCTTCTGGGAAGTAAATAGACCGCCGACATTAAAGTTTTAAATAAGAGGTTTGGTTTTCGTTCTAATTATGCATATAAAGTAGCACGTTGTGGATTGAAGAAACTTTATTGCCGACTCCAAGATTTTTTTTCTATTCCCACATTAGCCTTTAGTTTTATTGCTGGAGAGATGCTGTAATATGTGGAGTATTGATAATTCTGTGCGAGGTGAAGAAGGCTATAAACCTTTTTATTACCCGCAATGCCCTACGTCAGGGATCGAAAACCTTCTGCACTCCAGCTGTTGTGAAACTACAATTCCCAGCCTGCTCCATTCTTTTCTATGAGAGTTCTTAAAACAGCAGAGCAAGTATGCATGCTGGGAGTTGTAGTTTCACAACTGGAGTGTCTGTGGTTGCCCTACGTAAGTTTTGGTAGAATTCATCATGTTATGACACACCCACGTCATAGTGACTACATTGTGAGGGTTCCTCTCACCTTATGCTTGGGTCATATAAGGAACGTATTATCAGAAGAACCTACTGTTTAAAGGGAACCTGTCATGTGGATATTTGATTATAATCTAATTATATACAATCATTAACTACTAAAAAGTGCCTTAGATGTATTCACTTACTGGTGTGACAGATGGTTACCTCATAATATACACACAAAGATGCCGCATGCTAATGAGCTGATTTGAGTCCAGCGTGATGTCATTGAGTCCAGCGTATATTTAATTCAGAGCTATAGCCACTCCCTGCCCACCTGCTGCTGATTCATATGGAAAATAACTGTCAATCAGCAGCAGGTGGGTGGGGAGAGTCAGGAGCTCATGAATATCCATGACTCATCATTATCAGCTGGAGCTTTTCAATACAAGATGTTGGCAGATTGACTAGGTCAATTAAAGAAAGTGACCCAGCATTGTGCTAAGAGAATCAGTCACTTATTTATGTTGCCCTTAGTTAGGACACCATAAAACTGGTGACAGGTTCCCTTTAAGTACAATTTTTATGTAAAACATATATTTCTTAAAATTTCTGGTTATATTCCTTTGTAATTTTCCATTATCTATATTTTAAAATAATCCTAAAACTTCCTGTAGAGATGACTTCTGAGCAGGCAGCTCATTATCATTACAAGCAGGACTACAGTGAAAGGTAGCAACTATACAGTGAAGAACAGAAGTATTTGAACACTCTGCGATTTAGCAAGTTCTCCCACTTAGAGATCATGGAGGGGTCTGAAATTTACATTGTAGGTGCATTCCCACTCTGAGAGACAGAATTAAATTTAAAAAATTCTGAAATCACATTGTAGGATTTTTAAAGAATGTTTTTGTCTTGCACTGCTGAACATAAGTATTTGAACACCTGAGAAAATCATTGTTAATATTTGGTACAGAAGCCTTTGTTTGCAATTACAGAGGTCAAACGTTTCCTGTAGTTCTTGACCAGGTTTGCACACACTGCAACAGGGATTTTGGCCCACTCCTCCACACAGATCTCCTCTAGATCTGTCAGGTTTTTGGGGTGTTGCTGAGCAACACAGAGTTTCATCTCCCTCCAAAGATGTTCTATTGGATTTAGGTCTCCAGAACCTTGATATGCTTCTTACGGAGCCACTTCTTGGTTATCCTGGCTGTGTGCTTTTGTCATGTTGGAAGACCCAGCCACGACCCATCGTCATGGCTCTGACTGAGGGAAGGAGGTTGTTGATCAAAATCTCACAATAACTGGCCCCATTCATCCTCTCCTTAATACAGTGCAGTCGTCCTGTCCCCTTCGCAGAAAAGCATCCCCAAAGCATGATGTTACCACCCGCATGCTTTATAGTAGGGTTGGTGTTCTTGGGATGCAACTCCTCCTTCTTTTTCCTCAAAACACGAGTAAAGTTTAGACCAAAAAGTTCTATATTGGTCTCATCTGACCACATGACTTTCTCCCATGTCTCCTCTGGATCATCCAGATGGTCATTGGCAAACTTCAGACGGGCCTGGACATGTGATGACTTGAGCAGGGGAACCTTCTGTGCATTGCATGATTTGAAACTATGACGGCATAGTGTTCTACCGACAGTGACCTTTGAAACTGTGGTCCCAGCTCTATTCATGTCATTGACCAGCTCCTCCCTTGTAGTTCTGGGCTGATTCCTCGCCTTTCTTATCATCAGTGATACCCCACGAGGTAAGATCTTGCATGGAGCCCCAGTCTGAGGGAGACTGACAGTCATTTTTAGCCTCTTCCATTTTCTAACAATTGCTCCAACAGTTGATCTATTTTACCAAGCTGCTTGGCAATTTCTCTGTATCCCTTTCCAGCCTTTGTGGAGGTCCACAATATTGTCTCTGGTTTTTTTGGACAGTTTTTTGGTCTTGCCCATGGTAGTAGTTGGCGTCTGACTGACTGTGGGGTGGACAGGGGTCTTTAAGGAGCTCAGACAGGTGCTACTAAGTTAGATTAATGAGTGGTGTAGAGGTGGACTTTTTAAAGGTACAGTAACAGGTCTTTGAGAGCCAGAATTCTTGCTGTTTCTCAGGTGTTCAAATACTTATTTTCAGCAGTGCAAGACAAATAAACTCTTTAAAAATCATACAATGTGATTTCCTGAATTTTCTCAAGTGGGAATGCAACTACAATGTGAATTTCAGACCCCTCCATGATTTCTAAGTGGGAGAACTTCAAATACTTCTGTGCCTCACTGTATATAGACAACAGGATTCATCGGTGACAATAGGTGATAGTTGCAGTCCACCACCTCCCCCTCCCTGGACAGTGAACTCTGCACAGGTCACAGAGCATGCCCACAACACTCCCCCATAGAAGTCAATGAGCTATCTCCAGACTACAGCTTCCTAGGGTCCAGGTGGCTGCTTAAAGTAAATCTTCAAAAGCTGTAAACCACTGTTTAGGGACAATGGCTGACGTGATTACTGTATGTATAAAATAAAAATCTACTATAAGAGAATGATATTAGAGCACCAAAAAATACCATATTTTTCGCTTTATAAGACGCACCTGATGATAAGACGCACCCCAGGTTTAAGAGGAGGACATTTTTTTTTCATCAGACATCATATCAGATCCTCAGATCAGACCCCATAAATATCAGGACATCAGATCAGACCCCAATAAATATCAGGACATCAGATCAGGGCCCTGTAAATATTAGGACATCAGCTCCGACCCCAGTAAATATCAGGACATCAGATCAGGGCCCTGTAAATATCAGGCCATCAGATCAGGGCCCTGTAAATATCAGGCCATCAGATCAGGCTCCTCTCCAGCTCCGGCAGAAGTTGCGCTCCCCTGTCTTCCCAGCCTGCGCTGCTCTGTCACCTGACTGCGTGCACTACGTCCTGATGCTGTACGCTGTCAGGACAGTGCAGCGCCGGCCCCAGGAATGAAGACCGGGAGGGTGAGTATTACAAGCGCTTGCAGCGCTTCACTCCCTACTCCCGGCACCTAAAGCATACTAGTGAGCGCTTCCATAATGGAAGCGCTCACTAGTATTCGATTTATAAGATGCACTTTTCCCCCCAGTTTTGCATCTTATAAAGCGAAAAATACGGTATATCTGTCAGTATTAAAAAAAAAAATCTAGGCTACAAGTTGGAGGTCATTTATCAGAGACCGGAATTTTACTTTGGTCTTTCATATCTCCTGTGTCTGCACTTCATCATAAATTACCCATCTTTCCCCAATCCATGTGCCCGGACCATGACTGGAGTACATTTCAATCGCCATTTACCCTAGGACACTGGCATAAATGTTAGTGGATTTCCTGGGATTGATGGCTCCACCGCAGCCACTGCCCAGTGTCGAGGACAGTGTAAAAATGCCATGTGCTCCTAAATTTAGGCCCACAGGTGTTGACAACACACAAAATGGGGTTGTGTGACTTTTTTATGCCAAAACCTGGCATAGGGAGTCAATAAGTGGACCTCCTTCTGTTTAAGGCCCCATTCACACAACCATATTTTTTTGCAGATTGGATGTCAATGAAGACGCAAAAAAATGACACAAAAAAACACACCATGTGTTGTCCGCATCCATATGTCCATTTCACAGACCCACAAAATAGAACATGTTCTATTCTTGTCTGTTTTGCGGAAAAGAATATGCATTGTTACAATGGGTCCACAAAAAAAAAAAATGGATGCAAGAAGGCATCACACAGACGTCATCCATATGTTTTGCAGAGCCGTGTTTTGCAGACAGCAAAACACAAACTGTCGTGTGAATGCGCCCTGAAGGAAATGTGTGGTCAAAAAAAAAAACATCTTCAAATAACTTTTTAGGAAATTATGAAAGCTAGAAAATCCCATTGGTGAAAAGGTCTTTTGTTGATGTTGGGGTCAGGACTCGAGTTCCTCTATACCAGACACATCACACCTTATCTTTATGGAGCTCGCTTTGTGCACAGCCATGCTGGAACAGGACAGGAGGACCTTTCCCAAACTGTTCCTACAAAGCTTGAAGCAACAACTGTGTAAAATATAATTTAGATGCTGCAGATTTAACATAATGCATCACTGGAAATAAGGGACCTAACCCTGAAAAACAGCCCAGTAGAATTATCCCCCCTCCACCAAATGTAACCTTAGATACTATGCATTCTGGTAAGTAGCTTTCTCCAGGCATCTGCTAAATCCAGAATGGTCCATCACATCACCAGATAGGGAGAGATGATTCATCACTCAATTGAAGACCTATCCACCATTCCAGACTCCAATGATGACGTGCTTTACACCACTGCTTGGCATTGTGCATATGGCATTGTGGAAAGACCATAGACGGCAGCAGCGGACAGGAAGAGAGAAGAAAGACGGGACGTAAGCGCTGTGAGCGCTGTCTCCTCATACAGCTGATTGGCAGGGGTGCCGGGTGTCAGACCCCCACCGATCTGATATTGATCCTGAGGATAGGTCATTAATAGTAAAAGCCCGGAGAACCTCTTTAGTCTATACTGGGCTAGGACACAATACATACGTGTATTGAAGGGTGGTCTAGGATTAGAAAACAGTTTCTGTTTTTCCGCTCTTGTCCATGGCTGAGCTTTTTATTTGCCTCCTGTAAGGCTTCAGTGTAATCAATGACGATCCATCATTTCTGTTTCTGTGCTTGGTTTTGGCTTCGGTTATTCTTACATTTATTCCTCTTGTGATTAAATATGAATGAACATTTGTTACAAGAATGAAAACTGCAAGAGAATTTCATGCTGATATTAAAAAGTATACTGAGATTCATGTCTTACGAAGATTAATTTCTACGAGGCGCCACATAAAATCTCTCAATTCACTCACGTTTCCTAATTATCTCATAAAATGCAGGTTTCAGCCTCATTTATACTTGTATAAGAAAGCCAGATATGCTGTACACATGATGAACCCTGTATGACGGCACATGAATTCCCTGTGGATATGTAATACAGCACTCTGTGGTCCACCATATGGTTCTGCTTGGATGCACAGTATTTTGCTCTAGAAGCAATGCATCGTGTATGCTGTGTAAAATAGGATGCCATACAGCATACCACAATGCATAAGAACAAAGCTGTACCGATAAAATCTAAAACATAAAGGGGTTTTCCAGGAGTACAGTATTGATGTCCTGTACTCAATGTCTGATTGTTTGGGGTCCGACTCCCAGCACCCCAGCCGATCAGGCTGTGGTGCTCCTGTGAGCGATGTGCCCTCTTCCTAGGCCTGTGACGTCAATTTAATTGGTTAAATGGCTTAGGTGCAGCTCAGTCCCATTCAAGTGAATGTCCTTTGGCTGCAGTACCAAGTTCACCCACTATAGGCGCTGTGCTTGGTATCTGACAGCTTTGCAGGAGAGTTAGGTACAGTATGTGTAATATGTGTGCAGCATGTCCAGGAATGGAGAACAGAACAGAGGATAGGAGTGATAGTAGCAAGAATGGTGGTTGTAGTTAGTACTCACTCTGACGCAACCCTGGGCCATGCAGTGATGAGGAGGGTGCACCTTTCTTCACTTTTGGGGCACACCCTGGTTCTAAGATTCTCCTGCATGGTGTTGTTTTGGGATGCCCTTGATGGTGATGAACTGCGAGGTGCAAGGCAGTGTCCCCTGCTGCAGTGGAGACAATGATTAGGCAGTTTTGCAGTAGAACAGTTCTTTACTGAAGAACCAAGTTTAAGCACATCAGTTTCAGTTCTTAGCATGCATGGACTGGCAGTGTCTGCTATGGAGTCTATAAGATTCTTGTTGAGCAGTTTATCTCAACAGGGCTTCTACTCGCACCTCCTTTTGACACTGGCATGCTTTTCAAATATATAAATTATTTTTTTCTCCACTTTAGCTGATGTTTAGACTTTCTTGTTGAGCTAGATTTTCTTATGGCTGTGTTCAGCATACACTGCACTGCACAGATATCCACTGTCTCTGCACTGAATGCTATAACTACTCCCTATGGAGAGGGTGACAACAGCCCCACCTAGCAACTGGTTGGTAAGGCCTATTAACTCTTAACTGCTTGGTACACAGAAAAGTCATAGTTACATCACTAATCACTTTTTTTAAATATTTTTGCAGCATACATATCAAAATTGGACATAAAACTTGTTTGCAGGGGAACCACAACCTTAGCAGCAGGACACTGTGTAGCTAAATATATACAGTATGTGTGTGTAATCTGTGTGTGCGTGTAATCAGTATTAAAGACTTGGCAAACCTTATCGTATCCCATGAATACTGTAAAAAATAACATCAAATAACATATACCACATGGCAGTCTCCTTCTAACAAACCTAGAACCAGCCCTGTACCTCATATGGATCCAGAGATCTCCCTATTAATTGCTGCAATTGCTCTGCTAGATTTTTTTTATACTGGGAGCTCAGGGGGCGTGTCCTTTCTACTGCAGCTAGGGGCAGTTGAAGGATGGATCTCAGCATGTGCTTTCCTCAGTGAGGAGTACATTAAATTAGAAAAATAACAAACAGCAGATGGCGCTATAGAGGATATAAATCATTGATCAACTTAGAGGTTATGCTAAATTTTTAATTACATACAATTACAAAAGTATTCAGAACCAGGTGCTGGTTTAAAAAATGTAGAATATTTTTTGTGAGACAACCCCTTTAAAGAAATTTGAAATTAGGGCTTTACACCATAAATCCTACTGAACTGTCCCTTGAATTCTGACTATATGGTGATAAGTGCTTGTATGTAAAATTGTACATTTAGCTCTGTGATTGGCCAAGGTTGATCACCTGACTGACTCCACCAAACTTTTCTTATAATAGGAGTTGTGTAGCTGGTCAGGTGATTTCTCTTAGGCAAGCCTATTTTACATACTGAATGCACACTCTCTTGGCCCTGACAATTTGGAGATGAAAGAAATCCAATTTGGTTGAGTTTACCCATACTTCCCATCTTTACAGTTGGTAAATTAGGGCCCTACCCTGAGGAAGGACCCCAGCAGTGGGACCGCCCATTTTTTGGGTGGGAGTTGCATAAATCCCGGCCATTTCTGCATGGGACAGCTGGAATTGGAAGAGAGTACCTCTGAAATTAAGGGACAGTCCCTGCAGATTCGAAACTCTTTGCAGCTATTTAATTTAATGATATTTTATGGATCTAAATAAGGCAGTTATTAAAAATGTCTCATTGAAATAAATTGCAACAATCAGGGAGGTCGGGGGCGAAATTGGCCTTTGATTATTTCGGAACTATAATTGTTTATATCAAAGCTTTTAATAAATGAATTTCATTACTTAAAAAAAAAATGGTTTATCAAGAGGCGGACGTGCTGGAGACAATGTCAAATCTTTATTAAATAGGTTGGTTTAAAGAAATTCATTATGGCAGTCACTCACAGGAGCCGATTAATCTAATTATTGATTTGCTTTGCATCGAAAAGTGGAAAAATCAGCAAAGTGGAAAACAATAAGAATTGCGATGCTGAGAATTTCATGCATTGCTGAATGTATTAGCTAAATTTGGAAGGAAGAGAGGAAAATGAATGTGCGGAGATGATCTAAGCTGTGCCGATGACAAGCTGCAGTCAATTATATGTTTTGATCAATAGAATTTATTTTACGTTTCTGCTTTTCACAAATTCTGCCAGTTTGTCTTGGCAGGAAGACAACAGATTTCTCTTTCTGTCATATTATGGTAATCTATGCGACAGAGACAGCAGAGGACCCTCATGCAAGAACAGTCAAGGGACCCTTTTCCTCCAGTAGCTCATCATACGGCATCCCTTGTGTCCCTCCATCAAGTTTAGGCAATGCTTTGTGAGCTACAAACAGCATGAGCGGCTGTCTCTGGTCGATTGCTACAATGTATCAGTCTGGACTCCAGGATCTTTAGCTCACAGAGCATTGCCTAGACTCATTACAATTGTATCAACTTCTCAATGAAGAACCTGAATATCACATATCTTGAAAATGGGGAAGAATTGAACCATAAAGTATATTGCAAACAAACAAATTTCTTTACATAAAACAAGAACATGCTAACTGTGCTAACTAACCGGTTTGACGTTGGGCTAGACCTGAGGGCACTATCCTAACCGTTCCCTGGTTTTCACCCTTTATATAGGGATCTGGTCTTCGCTGCAGGGGAGCCATCAGGCTGCCACCTCTTGGAATAGTCCTGGTGTGGTTGGCAGCTGACCCACTGGGTTGGAACCATCAGTGCCAACACTGAAAGCACAGGCAAAATTATAGACAGGATGAGGCGAGGACTGACAGTGACAGGTAGAACACAAACAAATCCAAGCCAAACACGGACAAAACCAGATAGCAGACAGACTGGCAGAGTACGTGCAGAATCCACACTGTTCTGTCCCAGCACTGGAAGACTCATCTCAGTATCATTACAGATCAATTCTGCTTTCAGTTTGCTTATTCCTGTTATTAGTTAGGTAACAGCACCATCTAGCGGTGGTAAAAATGTATTACACTTATGTTTCTTGTTAATAAACGTTATCGTATTGTAGGGAGTGCAATGCATTCTGGGAAGGAGAAGCCCAGTCTACATACAGACTACAGGACATCAGCAGAGCTGTCTCAAGTAGTTCCCCTTCTTAAATTCCATCATCATTGTACATGCATATCTGGTGAGAATTCTATCTTTGTATCAGGGATTATGTTATGCAGTGATGTTTAGTTAGCTGTAATATTCCTCTAGGAACATGTTGTAGCTGTTAGATGTTAGCTATGCAATCCTATGTACAGACATGTGCTCAGAGTTAATGTAATGTTGTAGTACATGCTGTCCTATGCTTCCTGCTGTACGTGCTATCTTGTATGCTCTATACTTATACAAGCTATTTATATTCTTATAGTTTTACCACATCAATAATCCTGTTGACCAATAAACCAGTTAGACTACAGAAAACAGTCCTCTTCTTTGGAAGACAAGAATGGTTTCTCCAGCAGGACAATATGCGACAATACGGTGCTGACCACAACTACCACCCTACAGAACAGAAACTATGTACAACCTTTACTTTGACTTAAAGGAACACCTTTCGCGTCAGAACAGTATTATACAGACTGTCCTAAGCCATAAACCCCTAAAAGGTATGGTGATACACCACACACGCAGCATAACAACAACAACACACCGGGAAGCATTGGCACTAACCAGACCGTCATGGACTTCGCTAAGTTCTTTGCTAAATGGGAGCTGGTTACCAAAGGACTTATAAAGTTCACAGATCGCCCCGAGAACTACAGGGCATGGCGAGCCTCTTTCCAAAACGCCGTAAGAGACTTAGATCATTCCTATGGTGAGGAGTTAGATCTCTTGGTAAAATGGCTTGGAAGCGAGTCTGCTGAACACGCCAAAAGAATCAGAGACATTAACATAAACTTTCCGGGCAAAGGCCTAAATATGGTGTGGGAAAGACTTGATGAGTGTTATAGGTCAATAGAAGCTATAGAAAATGCTTTGTTTAATAAAATTGATAACCCCTACCCACTATTCTGGGAAAATTATCAGAAGCACTGGGAACTCAGTGACTTGTTGATAGAGGTACAGGTTGCCCAGGTTGATCAAAATCTGCCAGGGCTAGCATTTCTGGACACCGCCAGAGGTGTCAATCCGATTGTCCAGAAGCTCCCTTATAACCTACAAGAGAGGTGGATCATGCATGGTTATCATTTATAAACATGTTCATAATGTACCATTTCCCCCCTTTGTGGTGTTTGTAGACTTTGTTACTCAACAGGCAAGGATCAGAAACAATCCCAGTTTTGATTTTACATTGTCATGTCCCACTATCCCTGGTTTCAAACCCCATAAAACACCAGTGGCAGTCCAAAACTACAAAACTAACATTGCCTCCACAGGTTCTACTTACAGGCCGTTTAAATCTTCTCAAGAAGAGAACAAACTCAAAGATCTTACCAAATAGTGCCCCCTGCACAAGAAACCACATTCTCTGCTAAAATGCAGAGCCTTCAGGGAGAAGTCTTTAGAAGACCGCAAAGATTTCCTGAAAGAAAACCACATCTGCTTCAGGTGCTGCACTACAACATTGCACTTCGCCAGGAACTGTAAGGTCAGTGTGACATGCACAGAATGCGGTAGCACAGAACACAACACGTCTTTACACCCTGGACCACCCTCTCAGGTATCATCCCAAACAGAGGAACATGACGGAAAGCCAATAGACACTGACATAGATACCCAAGTAGTCACTTATCAGTGTACGGAGATCTATAAAGGACTCGCAGGAGGGAAGTCCTGCTAAAAAATCTGCCTTGTCAGAGTTTACCTGGTCGGTCACAGAGATAAGGCGATCAAGATATATGCAATCTTGGATGATCAAAGCAATAGGTCTTTAGCTAAATCCACCTTCAACATCGTAGGGCCCAGTTCTCCCTACTCTTTAAGGACATTTGCAGGTACCGTTGAGACGGCGGGGAGGAAGGCAACTGGATACAAGGTAGAGTCCATAGATGGTCAGACCTGCTTGTCATTGCCAACCATACTGGCGTGCAATCACATTCCTGACAACCGTTCTGAGATACCTACTCCAGAGTTAGCAGTATAACATACCCATCTGAAGCGTATAGATCACCTGATACTGGAACTAGACCCAGAAGCTCCAATAGTCTTACTCCTTGGAAGAGACATACTACGAATTCACAAGGTTAGAGGACAGATTAATGGTTCCCAAAATGCTCCATACGCCCAGAGACTTGACCTAGGATGGGTCATCATAGGAGACGTCTGTCTAGGAGGAGCATACAACCCGACCTCAGTCAACAGTATGCTCACCAACACACTTGAAAATGGACATCCTTCCCTATTCCAGCCATGTCACAGCAGTTTCCTAATAAAATAATTGCCACATAGAGCTCCTGTGCCTTGTCCTTTCGTGGATCCCTCCTGTGAAGACCACGCCTGCGATAGTGAGCAAGATCACTTAGTTTTCCACAGGACAAGAGAAGGCAACAGGGTCGCAATGTCCATAGAAAACAGGCTGTTCTTGGAGATCATGGATCAAGGAATAGTAAAAGACAAGTCAAAAAGCTGGTTTGCACCTTTATCGTTTAAACTCTGGAGACAAAGCTTACCTAACAACAAAGAACTTGTCTACCACAGTTTTATCTCCCTCAAACACAAACTTCAGAGGAAACCAGAGACGAGAGAACAATTCTTTACCTTCATGGAAAGAATATTCCAATAAAACCATGCAGAAACGGCACCCACGCTCCAAGACTCCGAGTGTTGGTACTTACCCATATTCGGCGTGTATCATCCTAAAAAACCAAGGCAGATAAGAGTAGTATTCGACTCGCGAGCCAGGTGCGAAGGAGTCTCGCTAAACAATGTCTTACTGTCTGGTTCAGACCTCAACAACAAACTTATAGAGGTACTTCTCCGCTTCCTCAGAGATTCCGTAGCAGATGTTCCACTGCTTCCTCGTCAAGGAAGAACATAGAAACTACTTGAGGTACTTCTGGTACCGCAACAACAACCCTAATGAAGACATTGTGGAGTACCATATGAGCGTGCACATCTTTGGAAACAGTCCCTCCCCTGCAGTCGCTATCTATGGTCTCAGACATTCAGCCTAGGAGGTTGAAGCAAAGTATGGGTCAGATGTCAGATCCTTCGTGGAAAAAGAATTCCTTGTGGACGACTGCTTGAAATCCACACCCACGAACGAGACCGCAATCAGTCTCCTGAAGAGGGCTCAAGAGATGCTAGCTCTATCTAATTTAAGGTTACACAAAATCGCCGTGAGTTAATGTAAGCCTTCTTACAGGGCCGGCTCCAGGTTCATGTGGGCCCTTGGGCGATAAATTCCAGTGGGCCCCCTTGAGGCATGTGTTTTTACATTTACATGTCCCCCTGTGGATCCCACACGGTATAAAGACTAGTGTTGATCACGAATATTCGAATTGCTAATTTTTATTGCGAATATCGGCACTTCGAGAATTTGTGAATATTTAGAATATCGCAAAATATATTCGTAATCACGAATATTCGATTTTTCCAAAAATTTCCAGTTCATGCGAATTTTTATGCGAAAATTTTTATGCGAATTTTCACAATCAAGAAAATAATATCAGGGATATTGTTATGCAGTGATGTTTAGTTAGTTGTAGTATTCATCTGGGAAGATGTTGTAGCTGTTAGATGTTGCAAGAAACATGTAACAGACTGACAGAGAACTCAGGAAATATATAGCAAACTCATTAGTCAAACTCACAAGACTAAGGAACATTAAGGGTGGCGATTAGGGCTCATGCAGACGGTTGTAGTGTTTTGTGGTCCACAAATTACTGGTCCACAAAACACTTATACCGACCCGTGTGCATTCCGCATTTTGCGGAGCGCACATGTCCAGCACTATGATAGAAATTGCGGACAAAAATAAGACATGCTCTATCTTTTCTGCGGGGCCGCAGAACAGAACTACGGATGTGGACAGTACACAGTGTGCCCACCCATTCCTCAAAATTGCAGAACGGATACGGACCCATTTGTACGGTCGTCTGAATGAGCCCTTAGTGTGCATAAAACCCGCATGAATTATGCATAAAAAATGCACATAAAAACAAACATAAATCCGCACTATTTTTCACCTTTTTGGTGTGTATGTGTCCGTATGTGTTTTACGGATCCACGCATCCATGGATCGGATCCGCAAAACACATACGGACATCTAAATGGAGCCTTACAGGGGGGTGATCAATGACAGGGGGGTGATCACCCCATATACACTCCCTGATTTCCCCCCTGTCATTGATCACCCCCCTGTAAGGCTCCATTCAGACGTCCGTATGTCTTTTGCGGATCCGATCCATGGATCCGCAAAACACATACGGACGTCTGAATGGAGCCTGACAGGGGGGTGATCACCCCATATACACTCCCTGATCACCCCCCTGTCATTGATCACCCCCCTGTAAGGCTCCATTCAGACGTCCGTATGTCTTTTGCGGATCCGATCCATGGATCCGCAAAACACATACGGATGTCTGAATGGAGCTTTACAGGGGGGTGATCAATGACAGGGTGGTGATCACCCTATATAGACTCCCTGATCACCCCCCTGTAAGGCTCCATTCAGACATTTTTTTTTGGCACAAGTTAGCGGAAATTGATTTTTTTTTTGTTTTTTGTTTTTTCTTACAAAGTCTCATATTCCACTAACTCACATGAACTCACCATACCCCGTGAAATCAAAATCTGTAAAAAATGGCCGGTGAAATCCGAAAGGTGCTCTTTGGAATGTGAGCTCCTTTGCCCACCTAGACTGCAAAAAAGTGTCACACATGTGGTATTGCCGTACTCAGTTGGGGAATATGTTTTGGGGTGTTATTTTACATATACCATATTCATGGAAGTTTTTATTTTTTGTCACAAGTTAGTGGAATATGAGACTTTGCAAGGAAAAATAAATAAATCATCATTTTCCGGTAACTTGTGACAAAAAATAAAAAGTTCTATGAACTCACTATGCCCATCAGCGAATACCTTAGGGCATCTACTTTCCGAAACGGGTTATTTGTGGGGGTTTTCTACTGTCTGGGCATTGTAGAACCTCAGGAAACATGAAAGGTGCTCAGAAAGTCAGAGCTGCTTCAAAAAGCGGATATTCACATTTTTGTATCATAGTTTGTAAACGCTATAACTTTTACCCAAACCATTTTTTTTTTAGCCAAACATTTTTTTTTATCAAAGACATGTAGAACAATAAATTTATAGAAAAATGTATATATAGATGTTGTTTTTTTAGAAAAATTTTACAACTGAAAGTGAAAAATTTCATTTTTTTGCAAAAATTTCGTTAAATTTTGATTAACAACAAAAAAAGTGAAAATGTCAGCAGCAATTAAATGCCACCAAATTAAAGCTCTATTAGTGAGAAGAAAAGGAGGTAAAATTCATTTGGGTGGTAAGTTGTATGACCGAGCAATAAACCATGAAAGTAGTGTAGTGCAGAATTGTAAAAAGTGGTCTGGTCATTAAGGGTGTTTAAGCTAAGGGGGCTGAAGTGGTTAAGTGGCTTCACTACCCTGTCTGGTCTTGGAAGGGTTAATTCCCTTTCCAGTGTGTGTCTGTGTCTGTGTGGGTGTGGCTACTTGGGCTATTTAGACTCAGTTGAGACCTGAAGCTGAGGGGTACTCCAGCCTTGTGGTAAGCTGGAGTCATCCTCCTGGTCTTAGCCCTTCGAAAGAGGGTGCAGCATGCATCGCCATCTGCTTTTGGGGTGCATGCGCGTTCTCCAGAGGGAGAGCGTCATGGGGTTCACCGTTTACGGCGCAGTTGGTGGCTTATTCCCTTGTCCCTCTCTATGTTCTTATCTCTGGTCGTCTCCTGGCAGCGTTCCGTTGGTGTTCCGGCTGTGTGCTGGTTAGGAGTGGCTATTGGCAACGACTGGAGTGGGAACGTGAGTAGAGAGTGGACGCAGTGTCAGTGTGGTCTCTCCGGGCTGTTTCTTTGCTGGTCTCTGGTTCCTGTGTGTTGCTCCAGAGGCTGGCAGTCGGCACCCTGGTTCCTGTGTGTTGCTCCAGGGGCTGGCAGCAGTCCTGGGGAGACTCGCATGCACTGATGCTGATTCCCCTACTTTTTCCCTTCTCCCATCCCTGTTTTGAGTTCCTCACTAGTTTCCTTTTTTATTTATTTTTGGGTAGGGGGGGGCTTTGAGGGGTGGGAGTGTCACGACCATGGTCATGGCCGTGACTCCTGGAACCGCATGCAGTTGCCTGCGGTCTGGTCTTGTTGTCAATCACAGGTGAGGGCTGAAGTATGTTGCCTCACCTGTGGTTGCTGCTGGCAACATAATGTATTTGGCAGTATAGCAGCCTGAGCTGTTGCTAGGCAGCTTGCTGTCAAGTGCATGCGGTTGCACCAGGCAACCTGTCTTTGTATGTGTGCACTTTGTTGTTTTGCTGTGCACAGGATTTATGTGTGGGTGTGCACTTCCCCTTTAAGTGGCTTCACTACCCTGTCTGGTCTTGGAAGGGTTAATTCCTTTTCCAGTGAGTGTGTGTGGGTGTGGCTACTTGGGCTATTTAGCCTCAGTTAAGACCTGAGGCTGAAGGGTACTCCAGCCTTGTGGTTAGCTGGAGTCATGCTCCTGGTCTTATACCATCTGCCAGTGAGGGCCACCCTTGTGGTCATAAAAACTATATGTCTGATGTTAGAAGATGTTTTATGGTCTTTCTGTTTATTGCAGCTATGGTTTCCTGGGTTTCTGTGTGATGTATGGTGTGTGCTGTGTCCATTTGTGTTGTTGTGGACAGCAGCACTTGTACATGGTTTCCAGGCTGTGTGTCTGTGGCAGGTAGATGTGGTACTTGTTTCACTTACCTGCCATTGCCATATGCTGTATATGTTCCCCTTTCCTTGCAGCTTGGCCAGTGAGACTCCTGTTCGTCCGTCTCTAGGAGGAACGGGTCGTCTTACCCTGCTCCTAGTCCAGGGCTACCCTAAGGGCTAGTAGGGACCCTAGTTTCCAGAGTATGAGCCCTCCTACCATCAGGGTTGGCTCATACAGCTAGGAGAATTAGGGACGTATTAGGAGGTGACCTGCTCCATGCTTTCTGTCCTGGCCTAACAGCGACCAATATCTTCTGTCATCGCACGGCTGAGGGTTTCCCCCATCTTCAGCCGTGACAATTTTTTTTGTGTGTGTGTTGTGGTGGAGGGCATGATTGCCTGCTAAGTTGTGGGAAGGCGGGATCTAGGGGGCCCAAGTAAATTTTTGCCCAGGGTCCAATCAATATTAAAGACGGCCCTGATCTGAGCAGTTTCTACTTAGACTAAGGTACTGACCTGGGATCCCTTTTTTATTTAGAGGGATCGGGTGGCTGGATTCCCACTTCAAAATAGAATTAGTGGATGTAGGTTTGTGAAATACAGTGGTGGAAGTTCCCCTATTCCTGATGTCTGTATCATAACATCCAAAAAAGGGCAAAGTGGTCTGATGGATCTCAAATGTAAAGTGAAGACCAATGGTGTTACAGTTAAGGTGGTTCACTAACTCAACAAAACTCTCTTGATCCACTATTTCAGATCAGATGATGTCATCAATGTACCTCGCCTATATGGGTGGCTAACGGAGAGACTTCATCTCCAAACACTAGGGACTCCTCCCACCAGCCCAGGAGCACTTTATCATAAGTTAGGCACAAGGAATACCTACCCTTCGTGGTGCCCCTAAGCTAGTGGTAGAATCGATTATCAGAAAGGACATAGTTCCTAGTTGAAGTAAATTCCAAGATCTGGAGAATGAAGCAACTGTGTTCAAGGTACTGACAGCCACGGGAATGGGAGCCAAGACTTCATCTCAATATAGATGACTAAATTCTAGCAAAGGCTGTCCACTCCAGAAACAATGGAACTGACCCACAGAGGTGAGAAACCTTAGGCAAGCTATAGAATATTGCCACTTGAGGGTGGCGTGGCAGTAAAAATTCTAACTCATCCTTAGCGATTAGTTTAGATGTTAAAGGCTGTGTCAAAATGTTTTTCAGTTTCCTTCCATTATGTATCTGTGGGATCCCCTGGTCAGGGCCGGTTCTAGGTGAAATGGGGCCCTGGGGCGAAAAACAATAAAGGCCACCCCCCCCACACGACACTTGCTGACTTTAACGTCCCCCCCCATCACTACAGAAATACAGCGCCCCATACCTCTTACATCCAGTGACGTCCCTTTGATGTAGATGTTCTCTGTCCTCGTCTTCTCCTTTCAGATCTTCAGACCAGACCACCATTTTGTCGCCATTTTCCATCTCTGCAGTTTGACAGTAACAAGTGCCACTCCATGCCCCCCATGTGCCAGTAACAAGTGCCACTCCATGCCCCCCATGTGCCAGTAACAAGTGCCTCTCCATGCCCCCATGTGCCAGTAACAAGTGCCAAACCCCCCCATGTGACAGTAACAAGTGCCTCCCCCCATGTGCCAGTATCAAGTTCCAAACCCCCCTCATGTGCCAGTATCAAGTTATGACCCCCCCATGTGCCAGTATCAAGTGCCAAATCCCCCCCCCCCCCATGTGCTAGTATCAAGTGCCTCCAGCTCCCCTCATGTGGCAGTAACAGTCCGGTATAAAAAAAACGAAAAAAATGTATACTAACCTCCATCACACAGCGATGCGATGCAGGCCTCTTCCGGCATGTGTACCGCGCTGTACGGCTCAGGCGGCGCGATGACGTCTTCACGCTGCCTGCACCGGCCTCTGATAGGCTGCGGGCCCTGTGCCTACAGCCTATCGGAGGAACAGGGAAGGGAGATGCCCCACAGCACAGGCATCTGTACCTGCCGCTGCTGCCTTGGGCCCCCTTCCCAGAGCCAGAGCGAGGCCCCCACCAGCGCGAGGCCTCACAAAAAATGTATTAAAAGGCTCGGGACCAGCCGGTGTCGGGTGGCGGGCTTGGGGGCCTCTAAGGGCTCGGGGGCCCGGGGGGCAATTGCCCCCCTTGCCTATATGGAAGCGCCGGCCCTGCCCCTGGTAGCACTTCATAACAACAAGCTTAATCTTTTAGCAAGAAAATGCAAATTTCCCTATAACTGTCTGTATTCATAATTACGCCTGACATTCCAAATGCGACCGTGAATGGAGCCTTTCAGGACTTAAAGGATCTACTTCTAGCACCTTGTTGCCAGATACCACAGGACACAACTGTGCAAAATTTTAAAGCAAAACTATTTGTAAAGTTGCTTGTTATATTTTTTATTCTAGATGCATTGGAGCCATAATACATTGATAATAAGGGCATGCACTATTAAATATATTTGATTATGTTTCTTTTATACAACATCCTTTGTACATTAATAATCGGCCATGTTTTGGACGCACAAAGTCCTTTTTTACTTTTTAACATGCACACATTGACTTCACAGCCACACAGACCCACATTAGCGTCATTCCTAATGCTTATTAAGTGCATGCCATTAGTTTTATGAGCGATCCAATTTCCTATCTCCCTCGTATGGCAATTAGGAAGGGGAGCAGGATGCATTATGCATTCAAGCAAAGAGACACAATGCTCAGGAAAATTCTGAAGTGCTACATGATGTGTGACTGCTAGATATAAATGTGTATCATATGGCGATCCTGCACATGCTGATGGAGCAAAAATCCACGGGTGCAATTAATGCTGGTTAGCTAATGTACGAACCTGATCCAGTTTAATGGAATAGTCTAATTATTTGTCACCTTTACCCTCTTGACTGTTAAATGCTTCAGATCATTTGGTATGTCACTTTTTTTTTCTCCTCATGGAAGTGAGTAAATCAAAAATATATTTAGCAGTTGTGGTTGCCTTTTCCATTAATCACCAGCCATTAGTGTTTTATTATTGTAACCTTCAAAGCACTGCTTGTCCTCCATATCGCCAATAGCTATAATAAACACATCTACATTCGGCTCCGTTGACACTACCAGTTAGAGCCCCATGGCCTGATTTCCACAGGTCTCTTTGGTATTTTTTGGTCAAGAATGGTACAGTCTGCATCACTATGTTTATCTAAAATTCCAGAGAATCTGTCAGCAGTTTTGACCATACTAAACTGCTGACAGCACTAGGAAGGGGCTGGACAGAGCAGGACAAACACATCTTTGGGGAAGCTTCTCTTATCAGGAGTGGTGAGAATATGAACTTTTACACTGCTAGGTTCTACTCCTGCAAGTGTCTGGAGACGGAGCTTCACTGTGAAGTGCTCTCTGTATCGAGCTGCTTTACAGCCCCTCCCCTCTGCTCCGAGTAGTGCCTGTAGCAGTGTTCTGGTTGGATGCTACACCTGTTACTCAAAGCAGAAGGTGAAACAGTGAAGCCGCTCAGTGCAGAAATCTCTTCACAGTAAAGCTCCACCTCCATGGAACTTGCATGACCAGAATCTAGCAGAATAAAACTTCATATTCACACTACTCCTGGTGATAAAAGTTCCACAAAACGTATGTTTCTCCTGCTTTCCCAAGTCCTTTACTAGTGCTGTCAGAAGTTTATCTAGTGCTACAGCAATCTGTCCCCATACAGCACAGGCATGTAAATACAGCTCTCACTTCCTCTTTACAAAAAAATAAGAAATGCTAGAGATTCTCTTTGGCTTTGTCCTCGGTAGATGCTTGTTCAAACAACCCCTTTAAAGATAACATGCGAAAAGACAAATGGGGTAGATTTATTAATATCGCCTTAAACATATACAGCTTTAAAATATACTGTCAATGTATAAGCTGCACCAAATAAATCTTAGTGGTTCACCATGTATGATAAATAAATCTGGCATGGGGCATGTATGCCAGTTGTTTGGCACAAATAGATCCAGAATGTCTTTATTGACTTTTCTAAACCCTGTCATGATCCATAGCACAAAAAATAATATCCAAAGAAGATCCAGTGAAGTAACCACTGATAGCTAAGCCTTTTGCCCCCCAACTTAATGGCTGTTTAGCGTGCCACAATTTATTACATTCCTTACTAAATAATGAGAGGCATAAAACCAAAATGTTCCATAATCTGCTCAATTTTCTCATGAAGCTTATGACCCTCTCCTGGTGCAAATAAGCCACAACTTGTTCATTATGCAACACAGTATCCTGCCTGTCTCCTTCCTAAAATAAAGAGAATCCTTCTTAATCTGTAAGGCCCCGTTCATACTAGCATTACAATTCAGTACAGAAATGCATTTCAGGGTATTCTGCTGCTAGGACCCCCAGCGACCAGCTGTAATCTGTGTGAAGACCTGACAGCAACTGTTCAGTTTTCCTGTAGTGCCCCAACAGGACTAACAAAGTATTTAATGGTTCCTACTGGAACTGTTTGGCTGCCCATGTAATGTATAGATGTGTATTGGGTCCTCCACAGCAAGAGAAGATGGGTTTGCTAAACCAGACCACTCCTATACCAGGCATCTGCAACCTCTGGCACTCCAGATGTTCATAAACTACAACTCCCAGAATGCTTAATTCACTTTTGTGGGAGTTAGAAGACCAGCCAAGCATGTTTTCATGCTGGGAGTTGTAGTTTCACAGCAGCTGGAGTGCTGAAGGTTGCTGATACCTGTCCTATACCATTGGTAACCATTAGAAGAGAAGCTATAAATGGTATTATAACAGTGGCCCAGGGTTGGTTTCCGTTTCTGGGCAATTATCTAGGACCTTCATTTTCTATGGGGCCCCTCTGAGGATAATATTGGGAGCAATTAAAACCACCCAGTATTATTTAACAGCATATGGTGGTAATATTTGGGATTTGATTTGACGTATGATATAGAAACTATATGACAGCATTATGTGACTGCTTTGAGAAAGAAATGTGTCCTCAGAAAAAGTTATTGTTAGAATCAAGTTTTAATATTTTTTTTTAGAATTTTTAGTGATTTTTTTTTTATTTATCAGTCACGGTTTATGTTTAAAATAAAACCTACAATCTTGCAGTTTTCGTACTGGACAATACAGGGAGTGCAGAATTATTAGGCAAGTTGTATTTTTGAGGATTCATTTTATTATTGAACAACAACCATGTTCTCAATGAACCAAAAAAACTTATTAATATCAAAGCTGAATATTTTTGGAAGTAGTTTTTAGTTTGTTTTTAGTTTTAGCTATTTTAGGGGGATATCTGTGTGTGCAGGTGACTATTACTGTGCATAATTATTAGGCAACTTAACAAAAAACAAATATATACCCATTTCAATTATTTATTTTTACCAGTGAAACCAATATAACATCTCAACATTCACAAATATACATTTCTGACATTCAAAAACAAAACAAAAACAAATCAGTGACCAATATAGCCACCTTTCTTTGCAAGGACACTCAAAAGCCTGCCATCCATGGATTCTGTCAGTGTTTTGATCTGTTCACCATCCATATTGCGTGCAGCAGCAACCACAGCCTCCCAGACACTGTTCAGAGAGGTGTACTGTTTTCCCTCCTTGTAAATCTCACATTTGATGATGGACCACAGGTTCTCAATGGGGTTCAGATCAGGTGAACAAGGAGGCCATGTCATTAGATTTTCTTATTTTATACCCTTTCTTGCCAGCCACGCTGTGGAGTACTTGGACGCGTGTGATGGAGCATTGTCCTGCATGAAAATCATGTTTTTCTTGAAGGATGCAGACTTCTTCCTGTACCACTGCTTGAAGAAGGTGTCTTCCAGAAACTGGCAGTAGGACTGGGAGTTGAGCTTGACTCCATCCTCAACCCGAAAAGGCCCCACAAGCTCATCTTTGATGATACCAGCCCAAACCAGTACTCCACCTCCACCTTGCTTGCGTCTGAGTCGGACTGGAGCTCTCTGCCCTTTACCAATCCAGCCACGGGCCCATCCATCTGGCCCATCAAGACTCACTCTCATTTCATCAGTCCATAAAACCTTAGAAAAATCAGTCTTGAGATATTTCTTGGCCCAGTCTTGACGTTTCAGCTTGTGTGTCTTGTTCAGTGGTGGTCGTCTTTCAGCCTTTCTTACCTTGGCCATGTCTCTGAGTATTGCACACCTTGTGCTTTTGGGCACTCCAGTGATGTTGCAGCTCTGAAATATGGCCAAACTGGTGGCAAGTGGCATCTTGGCAGCTGCACGCTTGACTTTTCTCAGTTCATGGGCAGTTATTTTGCGCCTTGGTTTTTCCACACGCTTCTTGCGACCCTGTTGACTATTTTGAATGAAACGCTTGATTGTTCGATGATCACGCTTCAGAAGCTTTGCAATTTTAAGAGTGCTGCATCCCTCTGCAAGATATCTCACTATTTTTGACTTTTCTGAGCCTGTCAAGTCCTTCTTTTGACCCATTTTGCCAAAGGAAAGGAAGTTGCCTAATAATTATGCACACCTGATATAGGGTGTTGATGTCATTAGACCACACCCCTTCTCATTACAGAGATGCACATCACCTAATATGCTTAATTGGTAGTAGGCTTTCGAGCCTATACAGCTTGGAGTAAGACAACATGCATAAAGAGGATGATGTGGTCAAAATACTCATTTGCCTAATAATTCTGCACTCCCTGTAGGTCAGGTTAAGACTTCCTGTTCTTTGAGAACAACCAGATGGGCCATAGATACAATGGACAGGAGGGTCCTGACTTCTATTGGAGAGTTTTCTAGGCACGCTCTGTGACCTGTGTAGAGGTCAGTAGGGACGTCAGGTTAATATGTTTAACATAAAAAAACATGATTTAAACAAAAGGTCATTTTCTAATCGCACATTCCTTTTTAAGGCAGTATTATTTGCACACTCCATATGCTTCGGGTACTACTGTATAAGGTTATATATTTTGGCCTCTTTGAGGGAGTATGATTGGGATACTGCATATGATTCGATGATATGATGATACTATAAAGTAATACTATGTTGGTTGTATATGGCAGTATGTTACACGTCTGTTCACTGTTTGCCATTGTATACCATGAGGGCTGGTTGCTGAGTTTTGAGGTTGTGTATCTAGGGCCATGTGTCGGGGTGGCAGTGCACTTCCACCTCTGTTCTATCTCCACTGGCCATGGATATTTGGCTGTGAACTGCACCCCTTTGACATTTATTCCCTGTCTGTGTCTGTATGAAGGATTACTGTTACTATGTCTGTTTACTGTGCGCCATTATATTTTGTTTGGGCTGGTTGCTGTAAATTATGGATGTTCCTGAATTCCATCTGTTTTGGGAAAATTCTGTCTGCAGTGTGTCACCAGATCCTGGCTGTGCAACAGTGTTTTTTTTGCTGAAGTCTCAAGCATTTTCCTGAAGCCTTGCCTTGTATCTGCCTTTTCCTGCTTTCTATGGCTTGGTTCCTGAAGTTTTGACACAAGTCTGAACAAGTTCCAAGTGTAACGGTCACGTCCACACACACACAGGGGTAAGGATAGTGACCACTGCGCTCCACCCTCACCTCTGGCCCTGCCTACTTGCCTCACGAGTTCTGATGAGAGGGGACAACTAGACGACAGTCCCTTACTTAGGATATGTGCAGGGAAGACAGACAAGACAAAATATGGAACGTGAACGGACCGGGTCAGAACCAAGAGAGCTACGCAGTACAAAGGGTTAAGCAAAGAATGGTCAGGAGAAGCCGGGGTCAAATACCAGGAGAGTAGAGAAGTACCAGAGGAGTCCGCAAAGAGTAGTCAGGTGGGAGCCGAGGTCACAATACCAGGAGGGATGCGCAGTACAGGAGGAGCAGGCAAAGGATCATCAGGAAACATTCAGGTGAGTATTCAGTAGTCCAACAAATAGCCAGGAACCTAGAATTAACAGGCAACCTGTGGCCAGCAGGCTGCCTGTATTTATAGTGGGGTCTGAGGGTCATGTGACATGGCCAGTTTCACATGACCGACAGACAGACAAGTCGAGCACCGAGTGATCAGCTCGGCGCTCAAGGCAGACCTAGGAGCAGGGAGCCTCTCAGCTAGCAAAGCCGCCCTGGGAATGAGGCCAAACACAGATCCTCGCTCCCGAAGCTAAGCAGCAGGTCTGCGGCTGATGGGAGACCGAGTGTGCCTTTGGCGCCCCGTGACAGTATCCCCCCTTTAACAAGGGGCCACCGGACCCAAGACTTCAGGCGATGGCCTTTTAGGGTGTTCTAAATGAAATTTTTGAACAAAACTAGGAGCATGAACCTCCCTGGCAGGTACCCAAGATCTCTCTTCCGGTCCATACCCCTTCCAGTGAATTAGGTACTGTAAGGAATTACGCACTCTCCTGACATCCACTATCTTAGACACCACATACTCAGCATCACTAACAAGAACTGGCGGAGGCGAGGCTTTCAACTGTACAACAGATTAAAAATACATTTTAAGTAGAGATTTATGAAATACATTATGAATGTGGAGCGACTCGGGCAGCTTCAACTTAAATGATACCGGATTAATCACCTCCGTGATCTTATACGGTCCAATAAAACGAGGAGCAATTTTTTTAGAAGCTACCTTGAGAGAGAGATTCTTGGAGGACAACCATACTTTATCCCCAACCTGAAAGTTCACCCCCCTTGAACGTCTCCTATCGGCCTTGAGTTTTTGAGAACTTTGAGCCTTTTCTAGGTTCGATTGAACCCGGGCCCAAACTGTGCACAGTTCGGAGGAGAGTTTATCCGCTTCAGGGTTAGAGGAGGAGACGGACGACCCAGAATGAAAACGGGGATGTAAACCATGGTTACAAAAGAAAGGGGAGACCCCAGCAGAAGAATTGACATGGTTATTCAAAGCAAATTCAGCCAACGGAAGGAATTTTACCCATATTGCTGGTCATCAGCAACATACAACCTCAAGAATTGTTCCACAGACTGATTAAGGCGTTCAGTCTGTTCATTACTCTCAGGATGGTAGGCGGAAGAAAAAGACAATGAAATTTTACATCTTTGATAGAAGGCCCTCCAGAATTTTGACACAAACTGCACACCCCTGTCGGAAACAATATTTTCCGGGATGCCATGTAAATGAACAATCTCTCTCACAAAAATAGACGCCAGGGTTTTTGCATTCAGAAGTTTAGACAGGGGAATGAAATGAACCATCTTGCTAAACCTATCGACCACTACCCAAACCACAGTCTTACCCTCCGCCAGCGGTAGGTCAGTTATAAAGTCCATCGAGATATGGGACCAGGGTCTACTGGGAATGTGTAGGGGTCGTAGGTTACCAGCAGGGCGAGTCCTAGGTGTCTTAGACCTGGCACAAACCTCACAGGCAGACACGTAGGACTTGATATCCCTGGTCAGAGTGGGCCACCAATAAGATCTAGAAACCAGCTCCTTAGTGCCCTCAAAACCCGGATGTCCACAAAAGGCAGAATCGTGACACTCCCCCAACAGCTGGAGACAAAATTGTATGGGAACAAACAACTTATCTGTTGGGGTGGATGCCGGTGCCAAATGTTGTTCAGCCTTAATGCGAGCCGAGATATCCTGGGTTAGAGCCTCTAAGAAGATGTTTGCTGGTAGGATGGATTCAGGCGGTGCCTCAGTGGGTTGAAAAGCATGGAAGCTCTGAGATAATGCGTCTGCCTTCACATATTTACTTCCCGGCCTGAACGTAATGGAGAAATCAAAACGGGTAAAAAACAGAGCCCATCGGGCTTGCTGGGGATTCAACCTCTTAGCAGACTCGAGAAACATTAGGTTTTTATGGTCCGTGACAACAGTTACCCGATGCCTTGCCCCCTCCAAAAAATGCCTCCACTCCTCAAATGCCCATTTAATAGCCAGCAGCTCCCTATTTCCTATGTCGTAGTTTCTCTCCGTGGGACAGAATTTCCTGGAGAAGAAGGCACACTGTCTCAGGTTAGTGAGGCTAGCAGGACCTTGTGAAAGGACTGCCCCTGCGCCGTCCTCGGACGCATCCACCTCCACAATAAAGGGTCTCTCCTGATCAGGCTGGATCAGAATGGGAGCGCTACTAAATGCCTTTTTTAATGTTTCAAATGAAGAAATGGCCTTTGTAGACCACTTCTCTAAATCCGCCCCTTTCTTAGTAAGGTCGGTCAATGGTTTAGCAATTACAGAAAAATTTATGATAAATTTACGATAGTAATTAGCGAAACCCAAAAACCGTTGTAAGGCCTTTAAGGATGAAGGGCTTACCCATTCCTTAATTGCCAAAACCTTACCAGGATCCATCTTAAAGGCGTGAGGAGTCAGAACATGCCCTAGAAACAGTATCTCATGTACACCAAAGGCACATTTCTCTTGCTTAGCGGATAGCTGGTTCTCCCTCAACACCTCTAATACTTGTTTGACATGAGACACATGAGATTCGAAATCAGGAGAGAATATCAAAATGTCATCAAGATGGACAATAATAAATTTACCTAAGAACTCCCTAAGAATATAATTCATTAAGTTTTGGAACACAGCTGGGGCATTGCTGAGTCCAAAAGGCATCATCTGATATTCAAAGTGTCCTATCGTAGAATTGAACGCTGTCTTCCATTCGTCTCCCTCCTTGATTCGGATTAGATTGTATGCCCCTTTCAGGTCAATCTTGGAAAACCAGGTTTCCCCCAGAACCTGGTTAAATAAATCTGGAATCAATGGGATAGAGTATCTATTTTGGACAGTGATTTTATTTAATCTCCGGTAATTAATGCAAGGCCTAAGACCACCATCCTTCTTCTTAACAAAGAAAAACCCTGCTCCCATAGGAGAGACTGAAGGTCTATTATGCCCTTTAGCAAGGCTCTCCTTGATATAATCTTCCATAGCCTTGTGTTCGGGTATGGAAAGATTATAAATTCGCCCTTTAGGAAATTTGTCACCCTCTATTAGCTCTATGGCGCAATCATAAGGTCTATGGGGGTGGGGGGGGGATAGATACTCTGGAGTAGGGGATGAGAATACATCAGAATATTCCTTAATAACTGAGGGTAATGTATTAGCTTAGGTCCCCATTTTACCAACTCTCCTTTGGACCAATCTATTGTGGGGTTATGTAAATGGAGCCAAGGCAACCCTAGTACCACCTCAACCGGTAGGTTCTCCAGGACTAAAAGAGAACATCTCTGAGTGGCACACACCCACGGTTGGAGAAATTTCAGACGTACATGACCTCACCGTACCACCAATCAGGGGAGTAGCATCAATAGCCATGACATGGATAGGTGTAGGTAAAGCAAACATTGGAATACCCAATTTACTAGCATATTCAAAGTCAATAAAGCTGGCCGTTGAACTGGAATCAATAAATGCCTTACTCGGCCACTTGTTAACCCCCAGAGAAATTGTTATGGGTACCAAAAGCTTACATTTCGAAAAATCAGGATGTACCTGGTCTTTAGGTTGTCTTGCCTTAGGAGACTTGTCAGAAAGGACCCTCTTAGGACACTTGTTGATCCAATGGCCAGGATCTCCACAGTAGAAGCACTCTTCGCGTCTGCGTCGAAGATTACTCCGGGTCATGCCAACCTGCATGGGTTCCTCGGTGGAGACCTCAGTGTTGTCCCTGGAAAAGGCCTCTGGCTGGACCACCATCTGAGAGCAGAACTGTCGTTTTTGTCGTCTCTCTCTAACTTGTCGGTCAAGTCAGACAACTAGGGTCATCATCTCCTCTAAGGTCTCTTGAATTTGATAACTGACTAATAGATCTTTTAAATTATCAGACAGACCAGACCTAAACCGACTCTTCAGGGCTGGTTCATTCCATTCTGAGAGGACACACCACCGTCTGAATTGGGTGCAATACTCTTCCGCAGGAAGATGGCCCTGAACCAGTGTCCTAAGAGCTGTCTCGGCTACCAGGGCCCTGTCTTGTTCATCATAGAGGGTAACCAGGGCCTGAAAAAAAACCTCCACAGAAGTTAGACAACTGGTCCCAGGAGGTAACGAGAATGCCCAGTCCTGGGGATCACCCTGTAGTAGAGAAATGATAATACCCACGCGTTGGCTCTCGGGACCGGAAGACACGGGGCGCAAATGGAAGTAGAGTTTGCAACTCTCCTTAAAGGAGAGAAACCTCAAAATGTGGACTGGAGGGCTGAGGAGTGGAAGAACCTTGCCCTAATTTAAAAGAACGGATTTTCTCTCCTAGCTCCTGCACCATCTGTGTCAGGTTAGAGACTTGGTCAGGCAGGGTCAAAAGAGGATTCATGATACTGTTAATCTGTAACTGTCACATCCACACACACACAGGGGGAAGGATAGTGACCACTGCGCTCCACCCTCACTTCTGGCCCTGCCTACTTGCCTCACGAGTCCTGATGACAGGGGACAACTAGACGACAGTCCCTTACTCAGGATATGTGCAGGGAAGACAGACAAGACAAAATATGGAACGTGAACGGACCGGGTCAGAACCAAGAGAGCTACGCAGTACAAAGGGTTAAGCAAAGAATGATCAGGAGAAGCCGGGGTCAAATACCAGGAGAGTAGAGAAGTACCAGAGGAGTCCACAAAGAGTAGTCAGATGGGAGCTGAGGTCACAATACCAGGAGGGATGCACAGTACAGGAGGAGCAGGCAAAGGATCGTCAGGGAACAGGATCAGGTGAGTATTCAGTAGTCCAACAAATAGCCAGGAACCTAGAATTAACAGGCAACCTGTGGCCAGCAGGCTGCATGTATTTATAGTGGGGTCTGAGGGTCATGTGACGTGGCCAGCGTCACATGACCGACAGACAGACAAGTCGAGCACCGAGTGATCAGCTCGGCGCTCAAGGCAGACCTAGGAGCAGGGAACCTCCCAGCTAGCAAAGCCGCCCTGGGAGGTCAAACACAGATCCTCACTCCCAAAGCTAAGCAGCAGGTCTGCGGCTGATGGGAGACCGAGTGCGCCTTTGGCGCCCCGTGACACCAAGTCTATGTCTCTGTATTTCTGGGGTCCTGAAGTCTTCATCAAAGTCTGAACAGTTTCCAAGTATATGCCTGTCTGGGTTCCTGAAGGTTTGCTCCATGTCTGAACAAGTTTCAAGTCTATTTCCCTGTATTTCTGGGTTCTTGAAGTCTTGATCCAAGTCTTAACAAGTTCCAAGTCTATGTCTCTGAATGTCTGGGTTCCTAATGTCTTGCTCCAAGAATGAACAAGTTCCAAGTCCATGTCTATGTGTGTCTGGGTCCCTGAAGCCTTGATCTAAGTCTGAATAGGTTTCCAGTCTATATCTCTGTTTGTTCTGCCCTGTAGGTCAGCTGCTTCCTATGTGTATTCAACCCTCGTCTGGTTTGAGATACAGTGGTTTTACAAAATCTGTAACACAGTATTATTTTGTACTCTGTGTCTGTATGACCTTTTTTTTTTATATGTGGTGAAATTATGAGCAAAACAGTTGCCGAGGGCAAGCAAAGGAGCTCGGTATTACTTGCTTCTTTTCACTAGGCACGTTGAGATTTTGCGTCGTCTGCCATCAGCCTTGGCAACACAGAACAGTGACTTGTTTTTATTGTTCAAAAGTACAGTAATTATAACCGCGATAAGTTTGTTTTAGAAAATGCGCTTCCACAGTATCTCCTCTTCCCTGCCATCCATCTTCCAGTTATCTGCAATACAGTCTCATCTGCACAGGCCAAGATGCATTTTCTTACGCTCTCGCTATCCTTTATTTATTTCCATTGTCATAAGGAGTCTAATTGTAGCACTTGCTTTGTTGTCATGTGCTAAAGTGAGAGATAAAAGATACAATTCCGGATCGGCGCGCGAACAGATGTACTTCATTCTGGGCCTCTTGAGTTTCATAGCAGATTTGTGACTGACACGTTAACGGGCGTCTAATAATCTGTCTCTGCTCTTATTACTCTCCGTGGCGGTGCCATCCAGTCGCAAAGTGGGGGAACTTGAGCTTCCTCAATTAAGGTTGCTCAAGGGTAGAAGGCTTTTGCAGCTTTTATTGCCTTGTCAGGCTAATTTGTATGCTAATCCTCCAGAACTCATTAGCATTTTCTGCTTACAACCCTGAGTGTATGTTATTCTTTTTTAGCCAGAATGAGCACAAACCTTTTTGTAAGATGTGAAGCTCGGCACATTTGCATAATGACTCTTCTGACTGTTCCTTTAAGTTAGAGCAGGGCATCTGTTTTCTGCCTCCCGTGAAAGAGATCGTCTTTCTCTGACACTAAAACATCCTTTTTGCTCAGTATGGAGAATACAACCACTTTGACGCTGTACCGTATTGTGCTACGTCTTCCACATGATATTCTAATTGAATGCTTACAGGTGTAGCAGGACTGAGTTTGTAATATTTCACTATGTAAAACAGTATCTCCCAGAAAAAAAATAGTATGGAATAGATATCAGTTTCTCTTTTTCTAGACGATACCCCTTTGCATATTATTTACCCATGGAGCTTTGTCACTAAGCATTGTTACCACCACCTAAGCTGGTGGTGGATCCCCTGGAGTTATGAAGAGGCGCCGGCCTATTTATAATGTCAGCAGATCCACCGCCGCTTCTAAATGTAAGACAGCTTCCTAAGTGTCTTACATTTAGACCCTTTTCTACACCTGAAACAGGCCTAGAAAATGGTAAATGAGTAAACTAGCCGTTGCGCCGCGATCTGCACAAGAAATACGCCTAATATAGGAGCATTTCAGGTTCATAAATGACACCCTAAGTCTCCATACACTGCTAGTCTCCTAAGGAAAGCCAGTACCCCTTCCCTGGTATTTGCCCTGTCAAATATATATGCATAAATGAACATCAGGAGGAGTGTTGATCCAGCTCAGCCAGTCACCAGCTGAGTGCCCACATTTCCATGTGGGAAACATAAAGGGTGAGATTTATCATCTGCCTTGCATCAGAAAAGTGGCTTTAAAAAGTTGCAAGCTGTCTGTTTGTGACTTTACCAAAAGGGGGAATGACAAGAGCAGGAAAAGGGAATGGCCAAAAGCAGAGACAAATATATCTTCATTTACTCCATCGTGAGTATTCTGTTGGGACCACCAAAGATCCTGAGAATGGGGGTCCGGTTCCCCCATCTGTTGGAGTAGTGGGTTAAGCATGTGCCCAGCTGCTCCATACATTCTCTATACGATTGGCGGAAGTAACCAAGTGCAGTGACCGGGCCGCAGGGGCAACACGTGAGCTACAGTAGGCCAATGGGGGTAATAGTTGTTTTACTTGTGGTTAGCAGCGCTCCCTGGCCTGGCGTGCAGTGAATGGAAGGACAGCACCAGTTCCTTAGGGGCACACTCTGTTGTCCAGGGACTTCCGCCAGATTGTGGTTGAGGTGCCCTTGGTGGTGTGGTTTTTAAGGTGCTGTGGAGGCAGGGTCCCTGGTGTTAGTGACACCAGCACTGTAAGATGCAAATAGGTGATAAGTTTGCACAATAAGTAGGCCAGTTCTCTTAACAAATTCCCAGTACTTTACTGAAGCTGATCCAAAGGTCATCAATGTGCGCAAAAGTCATTTATAGCAAGGTAGCTTCTACAATGGCTTAGTTCCCAAAACTTGCATACGGGGTAGTTTTCCTCTATAACAATCAATCCCTTGTTTCTCCAAGCTGGAGGGATGGACTATCTGTGCTGTACTGTATAGTCATATACTTCTGTATCCTCTCTAGTAATACTATCTCCTGACAGGTGGCCTTTCTGTCTTTGGTTATGGTGGGCAGGTGGTAGCTTAGAATTCCTCCACCAACTGCAAAGGAGACTAGAACCTGATAAATGACAATTACCTTCCTTTGCCAATATTCTCCCTCCCTCTCTGGGTCACCTGGATCTTTTATAATCTGTCTCTTCTGTGGGCTGGTACATGGAACTAACTCTGGAGTTTAGATAACTCTGCAAAATGGCTGCTGAGATGCAGCTTTTCCCACAGACATCACACTCTCCTCCTTCTTCTCTTCTCTCAGAGAGCAGGGAGGAGTCAGCCCTGGGAGGTTTGTTAGAACCTACCCCTTCCTGTGCAACTTTATGGGAACTCAGGCACAAGCAAATTTTCATGAAACACAATCACAATATTAAGCAGTGTGCTTCAGGACACTGCACAAGCGCTGTACTCAACCTGCCTCAACGGTCAGACCTGAGGTTAGGGGATGACTTCAACACTTGGCACAACCACTTTGAATAAGAAAGATGTCAAATGCAAGGTATGGGGAATCAAATTGGCTCCGCCATACTACCCTTGACCACTGTGGCCAGCGTGTGACTCTAAGGCCAGATAGAGATGAGGAGGTTTAGTGAAAGTTTTCGTTATTACCTCTGCTCCTCTGACAGGATTGCACAGCACTATAATGAATATACAAGGCTGTGTGTCCCTGCTAGGACAGCGCCAGTGTAATTCAGTAGATACAGGTCTAACAGGGACAAACGACATTATAAATCAGTATAATGCATTGCGATCCTGTCAGAGGAGCAGATGTCAGAACGGGAACTCACATTGCCACACACAGTTACCCGCACTGAACTCGCTCATCTGTGTCTGGCCTAAGGGATAACGCCACTCCACAGCTTAATCTCACATTCAGGCATCCACTTGAGTAAAACATGTACCCCCAACCAGTCCACAAACACATTTAATGGCTGGGTTCGTTATTAGGGCTCCAAGGCCAACCATTAAAGTTTTAGGCTTTAATGTGCAAAAGGTACAGTTCTTCGTTACAAAAAGAAAGAAATGAACAGATCTATATATATGTGTGCAAATGCAGGTATTAAATAAAAAGGAGAAAAACAGATCACATTGTGTGGTAAAAGTCCTTGCTGCCCGGAGACAGGGAAGAAGTAGTACATGGTCTAATTAGATTGAGTCTTCCAACTTATATCTATGTCACATATTTTTATTTCCCCTCCACAAAAGGGTGGAGCTGGGAGGAAAACCTCCTCCATCCTGGTTCATGCTTCGGGGAGGTGCTTCATTATTCATGCTCACCCCACCTCCCCCTCCAACTGGCAGATATGAAATATGAAGAAAACATGACTCCGGGCATGCACAGAAGGAAGTACAGGTACATGGATGCTTCCATAATTCCTGTCTCATCATACCGATCGTATAGACTAGATTTGAGCGAATCAAAGTTGCAATCACAGGCCAGAGCTAGCAGTCCTTGAATGGTTGACTTGTCTTCAACATCATCTCAACTGACATCAGACACCCGAGTCAGGAGTCAGTGGGTTCCTCTGGCACCATGCTTAGTTGGCATGGCCCAGGAACAAGCTAAGTGCCCCCACCTGTCCTCAACCCGCCTCTTTTGGGAAGATGCCATACTTGCCGGTGTGGGAATTTTTAATCAAGTCGCTAGAGGACATCAGCGTAGCTGTTTGTAGAATCTATAGGCAGATGGTGAAGCGTGGCCAGGGTTCCAATGTTGCCACCACGGCCCTGCGTCAACACATGCAGCTTCACCACAAAGTGGCCTGGGATAACCGTGGCGCTAATGCAGTGGTACAGCCTGATGCATCTCCCAGTGACCCCCAACCCTTCTCCAGCAGTCAATGCTCCACCACCTCAGCAGAAGGGAGCTGTGTTTCCTTCTCATAATCTCTCTCTCTCTATCTATCTATCTATATATATATATATATATATATATATATATATAAAAATTATGCTCCTCCTCCTAGTCACTCATTTCATCAGCAATCGATCAACGTGCTCCTGCCCAAGTTGCTGGTACTACAGTCCCTCCCTTTCCATGTGGTAGACTCTGCACCTTTCAGAGAACAGATGGCTAGTGTCAAGCCAAGGTGGAGAGTCCCATGCTATCATTACTTCTCCGAAAAGGCAGTACTATCCCTGCACACTTATGGTCCAGTCCTTGAGCCTGTTGGTGTTTGCTATTTTTAACAGCAGACGTGTGGAGCTGTAACTATGGTCAGGGAAAATATATGTCCTCTGCCTCCTCGTCCTCAACCTTGTACTCAGCCTCCACTGCAGGCACAATGCTCCTCCAGCATAACACTTATGCCGAGCATGGCGGTGTCACTCTGTTCTGCACTTGGTTTGCTTGGGTGAACAGAGTCGCACCATAGAAGAACTGCTCTGTGTCCTTCAAAAGGAAATCTAATCCTGTCTGTCTTCTTGCAAACTGAAGATCGAAACCATGGTCACCGATAACGGGAAGAACATTGCATCAAGGGGCGCTGACCCATGCATCCTGCATGGCGCACATCTTAAATCTGGTTGTAAAGCAGTTCCTGAAGTCTTCCACCTAACTGCAACATCCTGAAAATGTCTAGGAAACTGTGCATGCACTTTAGCCACTCTTACAGTGCAAAGCACGCCCTCCTTGAGCTGCAAAGGTGGAATAGCATTCCCCAACATCACCTGATATGCAACGTTTCCACCTATTAGACCTCCACCCTCTACATGTTGGGCCAACTATTTGAGCAGAAGAAGGCCTTAAACAATTTCTTGATGATGCAGGTGGACAGGAGAACTCCCCTGTGTAACTTTGACGTTAGCCAGTGGCATGCTCATGCGTAGTTTGCTCAGGCCCTTTGAAGATGCCACTTTATTTCGCCAGGACTAAGGGATGCAGGAAATCTGGTTAGCTAGTGGACAGGGGACGAGGTGCCTACATATCAAGGCCACCTGAGCCCTTTGGGGGCTAAGCTGGTGGAGGAGGAGGAGGACATTCATGCACAAGCAATGTATACAGAAATAGGAGATTTATCTGCACAAGTGGCAGGAGAGGAGCAAGAAGAGCTGGAGGGCGATGAGGAAGGCCAGGCAGGTGACCCCGACACACCATGGTAGTGTGCAGTGGAGATGGAGGCAGGGAGTCCCTCAGAGTCCCTTTTGCAAATTGCCAGATGCATGCTGAGTTGCTTAAGTACTGACAGCCTTATTATCACCATTCAGCAGAGGGATGACTACTGGCTCTCCACCATGTTAGACTCTTGCTACCAGTCCAAAATGGGGCCTTTTTTTCCACCTGCTGAGAGGGATAACCTCAACTACTAACGAGACATCCTATATAGTCTATTGGCTGCTGCCTATGTGCGCCATGGCCCATCTTTACGAAGGTCTGATTGGATGGACCCTCTGCAGTCAAGCTCCACTGCCATGTCTGCTGAGGAGGGAAGGGGGGGTGAGTAGCAGCACCAGCCCCATCAGCAGCAACTTAAAGGGGTTGTCTGAGTTAGTTTTTTGTTCTTTGTATGTTTCTAACTAGGCAAATGTAAGGACTTTACAATTCACTTACTTTATCTCCAGTTGCTGCTTTCTCAGATTTCACTGAGGGTCACATGACCTGTGATGTCAGCTTCTCTCCCTGCTCTGATGATGCTTTGTGCACAAGCCTGAGAGAGCAGATATGTGTCTGTACAGGAGACGTCACTGTGCTGGCCATGCCCCCCCTGTACTGCTGGCTGCTGCTTATTGCTCTCTCCATGGATTCTTAAGGAAAAACATTAACCCCTTCAGTAGCACAGACTCAGGGCAGAAGACTTTACTGAGTAGCTGCAGGCAGTGAGGAGAGAAATGCTGGACATAGAGCTGACAGACTAGAGGAGTTATGCAGAGCATTACACAAGAACAGGTAGGGGGAAGATCCTGTGTGTATCAGCAGTGTCATTGTACAGCTGGGACTTGTAGTCCTACACATATAACATGCTGCTTAGTCTCCCAGCAGTCAGACATGTCACTCAGGCCAGCACTTATATTCATTCCCTTAGCAGTGCAGGGGGAGGGGCAGAGATTGTTGCTATTACAGGTAAACAAAGGGCCATAAGAGAACCAGGGAAATTAGAAAATATATATTTTTTGCCTAAAACTTGCTTAGCTTATTGCTGCCCATCAGATTTACAGTGCTAAATATTTTTTTCATAACTCGGACAACCCCTTTTAAGTCTGGAGTCTCTAATGAGCACTTTTCTTCACCCGCCTCCTGAAGAAATCATTCACCAGCAGCAGACGCAGGACAGGGAGCAGAATCTGAACCAGCAGGTGGTGGCATACTTGGACTGCACCCTCCACCCCTGATCCAAGATCCCCTGGACTACTGGGCAGCCAAACTTTATTTGTGGCCGCAACTGGCCGAGTTTGCCCTGAACAAGCTTTCCCGCCTGGCCAGTAGTGTGGCATCAGAGCGGGTGTTTAGTGTGGGGGAGGGCATACTTACCACAAGGAGAACTCATCTTTCCACCCAAAATGTGGGGAGACTGACCTTTTGTAAAGATGAATCAGACGTGGATCAGCCAGGATTTCCACACGCCAGTGCCTGATGCATCAGACTAGATCATTCTTAGTGCCACACCCAAACTTTGTAAAAAAAAGATTAGTTTCTTCTGGCCACCTGCTTCCAGCCACTATTCTCATTATGCCATACACCTGCTGCCATCTTCTCCTACTGCCCCCCACCATCTTGTGCTGTTACTGCCACTGCTGTTGCCCCCCACCTCCCCACTCTGTGACTGGGCCACTGTGTTGACTCCTCATTCTGTTGACACCCTCCCCACTCTGTGAAGTGTAATTTCTGTTTTGCATCCACTCCTATTTTTTTGGGACCTTAGCAATATTGATGGATTACTGACCAAATGCTGACCGAGTGAAGGCGGAGGCTCAAAAGACGGAATCAGTTTTTTATGGGGGTTGTTCTTGTGATGGATCAGAAAAAGGGTAAAATAAACAGTTACGTCCACACAATCTGTCATGCGGGCACTACTTCTATCAGTGTGTAACAGAACAGGTTCTGTAGAAATCTATGTGGAATCAGCTGACGGTGTAAAAGGAGTGCGCTCTTTCACTCTATAGCCCGATTTTGGGCCAACGAACGGTTCTTTATACCTCACACTGATATTTACCAGTAAGGCTGAGTTCACACTTGAGTTACTTGGTCAGTTTTGTTCCCGTAATTGACCAAATAAGTGAAGTGTGAAATGATTCTAAGAGTCGTGCCTGTGAACTGCGTGTCATACTGATACACAGTGCTGTTTGACTACCACAGTAATAAAAATTTTTGGGAAAATTTGGCTAAGTAAATTTTTGAAAAGTTCGCTCATCTCTATGTTTATACAACCACAAAGTTTCCCACACCTAGTGGTAATTAAAGGAAATGTGTCACCAAACATTTTTATCTGCTAGTTAAAACCAGACTGGTCCTTACAGATCACTTTACTTCAGTTACCTGTCACAAATCCTTTTTTTTCTAATCTGTTTTTATATTCTGATTGCATATTTTTTAATTTTATTTTCTGAACATGATTATGGGGGTGGCCATCTTGCCTGAGCTGTTCTTAACTGCATGTAGAAAGCATTATTAGGAAAATTGCTTTAAGGCAGCCACTTGAGCAATAGACACAATGGTCTGGAGGGGACCTCATTGACTTCTATAGGGCAGTCTTCTAGGCATGCTCTGTGACCTGTGCAGAGGTCATTGTACAAGGAAAGAATAGATAAGCTCTGACATTCACCTATTGTGAATGGTGGATTTTGTCTTATCCATAATGGGGTTTTGCTCTGGTAGACAGGCTAGCGGATGCAGTATAGAGGCAATCACAAAGTCTTTAACAAACAATTTGGTGTTTATTCACACATAAGGAAAAATAAAAATGACCGATCACAGTCTTGGTGTTTGTACACACCATGCAATGTCCATAGAACAAAATCATCACCTGGTTAGCAGTTTTCCACCCGCAGTCCACAGCAGGCTTTAGGGGCCTGTTTCCCCAGCATGCGGCTCTCAGCCCTTTAGCACAGCACAACTTCACAGGTCCCAAAACACAGAGACTCCCCAGCTTCTCTGTCAGATGGGGGATAAACCACACCCAGCTGAGATTGCTTGCTGTTTTTTTTTATATAGGCCAAAAAGACCCGGCCTGGAGCGTGTGGAGAAGCCACCCACCCAGCACTTTGGCTACTCCCAGTAAGAGCCGGCCCGGATCAGCTTTACAGCCATACTAACAAAAACAGTGTTAGTCATCACTAGCTGCCGCTGACACTTAAAACTACCGGCTCTTACCACACCAAGGCCAGGAATCTCGGTGACACATACCTTCCGTCAATGGCGGCCCCTTGCGCCTTCCTACAATAAACAGAGGTGATACCATTACAGGCAGGATTATAATGGCAGATAAGCAGATAACTGCAGTAAAGTAATCTGTACAGACCAAGAAGTGGTGCCTGTTATTAGGCTTGGTGATCAGTGCAAAAACTGCAGGATTTTTGTGGTTTTTCTTTATTTATAGATATTGACATCGAAAATTTTAAATAACTTAATCAAAAATTCTTAAAAAATATGTTAAACATAAAAACTTGATTTAAATAATAGGTATTTTTCTGATGACACTTTCCCTTTAAGGGTCCTTTATTACGAACCATACACATAAGACCAGCTTAGCACAATAGGGGATCAATTCCTAGCAATATACAGTATCATCATGACATACAATGGGACATATCACATAACGTATGACACAATATGGGCCGTCATATACATAATATGATGTAGGCATTATTTCTGCTTATTTATTGCTTCTGTACCTAATTGTATAACAATGCTATAACTGGTTTGTAGGCTCAGTGCACATATTCATCTTTATTTTCTTCATGCTTGATTTGTCCTGTGGAATTTAGAACAAATCCACAATCTGTCTGGTGATAAGTAGCCCCGAAGCAAAATTTTTATCTCTCTTCTATTTGTAAATCTAACTCCAATTCAGAGACAAACAGAATGAATAATTACAATTTGTCAAAGCGTGCAACTACTCGCTCAGCGTCATTGCTTAAGGAAACCATATTTAACATTTACATTGCATTAAGGTGCACCTGGCGTATTATTTTATTTAGAGGGATTTCTCCTATGATGTGTCAATAGGGCATGTCACAAACAAGCATGTCATTGGGGGAGTTCAGATTACTACGATCACCACTAATCTTAAAGGGAACCTGTCATCAACGTTATGCTGACCTCACTGAGGGCAGCATAAAATAGTGGCAGAAATGCTGATGTCAGCGGTGTGTCACTCATGAGCTAAAAGTCAGTGGTTGCCGAGAACCAGCATCATAATGATTGCAGCCCAGGCCTTGAAAAGAGTCAAATCTACCTGAGAAGAGTCCTGGTTATTTATAATCTCCTGCTCTCTCACCATCTGCTGATGATTGGCAGTTCTCTTCTAGGGAGAAAACGAGGTAGAAGACTGTCAGCCATCAGCAGGTGGGCAGGAGAGCAGGAATTCATGGATAACCAGGACTCTTCTCAGGAGGCCGTGACTCTTTTCCAGGCCCAGTCTGCAATGATTGTGATGTTGGTTCTCGGCAACCACTTACTTTTATCTTTTAAATAACAGACCGCAGAAATCAACTCACCTGTGTCTACTTTATGCTGACGTTAGTATGAACAGCATAAAGTTGATGACCGGTTCTCTTTAGGTCTTGCCTCTGTTTCTTTGTCCAACAACCATCTATTGTGATCCCCCTATACACTTGCCTGCTCGACCGAGCAAGCATATGTTCTTAGTAGAAAGCGGTCGAGGAAACCATCTGCCAGACATTTCTGGCAGCGGCTTCTCTTCTGTATAACAAAAGGATGGGGCAGAGGAAGTCTTACTACCGAAACCTTATGTCCTTGAACATCTGCCATCGGGGGGAGGTCCCATACGCATTAGATGGTCAGGTAGTCCAGCCAAGATTGGCCAGTCAGCAGACCAAACCCCGGTCTTCGGTTGAGAGCAGATCAAGCATGTACAGTTACTCTTTATTGAAATGTACTGCATGGAGGTGACAGCTACAAAGACCCAACAGTGTGCATTGACATAGCTGTAGGATGTACAGAAGTTGTAGTTGACACTGTTAACTAAGGAGGCTTAAAGGACCGCATACCTATATAAGGTCAATACAGAGGTGTAATGGCATATGACAGAATAAAGAAAGAAAATACAATTAATTGATGAGCCTCATGGTGGCTCAGTGGTTAGCATTGTTGTTGCCTTCCTGCTCTGTGGTCCCAGTTTCAAATGAAACCAAAAACATTTACATGTAATTTGTATGCTCTTTCTGTATTTGCAAGGGTGTCCTTCTGGCATTCCATTCCATCGACTCCAAAAAAGATACTAGTAAGTTAATGGCCTTCCTGTGAAATTGGCTGTGTGTCTGTAATGGGGAAGCTTCAGAACATAAGTTATGTTTAAGAAGCTTTCACATGGAGCTGAATTTTTTTCCTGCTTTTTTTTGAAATTGTTTGCTATAAAAATGCCAATCCCAGATGTTAGCTGAAGGCTAAATATGGAAAACATGAAATACTAGAAAAGTGGGCAAAATGCTATGAAGGAAAAGCTTGTAGTAAGACGTGCTGTGTGCAAAAATACTAGAAAAAAATGTTGCAAAAAAACCTGAGGATATAAAAAAAAAAATCCAACTGCTTATATGTAGAGTACACAGGATTGTTTTTGTCACCCAGAGTATTCATGGATTGTTTCTACGTTTGATATTCCATTACTTAGAAACATTAGACACAATATAGTATGGAACATTATACTTTCAGTAGAAAATTCACATAAAATATGATTTTAACCAGAGTTTACCTTCAATATAACGTACAATACTCAACACCAGCATTACACTATATGTCTTAATGTGGTGATCTCTATATTAACCATTTACAGGACAGGCAGGAAGCACAATTGTTCATTACTTCTAGGAAGATCTTTTACATTAATATATTGAGATGATAAGCAGATATGCAGGTTTATTAGAAAATTCAGCTCATCACAGGGAAGGTAATTAAGGACACTTTAAAAGGGCGCTACAGCCATTATTTCCAGTGCGTTAAATTGCTCTTTTGAAGGAGATGATCTCGAGAATCATAGATTGAGAGAAATGGTGCGCTGATTACTGAGGACTTCTAGAAATAAAGGACATTGATAGGTATTAAAATGAAAAAAAAAAAAAAAAGTTAGGACACATCTTTTCCAGAGCAAGTGAAAGGAAGAATTTATTACTGTGATAAAACTTTATATTATTAAAAGACCACACCTGTAATTATTTACATATGTGCCTGAATCATAACTGTATGCAGAGTTTTGCAGCAATGTGACATTTCTATGTGGGTGTATTATTTTCTGTGTGTGTGTGTGTGTGTGTATGTATGTATATGTATATATATATATATATATATATATATATATATATATATATACAGTACAGACCAAAAGTTTGGACACATCTTCTCATATTTTCAATATGTCATATTCTAGGTTCTACAAAGTAGCCACCTATTGCTTTGATTACTGCTTTGCACACTCTTGGCATTCTCTTGATGAGCTTCAAGAGGTAGTCACCTGAAATGGTTTTCACTTCACAGGTGTGCCCTGTCAGGTTTAATAAGTTGGATTTCTTGCCTTATAAATGGGGTTGGGACCATCAGTTGCGTTGTGGAGAAGTCAGGTGGATACACAGCTGATAGTCCTACTGAATAGACTGTTAGAATTTGTATTATGGCAAGAAAAAAGCAGCTAAGTAAAGAAAAACGAGTGGCCATCATTACTTTAAGAAATGAAGGTCGGTCAGTCCGAAAAATTGGGAAAACTTTGAAAGTGTCCCCAAGTGCAGTGTCACAAAAACCATCAAGCGCTACAAAGAAACTGGCTCACATGCGGACCGCCCCAGGAAAGGAAGACCAAGAGTCACCTCTGCTGCGGAGGATAAGTTCATCCGAGTCACCAGCCTCAGAAATCGCAGGTTAACAGCAGCTCAGATTAGAGACCAGGTCAATGCCACACAGAGTTCTAGCAGCAGACACATCTCTAGAACAACTGTTAAGAGGAGACTGTGTGAATCAGGCCTTCATGGTAGAATATCTGCTAGGACACCACTGCTAAGGACAGGCAACAAGCAGAAGAGACTTGTTTGGGCTAAAGAACACAAGGAATGGACATTAGACCAGTGGAAATTTGTGCTTTGGTCTGATGAGTCCAAATTTGAGATCTTTGGTTCCAACCACCGTGTCTTTGTGCGACGCAGAAAAGGTGAACGGATGGACTCTACATGCCTGGTTCCCACCGTGAAGCATGGAGGAGGAGGTGTGATGGTGTGGGGGTGCTTTGCTGGTGACACTGTTGGGGATTTATTCAAAATTAAAGGCATACTGAACCAGCATGGCTACCACAGCATCTTGCAGCGGCATGCTATTCCATCCGGTTTGCGTTTAGTTGGACCATCATTTATTTTTCAACAGGACAATGACCCCAAACACACATCCAGGCTGTGTAAGGGCTATTTGACCATGAAGGAGAGTGATGGGGTGCTGCGCCAGATGACCTTGCCTCCACAGTCACCGGACCTGAACCCAATCGAGCAGAGTGAAGGCAAAAGGGCCAACAAGTGCTAAGCATCTCTGGGAACTCCTTCAAGACTGTTATAAGATCATTTCAGGTGACTACCTCTTGAAGCTCATCAAGAGAATGCCAAGAGTGTGCAAAGCAGTAATCAAAGCAAAAGGTGGCTACTTTGAAGAACCTAGAATATGACATATTTTCAGTTGTTTCACACTTTTTTGTTATGTATATAATTCCACATGTGTTAATTCATAGTTTTGATGCCTTCAGTGTGAATCTGCAATTTTCATAGTCATGAAAATAAAGAAAACTCTTTGAATGAGAAGGTGTGTCCAAACTTTTGGTCTGTACTGTGTATATATATATTGTAGGAGAGTCCCCGGAATAATAATGGACGGACGATACGTGCCACCAGAGGTCCTGGCCTCGGTGGAGTAAGAACCGGATCATTGCGGTTACAGCGGCGAATGCTGCTGGCGCAGCGTGTCCGGGCCGGTTCTTACTGGGAACAGGTAAAGAGTGGGGGGGTGCCTGTTCCCCACGGCCAGCCCAGGTTTTTGGTGGGGCTGGGCCTTTAAGAACCCAGCCTGCTGATGATGGGGGTGGGGTGTGTCTTGCTGTGCTGGAGATTTCCACAGACAGAGTGAGTGCTGGTGAAGGAGAGTCTGGGCGCAGCACACATTGAAGGATAGCCCTGGGACCTGTGGTGCTATGAGCCGAAGGGGCTCTGGCCTGAGGGAGACAAAGGCAGGTAGCTTACAAGCCTGCACGACCGCTGTGGTCTGTCCAAAACAAGGTGACTCAAACCTGCTGTTTATTTCCTATGGAAGGACTTTTGTTTTATGCACTATGTGAATATGCACCTGTGTGGTCTGCACATTGCCTGTTATGCCTTTGGTGTGAATAAAGTCACGGTGTATCCCAAAGACTGTCTGTGGGTGCCTCAATACTGCCGCCGCTACCGTAGCCTACCACGAGCACATCCCCACAATTGGTGGCTTGGAGCGGGCATTCCTGCAGTGAGGCAGGCCTGAAGCAAAAGTTGTGTTGGACTGCATGTCATATATCAGGCCTGCAAGTTTTTTGGTTCCTGACAAGATGGAGGAGGCCATTAAGCACCTGATTCAGAGTAATGTACAGCAGCAGCAAACAAACAATCTCCTAATGCAGCAGCTGGCAGCCATGCAAGAGTCGGTGCGAACATCCCTGCAAGGAGTTTCAACTGCGACAACCCCGACTGTGTCTACCGCCAGGGACAAAGTCCAATCCGCCCTGAGGAAAATGGGTCCGGGAGATGATATAGAGGCATTCCTGATGGTGTTCGAAAGAACCGCGGAGCAAGAGAGGCTGCCGTTGGAGCAGTGGGCCGAGGTGGTGGCGCCTTTTCTGGTGGGGGACGCACAAAAGGCCTATTTTGACCTCAGCCGCGATGAGGCCAAGGACTATGAGAGGCTAAAAGCTGAGGTGTTGGCCAGGTTGGGGGTAAACACCTATGTGCGAGCACACAGGGTGTATCAGTGGGTGTTTGCCGAGTCCCAACCCGTCCGGTCACAAGCCTATGACTTACTTCACCTAGTAAAAAAATGGCTTCAGCCTGAAATATTGAGCACTTCTCAGATGGTTGAAAGGGTCGTGGTCGACAGGTTCGTGCGTACCCTCCCGAGAGCCATACAGCGCTGGGTGGGACAAGGCGATCCAGGCAACCTGGAACAACTGGTTAGCCTGGTGGAGAGGTATATGGCCACTCAGGATTTGGTGCAGGACTCAGCGGTACTACCGAAGTCACGTCAGCCCCCGTTGCCGACCCGGGATCCTGAAAAAGGGATCCCACCACATAAGGAGGGGAGTGGATCTCCAGTTCGTGGGAGGAATACCCTGGGGAGGAGGGAGGCTGCGAGGATCAGATGTTGGCATTGTCAGGACTGGGGACATGTGGCATCCAACTGCCCTAGGGCGTCCGAACCCATGGACTGCGGGTTCGCTCGCCGGTCCTCTTTTTATGCCCAACCGGTGTATATAGCTGACCCCCTGCTGGCGGCAGACACCCCTTCGCTGTGTGATGTCGTTGTTAATGGACACTCCGTGCAGGCCCTGCTGGACTCTGGGAGCCTGGTAACTCTGGTCCATGAGTCGCTGGTAACGGAAAAACTCCCAGAAAGGCGAACCCTTACCATTGTCTGTATACATGGGGATCGCAGGGAGTATCCCACCACTAATGTTACCCTGGCAGTGTGTGGAAAGGAGGTACCACATGTCGTCGGGGTGGGGAGACGGCTCCCTTATGCCGCAATATTGGGGAGGGACTTTCCCCTGTTCTGGACTTTGTGGAGGAACGGGTTGCCTACCTGTGGGGAAGGAAAATGTCCAGGTCCCGAGCCCGAGGACCCCGAGGCAGGGGCCCCAGCTGTAGGGGTCACCGTAGGGGAGGTAGAGTGTAACCCTGACCGGTTTCCCCTAGAAGTATTGGCGGGTGAGACAGTAGAAAGTTCGTCCGTCCTGGATCTGGAGGGACCCCGAGAAACCTTCGGGACCGCACAGCTCCAGGATTCGACGTTATTGCGGGCTAGAGAAGGGGTGTCGGTAATTAATGGTGTTGCCCAGCGTCCCGGCGCCGATACCGTATTTCCTCACCTGGCCTATAACCAGGACCGGTTATATAGGGTAGACAAGGTGAGGCAGGAGGTGGTGGAACAACTGGTGGTGCCCCAGCCTTACCGGCGAATGGTCTTGGATTTAGCGCATGCGCATGTGTTGGGTGGTCATCTGGGGGTTAAGAAAACGCTGGAGCGAATTCTACAACGGTTCTATTGGCCTGGGATATATGAGGAAGTCCGGAGGTTCTGTCAGTCCTGTCCAGTGTGTCAGCTGACTAGCCCCCAACCTCAGTATCGCAGTCCACTGGTACCTATGCCCATTATAGAGGTGCCCTTCGAAAGGGTCGCCATGGATCTGGTAGGCCCCATTATTAAGTCAGCCCGAGGTCACCAACACATCCTGGTAGTGTTAGACTATGCCACTCGCTATCCGGAGGCGGTCCCATTGCGCCATACGTCGGCCAAGGTAATAGCTAAAGAGCTCATGAGTATGTTTGCCCGGGTGGGGATACCAAAGGAGATTCTGACGGACCAGGGGACACCCTTTATGTCCAAAGTAACAAAGGAATTGTGTAAGCTATTAAATATTAAACACCTGCACACGTCCGTCTACCATCCCCAAACCGATGGGTTAGTAGAACGGTTTAATAAGACCCTGAAGTCCATGCTAAAAAGAGTCGTGGCTAAGGACGGGAGAGATTGGGACTTACTGTTGCCCTATGTTTTGTTTGCGGTACGGGAGGTGCCCCAGGCGTCCACGGGGTTCTCGCCCTTTGAGTTGTTATATGGGCGACATCCCCGTGGGCTACTGGATATCGCTAAGGAGGCATGGGAGCAACAGCCTACGCCTCATAAAAGTGTGATAGAGCACATAGGAAAAATGCAGGACCGAATAGGGGTCGTGTTGCCGATCGTCCGTGAGCACATGGAAGCGGCACAACTGGCCCAGAGTCGGGTATATAACCGAACCGCCCGGGTAAGGACATTTCACCCGGGTGACCGAGTTCTTGTACTCGTGCCCACGGTCGAGAGTAAATTCTTGGCCCGGTGGCAAGGACCCTATGAAGTTAAGGAGAAAGTGGGCCCAGTTGATTACAGGATATACCAGCAAGGGCGGCGGAAGCCCGAACAGGTATATCATGTGAATCTACTAAAGCCTTGGAGAGACAGAGAGAATTTGTTTGGAGACAGCCCGCCCTCTGTCGGGACGTCAGGGAGTGACCCGGGGTCACCAGGTGTTCCGAGAGCGCCGCTGGGGTGACGATAGGGGACGGACTGTCGACCAAACAAGCCCAAGAGGTGAGAGAATTTGTTAGTCGGAATAGGGACGTATTCTCTGACCTTCCTGGACGTACCACCTTGATCGAGCATGACATTGTCACCGAGCCCCGGGTGAAAGTCCGCCTAAGACCATACTGAGTACCGGAGGCTCGGCGACAGGCCATTTCGCAGGAGGTAAGATCGATGCTACGTCTAGGGGTCATAGAAGAGTCAAAGAGCGAGTGGGCTAGCCCGATTGTCCTTATTCCCAAACCGGATGGTTCATTACGGTTCTGTAATGATTTTAGGAAATTGAATGAGGTATCAAAATTTGACGCCTATCCCATGCCTCGGGTAGACGAGTTGATAGAGCGGCTGGGAAAAGCCCGGTATTTTTCGATCCTAGATCTCACGAAGGGCTACTGGCAGGTACCTCTGACGGAGGCAGCAAAGGAGAAGACGGCCTTTGTCACCCCGGAGGGGCTTTTTCAGTATAGGGTGTTGCCTTTTGGGTTGCATGGCGCTCCGGCTACGTTCCAGCGTCTGATGGATGTCGTCCTCAAGCCCCATCACCCGTATACCGCCGCGTATCTGGATGATATAGTCGTGTTTAGCCCAGACTGGGAGGGTCATTTGTCAAAACTTCAGGCAGTGATAGATTCTCTAAGGAAGGCGGGGTTAACTGCCAACCCAAAAAAATGCTCGGTGGGACTAGAGGAAGCTCGCTATTTGGGATATGTGATTGGACGCGGAGTCATTAGGCCCCAAGTGAATAAAGTTGAAGCAATCCGGAATTGGCCCAGGCCTCGTACGTCCAAGCAAGTACGGTCATTTTTGGGCCTGATTGGGTACTACATGAGGTTCATTCCCCATTTTGCCACCTTGGCAGTCCCGTTAACCGGCCTCTTGAAGGGTAGAAAGTCGGTGATGGTTCGCTGGGGGGAGCAGGAGGAGGAGGCGTTCTCCCGTTTGAAGTCGGCCCTATGTGAGTCCCCAGTTCTGGTGACGCCCGACTTCAAGCGGGAGTTTGTAGTTCAAACAGATGCCTCGGGAGTAGGACTAGGGGCTGTGCTTTCCCAAGAGCTCAACGGGGAAGAGCACCCCGTGGTTTTTCTAAGCCGCAAGCTTACCCCAGCAGAAACCCGGTATAGCATTGTGGAGAGAGAGTGCCTCGCCATCAAGTGGGCACTCGAGTCTCTCAGATATTACCTTCTGGGGAGAAGGTTCCGTCTGGTGACCGACCACTCCCCTCTCCAGTGGATGAGTCGGGCTAAGGAGGGGAGCGCTCGGGTTACCAGGTGGTTCTTGTCCCTCCAGAACTTTAAGTTCACTGTTGAGCACAGGGCCGGCCGCTTACAGGGGAACGCAGATGCCCTGTCCCGGGTACACTGCTGTGCATGTGTTCACCCCCTCAGGCTTGAACAGTATGTTCAAGCCCTCAGGGGTGAACAAAGGGGGGGGATATGTAGGAGAGTCCCCGGAATAATAATGGACGGACGATACGTGCCACCAGAGGTCCTGGCCTCGGTGGAGTAAGAACCGGATCATTGCGGTTACAGCGGCGAATGCTGCTGGCGCAGCGTGTCCGGGCCGGTTCTTACTGGGAACAGGTAAAGAGTGGGGGGGTGCCTGTTCCCCACGGCCAGCCCAGGTTTTTGGTGGAGCTGGGCCTTTAAGAACCCAGCCTGCTGATGATGGGGGTGGGGTGTGTCTTGCTGTGCTGGAGATTTCCACAGACAGAGTGAGTGCTGGTGAAGGAGAGTCTGGGCACAGCACACATTGAAGGATAGCCCTGGGACCTGTGGTGCTATGAGCCGAAGGGGCTCTGGCCTGAGGGAGACAAAGGCAGGTAGCTTACAAGCCTGCACGACCGCTGTGGTCTGTCCAAAACAAGGTGACTCAAACCTGCTGTTTATTTCCTATGGAAGGACTTTTGTTTTATGCACTATGTGAATATGCACCTGTGTGGTCTGCACATTGCCTGTTATGCCTTTGGTGTGAATAAAGTCACGGTGTATCACAAAGACTGTCTGTGGGTGCCTCAATACTGCCGCCGCTACCGTAGCCTACCACGAGCACATCCCCACAATATATATATATATATATATATATATATATATGACATAGTGAGAGGTTTGGTCTGGGAAAACAGGTATTTTCCTCCCAGCATGTTCTGCTTGGCTGATTTACAGCCAGGTGAGGTCAAATACCAGACTGGATTTAAAGTGCTAGTCCGGGTTTTGGCAGCACCTGGCTGTCCTTAAATAGGCAGATGGGCTCAGAAGCCAGGTCTCTGTGTTGGGATCTGGGAGCCTTGTGTCTGGATGAAGGCTTGCTACCTGTTTGGCGTGAAAACAAGTTGGTGCTTCTATGGTCAAGGACTCTTTGAGGCAGAATTGCCACATGGCGTGAATTACCACCAACACCACAAGGTGACTTTTTCTTGATTATGACTACTTGTTTTGTCACTTGCCTAAAGTGTGACTAAAACAATGAACTGTTTAATCCAAAGAACTTGTTGTTGCCTCTATACTGCGTCCACTAAGCCTGTCTACCAGAGTGAAACTCCACAATTGGTGGAGGATGCAGGCAAGAGCAGTGAGGCTGGCGTGAACGCCGATATTTTTGGTTTCTGCATTTTTCAGGCACGGTTGTATGTCGTGCATTAAACCAGCTGTATTTCAACCAGTGCCCCACGACAAAATGGAGGCTTTTGTGAAGGCCCTCATGGAGGCTAATCTGCAGCAGTGAGAGATAAACCTGCAGCAACGCAAGGCTAATAAGCAGCCTACCTGGCGATGTACGAGAAAGTGGCCATCAGGGAAAAGCTACCCCATGACCAGTGGGATGAGGTTGTCGCTCCGTTCCTCGCATCCGATTCCCAACGGGTGTATTTAGACTTGCCGGACGATCAAGCGGCCGACTACCAGAAAGTCAAGGGTGAGATTCTGGCAAGACTGGGGTTGATTGTGTTGGTCCGGGCCCAGCAGGTGCATCAGTGGGGGTTCAACCCGGCTAAGCCTGCAAGACCCTAGTATTATAACTTTTCGCAAGCTTGTGTTAGATCTAACCCCCTAACACGGTCTCAGGGGTCACCTGGTGCTTCAGAAAACTCAGGATCGTATTTTACAGAGGGTTTTACTGGCCAAGCGTATTCAAAGAAGTGGAAGAGTATTGAAAGTCTTGCCCGACCTGCCAGATAACTAGCCCCCAGCCACATTTCCGTAGTCCCCTAGTACCTCTCCCGATTATTGAAATACCGTTTGACTGAATAGCTATGGACCTCATAGGCCCAGTACCGAAGTCCGCCAGAGGGCATCAACACATCTTAGTCATTCTAGACTACGCCACTCGGTATCCGGAGGCGGTGCTACTGCGACATACCTCGGCCAAACTCATAGCTAAAGAGTTAATGGAGATGTTTTCCCGAGTAGGACTACCTAAAGAGGTTCTGACCGACCAAGAGACCCCTTTTATGTCCAAGGTGATGAGGAAGCTCTGTAAGTTGCTGAACATAAAACAGCTACGGACGTTCGTTTACCATCCGCAAACAGACGGTCTGGTAGAAAGGTTTAACCAAACATAAAAAAAAAATTGAAAACGGTGGTGGCTAAAGATGGGAAGGACTGGGACCTCCTTCTGCCCTATCTCATATTCGCAGCGCGAGAGGTCTCTTGGACGTGGCAAAAGAGGCGTGGAAACAACAACCCACTCTACATAAAAGTGTAATTGAGTACGTTACCCAGATGCAAGATCGGATAGAGACAGTGTTGCCTCTTGTTAGGGAGCTTATGGAGGCAGCTCAGCGAGCCCAGAGTCGGGTCTATAATCGGCAGACTCGGGTCTGGATCTTTAACCCAGGTGATTGGGTTTTGGTTCTGGTGCCGACTGTGGACAGTAAGTTTCTGGCTAGGTGGCAGGGGCCCTATGAGGTACATGAGAAAATTGGAGACGTAAACTACAAGGTACACCAGCCAGGGTGGCGAAAGCTGGAGCAGGTTTACCATGTGAATTTACTCAAACCGTGGAAAGATAGGGAAACCTGTAAAGAAGACAACCTGCCTTCTCTGTCTGATGCAAGAGAGGCAGCTTCCACAGTAAAAATTACTGACAGCCTCTCTTCTAAACAGACTCAGGAGGCCAGGGAGTTTGTTAGTTGGAACACGGATGTGTTCTCGGACCTCCTGGACACACTTCCATAATTCTGCATGACATTGTCACTGAGCCTCAGGCAAAAGTCTGATTAAAACCATACCGGTTACCCGAGGCTCGGCGACAAGCCATATCAGAGGAGGTGCAGCTAATGCAGCAGCTAGACGTCATTGAGGAGTCAAAAAGTGAGTGGGCCAGTCCTCTAGTATTGATACCAAGGCAGACGGGATGTTGCGGTTTTGTAACGACTTTTGAAAACTTAACAAGGTTTCCAAATTCGATGCGTATCTCATGCCCCGGGTGGATAAGCTCATCGAGAGGTTAGGACAAGCCCGGTATTTTTCTGTTTTGGACCTCACGATAGGGTGCTGGCCGGTTCCCTTAAAGGAGGCTGCCAAAGAGAAAACTGCCTTCATCACGCCTGAGGGGCTGTATCAATATAAGGTCTTACCCTTTGGTCCGCAGCGACTAAAAGACATTGTGCTTCGTCCACATCGTCGGTACGCTTCAGCTTACCTGGACAATATTGTAATCCACAGTACCGACTGGGAAAGTCATCTACCCAAAGTGCATGTTGTAGTGGACTCCCTTTGGAAATCTGGCCTAACTGCTAACCCCTAAAAATGTGCGATATGGTTAGAAGAGACTAAGTACCTGGGGTATGTCATTGGGCGCAGAGTCATCAAAATAGAAGTGAACAAAATAGAGGCGATATGGAATTGGCCCCGACCTATCACCACTAGGCAAATAAATTCCTGGGAATGGTGGGCTATTACATGAGGTTTGTTCCCCACTTTGCTACTCTAGCAGTGCCCTTGACAGGACTCTTGAAGGGACACAAGTCAATGATGGTTCGCTGGGATGATCGGACGGAAGAGGCTTCTCCGCTTTGAAGTCGGCCCTGTGCGGGTCTCCGGTTTTGGTGACGCCCGACTTCCTCAGCCGTAAGCTCACTCCAGCCGAGACCTGGTATAGTATAGTGGAGAGAGAATGCCTGGCTATCAAGTGGGCACTAGAATCTCTCCGCTGTTATTTTTTTGGGAGAAAATTCTGCCTAGTGAATAACCACTACTCTCTCAAGTGCATGAGCCAGCCAAGGACCGAAATGCCCGGGTCACACGGTGGTTTCTCTCCCTACAAAACTTTAAGACTTCGGTGGAACACTGGACAGGGCGGTTACAGGGAAACGCGGAGGCCCTGTCCAGGGTACACTGTCTGGCGTGTGACACAGTGAGAGGTTTGGTCTGGAAAAATAGGTATTTTCCACCTAGCATGTGTAGTGTTCCACTAGGTATGGGTGGGCACTACACAAGGGTCAATTGGTGTGCGCGTTACTCCTACTCACAAGGAACAGAAATGTCATATTTAATTCTGCATTTAATGTATGTTTTAATGTGTTCTTACATGCAATGTACCCCTGTCTAATGCAGCAGCAGGCCTAGTTGGGTGTAGTTAGACATCCCAGACACTAGAGGGAGATAGGGAGCCCCTAGTATAAATGTCCAGGCCCAGACAGGGAGAGTTAGTGCAGAGCCAGGAGTCTGAGAAGACACAGGTTAAGAAGCCTGCTCCTGACATGCAGCTGGATAGCCCTGGCTGCTAGTGATGTCCAGGAGGCTGTTGAGAAGCTCCAGCTTGCCTAAAGAACAAGAGAGCCTAAGTTAGCTCTGAAGAGATACCCCAGTTGCAGGATTCAACCTCCTGGGAGAAACCGACAGTATCCACCTGATGGGAGGAGGCGTCCCAGGGTAAGCCAAGTGCCCCTGATAGGCAGAGGAACTTAGAAACCATTGCAAGTAGTATAATACCTGAGGAAGGAAGTGACCAAGGATAAAAGCCACCCTTTTAGGCATCCGGGCCTTGGGAGTTATCAAGCCAGAGTAGGAGTTCTATAAAGGACAGTGTAAAAGTACAACCTGCTGCTGAGTGCTTGTGGAATTTACCCTCAGTGTAACTTGCATGACTATTGCCTGCCATACTTGTGAATAAGCCCCTTTTGTGGAACTGTAATAATCTAAAGACTGTACTACTCCCTGCTGTACAAAGTTGGATTGTCCAGTAAAGTTTACGTTTGGTTCACTGCATACTTGTGTACCTTCATCTTTCCAACCACCAACCGGCGTGCCACCGTCCAAAGGCACTGGCGTCACGAAAACCACAGGGACCTTGCCCCAGGCACACAAAATACCTGTAACATCCAGGGCACCTCAACTACCATCAGGCCTGGTCCCTATCTACAGAGCGTGCCCCAGAGGAACTGTGTCTACCTCTCCTTCACTGCCACGCGCCTGCCCAGGGTTCTTCAAATATAGTGAGTACCCTCGATTGCCCATAACTGTGACCTCACTTCGTCATACCCTGCAGGTCTGGCGTGTTGCACATGTGCTGCTGGGCTGATTTACAGCCAGGTGAGGTCAAATACCAGACCGGATTTTAAGTGCCAGCCCTGGTTTTGGCAGCGTCTAGCTGTCCTTAAATAGGCAGCTGGGCTCAGAAGCCAGGTCTCTGTGTTGGGATCTGGGACCCTGGTGTCTGGATAAAGGCTTGCTACCTGTTTGGCGTGAAAACAGGTTGGTGCTGCTATGGTCAAGGACTCTTTGAGACAGAATTGCTGTATGGTGTGAATTATCACCAACACCACAAGGTGACTTTTTTTGCTTGATTATGACTGCTTGTTTTGTCACTTTCCTAAAGTGTGAATAAAACACTGAACTGTTTGATCCAAAGAACTTGTGGTTGCCTCTATATTGCGTCCGCTAATCCTGTCTACCAGAGCAAAACCCCACATATATATATATATATATATATATATATTTATATATACATACTTAGAATGACCAGAATATCTGTGTAAATATAGGCAATAAAAAATCCATGTAAAAATAATTGTGTTGTCATGCTTTTCGTCGAAGAAAGAGATTAAGCTTTATTTTTATTTTATGGATGCTCTGTGGTTCAAAGTCTCCTCTATTGCACCAAATTACTGCTGCGATGTTTAATGTCTAATATCAGAAGACATTAATAAAATCCTGCAAATGGAGCACTCTCTAGAGAAACGCAAAATTAATTCTTTTAAAGCTTATATGGGAGCGTGCAGCACTATAGTCAATCATGTGCTATTGATCCTCACTTAGAGTATTTAATGTAAAGCTCATGAATTAAAATGTCACTCTTCCCGATTCAGCATAATAGGGTATACTTTAGGATTATCAGAGATGTGACTACACATGGAAAATCGGGTATTAGTTTAAAATGTTCGCAGCAGTAGAAAACAAACACAAATCGTGAGGACCAGTTATGTGAAGAGTTTACATTAAATGTGAATCTCCACTCTGCATAGTTATTACTTTAAAGAATTACCAAATTTGAGGTATAACCAGTATTAGTTTATCCGATATATCTTTGTGAAAATTCAGAAAAATTCTCATTTACTGTTTAAGTGTATTTTTACCACTGCTCTGTCACCTCAAGTGTCTGTGACATTGTTTTGTCAGCGCATGTGTAAATGTGTTATGTACTGTCATTGTTCTAAAAAATAACACAAATAAAGTGAGAAGCAGCACAAAATGTCCCTCACAAATGATCCCTGGTGGATCAGCACACATTCACCCATGGCATACAATCAGGGCCGGCGTTAGAGGGCAAACTGGGCAATTGCGAAAGGGGCCCCCTGCTGTTTCTCTAACATGATGCAGCAGTCTGCTGCTGTCCATCCCACACAGTCTCACCAGACCTAGGCAACTGCACAGCATTAGAATCCTGCTGCCACAGACCGGTGTTCTGTGGGAAAACCTTACGTCGTCAAATTCCCTTACCCCGCGTGACTTCTGGGGGTGTGCACCACTGCGCAAGCGCTGTACCATGGCACGGCGCGTCCGTGCAAGCGCAGTACTAGGGCATGGGTAAGGTAAAATTACAGTGAGCGTTGACTCATGGACGTGCGCACGGACACCGCGCGTGCGCTCTCAGGGGTAAGGAGATCTAACTGTCTTTTGTCTTGTTAAATCTCCTTACCCTCACTACACAGCGTGCTTCAGATTCATTGCTGGCTGGTTTAGATCAGGATCAGGTCAGTCTGCGCCTGCACAGTGTGAGGGTAAGGAGATTTAACGAGACAAAAGACCGTCAGCTCTCCTTACCCCTGAGAGAGCACGCGCGGTGTCTGTGCGCGCGTCCATGAGTCAACGCTCACTGTAATTTTACCTGGTACTGCGCTTGTGCGGAGGCACCGTGCTGTGGTACTGTGCTTGCGCGGAGGCGCACACACCCCGGCACACCCCGGGAAGTCACATGGGGTAAGGGAATCTGGCGAGGTAAGGTTTTTATGACAGAACTCCGGCCCCGCCCCCATCCTTTGCCTGCATTTGCTCCAGGCTGCAAGGCCCAAACCAGATTGGGATGACTGGGCCTGCTACTGCATCCGATCCCCAGGCTCTGACCTCAGCTGCTGGACAACAGGAGCTCCCAGGACCCTGTCTTATCATAGCACCTGGCCTGTTCCCTCTCCAGCTGGTAAGTCCATGGAGTCCATGCAGCAGTGTCTGTGGAGGAGGAGGCTGCAGGGCTGCTGGTGGTCACACTCTCATTGTAATGCCCTGCACTGCCCACAAGTACTTATGGTTACTGATCTGTGAGTTCCCTGTGCCACCTCTGTCCACTGTGTGCGCTCCCTGTGCCCACTGTATTCAGTTCCTCCTCTCGTTAGCCTCTCTCAGCTGTCATGTGTTGGACTAATTGCTTCCCTTTAAATTCCTCCCCAGAATGCTTTTCTGGGCGGCTTATACTTCTTCCTGGAGTGTGTGTGCATGCTGACTTTGTTCTCCTGTTTGCTACAAAGCTAAGTGTTGTACCTTTATCTGTTATTTTCTGTTTGCTGGATCCCAGGTGACCCTGACTCCCTCCGTATCTTGTGTAGGGAGCCGGTGGTCGTGTCCCCTCACTATTGTAGGGTGCTCAGGGCTTTATAGTCAAGGTTCGTGGATATGCAAACCTCCACCATTAGGATCTTTGCATAGGCTGAGCAGCCAGGGAAAGTGCCAGGTCTTCTGCAGGGGTCTCCCTTGGTTCCTTAGCTTTTGGATCCAGCGAGTCATTTATACATGTTGCTTTGCCTTGTTTCCTGTACACCGTCCGTGACATTATAAGCCGCCATAACCATCTCAAGCATGGATCCGGTTTCACTTTTGGCTGAACGCTTCCAGGGTCTTTCATTGGAGGTAGCTGATCTCCGTAAGACTTTTTCTCAGCTTCAAGTGACCGGTTCAGCTTGCGTTCATGGAGTTTGTTCTGAGCCTAAGATCTCGCTCCCGGATACGTTCTCCGGGGGTAGTGAGAATTTTGTGCGTTTTAGAGAGGCTTGCAAACTCCATTTTCGCCTTCTTCCCCATTCCTCTGGTGATGAGGAACGGAGGGTGGGGATCATTATATCGCTGCTCAGAGGTAACGCTCAGTCCTGGGCCTTTTCGCTGCCGGAGGGGGCACGGCCTCTTTGTTCAGTGGATGAATTCTTTTTAGCCCTGGGTCAGATATATGATGATCCGGATCGTATTGCTCTGGCTGAGTCTAAACTACGTCTATTATGCCAGGGTAAACAATCCGCAGAAATATACTGCTCAGAATTTCGGAGATGGGCAGTTGATACTGGTTGGAATGATGCTGCGCTCCGAAGTCAATTTTGCCATGGTCTTTCAGAGGGATTGAAAGATGCATTTGCCTTTCATGAGAGGCCTATTTCTTTGGACTCTGCTATGTCTCAGGCCGTTCGTATTGACAGGCGTCTTAGAGAGAGAGGAGAGATGTCCCCTTCCTGTCATACTCAGTCCCAGGACAGTGCAGCGGTCTCATTCTGTGCGCAGGGGTCTCAGTCGCTGTCAGCCCCTTCTGAGCAGGAGCCCATGCAGCTGGGGTTGATTGCTTCTTACAATAGAAGATTCAGCTCGCATGGGAGGGTTTGTTTTTGTTGTGGAGGTATAAATCATTTGGCAAATATTTGTCCCTCTAGGAGATTCAGGCAGTTTTCTGGGAGTAATAAAGAAACAAACAGGAAAAAATCTTTTAAAAATGTTCCGTCTGTTACTATTGGCAGGGTTGAGGCGGAAATTGAAGGTTTTCCATTTGCTTGTAGTTCCCGTTTTGTCCTGCCGGCTAGGGTGGCGCTAGAGAGCAAGAACATTTTTTGTGAGATTTTTGTGGATAGTGGAGCAGCGGTCAATCTCATTGATAATCAATTTGCGATAACTCATGGTTTCCAGGTGCGCACTTTGGGAAAGGATAGTCCTGTTTTTGCTATCGATTCCGCTCCACTTTCTCAAAAATCATTAAAGGGCATAGTTCACAATATCCGTTTAATTGTGAGTGATGCTCATGTTGAGGATGTGTCATGTTTCGTTCTTAGCGGTTTACCTACCCCTCTGGTGTTGGGGCTGCCCTGGCTCACTAAGCATAACCCCACCATTGATTGGCAAGCGAGGCAAATAAATGGTTGGAGTGACTTTTGCAGAGAGAATTGCCTCATGACATCTGTTTCTGAGGTTGCTACTAAGACTGTACCATCTTTTCTCTCTGAATTTTCGGATGTCTTCTCTGAGAGTGGAGTTCAGGATTTGCCCCCGCACAGGGAGTACGATTGCCCTATTAATCTCATCCCAGACGCCAAGCTGCCTAAATCTCGTTTATACAATCTTTCCCAAACTGAGAGGATCGCTATGCGTGCTTATATCTCTGAGAGTCTGAGAAAGGGACACATACGACCCTCGAAGTCACCTGTTGCCGCTGGTTTTTTCTTTGTTAAGAAAAAAGATGGTTCTTTAAGACCTTGTCTGGATTTCAGGGAGCTGAACAATATCACAATTCGTGACCCTTATCCGCTTCCTCTGATCCCGGACCTGTTTAACCAGGTTGTTGGGGCTAAAGTCTTTTCCAAATTAGATCTAAGAGGGGCATACAACCTGGTCAGGGTCAGAGAAGGGGACGAATGGAAGACGGCCTTCAATACCCCTGAGGGCCATTTTGAAAATTTGGTTATGCCTTTTGGTTTGATGAATGCCCCAGCCGTTTTTCAGCATTTCGTGAACAGCATTTTTTATCATTTGATGGGAAAATTTGTATTGGTGTATTTGGATGACATTTTGATTTTTTCTCCCGATTTCAAAACTCATAAGGAACATTTACGTCAGGTCTTGCTCATCCTGCGGGAGAATAAATTATATGCGAAACTGGAAAAATGTGTGTTTGCGGTTCCAGAAATTCAATTTCTGGGGTTTCTTCTCTCCGCTTCTGGTTTTCGCATGGACCCCGAGAAGGTCCGCGCTGTGCTTGAGTGGGAGCTTCCTGAGAATCAGAAGGCGCTGATGCGTTTTTTGGGCTTTGCCAATTATTACAGGAAGTTCATTTTGAATTATTCTTCTATTGTTAAACCACTCACTGATATGACCAGAAAGGGGGTAGATTTTTCTTCTTGGTCAGTAGAGGCGCGTAAGGCTTTTTCTGATATAAAGGAGAGTTTTGCTTCCGCTCCCATCTTGGTGCAACCTGATGTTTCTTTACCCTTCATAGTTGAGGTTGATGCTTCTGAGGTGGGTGTGGGGGCGGTCTTGTCTCAGGGTTCCTCTCCTGCCAATTGGCGACCGTGTGCCTTTTTCTCAAGAAAACTCTCCTCCGCAGAGAGAAATTACGATGTGAGAGATAGGGAATTGTTGGCCATCAAGTTGGCTTTTGAGGAATGGCGCCATTGGCTAGAGGGAGCCAGATACCCTATTACCGTATTTACTGACCATAAAAATCTGGCCTACTTGGAGTCAGCCAAGCGTCTGAACCCGAGACAGGCCAGATGGTCTTTGTTCTTTTCTAGGTTTAATTTTGTTGTCACGTTCCGCCCTGGAGTTAAGAATGTGAAGGCAGATGCCCTGTCACGTTGTTTTCCGGGAGGCGGGAATTTTGAAGACCCGGGTCCCATTTTGGCTGAAGGTGTGGTGGTCTCTGCTCTTTTTCCTGAATTGGAGGCAGAGGTGCAGGCAGCCCAGTCAGAGGCTCCTGATCTTTGTCCTCCTGGGAGGTTGTTTGTGCCTCTCGCTTTAAGACACAAGATTTTTAAAGAACACCACGATACGGTCCTTGCTGGGCACCCGGGGGTAAGAGCCACACTGGATCTCATCGCTCGGAGATTCTGGTGGCCTGCGCTTCGTAAGTCGGTTGAGGGTTTTGTGGCAGCCTGCGAGACTTGCGCTCGTGCCAAAGTCCCTCATTCACGGCCATCAGGTCCTCTCCTTCCCTTACCCATTCCTTCCCGTCCTTGGACACATCTGTCCATGGACTTCATAACGGACCTGCCTCGTTCCTCGGGGAAGACCGTGATTCTGGTGGTGGTGGACCGTTTTAGCAAAATGGTGCATTTCATCCCTTTTCCTGGTTTGCCCAATGCTAAGACGCTGGCGCAAGCATTTATTGATCACATTGTCAAATTGCACGGTATTCCTTCAGACGTAGTCTCTGATAGGGGCACGCAGTTTGTTTCCAGATTCTGGAAGGCTTTCTGTTCTCGCTTGGGGGTTCGGTTGTCATTCTCTTCTGCTTTCCACCCGCAGTCGAATGGCCAGACAGAGCGCGTCAATCAGAATCTGGAGACATATCTGCGCTGTTTTGTGGCGGAGAATCAAGAGGATTGGTGTTCTTTTTTGTCCCTTGCTGAGTTTGCTTTAAATAACCGTCGTCAGGAGTCCTCTGATAAGTCACCATTTTTTGGTGCATATGGGTTTCATCCGCAGTTTGGGACTTTCTCGGGAGAGGGGTCTTCTGGTTTACCTGATGAGGACAGATTCTCCTCCTCTTTGTCATCTATTTGGCAAAAGATTCAGGATAATCTAAAGAGCATGAGTGAGAGATATAAGCGTGTGGCAGATAAGAGACGTGTGCTTGGTGCGGACCTGAATGTTGGTGATCTGGTGTGGTTGTCTACCAAGAATATCAATATCAAAGGTTCCCTCCTGGAAGTTGGGTCCTAGGTTTATTGGGCCTTACAAAATCCTGTCTGTCAGTCTGTCATCAATCCTGTTGCATACCGTCTTGATCTTCCTCAGACTTGGAAGATCCATAATGTTTTTCATAAGTCCTTATTGAAACCTTATGTTCAACCCATTGTACCCTCGCCTTTGCCTCCTCCTCCGATTATGGTTGATGGGAATCTTGAATTTCAGGTCTCTAGGATTGTGGATTCTCGTCTTGTCCGCGGTTCTCTTCAGTACCTTGTTCATTGGGAGGGGTATGGTCCTGAGGAGAGGATGTGGGTCCCAGTGACGGACATTAAGGCCTCTCGTCTCATCAGGGCTTTCCATAGGTCCCATCCTGAGAAGGTGGGTTCTGAGTGTCCGGAGTCCACTCGTAGAGGGAGGGGTACTGTCACAACCAGACAGCTGAGAAGCTCTGACAGAGGCCTTTCAGAACCTCCTCCTTGAGTTTCTGTGTTGTGGTATTCAGTTCCTCCTCTCGTTAGCCTCTCTCAGCTGTCATGTGTTGGACTAATTGCTTCCCTTTAAATTCCTCCCCAGAATGCTTTTCTGGGCGGCTTATACTTCTTCCTGGAGTGTGTGTGCATGCTGACTTTGTTCTCCTGTTTGCTACAAAGCTAAGTGTTGTACCTTTATCTGTTATTTTCTGTTTGCTGGATCCCAGGTGACCCTGACTCCCTCCGTATCTTGTGTAGGGAGCCGGTGGTCGTGTCCCCTCACTATTGTAGGGTGCTCAGGGCTTTATAGTCAAGGTTCGTGGATATGCAAACCTCCACCATTAGGATCTTTGCATAGGCTGAGCAGCCAGGGAAAGTGCCAGGTCTTCTGCAGGGGTCTCCCTTGGTTTCTTAGCTTTTGGATCCAGCGAGTCATTTATACATGTTGCTTTGCCTTGTTTCCTGTACACCGTCCGTGACATGTGCCCACTGTGTGCGCTCCCTGTGCCCACTGTGTGGGCTCCCTGTGTCCCCTGTGCTCCCGGTGTGTGCCCATTGTGTGTGCTGTCTGTTCCCTATGTGAGCTCCCTGTGCCCCCTGTGTGAGTTGTGTGTGCACCCTGTGCCCCCTATGTGAGCTCCCTGTGTCCCCTGTGCTCCCGGTGTGTGCCCTATGTGTGTGATGTCTGTGTTCCCTATGTAAGCTTTCTGTGCCCCCTGTATGAGCTCCTTGTGTCCTCTCCGTGTGACTCCAGTATGAGCTAGGTCTGCAGCACTTTTAGGACACCACTAAACGGTGTGCTCGTGTGGTGTTTGTGAAGTGGCCGTGCTGCGTTCAAATACCACATGGCTTTCTGGGCCATAGAGGGCTCTAGGTAAAATAATGGAGACGGCATTGTTTAGCTGGTCTGCATTGTTAATGGGAGGGGGGGGGGGGGCATGTAGATCCCCTACATAACAGTGTGTCATCCACAGATCCCCCATAACAGTGTGTCATCCACAGATCCCCCATAACAGTGTGTCATCCACAGATCCCCAATAACAGTGTGTCATCCACAGATCCCCCATAACAGTGTGTCATCCACAGATCCTCCATAAGTGTGTCATCCACAGATCCTCCATAAGTGTGTCATCCACAGATCCTCCATAAGTGTGTCATCCACAGATCCTCCATAACAGTGTGTCATCTACAGATCCTCCATAACAGTGTGTCATCCACAGATCCCCAATAACAGTGTGTCATCCACAGATCCCCCATAACACACTGTTATTGGGGCTCTGTGGATGACACACTGTTATGGATGACACACTGTTATGGAGGATCTGTGGATGACACACTGTTATGGGGGATCTGTGGATGGCACACTGTTATTGGGGATCCTCCATAACAGTGTGTCATCCACAGATCCCCCATAACAGTGTGTCATCCACAGATCCTCCATAACAGTGTGTCATCCACAGATCCCAAATAACAGTGTGGCCATTCATAACGCAGGGTACATGTCCATAATTCTCATTGAAAATGGGAAGGAATAAAAATCCACGCGAAAACTGCATCAAAAAGTGTTTTATAAAATTAGTCCGAAAAAAAAATCCCCAAAAAACCTGATGCCGATTTTTTTAAACACGGAAAAAAAAAAGGGCATGATCAGAAGCTTACAGTGGAAAGGCTAGATAGAGAAATTGTGGCATTCTACAAGCTGCTGTCCGTGTCTACAAAATCCTGAAAGACTACTGGTCCAATATTTCAGGACTTGGGGCCCCACTTTCAATTTTGCCCAGGGCCACACTTTGTCTAAAACTGGCCCTGCATACAATAGCAGAATCTTATCATAACTGCCAGGTTACAAAAATGCACCTCACTAGGTGTATTTTTTGCCTTAATAAACTTATGCTGTTGTCATGCTACTTTGCCTATTATTGTGTGATTTTTTTTATTATTTTGTCACGTCAGATGTTAATGTTCCAATGATTTGTCATTTGTCATGTCAATGTGTTTTGTCATCTCATATGTCAGAGTTCTGTCATCTCAGGTGTCAATGTCTTCTGTCATCTCAAGTGTCAGTGTCTTCTGTCATCTCAAGTGTCAGTGTCTTCTGTCATCTCAGGTGTCAGTGTCTTCTGTCATCTCAGGTGTCAGTGTCTTCTGTCATCTCAGGTGTCAGTGTCTTCTATCATCTCGTGTCATTGTCATCTGAAGTGTCAATCTTCTGTCATCTCAAGGATCAAAGTTCTATCATCTGAAGTGTCAATGAGTTCAGTCAATAGGTTCTGTCATCTCAAGTAGCAATGTGTTCTGTCATCTTAAAGGGGTTATCCCATCTCAGACAATGGGGGCACATCGCTAGGATATGCCCACATTGTCTGATAGGTACGGGTCCTACCGCTGGGACCCGCACCTACGAGAATGAAGCGGGAGCACTGTGGCTGGAGGAGCCCGGACTTTCTGGGGTTCGTCCACCACCAAGTCTGCTCCCATAGAAGTGAATGGGAGTGCACCGCGCATGCGCGGCCCATGCTCCCATTTATTTCTATGGGGCAGACGGCAATAGCCGACCCAGCGCTCGACTATTTTCGGCGGCCCCATAGAAATGAATGGAGGCGGCTGCGCATGCGCAGTGAGCCCTCCATTCATTTCCCGACTCCGGTCTCATGGTAGGTGTGGGACCCACACCTATCAGACAATGGGGGCATATCCTAGTGATATGCCCCCATTGTCTGAGATGGGAAAACCCCTTTAAGTGTCAATGTGTCCTCTCATCTCAAATCTCAGTCTTCTGTCATCTTAAAAAGATGATTCATAAATTTTTGCTGCCTGGCATTCTGGTCCTCCAAAATTAAAGGGGCAGTAACGTTTTAAAACATGATTTTTAATGGTACGACTAAAATATATATATGGACCCCTTACAAACATAAACAGACAGACACACTAAGGATCCTGGATACACGTGGACCGCTGAGGGGCGGTGCACGGTATACAGAGTCCCTCGGGCAAACCCTCATTCAAATTGTGTGGACCCCAAGGGTCAGGAGGAGCCACAGCTGGTGCTGGGGAAAAAATAAGCGTAATTGTCCTGAGTCCCAAATGGAGGGACAGGGCAATGCCTTGTCGAGGTGAAAGAACAAGGATAGATCTTACCGGTGTAGAGTCAAAAGGTGCGTTTATTTGTCAGACTCAGGAGATCACCGGAAGTGAAGGTCTTTTCCCAGCGCGTAATTAGGTGTCCTTTTGTAGGGGGGTCTTCATGAGTGAGGTCATGCGTTGTCAAGGGCCACAGGGAGGTGAGCTGTCCCTGTTGCACCCTGCTTGACCTACTATGACCCTAATACCCTAACACGGGATCCGTGCCCCGCAAGGGGTGGTCCCATCCGGAACCTTGCCCTGGTCTAAGGTCCCTATGAGACCCTGCCGGGGTTGTAAAAAGGACACCTAATGTAGTGAAAATAAAAAACCGTGGGTATAGAAAAGGTATGTTCATGTGTCACTACGCGTTTCTTCAATTGAACATACTTGGAAATAATAATATCAACCCCTTGAATCGTCAGGGGACGGGGGTTAGTACAAGTGACCGCTGCCTTGAATCGCTTAGTGTCAATGATATACTACTGAGCACAGGTGGGAAAGACAGACTAAAGTGAGTCACTCAAGGTACTAGGTATATTTACACTGAGAACAACCTCAACCGCGTAAAAGAAGTATACTTATGTTGGGCAGTTGGGAGGGAGGTGCTGGCTACCTCTAACCACTCAGTGGTATATGACGTGGTCGATTTCTACCTAGAGTGCGTGTGGCAAAATCCAGGTATATCTGTAACACACAAGAATAAAGAGACGCCCTCTAAGCCACTGTATAATAGTAGGTCTACTTAATAAAAAAAGGACCCGATGACCCCCTGATGCAAGTGAGTAAATGGGCAATGCTCAGGTATATACGTGGGGACTAAAATATCATCCAGTGTTTCTACTTACAGATAGCCCTAGGTGCGTATGGCATCCATCTGGCTGGACCGGCGTCAGTCGGTTTGTATGAGGCCGGGGATGTGGCGTCTGGCAGCGCTGTGTAGCGCGCTGCTTCTGTTTTCAAATGAGAAGGGGCTGGTGATCAATCCGCGCATGCGCGCACCGGTCATGGTCGCAGTCTGATGACGAGGCATGCGGCGCTTATCACGTGGGCACGCGTCATCGGTCTGGTAAGTGCTAGAGCCGTCCCCATGATGTCAGTGTCTGCCAGCCGTCGCGTTTAATTAGTATGCGAAAAAAGAACCAATGGGCGGACAGGGCTGGCAGACACTGGGTGGGCGGGCGCATCAGCACATTCGGGAGGCTAAGTGGGTGGAGCTGTGCAAGTCAGTAATGCTCAGCTTCTACAGACCACTCGCATATAGTTTATAAGTGGGGGGTCATGGTCCCAGGCCCTCCACTATGGACAACAAGGTGGACATTAAACGGCAGGAGTAACCACAGTGACTAGCATTGGGGCCCCATATGGGAGTGGATAGATTACATACTCCCAACCCCCGAATGGGGGAATAAGTCAGTACATGAACAAGCCAGCCAATGTGAGAGAATACATGATGTGGTTATTGGATACTCAGTCAGACATAATAAAAGGATGTGGCAGCATAGCCCTACCCCCAAAATCACCAATCCACCTGATCGGAGGGGGAGAGGAAATATGTCCACCGGTGGTCCTGTCAGAGAAAACACCCAAACTGTAGTTATGGGCAGGGCTGGAAGCGTCTTGGACGTGGGTAAGGCATGCCAAACCTAGACTATGGCTGAGTTGTGCCGGGAGCCACGGGCGTGGGTAGGCCTGGAGAGGGCGTACCCTATTGGGGTGTGTGAGAAGAGGGGTGGGAGGGAGGGGTAAGTGAGACACACCACCTGAGGGGAGACCTTGACAGGCATATATAGGGAGCTACGCCCTGCCCACAAATACAGGCTGAAATCAGCCTTAATACTTATGGGCAGGGCTGGAAGCGTCTTGGACGTGGGTAAGGCATGCCAAACCTAAACTATGGCTGAGTTGTGCCGGGAGCCACGGGCGTGGGTAGGCCTGGAGAGGGCAAAAGAGACAAGTACACTGTGTCGTGCAAACCGGTTTATTGTGTGCTACCGCCCCGCATGACCTATAACGCCAACGATTGAAAAGCCTGGGATATTTCCCTATGTGGATTCGGGATGTATCTGTTGAAACAAGAAGATCTCCAGCGTCCCATGGAACGGATGACATGAGCAGGGACTTGGTGTTTTGAAGCTGACGAAGCCGCTCCGATGCGGAATGAGTGACCCGAGATGACGCCTGGGTCGTACCCAAGGCCTGCCGTTAGCGAACGGATATGGGACGTGAATTGATGTGAAGAGAGGGGTTTATCTTTGAAGGGTAGGAGAGGACTGTTGGGAGGAGCAGACTGTAATAGGGATAATAATTTGTTAAGAATCCGGACCGGGCACCAGTTGTTTTGGGTAGGGAAATATTTAATCTCCGTGGGTGGCCCTGTTTGGCTTGTTTTGGTCAGTGGTAGGCTGAGTATGAAATGGTCATTATGCCACGACAGCTGGTCTTTGCGAAGACAGCCGTGCCCCGGGGTGCTGCCGGTGAATTCTCCTGGACGGAGAAAGCCGTAAAAACTTAAAAACATGGCTGCTTGTAATACCGTGCTGGTCAAGGGCCCAAAAGGGGAGCCGTCTAGCGCGGAAGACAGATCCCTGAACAGCTTGGTGGACACCGGTTGTCTGCGGGAGGGAGTTTGTTTGGCGGTTTTCTGAATTCCCCTAAGGGCTGCCTTGATGGCCTGGTTTGAGAAAATGGAAGAACGATCCGGATTACTAAGCATGAAGTGGTGTTGGAGGCCTGCTAGGTATATTTTGATGGAACTGTGAGAGAGTTTGAGTTGGGATTGACAGAAAGCTATGAACGCCAGCAGGTACGATGTTTCGTCCCGGTCGCCCTGAGGGTAAAGGAGTCTAAACCTACTGAATGCTTTCAACCCGGTTCTGTAATTCCTGGCCGTGTTTGGGGCTAAGGATTGGCTTATGAAATGTTTTGCTGTCGAGATGAGAGACTCTAGTCCATCACTAGAGTGTTGTGTGGCGGAATTGAGGCTCCCGTGGAATCCGCGTCGGGCATCTCCTGGAAAAAAACCGAAAAATTTAATCTAGACAATGCATCTGCTGCTACATTTTTATGTCCCTGAATGTGTTCCCCTGCAAAACGGAAATTAAAAGAAAGGGACAGCCATACTAGTCTGCGTAGCAGTGACATGATTTTTGGGGACTTAGCCCTTTGTTTGTCGAGGATGTCAACTAATGCCTGGCTATCCGTGCCAAAAAGGACAGAGGAATTGGCCCACTGTTTTCCCCAGACTTGAGCGGCTGCTACTATGGGATAAAGCTCTATGAGGGGGGATGATTTTAAAGCATCTATGTCGGAGCTTAATTCTGGGGGCCATTTGCCCGCCATCCAATGGTTGCCAGAAATAGCAGCAAACCCGACTGACCCCGCTGCATCTGAAAAAATGATGGGGGAGAGTGAGGTTCGGGGAGGAATAAATAAAGAAATACCGTTCCAGTTTGACAAGAATGACTTCCACATGTGCAGATCTGCCCTGGCATGACTGTCTAAAGAAATTGTGCTGTCCTGATCCTGAGCTTCAGGAAGAAGCTGCAGCAACCTTGACATAAACGATTTACCCTGCGGCATGACCCTGGTCGCAAAATTGAGCATTCCCAGAAGAGACTGAAGTTCCGTTTTGGTGATGGAGTTTCCTAGTACTGCTCTGTCCATGGCTATGCGGATTTTACTTAATTTCTCTGGAGGAAGCCTGGCTTCCATACGGACCGTGTCCAAGATGATACCTGGAAGGTGACCTGTGTGGCTGGCCCTTCTGTCTTTTTTTGAGCTAACGGGACCTGTAACTGATTAAAGAACTCCGTCAAAGTGTTTAAACCGGTCGGGTGAGGATGCCGCTTCTCAATTATCAAGAAGTCGTCAAGATAGTGGATGACCATTGGCAAACCGCCGTGGTGAACCAATATCCAGTGGAGGGCCTGTGCTAACTGGTCAAAGAGCCATGGACTGCTTTTGCAACCGAAAGTGAGACGATTTGCAAAATAAAATTTATTGGACCATCTGATGCCATAAAAACCCCAAAGCTGTGGCTGGATGGGCAGCAGCTTGAAGGCGTCAGCTATATCTGCCTTGGTGAGCCAAGAACCCTTGCCTGAGAGCAAGATGAGTTGGACTGCCTGATCGATAGAAGAGTATCTCATTGAGTACTCCTCAGATGGAATCAGTGAATTCAGGCTGGGGGTGGACGAAGCATGTGGAGCAGACAAATCGTAGATCATACGTTTTTTATTCGATGACTGTTTAGACACAATGCCGATAGGACTGATGCGCCAGTGCTGAAAGGGAACATCAGAAAAGGGGCCCAGCAAGAAACCTTTATTGACCTCTGCTTGTATCAATGTCTTGACTGCTTCTGGGTCATGACTGGCCGACAGTAAATTGGAACCCTCCCAGTTGGCTTGAGGAAGAGCGACTAACCCTGTGTGAAACCCTTCATGGAACCCAGCTATTAAGGATTCAGTGAAGACTCGGTCAGGATGGTTTTTGAGGAGACTTGACAGCAGTTCGACATTGATGTCGGTTAGTCATAACTGCTTTGAGGCTTTCCTAGGGCACAAGGAGCGTGGGTGAGCTCTGAAACACAATGAACAGATGTGCAGGGCCCGACACGCATTGAAGGCACAACTTCCCAAGTTAAAGTTATTGCATAATTGGCTTTTGCCGAGGTAGATTATGGGCCGGCCTAGTTTGTCCACTGAACTGGGATTACCCTGAGCACCGGAGGGACCGGGCCACGCCCCTTGCGGCGTGCCAGGGCTAGAGTTCGGGCACCAATCTGTTAAATGAAATATGGATTGGCAGTTCGAGCAGGTGGGGGCCCTGAGACCTGCAAAGTGCCGGCAAAATAGCTCGGTGTCCATCTCCGCCCAATTGGTGACAAACTGGAACTGGGAAAGTGCTGCTGCAGCTTTAGCGGAGAAGGACCGGTGGTAATCGTAAAATGCCGATCCACCATATTTCTGACCCAGGTCGGTGACCTGGTAAAGATATCTGTCCAGTTCCTCCCTTCTGTCTGGCTGGGCTGAACAGACCACATCTCTATATACGCTGAAAGCTAGCACGAATTCCGGAATGGTCAGCTTCCTGTTGAGACGTGCATCTTTAGCTTTCATGACTATGGACACGTCCCCACAGTTAATCACGCGACTTTCTGGAACATCGTGGGATGCAATGAGAATGGAGGCTAGATTTATATCTTTCCCTGCCACAATGTCCTTTTTTAGATTCTCTGGCAGAAAGTGGGACGGGGCAATTTGGGGGGTAGGTATGTGAATACCTGGGAGAGACTGTGGGATGGCCAGGGATGATGTGGTAGCCTGACTTTGACCGGATGTTGAGGGCTGGACTTCCAGAACGTCGACTCTGGACTGGATGTCCGAGACCGAACTGACCAAACCACTGATGGAGGATTGGAGCTGAGACAGTGAGAGCTGAATTGATGACAGGGAAGTTTGTTCCCCAGAGGGCCCAGCCTCAGACATCAAAATTCTGAAAAGTTCTGCTTTTCTGGCAGATGCAGGATACCGGATCCCTTTCCTATTCAGCTCAGCAATTAACTTTGGGATGGTCCAGCTCCGGAGGGATCTGTTGGTGACCCGACCTGAGACTGCAGAGCCTAAGGAAGAGACGTTGTCTTCTATATCGGACACCTGTGACATCTTGGACCCGCCTTAAGCTGAACCGACTTTTGACGAATGACTTGATCTGGATTGCCGCGGACAGAAAAACCAAAAATAAGAGCTAGACAAGGTATATGTGGACTGAAATAAGCAAGAACAGAACCTACCAGTGATATAACTCTTGTATCGAATATCTTACCTTGCGGAACTTTAGCCTACTTTCTACTTGGAAATTATAGCAGCTGGAAACACTTCTAGGAATCTGAGGGAAAATTTAAGTAGACTGAATGACGTAGCCGTGAGAAAGGATGGGAACCGTGAGACCCTTGAACGTCCGTAAGGCTCATGAAGCCGAGCCTATGCAGACTAGGACAGGGTATGGCGAACCCAGTGGCACACTAGATTGAACAGCCCAGATGATCCGGGTGATATACCACATTGAACTTGGCCTGGACGATCCAGGTGACATACAACATCGACACTGGACCTGGATGATCCAGGAGGTACGCATGCGAGACATGTCCTGGACGATCCAGGTGACCCTACAGGAACGTGCCTGGAAGGTCCAGGAAACGCGCGACACTGGACCATGGCCTGGACGATCCAGGTGACCTATGACGTGAAGCGTGGCCTGGACGAACCAGGTGACAAAAAACATTGGACTAGGCCTGGACGATCCAGGTAACGTACAACATGAGACCAGGGCCTGGACGATCCAGGTAACATACAACATGAGACCAGGGCCTGGACGATCCAGGTAACATACAACATGAGACCAGGGCCTGGACGATCCAGGTAACATACAACATGAGACCAGGGCCTGGACGATCCAGGTAACATACAACATGAGACCAGGGCCTGGACGATCCAGGTAGCATACAACATTGGACTGGGCCTGGACGATCCAGGTAACATACAACATTGGACTGGGCCTGGACGATCCAGGTAACATACAACATGAGACCAGGGCCTGGACGATCCAGGTAACATACAACATTGGACTGGCCTGGACGATCCAGGTAACATACAACATGAGACCAGGGCCTGGACGATCCAGGTAACATACAACATTGGACTGGGCCTGGACGATCCAGGTAACATACAACATGAGACCAGGGCCTGGACGATCCAGGTAACATACAACATTGGACTGGGCCTGGACGATCCAGGTAACATACAACATGAGACCAGGGCCTGGACGATCCAGGTAACATACAACATTGGACTGGCCTGGACGATCCAGGTAACATACAACATTGGACTGGCCTGGACGATCCAGGTAACATACAACATGAGACCAGGGCCTGGACGATCCAGGTAACATACAACATTAGACTAGGCCTGGACGATCCAGGTGACATGCAACGTTGGCACTGAGCCTGGACGATCCAGGAGACATACGACATGAAGATGGAACCAGAGTGACATGCGGGGTGTGCTGGGGAGCTGCAGGGAGTGGGGGCACCGGGCTGGGCTTGCTGGGACAAACTCTTCTCAGACCTCATTCATCTGAAAAGACGAACTGACATGCCTGAGAATATCTGAGTGAGTGACCAGTTTGGAACGGCAACATGCCAGAACCTCGCCGCATGTGGATGTGACCCATCTTCTGAGTGCCTGGCAGTGTCACCATGCGGGCCACAGACCGACCCTGATGGAACGCCATGAGTCCAGAGCCACACACTGCAGTCATACTGCGGTACCTCACGCTGGGGAAGGAGGACTCCGGTGCGGCTCCGGCGGGTGAGTGTGTGGGAACGGTCTGTGCTCCGCCTGGGGAGGCTGAATGGGGCAGGCGGAAGTAAGTGCGTTCCACCTTGGACCGCAAGACGACTTGGGGAAGCGCTGCTGCCGGCTGTGCGCGTGCCGGAGGCGGGCGGAAGTAGGTGCATTCCACCCTGGACCGCAAGACGACTTGGGGAAGCGCTGCTGCCGGCTGAGCGCGTACAGGAGGCGGGCGGAAGTACATGCGTTCCGCCTTGGACCGCAAGGTGATTTTAGGGAAGCACTGCTGGAGGACGTACGGGAGTATCACGCTCCATAAACTTACTTTGAGGAGAAAGACTTCTCACCGGAATGTAGCACCGTGCAGCAATTCACTCTGGACGAGAGAGAGAAACAAACAGCTTGCTAGACGGCTAGATGTGGCTCCTCCTACGAACGTAAGTGAGACACACCACCTGAGGGGAGACCTTGACAGGCATATATAGGGAGCTACGCCCTGCCCACAAATACAGGCTGAAATCAGCCTTAATACTTGTTCATTAAGACCTAGGGGGTTAGTGGTTTTTAATTTAAAAATCCACCAGCACTCGCGATGGAGTATACGCTTGTCCCAATCTCCTCCACGTTGGAGTTTCTGGACATGTTCAATGCCCATGAAAGTCACGGCTGAGGCACGACCTCCATGATCAGTTTGGGTGTGCCTTGCCACCGGGGTGTCTCTCTCGTTGCGTATATCTCCAAAGTGCTCACCCATCCGTTTGTGTAGTTCTCTGCGGGCCTTACCCACATACCTTATGCCGCACTCACAGGTGATAAGGTAAAAAACACCCGTGGTGCGGCAATTGATGAAATCACGTATGTGATAAGTATGACCCGCCGGGTCCAACGCAAAGGATTTGCCCTGGGTGAGCTGGCCACAAACTGCAGTGTCCACATCTATAGCAACCCTTGACCGGGTTATCAAGCCATGTGCGTGGTTTCTCAGGTGGACTGTAATGACTGTTTACCAGTTTATCCCTCACATTGGTCCCTCTCCTAAAGGTCACCGAGGGTTGGTGGCTTAAAACTGCAGTCAGGTCAGGGTCCATAAGAAGGGTCCCCCAGTTACGGCTTATGATCTCTCTTACTCTCGTAGATGCCGAGTCAAAAGTCCCTGCAACCCGTATCAGTCTCTGGGGATCAGTGTCTGGGTTCTTCGTGGGGTGTAGTAGGGTAGTGCGCATCTCGGCGCATGCCCTTTGGTAGGCCTTTTTGAGTGACCTATACGGATAGCCCCATTCACGGAAACGCCTCCTCAGGTCGTCGGCCTGCCGCTTGAACTCCCCATTTTCATAGCAATTGCGTTTGAGCCTTAAATATTGCCCAACCGGTATGTTCCGTTTAAGTGGGGTCGGATGGCAGCTATCCCACCTGAGGAGGGAGTTTGTGGATGTTGATTTACGGTAGATGGTAGTCTGCAGCTTACCGCAGTCGCCCCTGGATATGGAGATGTCCAGGAACGGGAGGTGATCCCTCACTATAACGGAGGTAAACTTGAGGTTTTCCACACTGCCTCCGCTGTGTCTATTTTCTGGTCCCCGCAGTGTTAACATCCGGCAGAGCATGGACATGGTCACATGCTCTGTTGCAGCCAATGCTTGGCTTCAGCAGTGACATGCTGCTTGTGGCCATATCACCACTGATACCAGTCACTGACTGCAGCAGAGCATGTGACCATGCTCATGCTGCACCCGATGACAACACTGTGGGGACCAAAACATGGACACAGCGGAGGAAACGCAGAGGACCGGAAACGGCAGGAAGCAGGTCTTCTGTTTAGTGAAGCAGGGTGCAGGCACTTGCTAAAAGCTCATTATTCCCTAGAAACCCTTTTAAATTTCAATGTGTTCTATCATCTCAAGTGTCAATATATGATATTGTTCTATCACCTCAATCATCAATGTGGAACTGTATTATCTCAAGTATCAAGGTATCTGTACTGTCACCCACAAGTGTCAGTGCTAAATTCTTCTATTATCTTGTGTAAATATTCCATTCATCTCTCATCAGAAGTGTCAATGTGTTCTTGCTCTGTCACTTTAGGTGTCAATGTGTAATTGTTCTTCTATTTCAAGTGTCAACGTGTCAGTGTCCTGTCATTTCCGGTGTCAATGTTCCACTGATTTGTCACCCACAAGTGTCAATGTGTTCACCTCGTAAGTAAGTGTGAACGAGTCATAGTGCTGTCGATAGAGATGTAGGGGAAAATTCATCAATCATTTACGGTAGGCCTTTTTTGGCATAGAAAAGTTGCCTATCCACCGGATTAGCCACTTTTCTAGTCACAATAAGCATTTTACGCTGCCTTCACCAAGTCTACGAAAAATGGGAGTAGTGAGGGCAGAGTTACGGCATGAAGAGGGCAGGACGATTGTTCCCCGCTAATTCATCATTATTTAACTAGAATAAATAATGACTGAAATCTAGAGCAGCTCTGAGCTGCCATTGATTTTATTCTGGAGCACGGAGAGTCGGAGGAAGCAGGTAATTTATGATGCATGCTCCTCGTCATAAATTACATGCCTCCTCCGGCAGTGCAGGCACTATAAAGGCTGGTATAGCACATGCCAGCCTTTAGTCTTTTTTCTTAGTTGCCAATGTGTTTTACATCCCATGTCAGCGAGGAATTGACATCACCACAAGTGTCAATGTGCCATTACCAGCGTTCTATGATCTGGTTATTTTATCATAGGTTATTTTCAGATTATACATTTCCTTTAACCATTAGTGTTTCCCTGATCTGGAACCATAAACCATAACCGTATTATTTTTTTTGGTCCCAATAACAATTAATAGTTTTTCTGTCTCCAGACCAAAATGCATGCCATTTATTCAATGATTGGAACGTTACTGTGGTCTCCAGTGACTGTCATTGTGACCTCAAAACACCTGAAACTGTATCTCCAATGCATTTTCTATTTCATTAAAAACAAATGTATTGTGCAGAGATGGGCTCAATATTATACTGAACTTTAATGGACAATTGAATCCGAGGCATTTTTAGAATTGTCTCCCACATGTGTGATTTAAAGTACTAATAAACCTAAATCAGCACTCAGTGGGCTGTAGATTATTACTTTTACATTTTGATCTTGCAGTTATCAAAAATTTGGAGGGGCAGATTGACTGCACAGAATGAACACATGATATGGGCAGGTCCTAGGATGATGGCGATCCCATACACATCAAATTTCATATCAACAACTACTATAGCACCAATATGAGAACTGTGTGTTTCAAAGACCGAATAGATGATACCTGTGGGATGCCCTTTTTAATGTCTGCTCACACGAAGCCCCTTTCAAGCCAAGCTTTCTTATTGATTTGCTGTCCTATAATTCTCTTTCAAATTTCCTATCCATTTTGACTTTGCAATACTTTTCAGTTGCAGGTTTGAGATAACCACATGTACGATTTATCAATGAGAATTTCAAAGGTCCAAAACGGCAGAAATAAGTTACTGTGATAACCATTATATACCCCATATAGGCAGAATGGGTCATCAAAACCCCAGGGTTCTAGTTCCTTTGTGTTATCCTAAACTGAGATTTCTTTTATGTAGCTCTGCACTGATCAGAACATTTAAAGGCTGACCGAGATTTCAGCTTTATTATGTAAATGTATATTCATGCACCACAATGGATGTTCTATAACTTAGGATGTTTTCCAGCTAGAATATTTTTAAATTTGCATTATATATTCAAAATCTGGATCCAAAAAGTTGTAGTGAAGATAGGATAATTGACCATTTGGAAGTTCTCTTATTGGGTGGATTGTTTTGTTGTCTGATGTGACAACCATTGGAAACCATTAAGTTGCTGTTAGGGATATCTAATTTTGAAAAAAATGTTTCCATTGATGTCAGTGGACATTTTGGCCTGATGACCAAAAACAACTTAATCCTAAAGTTGTTTTAAAGGTGCCCCACAGTAGTGAGTTTGAGCAGCTAAAGCAAGAGATTTAGAGAATTATCATGCACTGCATGGCTATATTTTGGCAGTTTGAACTACTTTTTAGTGTACATTCACTTGCCTGTAAATGAACACAGATCGGTGATATAGCACATCAACAGGTTTTTCTTTATGTTCCATTTACATGTGGAAATTAGTATGAAAAAACAATCAATACATTTGTCGGCAGGTCTCGACATGCCTCATTTAGACTGAAAGGTATGCTGTGGTCAAACAATGGTTTTTAAAGATTCAATCAGCCAACAAGCTTTTTGACAGCTGATTAAGAACCTGTACCTCATCTTCAGGCCATGTAGAAGGGTCTTTAAAGTCTTTAGTAATTTGTCCTCTCTTGTCATCTGTTATGATGTGATGCCTGTATTTGCTTGAGTTTTAAATCAAATTTTCCAAAACTCTTAATGGAGAGTCGTGTTTCCAAGTTGCAGAAAGTTGATCGGTGCTCATGACAAGGAATGTTCCATTATTGTTGGCGGCACATCCACGGTTGACATCGGAAGATGTGCTGCTGACAAATGGTCATTTTTACTGCCACAAAAAGGATGTAATGAAATGAGAAACAAGCAGGACGTTTAACTTGGGGCAATTATCGAGAGAGAAGATTCCTATGAATATTCATTCGGCTGATAATGGACCCTTTGTAGAAGGCACTTAAAGGGGTTGTCCCATCTGGGACATTGGGGTCATAGCGCTGAGATATGCCCCGAGGGTCTGCTAGGTGCGGGACCCACCTCTGGGACTCGCACCTATCCTTAGATCGGAGCCTATTAAGTGCTGAAGGGCACATGCACAGCCACCCTTTCTCGGCCTAAATTACCTGCCTTCTCTGGCTTTCAAAGGCTTGCTCTGTTCTTTTTGGAAGTTCCATTAAAATGCAAGGTAAGCGCACCGTGCAAGCGATGCCATACCATTCCATCCATTTCTATGAAGCAGTTTGCAGTAGGTGGGACCCATACCTATCAAACATTGGGGGCATATCTTAGAAGTATGACCCCAACTTCCCTCCTGGGACAACCCCTTTAATGTTACTCATGAAGACAAACTCTTTCCTAAAACTATACCAGTACCTTTCACAAGTAAGTTTGATCAGCCGAAACAACAGAGTTAGAAAACTGTCATCAATTGGATAGCCATTTTAACTATCGTTTCATCTAATGTTTCAGAATAAGCTGGCGCGTGGGTGCACAAGAAGAATAACACTATTTCAGACTATTATATAACTTGTATCTGGCACTTTATAACAGTTTTTTCTCTGCAATCAGTAATTCAAAGTTTTTTATGAACTGGTGGGCAGGGACTAGCTGCTCATGATGTCTGTATATACACTACACATGGAGAAACAAGGTATCCCTTAACTCTCTGTAGCACAACCTCAGAAGCAGCAGCAGTAATGGAGATTATTATACAGCAGAACTACGCAGTTTGGATGTAAATCCAGCAGAAGTTAGTAAATCTATCAGTCTCTCTGCCTCTGCTCATCTCCAGCATCCCTTCCCTTCTGCTCCCCCTCCCCTAACCACAGACTTCTGTGTAATCAGATGCTCCAGTGAGCAGGCAGCCCGTCTTCACTGAAGACAGATGTGAGCAGTGAATTTAGAGTTAGTGAAGAGGAAGGGGAGAAGGAGAGGAACCTGATTAGAAAAGGAAACTTCTTTCTCTGATGAGATATTGTCACGTTCGGGTGTGGGAGGGAAATACCACGCCGAACATAGGAGGCAAAGAGGTGAGGGAATAAGGCCTATAAACTAGGGAAAGGAGATGGAAACCTCTTAGTAAAACCCTAATCAAAGTCCTGACTAACTACCTGTATGAACAGACCCCAGAGGTAGGTGAGTTCATACACAGGAATACCTAATTTCCTAAGTCACCCTATAGGACCCTGGTACCACTGGTGTATCTATCACGAGGCAAACAAGCATTTGCCTAGGGCAGCACTGGCCAATGGGGCGGCAAAATGCCTTGTTTGCCCCTTATCCCATCCGTCTTATACGCCGGTATACTCAGATCCGATGGTATATTCTAACCCCCAGGAGTTCCCATGGTGACGGGGACGCTTGCCTGGGGGTTAGAATATACCATCGGATCTGAGTTTTCACGATCTCAGTGAGATCATGAAAACTCAAATCCGATGGTATATTCTAACCCCCAGGCGTTCCCATGGTGACAGGGACGCTTGCCTGGGGGTTAGAATATACAGGGCCACGCCTCTCACAGGAGTACATTTATAAACTGTAATCAGTAACTTTAACTTTAATCATCGCTGATCTCTTTACTTGGATACCGTACTCTTAGCTCCGGTAGCAGCAGGCAGTGCGGGCGGCGTTCACTCACTGACGTCACATGCCTGCTCCTCCCACTAGGTGACATCAGTGAGTGAGCGCCGCCCGCACTGCCTGCTGCTACCGGAGCTAAGAGTACGGTATCCAAGTAAAGAGATCAGCGATGATTAAAGTTAAAGTTACTGATTACAGTTTATAAATGTACTCCTGTGAGCGTCAGGGAGAGGGATCTGTGGATGGCACTGATTAGGGGGGATCTGTGGATGTCACTGTTTAGGGGGGAGCTCTGTGGATGGCACTGTTTAGGGGAGGGGGAATCTGTGGATGGCACTGTTTAAGGGAGGGGGATATGTGGATGGCACTGTTTGGGGGGGATCTGTGGATGTCACTGGTTGGGGGGGATCTGTGGATGGCACTGTTTAGGGGAGGGGATCTGTGGATGGCACTGTTTAGGGGAGGGGGATCTGTGGATGGCACTGTTTAGGGGAGGGGGATCTGTGGATGGCACTGTTTAGGGGGGATCTGTAGATGGCACTGTTTAGGGGGGGGATCTGTGGATGTCACTGGTTGGGGGGGATCTGTGGATGGCACTGTTTAGGGGAGGGGATCTGTGGATGGCACTGTTTAGGGGAGGGGGATCTGTGGATGGCACTGTTTAGGGGAGGGGGATCTGTAGATGGCACTGTTTAGGGGGGGGTCTGTGGATGGCACATAGGAAGGGGTGGGGTTTAGAGAGGAAGGGGTGTGGCCTTGACAGGAAGGGGTGGGTCAAATTTATATTAGGGGGGTGCCCGAGTTTAGTGTCGCAGCACAAAACCAAGATGCACCACTGCCTGGTACTAATGTCAGGACTGAGACAACCTGTTCCTCCAAAAGGAAGGTCGAACAGGAGTCTCCCTCAGGCCTTAATACAAATGACAGGGAAATGCAACACACAAGATAACCCAAACAAAATACAAAATGGAAAGAAAACACTTAACTTCAAGTGGCTATGGCAGCACCAGGAACTCAGCCAAGATCAACACACCAGCTATCCACAACTCAAACTATAAACCGCATAGCATAGTGGGAGAAACAACAATAAATAGAGAAGGTTTAATGACCATAAGAGCCACACCTGGGGAAAGAAGGTGTGGCAAGCACCAGAAACAACAAAGACGTCATTTGATCAAAACAGAAAACATATTAGATCAAACCACATGTTGCCAGTCTCACCGATCTCCTGCCACCTGTCGCGGGAACGTCCGTGACAGATATATCCCGAAGTCTCTTATATTTGCCTGTACTATTCATTTAAAGATTCATTCACACATCAGTGTTTCTGTCAGTGATTTTCATCAGAGATTTTGAGCCAAAGCCGGTGCAGGTCTAAACACCGAACAGGTGCTGATCTTTCCCTCATACCTTATGTCTGTGGAGGCTCCATTCCTGGATTTGGCTCACAATCACTGATGGAAACCACTGACCAAAATACTGACCTGTGAATGTGGCTCAATAGGTGTGAGGAATATGGATTATCATTTACGGGCAGCCCTGATTTTTATTTGATTCACCTTTTGCATGTACACAGTCTTTTGCATGCAAAATATGTTCTCACCCCCAACCATCTGCTATCAGATAGTAAGGGTGAAAACCCTCCAGGGGTCCAGGCTTCAAGGAGGCCCCAGGTGGATAAAGTCACACCTCTTCCAGCTGACAGGCACCAGGAGAATGTAGCAGGAAAACACCCGGCAGGAGGTCTCAGCCCTGGACCAGATCTATCACTTTCCCACAGATATGATGGCACCAACATTTTTTAAAGAATTATGAGTCGTCTGTCCATCCTAGGCATAATTCGATTATCTTTTTGCGATCCTGGGGCAAAGCCAAACATCCACGTGGTCCTGGCTTGATCCTAGGATGCCCAGGAGGGGCGATATACTGTACATAACTCCCCACAAAAACCCCATAGTGGCATCATGTTTGGACTTTAGTTATAGCATGAACCCAGGTGTATCAATTGGGCCCAGAACCACCTCCCTGTGACATTCTGGTCTGGAGCTATAAGCCATAATCGGTTTTGTGGCTCATTTGATGCCAGTCCCAGAACAGGAGGAGGGGACACCTCCCAGAGGCAGGGAGGGGAGGGGCCGGCTACAGTTTAAAAGGCTTGTGCCAGCAAGCGGGCGTGTCTTTTTCTGAAAAGGGGTCACATCAAGCCATGTGTTTGGAGAGACCTGGAAACTGCTGACATCACTGCCCCCTTGTGACCGCAGCCAAGGACTATTACACCATCCTAACCCAAAGGAACATTCATCTACCCGGTAACTGACTTGTACTCTGTGTAATCCTTTTCGTACCATATTACCTGTATTTGTAACCTCAGACCACTGTATATATTCTGTATGTATAGTGTAATATCTAGTGTGCCCTTAAGGCGATTAAATATATAATTTAATCTTGTGCTGTCTTGTATCTCGATCACGAATCCCCATGTCCGTGTTTCAGCTTAGTTATAAGCTACCGCGGGTTGGTTTCTCACCCTATATAATCCCGTTAGCAGACCAGGCTTATATCAAACAAGAAGCTGGTGGCAGATTTACCAGGCTGAGGAGGCACTGTTTCACTGTGGCAGTGGAAAGGCTCTCTCAGGTTGTTACCTCTCTGTGCCCGCGTGGACAGGAGGTGTCTGTGTAAACTGTACCAAGCTGACCTTACATGCTCCTCCAGGAGGGTATAACGTCACGTTTGGTAACCAGGGACCATACCGCATCTTGTGAGCTCAAAGTAGTTGACGTCAAGTGAGCACGAGGGGTGGTATCCATCACAATGGGGAAAAAAATCAACAACAGTTACTCCTTAAAGAGGAATTTGTCCTCCTCTGTGGCAATGTAATGCCCATTTTTTATTATTTAAAAATATTTTGTATAAAAATCATCTTTGGATAGTAGCGTTAGCTATGACACAGGGCTCCATGTAGTCTGCCTTTCAGGCGTTACTTCACAAAGACAACCTTATTTCTGGAGCTACATGTAATTACGGTACTTCTTATTGCTGAGGGCGGTTCCGATTTACCATGCATGTCTCCAGCATGGGGAATGCCAACCCTGTGCCTCAACATGACTCCAATGACATACTATATGTAGTTTTTCTTGCATATACTATATAAATTGTAATTAAAAAAGTCTCATCACATCCTGTATTATGGAGATATTCTCTCCTAGAGGCAGCATATAACTGCACACAGGGTATTATGAGACCTTGAGAGCAATTTATGATAAAAAGGGGTAATCTCGAGGATTGTTTAGAGAAGCTGCACAAAACCCCATGTTTACTCAGTTTTCAAGATCTCTATCTTGCTGTTACTGAATGTAGGGGCGTAACAAGTAACCATCTGGCCCCATAGTAAAACTTGGAAAGGGGCGCCCATTCCACCATGGCCAATTTCAACAACATGTTCAGCAAAGTTTATGATTGGTCTCCCTAATGCACGAGGCTAAAGTGCACCGTACAGGGATAATGCACATAGTGACGTAATAATAGTACAAACCGGATTCCAAAAAAGTTGGGACACTAAACAAATTGTGAATAAAAACTGAATGCAATGATGTGGAGATGGCAAATGTCAATATTTTATTTGTAATAGAACGTAGATGACAGATCAAACGTTTAATCCGAGTAAATGTATCATTTTAAAGGAAAAATACGTTGATTCAAATTTTCACAGTGTCAACAAATCCCCAAAAAGTTGGGACAAGTAGCAATAAGAGGCTGGAAAAAGTAAATTTGAGCATAACGAAGAGCTGGAAGACCAATTAACACTAATTAGGTCAATTGGCAACATGATTGGGTATAAAAAGAGCTTCTCAGAGTGGCAGTGTCTCTCAGAAGCCAAGATGGGTAGAGGATCACCAATTCCCACAATGTTGCGCAGAAAGATAGTGGAGCAATATCAGAAAGGTGTTACCCAGCGAAAAATTGCAAAGACTTTGCATCTATCATCATCAACTGTGCATCATCCGAAGATTCAGAGAATCTGGAACAATCTCTGTGCGTAAGGGTCAAGGCCGTAAAACCATACTGGATGCCCGTGATCTCCGGGCCCTTAAACGACACTGCACCACAAACAGGAATGCTACTGTAAAGGAAATCACAGAATGGGCTCAGGAATACTTCTAGAAACCATCGTCAGTGAACACACTCCACCGTGCCATCCGTCGTTGCCAGCTGAAACTCTACAGTGCAAAGAAAAAGCCATTTCTAAGCAAGATCCACAAGCTCAGGTGTTTTCACTGGGCCGGGGATCATTTAAAATGGAGTGTGGCAAAGTGGAAGACTGTTCTGTGGTCAGACGAGTCACGATTCGAAGTTCTTTTTGGAAATCTGGGACGCCATGTCATCCGGACCAAAGAGGACAAGGACAACCCAAGTTGTTATCAACGCTCAGTTCAAAAGCCTGCATCTCTGATGGTATGGGGTTGCATGAGTGCGTGTGGCATGGGCAGCTTGCATGTCTGGAAAGGCACCATCAATGCAGAAAAATATATTCAGGTTCTAGAACAACATATGCTCCCATCCAGACGTCATCCCTTTCAGGGAAGACCCTGCATTTTTCAACAAGATACCACATTCTGCATCAATCACAACATCATGGCTGCGTAGGAGAAGGATCCGGGTACTGAAATGGCCAGTCTGCAGTCCAGATCTTTCACCTATAGAGAACATTTGGCGCATCATAAAGAGGAAGGTGCAACAAAGAAGGCCCAAGACGATTGAACAGTTAGAGGCCTGTATTAGACAAGAATGGGAGAGCATTCCTATTTCTAAACATGAGAAACTGGTCTCCTCGGTCCCCAGACGTCTGTTGAGTGTTGTAAGAAGAAGGGGAGATGCCACACAGTGGTGAAAATGGCCTTGTCCCAACTTTTTGGGGATTTGTTGACACCATGAAATTCTGATTCAACAAATTTTTCCCTTAAAATGGTACATTTTCTCAGTTTAAACTTTTGTTCCGTGATTTATGTTCTATTCTGAATAAAATTTTAGAAGTTGGCACCTCCACATCATTGCATTCAGTTTTTATTCACGATTTGTATAGTGTCCCAACTTTTTTGGAATCCGGTTTGTAGAATAATGTACACATTGATGTAATAATAGTAGATTAATGTGCACAGTGATGTAATAATGGTAGAATAACATGCACAGTGAAGTCACAGTGCAAGAACATGGCACACACTGATGTCAGAATATTGGCATAACACTCACAGTCATTTCACAGTACAGAGATAATAAAGACAATGCTGCCACAGTATAGGCATATTGCACGCATTGATGTCACAATAGTTGTAGAATACAACTGAACACAGAAGGGAAAGGAAAAGGTATTAGGTAGGCCTGGAACCTAGGGAAAGGGAAATGGTCACACCTAGTGAGTCCCTGCGCTGAGCCCTGACTGCTATCAGTATGAACAGACCTAGATGGTAGGGATGTTCATACGCAGGAACCTAAGCCTTATCTAACCCTAATAGGACCCTGCAGATAGTGTCAGGACACGGATGGCCTATTCCTTCCCATATAAAGGAATAGGAGACCTCCTCAGGCCTAATATCAGCAGGTAGGGGAAAAGAACAAAGAGTATAAACTTAACTTCCAGAAGTATGCGGACAAGCAGGAACTCAGAGAGAACCAATACTAGGACTTCCACCAACAATGAGATATCAACCGCATAGCATGATGGGTGAGGCCGGATTAAATAGAGGATTGGGAATGATTACTTAAGCTACACCCGAGACAAGAGGTGTGGTCATCCCCAGGAACAACACAGAAAGGTGAATCCAAAGAGGCTGTCAATCACGTGCAGCCAGTCTCCTCAATCTTCTATTCCCTGTCACAGGTGGGACCGTGACCTCACGTGGCCTAGGTGCAGCTCAGCCTCATTGAAGTGAATAGGGCTGAGCTGCAATACCAAACACAGACACTATACTATGTACGGCGCTGTGCTTGGAAAGCTGTGAGGAGCCCCGCTACCTTCTCAAACAGCTGTTTCGCAGTATTAAAATATTGGAAAACCCTTTTAAATTTTCCACAACACCTTTTATACATTTTTTCATGAACTGCACCTTATATCTGAGTGGAAATGGGCTCCCTTTGTTGTTGGGCTCCAAAGCAGCTGCTATGCCTGCCACCCTGGTAGTTACGCCCATGAAAGAAGGAAATCCTTTCTTGGTCACTGACACAGTTGTATGCAAGAAAACTGCATGGAAATCAAACACAATGGCTCAGAATTACTAATCTGCGCCAAAAATCTGTCTGCGCATCTAGGGTTTCTACACCTTTTGTTGATGTGCTCGAAAAGGAGGAGGGTGTTTGCAGAAAGGGAGTGTGGCTTTATGGGTAAGATGTGGGCCTAAGATGTGTTATTTTGTGCCAAACTCGTGCCACAGTTCTGGCGGAAAAATCTGTTTCAAAGTTAGCCAACCAATAACTGGTATAGAGTAAGAGAAAAGTGTCTATCCCTGTATCACATCTATCATACAGCCTGAGCCGCTGTGATAAATCTGTTGCAGAGCTAGACCTCCGGTGAAAGCTTTTGGATTAGTAAATCTGGACCACGGTATTTTAAAAAGTTGGAGAGCTTCCACTGCATGTTGAAAAAACTCGAACTCTTCTTTAACTAAACTTCAGTATTTATAATCTGCATTGTACCAGTCACTCGTGTACAAAACAGGAATTCAGATGCAAAGTAATCCTCATGAAGGGGTCGTAGTTTCCATAGACAACTCATTGAACGTGAACCAGTTGATAAGGAATGACTGGTGAACGCTCCCATAAAGTGATTATCACACATAGATTACTGCTGACAAAGACTACTAGTAGCTGCGGAGCTCACGCAGCGTCCCGCTTAGTCTGCGTCCATTTCTTGATTCCCGAAGCAGCTGTCTAAGTGATGAATAGTCAGCTGTTTTTAATTTACTGAGTACTCTATCAATATTCTGTTAACCAAGCAACGCAGAAATATCTGCCGCGATAAAGCGTGATTTGATAAAATGAACAAAATTGGTTTTAACTCAGTTAGGTTGAGCTAAGCTTTTTTTTGTTTTTTCAGAAAAACACATTATGCTGAATTAAAATGTATATATATTCAGGTAGAATTCTATTTTTCTGTGGTATTTGCAGTTCCGCTAATTTCTCATAGCTGTCACTGGAAATCTGTCACGGTGAGGGCACGTTGCATTCTGCAAGGGTCAAAATATCTCTGAACTGTATTAAATGACCCAAGAAAACAAATATTGCTGTGTCAGGCGCATACTAGGGGAAATTTCAAAGGATTCTGTTAAAGGTGCTGTGGGGGTTAGAAACCCCATTTTTAAATACACTATAAAAGAGAGATTTTTTATAGAGTTGAGATTCCTCTACTTATGATAGATAGAGCTGAGAGTGTCTGCAAAGAATGTCTCTCCTTCTGGAAGACCCAAATTTGTGCATTACTTCGATAGCCCATTGATTTATTGAAAACTGTGTAATGGTTCATTTCTCCTGTGGTGGCGCTGTAGGGAAATTAGACACTTTCCACCAGCTAATCGCTGGAGATCCCACTAGCTAAATATTATGATTACCTAATCGTCATTGAAGCCTTCAAGTAAAAAGAGGTTGTTTAAAGCAGTCAACCCCTTTAGTCCATGTGTTACTAGAGTGCCCAGCTGCTAAAACCCATGGCAAACAGCTGGTACACACCTCATTAAACATATGTTCAGCCTTTGAATATAAATAGAATTTAGATTTTTCCATTTATGGACAAGAAGCAGAGATCTTAAAATGATGAATAGGAAACTTGCGAGTTAAAACACAGGTTATCCAATCATTATAATGACCCCAGAAGGCCCAGGGCGCGCCTCTCGAGCATACTTACCTGCTCCCTGGCACTTGCGTCCCTCTGGATCCCTGCACAGACGCCGCTGCATCACCCTGTCGCGCAGATCAAAACATTCAGCGACGGGGGGAGCAAGCCAATAGCAGGCCTCGACAGTGAGCAGTCTCCCTAGAATCACAGGTGACGCCAGTTTTTGGATGTCATAAAGAGGTCTTGTGCTCTTCTTTAAGAGGGGGTGCTGATCTAGAGGACTGGGCCTGTCCATGCACTACATAATAGACCATTCATCTGGCCATGTATTTGATTACTTCAAGAGAAATATATAGCTAGAACTAGATTTCCCTGGTAAAAGCAACTAATTGTTGGGATAAAACATAGCAGACCTGCAGCGATCCACTGATTGCCTGGCCAGTGTTGTCCCTTTAAAAGCTTACATATCTACATAACATCTGGAGATAATGATTCTAAGCTTCACCACAGAAACAAACCTTATAAGAATGGCAATAGTTTTGTAGGCAGGGGCGTAGCTAAAGGCTCATGGGCCCTGGTGCAAGAGTTGAGCTTGGGCCCCCCTTCCCTTAGTGGTTGTTGGCAAGGGGCAGGGAAGCACGTAGCCTTCCTGCTGCCAGAAGCAAACATTGAAAGGGCACCTCCTCAATCTAAATTCTTGACCTAACCCCTTCCCTCCAGCCAGAGGTGTAAATTGACCAGCATGCACTTTCTATAATGCCAGTGTCTTATATGGCACCCTCATGCTCCTGGGCCTGGTAGCGACTGCTACCTCTGCACCCCCTATAGCTATGCCCCTGTTTGTAGGTCTCCTGCCTGGGTCGCCAACTATGAAAATCCTTTACTGAAGTGAAGTAAAGTTTAATTAACATGAATGCCTTTAAAGCAATTGCATTATAGTTCTCTACATTTAAAGGGAACCTGTCACCATGAAAATGAAGTTTAATCTGCAAGCACCATGTTATAGAGCAGGAGATGCTGAGCAGATTGATATATAGTTTTGTGGTAAAAGATTCAACAAAACTTGTATTCCTGCTCATTCTGGGCTTTCTAGTCAAGGAGGTCTTATTCAGTGATGGACAGCCTTTCCTCATTGGCTGTACATAGAGCGATAGCTGTTAATCACTAACTTGACCAGGATTTAAATGAATAAATTACAAGTTGTACTAAATCTTTTCCCACAAAGCTATACATCAATCTGTTAGGTTCCTCCTGTTCTATAACATACTGTCACGGGCGTGGTATGGGTGGTAAACTCCACACCTAACACAGGAGGGAAGGAAAAAGGCACTAGGCCTGGAAACTAGGGAAAGAGGAAAGGTCACCACCTAGTGAATCCCTAAACTGAGCCCTGACTACTAACGGTATGAACGGACTTCAATGGTAGGAATGTTTATACGCAGGAACCTAGCACCCTATCTGACCCTAAAGGGCCCTAGAAATAGTGCCAAGACAAAAGATGACCTGTTCCTTCCCAGCTGAAGGAACAGGAGACTACCTCAGGCCTAATACCAAAATATAGAGGAATACAACAATCTAGAACTAGGGAAAAGTCACTTAACTCCGTAGTACGCGGACTCAGAGGAGAACTTAACACCAGCACTTCCACAACCAGAAAGGAGCTATCAACCGCATAGCCTGATGGGTGAGACCAGACTAAATAGAGGAGTTGGAATGACAATTTAAACTACACCTGAGACAAGAGGTGTGGTCATAACCAGCAGCAACACAGAAACAAGTGAAACCAAAGAGGCTGTCTGATCACATCACGTGCAGCCAGTCTCTTAGATCTTCTGACCCCTGTCACGGGAGAGACCGTGACACATACTGTCTTTAAATTGCACTGCATTTTCAATTTCGCAGGTTTCCTTCAAGCCGGCCCTCTTCACCCCAGCTCACTTTTGTGAATATCTGAAATGTAGCTACAAACTCCACAACTTAGTTGCTAATGGAGATTGCAATATAGTATTTTCTACATGTTAGGATATGTTCACATCACCGGTAAACGTATTTGGCAGGCTCTTCTGGGAGAGAACAGTCTGCCAAAGTTCACTGGATCCTGCATTGCCGGATACTGCCATTCACTGCCGAACCCCATAGACTGTAGTAGGGTCCGGTGGGGATGTGGTGGCTTTCTGCCATGAGTGCCGAGTTTCAGCTTCACAAACCTGCTGCACGCAACCCAAGTGCTACTCCTTTCTGTGACCAGCCACTGCCTGGCCCTGTCAATCAAAACAGCAAGGTTAATGGATGGCCACAGAGAGGAGTAGAACATGGGTACAATGAGCCTAATTGGCATTTTAGGAAAAAGAAGCTTAACTCAGGATGAACAAAAGAAAAACAGCACTATAATCAGCTATGTGTCTATGAAAAAAGTTGGATGAGGTTGCCGCTGACAGAGTACCTTTAAGTTACAGATATATTTGTCACATAATACATTTAATACATTATAGCAACAAACGTTAATTTAAAACTTAGAGCTATTCCTGCTAACCACATTCCACTATCCACAGCGTCCAATTGCTGGGCGTTTGCCCTGTAGGGCTTTCACAAACATGGAGGTCCCAGAGTCCCCTCTGAAAATGTAGTAATGGTGAGCATGCATGGCCATTGCTGTAATCCCATAGAAGTAAGTGGACTGGTGGCCATGTATGTGAACCTGTGATCTGTTCTAATGGAGCATGGGGTTTGTATGTTCTCCCTGTATTAGCGTAGGGTTCCTCCGGTTCCTCCGGTTTCCTCCCACACTCCTAAGACATACTGATAGGGACCTTAGATTGTGAGCCCCATTGGGAACAGCTCAATGCTAATGTCTGTAAAGCGCTGAGGAATAAAGAGCTATAACAGAATTATATAAAAAAAAAAATTGTAAACCTTCAATTTTGTCCTTACAGGGTGTCTCAATGGTCAGACCCCCAGCGCTCACACACATATCCCTTTATCATATGGATAGGGTATAAGTGTTACTGGATTTGTTGTACAATCATAGCTTTCATTCTAAGTGTAAGCCATGAAGCCAGCGTGAACAGTAATAGTACATACAGTATGTTTTGGTCAAAAGTGTCTTTTAGTGCTCATACAGCTATGCCCCCTCTTAACTTCACAGTAGGGAAAGTATTATCTCAGTTCTCCTTTCCTACAGCTGAAGTTATGCCAGCATACTCCCCTCCTGCACTTTTACTATATATCCAGTAGGTGGAGACACAGGCTGCTGTAATGCCCCTATACAGCCAGCAAAGATTTATTTTTAATCATTTTCTTTACCATCTTTCACTGTTTGTATTCTGCAGATATGGCTTAAAAATAAAATAAAAATTCTATACCTCACACATACCCCAGGGCGATCCTCCTCAGGGGTCAAGGAAGCCAGAACTTCCAGATGGGCATGGGGTAGAGCTGACTCTTAGCCCTGGACTAAGGCTGAGTGTATTGACTCTGAGCAAACCTGATTTGGGCTGAATTTAGCAAAAAGCAGAATTTTTTGTGATTCATTTCGGGTGAATTGAGAGAGAGAGAGTGAATAAGAGAAAGAAAGATATCTGGGGGAGGGGTTCTCATTCTCATTAAAGAGAACATCTAGTATGTGTGCGGAGTATTAGGGAGCCTTAAACTGTTAATCAGTGCTTTTTCATAATAATATTTTTATCTATTGCTGTGCTTGCATCTTCACATAATGCTTCTCTGGAAAAGAGACATGCAAGCTAGTCTGCTTTCCAAAAGGAAAGGAAAACATAATGTCTCATACCAGGAATCTGGGGGTACTATCTCCCCTTACGGAGAGCTTCTTAATTGGCACAAGGAGGCCTATAGGCCCTACATGCTCCTCTGGAATTCTTGGAAGAAGGGATGCAAATGAGCTCTCAGAAAGCAAAGCAAAGTTTCTTAGCATAGCTCTGTTAAGGGGTAGTTACCCAGCAAGAGCTGCACTCCTGGTATGAAAAAGGGATGCAAATGAGCTCTTAGGAAGCTCTGCCTCTGATGCCACCAAAGGTAAGGCAGCTATGCTATAAGTCAATGTCCTCCTTTGCTGTCTGAGAGGCCTTGGTTGGGGTATTATTTTTTTGTTGTGTAGGGCGCTGAGTATGCATGAGAGGTATTGTAACCCAGTCAATATTCCTCTTGGTTTCTGGGAAAAATATATGCACATCTCATATCTGCTGGTATCGGATAGGCTTAGGTAAGCTAATCTGCATATCTTTCTCAGAAACCCAAAGGGCCATTGCATGGCCTATAATACACCACATACATACTAGGCGCTCTCCATAATAAGAAAAAGTACCCCCCATACATATCTCTCTCAACCAAATAAAAAAAAAAAAGAATTATAAAAGGTTAATTTATCTCTGCCCTGGATGCATGACTGTATTGTACTGTAAATCAGGCTAAGCAGATTTCTGGACCCAGTTGTAGGTGTTTGATATTGCATTATTTTTTTCCCTTTTTGCTATCATTTTCCTGTTCCCACTTTGTCTCTTGTACATCTTTTTGCAGATTGTAATTTGGTATGTGATTTCTCCTGGGCATTTTCACTTTTTATGTTTTAATATTTTTTGTTTTTGATGCATTCTATGTCTGACTTAAATTGTGTTTGGGCTATGTGAATTTTATTATCATGGATCGCCACAGGCTTTTCTTGTCAATATACAGTTTTCGATTCCTTTAACCCCACCAGAACTCTGCAATTTTCCATTTTTACCTGTTTTTAAAAAAAAAATGTATGCCTACTTTCCTAAAACCATACCTTTTTTTTAGTTTTCCATTCACATAGCTGTTTGAGGGTTTACTTTTTGGTGAGTACTTTCACACTAGTGTTATTCTTTTCGGGGATTGAGTTCCGTCCTAAGGGCTCAATACCGGAAAATAACTGATCAGTTTTATCCTAATGCATTCTGAATGGAGAGCAATCCATTCAGGATGCATCAGGATGTCTTCAGTTCAGTCTTTTTGCCTTTTCAGGACGGAGATAATACCATGCTGCGGTTTTATCTCCGTCCAAAATTCCGGAACACTCGCATTTTTTCCCATTGAAATGCATTAATGCCGGATCTGGCCCGAGTGTTCCGGCAAAATGGATCCGGCATTGCGGTCTGCTCATGCTCAGAGTGCAAAAAATGTGAAAAAAATAAATGTCGGATCCATTTTTCCGGATGACACTGGAGAGACGAATCCGGCATTTCAATGCATTTGTCATACTGATCAGGATCCTGATCCGTCTGACAAATGCCATCAGTTTGCATACGTTTTGACGGATCTGACAGGCAGTTTCGGCGACGGAACTGCCTGCCGGAATCCTCTGCCGCAATTGTGAAAGTACCCTTAGTTGTACTTTCTAATGGCTTTATGTTATATTGCATACAATGTAGTGGGAAGGTGGAACAAAACTCTAAATAGGATGGAATTGGGAAAAAAAAGCACAATTCTGCCATAGTTTTATGTGGTTTGTTTTTAATGCGTTCCCTTTGTGGTAGAACTGACCTGTAACCTTAATTCTACAAGTAAGTACAATTACCACGTTTATATAGTTTTTCTTGTGTTTAATACTCCATAAATAAAAACAGAAAAATATAATTTTTTTTTTTTTGCATCGCCATACTCTGACCCCCATAACTTTCTTATATTTCCATCAATGGAGCTGCGTGAGGGCTTATTTATTTTAATGTGTATGACCTTTTTGATCACTTTTTATTCAGTTTATTTTGGGAGGTGAATCAACAACAAAAAAGCAAATGGGCCATTTTGATTCTTTTTTTTTTGTTACACCGTTCACTGCATGGAATCTTTATTTTTATACTACTAGCATTTTGGGACACAGTGATGCCTATGATCTTTTTTTTTATTGTTGTGATTAGAAATTATTTTAATTTTTTCATATTAAAGAAAAATTTATTTTTTTAACACTTATTTTACGTTCTCAAGGGCATGTGACCATTTGATCGTCTTATTGCTTCTCCCATAGACTGGAATGATTTAACAGCCTATGGGAGTTTATGTTCCACAGGCAGGGCTCCATAAAAATATCACTGTGGCAAGCCTCGGAGCATTCAGAAGGTCCAAGGCTGCCCCAGCAAGCGAATGGCTGCCACAATCTCAATATGGGGGAGCAGTCCGGGCCTTGGAGGTGCAGCACTCCCTTTGGATTAGCCTTATTGTCGATCACGGACATTGCCTCCAGTTGTGTAAAAGCCTGTGTGTCTGTGTAAAACTGCAGGCACTTACGGACTATGGGCCTGCTCAGCTCAGACTAAGTTCAGACTTCTGCCGTACATATACAGTGGAGAGGGGTTAAAGTGTCTTTTTAATACGTAACCATTTTTATGGATGATCCATTATTATAAATTTTTTCTTATCTTCTTTTTGCATATTCTTCCTTCAGTTGCGTGGTCAGTTAGGGTGTTTTCTTTAATTTCCCTGTGTAGTATTTTTTTCGGATTTTTTTTTTTTGTGCAGATTGGTTTCATATTTTGTTTCCAAAGTGTTTGTTTCAAATATCTCCCAATTCATTGTCAAGATTGGTATTACATTGTGCTGGGAGGGATGCAACCGCAACAGTTGAGCTTTTTGGGACTATAATGTAGTTTGTTTTTTTTATTGTTTTTTTATTAGCTCATAGTTTTAAACCGAGTGAAACTGGATTTTCCATAAAAACTATATATTACTCCTTTAAGGAACACTCCAGCTCATATGTCATGAAGGCATGTACATTTTGTGTATGCATAGTGCTGTTGCATTCTGTTTGATTTTCAGTGATGAGCGGAAGGGGCAATATTTAAATTTGCAATATTTTGCGAATATTCATCATATATTCACAAATTCAAGAATTCGCGATCTCCAGTCATTATTTTCTTGAATGCGAAAATCGGCAATCGGAAAATTTGCGATAAAATTTTTCAATCAAAACTACTCCTAAAGTCAAAGATATTGCAGCCTTCTCATTGGCCCACAAGCAAGAAGCAGTGAGGGATCATGGGTACTGATGAAAATAAATCTAGAATATTTGCGATTACGAAGATATAGCACTATATTCTAGATATTTGCAAACTCTTGAAGTGCCAATATTCGCGATAAAAATTTGCAATTAGAATATTTGCGATCAACACTATTGATTTTGTATTTTCAGCCATGGTGATGTGTATCTGTGTATTAGGATGTACTTATTAACTTTGCTTTTTGTGTTTGCAGTGTGCCTTTAGAGGTGTGGCTGTCCATTTTGATTGTGCACTCCTGATTAATCCATCTTTCTCACAGGCTGATTTTAATTAGCTTAGTATATAAAGCTGAAGTCTGCTCCCTCTGTATTCATTAGAGGTCTGCTGGCACCAGAAGAGGTAAAATGCAGAGTGGGTTCAGTGTATATGTGGAAACTGCCTTTCCTAAATTCATTGGATGCCAGTTGGCACCATAAGAGGTAGCATTTAATGTACAGTAAGTTCCATCCAGAAGAGGTCACCTTGTCGTGGTGGATGGGCACAAACGATTTTGAACCAACTTTTTTTTGTATCTTATTTTCATGTATACAGTGAGTATAGCAATAGTTTATATATTTTGTGATCGTGTATTTTGTGTATGCAGGGTGCTGCTGCATTTTGTTTTGATTTTGTATTTTCAGCCATCGTGACACGCACCGTCCCATTAGGATGCGCTGACTAACTTTGGTTATTGTTTTTTCAGAAACAAAGTTCATGACAAAGGACTGCTCTTTTTGTCACATGCACCTCGACTTTAGGCCTTGTACTACCCCTACACAGTCGAGTTCCATTATTCTGACCACTTTCTAGTTTTGATTTCGGCAGCGCTTAGATCATGAAGAAAGTAACATGTTGTGAGCTGGTTTGGTGGGTTTGTAAGGTGTATGATAGGCTGTCTGCACACATATCCTTTGTTGCTGTCAAGAGTAAAAGGCAGTATTTCTGAAACTGTGCAGTTTGTGAACTGTTTGTTTGCTGCTGTGGTGAAAGTGTATCTTGAGTGGACAAATAGCACCATTGCTAATAGGCGACATGGAGATTGCAGAGCACCACATGCCACTGATGTGAGAGGTGAATGTCCGCTACAAAGGTGCGTGAGGGTTGACTGACACACTAGAGTGTAGCAGCTCACCACCAAAATGAACCATGAGCTACCAGAGGTGTGTCTAAAACAATAGTTTAGCGAACCCTACCACATATGGGGTTCAGAAGCAGATGGATGGTCACTGCACCTCAGTTAACAAAGTTGCATCTGCAGTAAAAAGACTTACATTTTTATGACTGTATTGACCTGGACCTTCTCTGATTGATGAACGGTTGTCTTCTATGGTGAGTCATGTTTTCTGCCTCATTGAATGGATGGACATTGGCGTGTCAGGCGAGACATATCGGAGAACAAATACCCTCTACCCATTGCTGGAGGAACACAAGCTGGTGGTGTCAGCATTATGGTCTGGGGAATGTTTTCATGGCATTCTCAGGGCCCACTCATCCATGTGGAAGGCACTCTTAACCAATTTGGATATGAATCTATCCTTGCAGATCACATAAACCCAGACATGCTGATTGTCTTCCCTTGGGTAGATAGGATCTTCCAGGAAGTCAGTAAGATGTTCTTTTGCAGGTTGTAGGTGTAATCCAAGAGTCTGCATTTTGGAATTTCTATTCTATGGTTCTGTGGATCTGTATATTATCTATAATGGAATGGTATCCCTGTTGTAAAAATGTGTTTCTCAGTGATAGCAGATGTATCTGTCTTCACTGCCTGAACAGACCAATCCCTTCTGGTATTGAGACAGCAGCTGAAAATATTTTTGGTTGGGTAGAAAATATTCTTAAAGAATTGGTAAAGCAGACACCCAGTTATGTCCAGGACACAACAGACATTCCCTACAAACTCTCTGCCCTAGGTAGGTCCACTACCAGAAGGTGCAATATTCACAACTATGGATACAGTTTCTGTACTCAACATCCCCCACAAGGATGGTGTAGCCTCATGCCAGTACAGTACTTTCCTCAAAAGACTGTTACCACAAAGGCTTACAACTCCAGTTCTTTACTCAGTCACAGTTAGTTTTCATTTGGGAATGACATGGGAAACGAAATGGGTAGAAAAATGTTACAGCACTATATTTATTGACCAGTATTTTATCGACTCTAGCATACTTGCAGTACACTTATGACTTGCTTATAATTTGGACCAGCTCTGAAGATGCTGGCCTTCCACAAAAACTTAAACAGGTTTCATCCAACCATCAGACTGATTGTCAACTACTCGAAATCTCAGATACATTTCCTGGATACGACTATAAACATCAAGAGTAACACCACACAACCATCAATATAACAAACCTACCGGCTGTCCAGCATATCTAAAATTGGAAAGCTTTTTTCCAAAACACCTAAAGAAGTCCATTATTTACAGCAAGCTCTGTGATATATCTAGATCTATTCAGATAGTGAAGATACAAAACAACATCTGCTATCACCGAGAATTTTTTTTTTACAACAAAGATACCATCTACTGATTATAGATCCACAAAGCTACATGGATTGCTAAAAGCAGCTCTTTGAATTGCAGACAAAAAAAGACAACAGAAGGGTGCCCTAACCCCAAGATGAACATCTTGAAGAGAATTCCTGCTGTTCTCCATCCCATATTCAACAAAGACAATAGACTGGAGCATAATTTGCAAGATCTATCTAAACTTAAGGAATCACCTGGTCAGAAATGCCCAATCACCTCTGTAACACCCAGGAGTGTTGTTACTATTCCTTAACTCTGCTACTGTCTTTTATTGCAACACCAATGTCCTCTTTGTATTTATTTCCAGGTCCTTAACATTGTGCATTCATACCACTGTTATGAAACTGTTTTGTTCATGTACTAAGCCTGGTTCACCAGCAGGTGGTAGCGTATATGGCAGAGCTATCCTTAGACAGGATGGAACTTTGCATTCTCCCCTCTTTGGGCTGAAGTGGACCAGTTTTGCTTCCTACCAGAAGGAAGGGGTTGCAGTTCTAGATTGTTCCAGTTTAGACTCCATATTGGCACTGACCTAAAAGATATAGCAGCAAGAGGAAATTGTTCTTCAGCTGGAACAGGAGCCATCAAAGGGAAGTAGCTTGTAAAGCACCAGTACTCCATGCTAATTTACTTTACTGAGTGTCAGGAGGGGGACAACAGCTAAATGCACCCCAATCCAAGGATAACAGAACTGACCAAAAGTCCAGTAACCAGACCCAAGCAGAGTTTAGCACAGCAGAGAGAAAGAAAGCAGAGTTATTAAGCAAGCCTGTCAGCTCAGCAGAGAAAGAGAGAAAGCACAGTTACCAAGTTTGCCTGCCAGTTGATGCCAAAGCCTGCTGGAACCAAGAGAGAGCCTGAATGTAAGAAAAGCCTGAATATTGTCTGGAATCAAGTTTACCCAATTAAAGCTGCTGTTAAAGTTTATTAAGGTCTGGACTCAAGTTATTCTTCATCTCCTAACTCAACTTATTCACTTTTTTTGCTTCGAAACCTAATCCTGGGGTCCCACTATATCCAGGTAGGATCACCGTGACACATATAGGCCACACCAAACCACTCGGCTTTCCACTAAACCTGGGACGCGATAGGGCCATGGAGAGCGGCTCGTTGTACCTCTTCCTTGTATCAGTAAGAAATGCAAACTTGTACCCACATCTTATCAACAGACAGTATCAGCACAAAACGGGACTACAACATCACTGACATTTATCCATAATACAGTGCTCTAATGAGGGGAATTATATTGGGGAAGCTACTGTATATAGAATCTACGATCCAGGGTGAATTTACACAGAGACACAATAAAGGAGAAGCCGGATACACCTGTAGGTAAACACTTTTTGGGACCAGAACACAGTATGACTGACCTAAAGGTCTTACTACTAAAAAGTATTTTTAAGAATGGCAGGGAGAAAACAAAATTGACGTCAAACTGATTAACAACATTCCAGTCTTTGACACAAGGACTCAACAAATGGATGTATGGATTCTCCTCCCCTCTCCCCTTCCTATTAGACTGACTCCAGATCGCTCAAGTTCTTAAGTCATCATCTCTTTTGCCCTTCCATCTGTACCAAAAACTAGTTGTTTTTTTTTTTGCTCTGGCTTATCCACACCCCTGTGTGTTTGTGTGACATCTTTAAATTCATTTGTAAAGTTTCCTGATGAAAGGTCCAATTGTCAGGAATTTACTCAGCCTTATTCCAGTGCATGGCTGTGCTTTAGACGGTTTGCTGTGCTGACCAGCCAAGCTCCAACTGGTCAGCCTATCACTAAGAACTAGGTGAGGGACTTAAGCTCGGCATTTACTACTTTTCAGTGCCTTTAATTCCTGGCCCCAGTTTGTTTTTGTGCTCAGAACAGTGCTGAATATCTGTTGGACCTTCCTGTGTACCGACATCAGTTTGTTTCAGGATTTACTCCTTTTCAAATGATTAGGCCTCTACTGATTATCCTGGCTTTGACTCCTTGGCTTGTTTATAGTTTAACCCCTTGTTTACGCTTTTTTGTTCTACTGAATATCCTTGTTTTGACTTGTTCTACTCCCCTGCTACTCCTTTGCATCTGATAGGTCTGCTACCTGGAAGCTCGCACCTGTTTTTTGATGCCTTACTCTGCAGTTGTAACTTGGGTCCCTAGCAGCCAAGTCCGACAGGTCTTGTGGCAGGCTCTGGTGAACACCTAGGTGTAACCTTATATTTACTAAATGATGACCCTGTATTTCGTTCTCACCTGTGTATTCATAACACCAATGTGCTCTAAAAGCTTGCAAACATAATTTTTTTTTTGTTAGCCAAATAATATATCACTGCTATAATATGTTTGCTGCTATATACAGTATTTTATGAGCAGACTTTCTTAAGAAAAATCTGAATTGCATATTTAACGATGGGTAGGATGTTCAATTTAGAAGATACATGGAGGCGCCTCTTGTTCCTAATTTACATTTTTTATAAAATAAAAATGTCCAATAAATAACTTTTTTTAATATATATTTTTTAAGAATAAGAATTATTTTTACCTAATATAGTGTTGAATCTTGGGATATCTATCTGCTTGCATTGTGTCCGCCACTAAGGAAGGCTTCTGTTCGTAGCTTGTAGTTATTATGCACACCTGCTGTTTTATGGAAATGTTAAAAAATAGACGAGGCTGTCGGCATCTCTGCAGTCATTTACGTCTTTGTGTCATGTCAAAAGCTTATAGACAGTTTTAAGTGCTATCATCCCGCTTGACATTCATGCTTTGCTAGCAACTTTTGGTGACAGAGTGGTATATTCAGACTTTTTAGTGTCAGTCCTATCCATCTTTCAAGGATTTTCTTTTCAGCCATTTAGTACATTGTCCCAAAGTGAAGGATATTGAAATGCTAATGGGATCCAAATCTAGACACCGAAGAGTAGCTCAAACTTTAGAGATACAGAACTTTGCTTTAATTGCAAGGAAATTTGCTTAAATAAGTTGCTCAGTATTGCTGGGTTTAAAGCAGACAGGGATGTGATGTTTATTAAAAATCCTTTTCAGTTTCTCAGACACCCCAGCTATATATGGTATAACTATATTCTTGCGTCTGTCATGCTTCTCGCCCTCACTGGTAGTCTTCAGCACCAAGACTACCAGTGAGGGCGAGAAGCATGACAGACCCAAGAATATGGTTATCCCATATGTAGCTGGGGTGTCTGAGAAACTGAAAAGGATTTTTAATAAACATCACATCCCTGTCTGATTTAAACCCAGCAACACACTGAGGCAACAGCTCACCCAAAAGACCCAATGCCTAAACCCAAGATGGACAACATTGTGTACGCAGTCCAGTGCAATGAGGAATGCTCAGAACTGTATATCGGCGAAACAAAACAACAACTACATCAGCGTATGGCTCAGCATAGAAGAGCCAAAACCTCTGGTCAAGATTCAGCCGTGTACTTACATCTAAAAGGAACAGGTCACACCTTTGAAGACAGTCAAGTACGTATTTTCGATAAGGAGGCCGATTGGTACAAACGAGGTGTGAAGGAGGCCATCTGTCTTGACACTTTTTTCTGGGAGGTCATTATCACCTACTGACTCCAATTAGGATAATCAACACCTTTGACCCCATGCTGGGTATAATGACCTCTGACCCCATGCTGGGTATAATTACCAGATGCTGATTCAGTTACATATTTATTCCCAGAGAATTTTTGTACAATCACTCAGAATTGAGAAAGCTCGTTGGAAGAACGAGTGAAACGTTTTCAAGAAATCTACAGTACGTCCAGTTGCCTTGATTTATTCTTTACAGATATAAGACAAGATAGTTAAACCATGGCCGCCATGTTTTTAGAGACTGATCTTCTTTATGCCCTGTACTCAGGGGCAGATTGGCCATTGACCTTACGATGAAATTCCACAGTGGGCTGATGCCCAGGGGGCTGCCTGGGCCCTCTTCATGGCCGGCCAGTGGAAGTTTTTGTGGATGTATTTTGTGTTGCTGGCAGTATTTTGTGATGGACTGTGGTATTTGGATCTGTTGGGGTGGTATAATGTACCACAATATGGTATTGCTGGCCCTACCTTCAATTTAGACCTGACTACAAAACAGGGCCACTTTTAGTATTTTTTCCAGGGCCACTTTAAGTTCCCAGTCCACCCCTGCCTGTGTTAGTCATAACACAAAGTCATGCGCAAATGTGAATGTGGGATGGGAACTCTTTGCCCTGTATAAATTATATTTTTTTACAGAAAAGATGTTAAGGGAATGTCCACCAACACATTTAGTTTTTCCTCCTAAATGGATCCACATTGCTGCACTGATTTATGTTTTAAGATGTTAACAATAGTGATCAGGGCTAATACAACGTTCCAAATACTCTGCATAGGCATTCAATTGAATGACAAAAGACCACCGCTAGGGGGAGAGAAGGAACTTGCTGCATACTTTTACTACATTTAATTCAATAATAAATATGCCTTATTTATTAGTTTTTCATTGCCATTTTACATCAGTGTGTGCATCCATTTTCTGGCCCTGTGGCCCTTTTTAACCCCTTATGGACCGGGCTCATTTTCACCTTAAGGACCAGGCCATTTTTTGCAAATCTGACCAGTGTCCCTTTATGTGTGAATAACTTTAAAACGCTTTTACTTATCCAAGTCCATTCTGAGATTGTTTTTTCGTCACATATTGTACTTCATGACACTGGAAAAATGGAGTAAAAAAATTCATTTTTATTTATAAAAAAAATACCATATCTACCAAAAATTAGCAAATTTCCAAGTTTCATTTTCTCTACTTCTATAATACATAGTAATACCTCCAAAAATAGTTATTACTTTACATTTCTCATATGTCTACTTCATGTTTGGATCATTTTGGGAATGCCATTTTATTGTTTGGGGACGTTACAAGGCTCAGAAGTTTAGAAGCAAATCTTGAAATTTTTCTGAAATTTTCCAAAACCCACTTTTTAACCCCTTAAGGACCCATGACTTATCAGTACGGCATGGTTCCCAAGTCCTTAAGGACCCATGACGTACCAGTACGTCATGTGTTGTTCTGATCACCGCCGCCGGCAGGCACCTTGGCTAAATGCGCCTGTGACCCCCCGTGTCAGCGATCGCTGCAAACCGCAGATCAATTCAGACCTGCGGTTTGCGGCTTTTACCTGGTGCGGCGGCGGTGCCATCAGGTCCCCATGGGGCTGTGGGGGGGACCCGATGGCATGGAAGGCAGCGCGATGCCTAAGGAAGCTGTATGAGTAATACACACTGTATTACTCATACAGCCAATGCATTCCAATACAGAAGTATTAGAATGCATTGTAAAGGATAAGACCCCCAAAAGTTCAAGTCCCAAAGTGGGACAAAAAATAAAGTGAAAAAAGAAGGTGAAAAAATAAAATATTCCCCCCCCAAAAATTTAAAGTTTCAAGTAAAAATAAACAAAAACGTCATTTTCCCCAAATAAAGTAAAAAAAAATTGGTAAAAAATAGGGGGGAAAAAAAGTATACATATTAGGTATCGCCGCGTCTGTATCGACCGGCTATACAAACCTATCACATGACCTAACCCCTCAGATGAACACCATAAAAAATTAAAACTGTGCTAAATAAACCATTTTTTGACACCTTACATCACAAAAAGTGTAATAGCAAGCGATCAAAAAGTCATATGAACCCCAAAATAGTGCCAATCAAACAATCATCTCATCCCGCAAAAAATTAGACCCTACTTAAGATAATCGGCCAAAAACTGAAAAAAAACTATGACTCTCAGAATATGGAGACACTAAAACATGTTTTTTTTTTTCAAAAATGATATTATTGTGAAAAAAGTACATAAATAAAAAAAGGATACATATTAGGTATCGCTGCATCCGTATCGACCGGCTATATAAAAATATCACATGACTCAACTTCTCAGATGAACACTGTAAAAAATGTAAAATAAAAACTGTGCTAAATAAACAATTTTTTTGTTACTTTACATCACAAAAAGTGTAATAGCAAGCGATCAAAAAGTCACACACACCCCAAAATAGTGCCAATAAAACCGTCATCTCATCCCGCAAAAATCATACGCTACCCAAGGTAATCGCCCAAAAACTGAAAAAATTATGGCTCTCAGACTATGGAAACACTAAAACATGATTTTTTTTGCTTCAATCATTGTGTAAAACTTACATAAATAAAAAAAAGTATACATAGTAGGCATCGCCGCATCCGTGACAACCTGGTCTATAACAATTTTACATGATCTAACCTGTCAGATGAATGTTGTAAATAACAAAAAATAAAGACGGTGCTAAAACAGCTATTTCTTGTTATCTTGCCTTACAAAAAGTGTAATATAGAGCAACCAAAATTCATATGTACCCTAAACTAGTACCAACAATACTGCCACCCTATCCCGTAGTTTCTAAAATGGGGCCACTTTTTTGGAGTTTTAACTCTAGGGGTGCATCAGGGGGGCTTCAAATGGGACATGGTGTCAAAAAAAAACAGTCCAGCAAAATCTGCCTTCCAAAAACTGTATATGGCATTCCTTTCCTATTGCGCCCTGCCGTGTGCCCATACAGCTGTTTACGACCACATATGGGGTGTTTCTGTAAACCACAGAATCAGGGCCATAAATATTGAGTTTTGTTTGGCTGTTAACCCTTGCTTTGTTACTGGGAAAAATGGATTAAAATGGAAAATGTGCCCAAAAATTGAAATTCTGAAATTTCATCTCCATTTGCCAATAACTCTTGTGGAACACCTAAAGGGTTAACGACGTTTGTAAAATCTGTTTTGAATACCTTGAGGGGTGTAGTTTCTTAGATTGGGTCACTTTTATGGAGTTTCTACTCTAGGGGTGCATCAGGGGGGCTTCAAATGGGACATGGTGTAAAAAAAAACAGTCCAGCAAAATTAGCCTTCCAAAAACCGTATGGCATTCCTTTCCTTCTACGCCCTGCCTTGTGCCCGTACAGTAGTTTACGACCACATATGTGGTGTTTCTGTAAACTACAGAATCAGGGCCATAAATATTGAGTTTGGTTTGGCTGTTAACCCTTGCTTTGTAACTGGAAAAAATTATAAAAAATTTAAAATCTGCCAAAAAAGTGAAATTTTGAAATTGTATCTCTATTTTCCATTAATTGTTGTGGAACACCTAAAGGGTTAACGACATTTGAAAAAATCCGTTTTGAACACCTTGAGGAGTGTAGTTTATAGAATGGGGTAATTTTTGGGTGGTTTCTATTATGTAAGCCTTGCAAAGTTACTTCAGACCTGAACTGGTCCCTAAAAATTGGGTTTTTGAAAATTTCTGAAAATTTCAAGATTTGCTTCTAAACTTCTAAGCCTTGTAACATCCCCAAAAAATAAAATATCATTCCCAAAATGATTCAAACATGAAGTAGACATATAGGGAATGTAAAGTAATAACTATTTTTGGAGGTATTACTATGTATTATAGAAATAGAGAAATTGAAACTTGGAAATTTGAAATTGTTAAAAAAAATTGGGTAAATTTGGTATTTTTTTATAAATAAAAATGATTTTTTTTTACTTCATTTTACCAGTGTCATGAAGTACAATATGTGACGAAAAAACAATCTCAGAATGGCCTGGATAAGTCAAAGCGTTTTAAAGTTATCAGCACTTAAAGTGACAGTGGTCAGATTTGCAAAAAAATGGCCAAGTCCTTAAGGTGAAATAGGGCTGAGTCCTTAGGGGGTTAAGGACCAGTTCAGGACTGAAGTCACTTTGTGAGTCATAATAATAGAAACCACCCAAAAATTACCCCATTTTGGAAACTACACCCCTCAAGGTATTCAAAACTGATTTGACTAACTTTGTTAACCCTTTAGGTGTTCCACAAAAGTTATTGGTAAATGGAGATGAAATATCAGAATTAAAATTTTTGGGCAAATTTTCAATTTTAATCAATTTTTTTCCAGTAACAAAGCAAGGGTTAACAGCCAAACAAAACTCAATATTTATTGCCCTGATTCTGTTGTTTATAGAAACACCCCGTATTTGGTTGCAAGGTACTGTACGGGCACGCGGCAGGGCGCAGAAGGAAAGGAACACCATATGGTTTCTGGAAGGCAGATTTAGTTGGATTGGTTTTTAGACACCATGTCCCATTTGAAGCCACCTGATGCACCCCTAGAGTAGAAACTCCCAAAAAGTGACCATCATTTTGAATTATTTTTTACGGTGTTTACATCAGAATTTAGGTCATGTGGTATTTTTATAGAGCAGGTACTTACGGACGCGGTGATACCTAAATATGTCTACTTAAAAAAAAACTTAGGTTTAACATAAAAAGCATTTTTTAAACAAAAAAATCATGTTTTAGTCTGAGAAACATATTTTTTTTTATTTTTTGGGCCATTGTCTCATGTAGGGGCAAATTTTTTGCGGGATGAGGTGACTGTTTGATTGGTACTATTTTGGTTTACATACGACTTTTTAAATCACTTTTATTACCTTTTTTGGGAAGTGAGGTGAGCAAAATACTGAAAAATACTGCATACAAGGGCTGCTGGGGAGGTTCTTGTATAGTAAGCGTTAAGCAACTTTCCTATTGGTTGCTAGGGATGTTGCTAAGCTCAGACAAAGACATTGCAGCCTTCTCATTGGCCCATAAGCAAGAAGGAAGGTTACTGATGAAAAAAAATCGAGAATATTCGAAATTACGAATATATATCACTATATTCGAAATATTCACGAATTCTCGAAGTGCCGATATTCGCGATTAATATTAGCTATTTGAATATTCGCGCCAAACACTACACATAAGAAGACACTGGTATTATAGAAAGTGCATGCAGGTCAAGTTACACCTATGGCTGGAGGGAAGGGTTTAGGTCAAGATTTTGGCATGGGGGGTGGTTACATGGTTACATAGTTAATACGGTTTAAAAAAGACATACGTCCATCAAGTTCAACCAAGGGAAAGGTGGGAATCCGAATCCCAGAAGGAAGTGAGACATTTTCATAAGCATTAATATTTTTTACTTTTAAGAATTCATCTAAACCCTTTTTGAATCTGTCCACTGTTCCTACTGTGACCACTTCCTGAGGAAGTCTATTCCACAGATTCACAGTTCTCACAGTAAAGAAGCTTTGACGCTTCTGGAGTCTGAACTTTTTCTTCTCCTGTCGGAGGCAGTGCCCCCTTGTCTTTTGAGCACACTTTACATGGAACAGCTTTTCGCTGTATTTTTTGTCTGACCCATTTACAGGGAGTGCAGAATTATTAGGCAAGTTGTATTTTTGAGGATTAATTTTATTATTGAACAACAACCATGTTCTCAATGAACCCAAAAAACTCATTAATATCAAAGCTGAATATTTTTGGAAGTAGTTTTTAGGTTGTTTTTAGTTTTAGCTATTTTAAGGGGATATCTGTGTGTGCAGGTGACTATTACTGTACATAATTATTAGGCAACTTAACAAAAAACAAATATATACCCATTTCAATTATTTATTTTTACCAGTGGAACCAATATAACATCTCAACATTCACAAATATACATTTCTGACATTCAAAAACAAAACAAAAACAAATCAGTGACCAATATAGCCACCTTTCTTTGCAAGGACACTCAAAAGCCTGCCATCCATGGATTCTGTCAGTGTTTTGATCTGTTCACCATCAACATTGCGTGCAGCAGCAACCACAGCCTCCCAGACACTGTTCAGAGAGGTGTACTGTTTTCCCTCCTTGTTTTCCCTCCTTGTAAATCTCACATTTGATGATGGACCACAGGTTCTCAATGGGGTTCAGATCAGGTGAACAAGGAGGCCATGTCATTAGATTTTCTTCTTTTATACCCTTTCTTGCCAGCCACGCTGTGGAGTACTTGGACGCGTGTGATGGAGCATTGTCCTGCATGAAAATCATGTTTTTCTTACCTTGCAGACTTCTTCCTGTACCACTGTTTGAAGAAGGTGTCTTCCAGAAACTGGCAGTAGGACTCGGAGTTGAGCTTGACTCCATCCTCAACCCAAAAAGGCCCCACAAGCTCATCTTTGATGATACCAGCCCAAACCAGTACTCCACCTCCACCTTGCTGGCATCTGAGTCGGACTGGAGCTCTCTGCCCTTTACCAATCCAGCCATCTGGCCCATCAAGACTCACTCTCATTTCATCAGTCCATAAAACCTTAGAAAAATCAGTCTTGAGATATTTCTTGGCCCAGTCTTGACGTTTCAGCTTGTGTGTCTTGTTCAGTGGTGGTCGTCTTTCAGCCTTTCTTACCTTGGCCATGTCTCTGAGTATTGCACACCTTGTGCTTTTGGGCACTCCAGTGATGTTGCAGCTCTGAAATATGGCCAAACTGGTGGCAAGTGGCATCTTGGCAGCTGCACGCTTGACTTTTCTCAGTTCATGGGCAGTTATTTTGCGCCTTGGTTTTTCCACACGCTTCTTGCGACCCTGTTGACTATTTTGAATGAAACGCTTGATTGTTCGATGATCACGCTTCAGAAGCTTTGCAATTTTAAGAGTGCTGCATCCCTCTGCAAGATATCTCACTATTTTTGACTTTTCTGAGCCTGTCAAGTCCTTCTTTTGACCCATTTTGCCAAAGGAAAGGAAGTTGCCTAATAATTATGCACACCTGATATAGGCTGTTGATGTCATTAGACCACACCCCTTCTCATTACAGAGATGCACATCACCTAATATGCTTAATTGGTAGTAGGCTTTCGAGCCTATACAGCTTGGAGTAAGACAACATGCATAAAGAGGATGATGTGGTCAAAATACTCATTTGCCTAATAATTCTGCACGTAGTGTATATACTTGTACAGGTTAATCATGTCCCCCTCTTCTCAAGACTAAATAAATTCAATTCTTTGACTCTTTCTTCATAACTAAGACCCTCCATGGCCCTTATCAGTTTAGTCACTCTCCTTTGTACTTTTTCCAGCTGTAGTGCATCCTTTCTATGTACTGGTGTCCAGAACTGGACTGCATATTCCAGATGAGGCCGCACCAGCGCTTTGTAAAGTGGTAGTATTACATCCCTGCCCCGTGAGTCCATGCCTCGTTTAATGCATGACAATATCCTGGTAGCCTTAGAAGCAGCTGATTGACATTGTATGCTGTAATTTAATCTACCATCCACAAGGACACCCAAATCCTTCTCTATAAGTGACTCTCCCAGTGCTACATCACCTAGGACATATGAAGCACAGAGATTATTACTACCAAGATGCATAACTTTACATTTGTCCACATTGAACCTCATTTGCCAAGTTGATGCCCAATCACTCAGAGTGTTCAAGTCAGCTTGTAGTTTGTGAACATCTTCCATAGACCGTACAGTTCTACACAGCTTGGTGTCATCTGCAAAAATAGATATGGTGCTATTAATCTCGTCCTCAATATCATTAATAAATAAATTAAATAATAAAGGGCCCAGCACTGAACCTTGGGGTATACCACTTTTAACCTGGGACCATTGTGAATAGGAATCATTGACCACAACTCTGTGGACACGGTCCTTCAGCCAGTTTTCAATCCAATTACAAACGATACTTTCCAAGCCTATAGGTCTATAATTACCTGTGGAGAACCTTGATCCTTTTTTGAATATGGGCACCCCTTTTGCCTTGCGCCAATCACTTGGCACTGTACCAGTCCCCAGAGAATCCTTAAAAATTATAAATAGGGGCACAGCAATGACTGAACTGAGCTCTTTAAGCACTCTTGGGTGTACTCCATCTGGACCCGGGGCTTTGTTCACATTTACCCTATTTAACTTCTCTTGTACCATATCTACAGTTAGCCAATTGAGTATATCACTGGATGTACTAACAGCCTTGGCGCCACAGATATCAGCTCCTTTCTCTTCTTTTGTATATACAGAGCTAAAAAAAAATATTTAGGAACTCTGCCTTTTCCTCATCTTCAGTGACTACACCCCCTTTACCATTATTTAGGGGACCTACCTGCTCAGACCTAGGTTTTTTAGCATTTTTATATTCAACAAACTTTTTAGGATTTGTTTCGCTTTCTTTTGCTACCTGCTGTTCGTTTTGTATCTTTGCTAATTTTATCTCCTTTTTGTAGATTTTATTAAGCCCTTTGTAATCTTCAAACGCTACAGCTGACCCCTCAGATTAGTATTTTTTAAATGCCCTCTTTTTGTCTTTTATTGCTCTTTTTACAGTAGCTGTAAGCCATGGGGGGTTTAATTTTAGCCGTTTATACTTGTTAACTAAAGGGATACATTTTTTAGTGCAATTACTCAATGTGGATTTGAAGCTCTCCCATTTATCCTCAATATTATTATGCTGCGGTGCCGTTTAAATTTTTGCCTCATGAAACACAAGGGCTATGTGCTTCCCTGCCCTGGCTACAAAGTACGGAGGGAAGGGGTGCCCAAGCTGAACTCTTGTACTAGGGGCCATGAGCCTTTAGTTAATGTCACGGACGTTCCCGCGACAGGTGGCAGGAGATCGGGGAGACTAGCAACACGTGGTTTGATCTGACATGTTTTCTGTTTGGATCAAATGACGTCTGTGTTGTTTCTGGTACTTGCCACACCTTCTTTACCCAGGTGTGGCTATTGTGGTCAGTTAACCTTCTCTATTTATAGTTGCTTCTCCCACAATGCTGTGCGGTTTATAGCTTATGTTTGGACCTTTTGGATAGATTGTGATTGGATCTCGGCTGAGTTCCTGGTGCTTCCATTGCTCTTTTGAAGTTAAGTCTTTCCCTTTTGTATTTTGCTTGAGTTCTGGGTGTTGCATTTCCCTATTGTTTGTATTAGGCCTGTAGGAGACTCCTGTTGGTCTTTCCTTTTGGAGGAACAGGTAGTCTCGTCCCTGCCATTAGTACCAGGGTCCTATAGGGCTTGATAGGACTCTAGGTATTCGTGCGTATGAACTCGCCTACCTTTGGGGTCAGTTCATACTGGTAGTCAGTCAGGATTTTGGTTAGGGTTTTCACTAGGAGATGTCCATTTTGCTTCCCTAGTTCTCAGGCCTGATTCCCTGCCCCAGACCTTCCTTCCTATGCTCGGCAAAGTTTTTCCCCTCCCAGACCGAAGCGTGAGAGTTATGCCCCTATGGACACCGTTAAATGCATTTTTTAGTTACTGCATTATATTTATTTTGGGCTAAAACCTTTTTCCAACAGGTCTTTATTAAAAAATCGTTAGCCGCTTGTCCTCTACAGCCTGAAACCAGATTTTTGTCGCAACAGAACCCTCTGGATACTGAAACAAAATCACTTGCGGTCGGCTGACCAAAGAATCCTTTTAGGGGTACTATATATGTGTTAAAACTACAAACTTTATTATTAACTTCTTTAAAAGACTCTATCGGAGAAGACGTTACAACAAGGTGATATAAAACTATCAGGTCACAGGTACAGGTTTGAATAAGATATTATGTGTCTTATACTATGGTCAATGTCTCTTGCTGTGCACTTAATTATCGGAGGTCATTTGCCTCACAAATACTTTATGGCCAATGCTCGCACTCTGTTGAATGTTAAGTGCACAGTACTGTGCTGTCACTTGGCGGGTGATGGTGCTGCTCCCCTAAGGGATATATAATAGCACCTCAGTACCCCAGATGCAATGCGCTATGGTGTGCTCTCAATTGTGGATTGGGATGTCCCTTGGGGTCCTTGGTTGAGGAGCTCCTATTAGACGTGGGTATAATGTATCCTTATATTCCTCTATACCAGACATCCATCATTCATTCACACCAATTGACACACCAGGACCAGAGCTAATTTGCCTCCACACATTCACTCAGTATCTAGCAAGCTGGACAGCACTTGCGACCTAAGTAGCTAGAATTACAGCCCTGCATTTTGGCCTACCTAAAATTATTGCGCAAACACTACCCCGCCCGACATGTTTTGCTGCGAGGCGGCTTCGTCAGGGGAGTTGGGGTAATAGCGTGTTCACGCTAAGAATCGCCTCAATAAATAAACTCTGTTTCCCCTCCCAATTCCCACCAACGAAAAAGTGCCACTCCAATTGACAGGTTTAACCTCCTATCGTTGAGCCGCAAAGGAATTGACAGGTAGAATATAGGTGCAACGTCGGGTAAGTGCCGCTTCCTCTCTACGAATAGTAAAGGTTCTTAGTTATTTACAGAAGTCCCATAGTAGTGAAAGGAGATCGCTGCACCTTACCCTATGTTGTCATCTGTGTGGAATCTTGGCAAGTGCTCAGCGCCATCACTGGCTAAATGAAGCATTACACAATCCTTACTGAAATCAGTGGGGTGTCTGTATAGTGCGTGTACTGAAGCTTGGGCTTCCTGTGCAATCTCCTTAATTAATATTTTAAGTAGAATCCCACCGACCTGATGTTTAAAATGCTTGAATAGCATCACATCTGCTATGTCTAATAGTAATGTTCTAGGAAATATCTATTGTATACAATGATTACTAGAAGATTCCAGGTATTGTGTAGATCAGTTCTTATGGAAAATGGCTGAAAATGCCATTCTTGTTGAAAGCTTCCTGACATGTTTTCGGCTAGAACTTTGCATGCCTGTAATTTCTGTCTAACCTAATGGCTTTGTCAATAAAGTGTCAAGGCCTGTAGTGAGTTCCTGAAACACTGAATTCACCCATGAATTATTATACTTATGATAGTCCAAAAAGAGAAAGGAGGAGAAAACCTAAAAGGCATAACATTTTACAGGCTCAAAACTCTTCAAGTTAATGTTTTAGTATTCGTGAATGTCTATGAATCTATCTATCGTAATGGAATGCTATCACTCTAGTCGTATCAACTTTAGGACGCTCAGGGAAATCCTAGACTTTTTACATGCCCTTTTATGTGCACCTAGGATACCATGGTACAGACGCCATCAAATTCATACTGTATATGTATCCATAAAATGACTTTAAGTGTACCTGAGTTTTCAAAAAAAGTTTGCATAACGGCTGTGCTTCCTTGTACAATCATAAGTGTAAAGGAACAGGTCATTTTTGGGCTTCCCTAGTATCTTTTTAAACTATTCCCCTCTTCAGCTGCACAGCTAGATGCAATTCTCACACAAACAGGGGGCGTCTCCCTTCTGTGGAATCTGTCAGTACTTAACTGCTGTCATATCCTTTCCTTTACTTCCCACTATGTTTTTTTTTTCTGAAGCTCACAGAACAGATAAGGAGGGAGAGATCACACTTATAGACATACAGGAGGCTCCTGTGATTTTTCAGAAGCTATGTAAAAGAAGTTCTTTTATCATTCTCAGGATCTCAACTAGCTCTGACACCCCCTACTTTCTCCTTGCCATCTTCTGTGTCTCCGTTACTAAGGATGGATCCTGATTGACACCAGGCAGTGGACTGCAAATTAGGTGGAAGGCAGACCCTTAGTGGCCATGATTTCACAGATTTCTTCCAGTGGACACAGGCATATTTATTTTAAAGGAGTGATTTAGAAATTTGCTATTTACACCATTCTCTATTCATTTAAATGAAATTATGTGAAAGTACAGTGACTTTGGGACTTGGAGCTTTGGCCATACTAATGACGGGAGTCTGCCTTTCTGATGACTTGGTATGACAATGTGCCATTCCTGGCAGAGGCCAGTGGTGGGTCTTAAAGCCTCTGGGTGCCATTGTTGACTTGTACTGTTGTCCACCATTAATTCAGAAAAGATGCCTGTTGATTTAAGTTAAACCTCTCCATAAAGGATAAGAGCTAATACATTGAGTTCTGTCATCAGCATTCTGTGTCTGCAAGGTTTCCATGGTGGGTTGTTAGCTCAAACCCACAATGGGCGTAAGCCCACGACACTAGGTCATCAATATCCTGGCATCATACAACCCCTTTTAAGGGAAAGCTAAATTGGGAAGGAACCACCCATTACATCATCTACATAGCTTAAATATATAGGGGGTCATTTAATAAATCCCCTACTCTGGCGCTGCTTCAAAATGCAAGACCGTTTCCTAGCAGTCTTACATTTAGACCATTTTCTATACCTAAAACAGGCGTAGAAAATTATGAATTAGATGGGCTTGTGGCCCGATCCCCTTCCCCGCTTAATTTGTTAGACATGGCATGAGCGGGTAAAAGTCACAGAGTTTGGTGCAACTAACCATTGCTCCGCAATGTGCGCCTGAAATACGCCTAATATAGGTGTATTTCAGGTTACTAAATGACCTCCATAGTATGTATGGTACTAAAATATATTAAATATACGTTATGTGAATATGAAATAAAGTACATGCCGTATATAAAATACAGAGGCTTTCAGTCCTAGCTGTGTGTATTCTCTCACATGGCATACTATGGTGGCACAATGGCTGGCATTGTTATGGGCCAGTTTCCTACGGTTTCTATGTATGTGTGTCTATTTTCTATACAGTATAAACGGTGTACATATTGTAAGGGATCGCTCTTTCTCAGCGGTCGGCAATGACAGACTTCTCATCAAACAGGGGGGTTTTCAATCTTAAACAGTGCTTTTTTCATACAGTACATCGCACTTCCAAGTTTGGCTTCACATGAAGTCGCAGCTTCACCTCACAATGTGTTACATCAACACAAAACAATAAACGCTTGCCCGGCTAGGCACTCACTATACAGAGTTCTCCCTAACTCACCGCTAGGTCAGTGTTCACACTGTGGTATTTGGCTTCAGTTAGACAGTCTCCTAGCTGTGACCAGTGTAACCCACCAGTTCTTCTGGTGGAAGCAGCGAAATACCTTGGGGGGCATATGGTACAGCAGTCCTCCTGACTCTGGCCATGCAACACCTCTATTCTTCGGGCGTCGCTGGGTCCCACCAAACTCAGGCTTCCTCAGCCTTGTGCCCCACACAGGCCCTCTGCAGGTCTGTTCCCTGGGGCCTAACTCCTCACACACTGAGGATTGATTTATCCCCAAGTGATTATCGCACCTGGCCTCACCTCAGGCCAGGTGATCGTAGGGAATACACAGCAAATCATCCCATACATCTCTTCTAATAGGTTTCCTGCACCATTCTAGCAGACACATATCTTCCTTCTTCATATATGAGGCCTGTCGCTGCCTCACAAAATATATATTGTGAGGCAGTGACAGGCCTCATATATGAAGAGGGAAGATATGGGTCTCCTATATATATCATAATGTACTATTGAATGGCATGGCTGTCTACATTTCCCATCTGCCATGTGGTTTATATGGACTAAACACTCGATTAGACGGTGTGTGATACTGGCTTAGAAGCTCCATTTATTCCATGCCTTTTGATGCACTGATGTCTTTAATCCTCTTTCCACACAGGCCTTAGCGAGCTTTTATTATTATCTCAGCTATAAAATGAACCTAAAGAACAATTCAGGAAGTGGATAAAATAATTCCTTCTCAGTCATGAATTGTGTACACAGCCATCCCCCTGCTGACTAAGCTCCCCTTTTCCCTCCTGAAAGACATGTATAATGATTATCAGCACTGTAATAAAATGAATATTGTGTGGATTATGGCCTGCATGTTGTAGGCCTCACTGTCTAAGGGTCCATTCACACGTCCGTTGTTTCTTTCCTGATCTGTTCCGTTTTTTGCGGAACAGATCTGGACCAGACATTGTGCTGTCCGATTTTTTTCAGGACCCATTGAAAATGAATGGGTCCAGATCTGTTCTTCAAAAAACGGAACAGATCAGGAAAGAAACAACGGACGTGTGAATGGACCCTAACTGCCAGACTGTCTGTGTTGCCAATAGCAACCAATCAGAGTCCAGCTTTCATTTTTCCACAGCAGTGTAAGAAATGAAATCTAAGCTCTGATTGGTTGCCATGGGCAATGAAGACAGACTCCTTTTTTGATTGATGTCAACAGGACCTGATGCCAAAACTGCACAGTCAAAGTTATGCATTATGGAGATTATCTATCAAAACAGGTGTAAAGGAAAACAGACTTAGTTGCCCATAGCAACCAATCAGATTCCACCTTTCACTTTCAAAGGAGCTTTGAAAAATGAAATGGGCAACTATGGTTGCTAGGGGCAACTAACACAGATTTCCTTTAGACCAATTTTGAGAAATATGGGGCATCGGCATCTATATAACTTTGGCGTATCCAGTGCCTCGTCTAAATGTAAGACATTTGTAAGACAAAGTAAATGCCCTCATAGTGCTCCTCTCCCCCTTCCCAATGGTGTCCCCCATAATATGCCAGTAAAAAATGCCCCTTCTAAGTGCCACCATATGCCCCAATAGTGCTCCTCTCCCCCATAGTGCACCCAAATAATGCCCCATAGTGCCGCTCTCCCCTATAGTGCCTCCCATAACGTGCCAGTAAAAAATGCCCCCTTAGTGCCACCAAATGTCATAGTGCCCCCCATAATGTGTCAATAAGAATAAAGGCCCCTTTAGAGCCCCCACTTCCCCATAGTGCCCCCAAATAATGGCCCTATAGTGCCACCAGATGCCCCATAGTGCCATTCTCCCCTATAGTGCCCCCCAATAATGTGTCAATAAAAAAAAGCCCCTTTAGACCCCCCAGATGCCCCCATAGTGCTCCTCTCCCCATGGTCCCCCCATAATGTGCCAGTAAAAAATGCCCCTTTGAAGTGCCACCATATGCGCCAATAGTGCTCCACTCCTCCATAGTGCCGCTCTCCCCTTTAGTGCCTCCCATAATGTGCCAGTAAAAAATGCCCCCTTAGTGCCACCAGATGCCATAATGCCCCCCATGTGCCAATAAGAAAAAAAGGCCCCTTTAGAACCCCCACTTCCCCATAGTGCCCCCAAATAATGCCCCTATAGTGCCACCAGATGCCCCCTAGTGCCGTTCTCCCCTATAGTGCCCCCCATAATGTGTAAAAAAAAAAAGACCCCATAGTGCTCCTCTCCCCCATGGTGCCCACCAAATAATGCCCCTATAGTGCCACTAGATGCCCCATAGTGCTGTTCTCCCCTATAGTGCCCCCCATAGTGTGTAAAAAAAAAAAAAGCCCCTTTAGAGCCCCCGTAGTGCTCCTCTCCCCCATGGTGCCCCCCCCCCATAATGTGCCAGTAAGAAGTGCTACCCCCCAAAAAAATGGGGCTGTAAGAATTGTCAGATGCCAGCTCCCCCCCCCTCCAAAAAAAACAAACAAACAAACAGATACTTACCTCCATCAGCAGCGATGTGATGCAGGCCTCTTCCGGCCTGTGTCCCTGCTGTGTGCTGCCCGGCTCAGGCGGCGCGATGATGACGTCATCGCGCCGCCTGAGCCAGCCTCTGATAGGCTGCAGGCATTAGTGCCTGCGGCCTATCAGAAGAACAGGGGAGGGACACACCTCTCCCTCCCCTGCCGCAGCACAGCACAGCCATCTGTATCGCTGTCTTGAGGACGGCCATACAGAAGGATATGGAGACGAGCGCTTCCACAATGGAAGCGCTCATCTCCTACTGCCCCCCCGGCAGCCCCCACCGCTTCCGGAATTACATCCAGGGCTGAGCCGCCTGTGGTGATCGGCGGAGCGGCCCTGAAGGATAAAAAAAAAATGTATTGTTGGTTGTTCTAGGGGAGGGGGGGGGGGGTCCAGACCTGCTGGACCACCCCTGTAGGTGCGCCACTGACTGGGTGGCAGTCCCTAGCTTACATACGTGCAGGGGCTTAAAAGAAGGAAATAACGAGGGAAGAAAACAAAAGACACAACAAACAGAAGCGCAAAGTTTCTCAGGCTGGGAAAGTACCAAAACAGGAACAACTGGAAGCCGAGGTCAAGAGCTAGGAAGTAACAAAGTAACACAGGACTAAAGGGTTAATACAAAATCGAAGTCAAAACAAGCCGCGTCAGGAGCCAAGAGATCACGTCAGTACAAGGGGTAACACCAGGTCAAGGTCAAATACAAGCCGAAGTCAAACAAACGAAGTCACACATGCAGAAAACGCTAGTGAGGTAATAAGACCAATCACAGGCAACCTGTGGCCAGCAGGTTACCTGTTTAAATAGGTCTAATTGATGGGTTTCATGACATGGCCAGGTTCACGTGACCCTTGTCCATCAGATCTAAACACCTGAGCGCAGACTCATTGCCATCGGCGCTCAGTTCCCCCCCTGCTTGTTGTCTAGGGGATGAAGGACGCCAGCCACGCTGAGGCGGCGTGTGCGGCCAGGTCCTCCTGCCCCCTTGTTACTATGGAGACGAGGACGCCGGCAGTGTCCTTGCTCCTTCTCAGGGATAGGCTGCCGGCGGCGCTGCAGGGAGCGAGCACGTCACCGGCTCCCCGTTACAGTACCCCCCTTCCACGAGGGGCCACCGGACCCATAATCACTGGCGTTTTCCAGGTGAGCCAAATGGAATCTCCTCACCAACCATGCATGCATTTTACTCGCTGGCACCCAAGACCTCTCTTCAGGACCAAAGCCCTTCCAGTAAATTAGATATTGCAAAGAATTACGAACTTTCCTCACATCAAGGATTCTAGAAACCTCGTATTCTAGTTGATTGGCAACCTCCACTGGCGGTGGAGATTTCACATCCTTTTTGAGTAGAGCTTTGTGAAAAGCATTATGAATGCGAAATGAGTCAGGTAATAGTTACTTAAAAGACACAGGGTTAATGATGTCAATAATCTCATAAGGGCCAATAAATCCAGGTGCAAATTTACCCAATGGTATCTTAAAACGCTAATTCTTTGTGGATAACCACACCTTGTCTCCCAACCCAAAATCTACCACTCTAGAGGGCCTTTTGTCAGCATTAATCTTTTGAGCTTCCTGGGTAGAGATGGCCTTGTGGTTCGCCCGGCGGAACTTTGCTAGTTCGCGATTTGCCAAACATGCGAACATATGGCGATGTTCTTTTGCGCCATATTCTTTTGTACTGCGCCAAACTTTGACCTATGACACATCCATCAGGTGGGACAGGACAGCCAATTGACACGTTTCAGCACATGGACACCCCCCCACCCTATAACAGAACCCGATCTGGCAGCCATTTTACATTCTGTGTTTTGCCACTGTAGGGAGAGGTTGCTTTGTGGAGCAGGGACAGACTGTTAGGGACACCAAATGCTAGCTAATAGGGCCACAAAAGTCCTTTTAAGGACTGGTATAGGTGTGCTATCGATAGGTGTGATATACTGAGGGGTGTGATATACTTATAATATACTTTCTAACATAGAAAGTATATTATAGTGCAATTGTATTGTGCAGCAGTTGTGTGCGGTTCTGCTGCGATACCACAGCTATATAGAGGGACAAATGCTATTTGAATAACTAATTGCAACTGGTGTGATATACCTGTTGCCCCCCCAAAAAACTGATTGAGGGGTATGATATACCTATAATATACTTTCTAACATATAAAGTATATAGTGCATTTCTATTGTGCAGCAGTTGTGTGCGGTTCTGCTGCTATACCGCAGGTATATAGAGGGACAAGAGCTATCGGAACAACTATTTGCAACAGGTGTGATATACCTGTTGCCCCCCCCAATTTTTTTTAGGGGTGCAATATACCTGCTTAGACAAAATACTGATTGAGGGGTGCGATATACCTGCTTCCACCAAATATTGATTAAGGGGTTCTATATACCTGCTTCCACAAAATACAGATTGAGGGGTGCGATATACCTTCTTCCACAAAATACTGAATAAGGGGTTTGATATACCTGCTTCCGCAAAATACAGATTGAGGGGTGTGATTTACCTACTTCCACCAAATATTGATTAAGGATTTCTATATACCTGCTTCCACAAAATACTTATTGAGGGGTGTGATATACCTGCTACCACAAAATACTGATTAAGGGGATTGATATACCTGCTTCCACCAAATATTGATTGAGGCCTGCGATACACCTGCTTCCACAAAATACTGATTAAGGGGTTTGATAGACCTACTTCCACCAAATATTGATTTAAGGGGTTCTATATACCTGCGTCCACAAGATACAGATTGAGGCGTGCAATATATCTGTTTCCACAAAATACTGATTAAGGGGTGTGATATACCTGCTTCCACACAATATGGATTAAGGGGTTCTATATACCTATTTCCACAAAATACTGATTGAGGGGTGCGATATACCTGCTTCCACAAAATACTGATTAAGGGGTATTATATACCTGCTTCCACAAAATACAGATTGAGGGTTGTGATATACCTGCTTCCTTCAAACTTTTGGGATAAAAAGACGATTATGCCACTAGATACAACAACTATGCCCTTAGATAAATTGTCACTTCCCAAGGATAGTCCTCTGAACATCCTGAAAACTGCCGACTGCTTTGAGTATCTTGGCATTACAGTCTCCCCTAGGCCGGAAGATTTTATTCCGCTCAACTTGATGCCATTGATAAATAAGTTAAGGTTCAAAATAACAACGTGGCTTCTATTACCTTTATCAAAGGCGGATAGAATATCTTTAGTCAAGATGGTGATTCTCCCTCAGTTACTCTATCTCTTTAGGAATTCTCCAGTTTGGATCCCGGATAGGTATTTTAAGGTAATTAAAATAATTATTAATGATCTACTTTGGGGGAGGAAAACGAGTAAGACTCAAGTTAGAGCATTGGTATAAGCCCCTGGAGAGGGGAGGAGTTAACCTCCCCTGTTTCAAGGGATATTTCTTAGCTGCACAGTTTTGTTTTCTCCGTGAATGGAAAGATAGCCCACTTTGTAGGGACTTGGTGAAAAGATCTCCATATGATTTTTTTTTTTACTTTATTGGAGTCTGATCAATTGATCAACTCCGTATACGGAATTTAGTCATGGCCGGCTATCAGACTATGGTGTGGGGTGAAAGGTTCACTAGGATGCACTCCTTTATGGAATAATCAGCATTTACAAACCTTAGATGAACTAGCTAAGGAACAATATTGGCAAAAAAGTAATATTATATATTTGACACAGGTAGTAAGTAATGGAGATATTATTTCATTTGTAGAACTATCACAGAGAGAAGAAGCTCAGAAATTATTATGGTTTCGGTATTTACAGTTAAGATCGGCACTTTTGAGTATACAAGAAAAAAATAGGCTGCAAATACACACTTCAACACAATTAAATGAGTGGATTGGGAATCTGGAACAGAAGATGAAGATCTCTCATCTTTATAAAATGTTATTAATAATTCGATTTAGAGGTGTTTCCTCTGCTGGTCAGAGGACTTGGCAAAATGAGTGTCCAATGATCCATTTGGATGACCAGCAGACTGTAACTTTGAATTTAAAATAATTTTAATCACGTGGTGGTGCAGTTTAATATTCTACATAGACTTTATGTTACACCTCTCTGGCATAATAAATGTGGGATTAGGAAAGACTCTAACTGTCCTAGGTGCGATGTCCCTGAAGCAGATTATTTGCATATGTTCTGGTCTTGTGCAGAGTTTAAACATTATTGGGGGGCTAGCCATAAACACATTGAGGGAAAACTGAAGGTGCAGATCCCTTTCTCCGTTGAATGTTGGGTACTGGGTAAGTTGTCCAAGGTGAGTTGTCAACAACATAAAAAAAATATTTTATTTAAGATAATGTTTTTGGCAAGACTTCCACGCTCTTGGTTCTCACGAAACAGTCCCACTATGAATACATGGTTAAACCTGGTGAATACTACCAAGAGGTATGAATATATCCTGTATAGGCAGAGAAATACGGAGAAAAAATTGATTGGAATTTGGGGAGACTGGAATTTAAAGAACTTCTCGGCTCCTCACTTGTCACCACTACACCTCGGTCTTGATCGGAGGAGTGGTGGTGAAGAAAGACGCATCGCGGGGGGGGGGGGGGGGTTTGGGGGGTTAAAGGAAAATATGACGATAAATGTTGATAATGAGATATTTATATAATTTTTAGTGTTGGATGATCTATAAAGTGTTTAAAAAAATAATAATATATTGATTGAGGGGTTCTATATACCTGCTTCCACCAAATACTGATTGAGGCCTACGATACACCTGCTTCCACAAAATACTGATTGAGGGGTGCAATATACCTGCTTCCACCAAATATTGATTAAGAGGTTCTATATACCTGTTTCCACAAAACACTGATTGAGGGGTGCGATATACCTGCTTCCAAAGGATTCACAAACTTTCAATAACCACTTTAGATATCACTGAAATGTGCCTCATATAGAGCTTGTTCAGACACATCCTTTTCAAGAATTTTTAACAGCATTATTTGGAAGTGTTTTTGCATATTGCATATTTGCAGTGATTTCATAGTTGGCTTGGGGGAGAGTAAGTGTGGACATGTCCCCTTTGTATGACGCCCCACTCCTTTTCTACAGCATTACAACCATTTTGCGAATTGACCCTGCCCCCAATGCACTTTGAGGCCTGGACTGCATCTAATGGCATCTGATGGTTTTACATACATTTAGAATACATGGCTGCTTCTGGGAGAAAGCATTTACCAAAAAAAGTTTTTAACTACTTGCATCTTCCTCCTGGAGCACCTATTCTCAAGACTCTATGTTGTGACATTCCTTTATTATTCCTGCTAGAATAAATTAATTACTAACAATTTTCAGTGAAGGTTCAGATAGGTGCTTCCAGTTGGAGGTGTGTCCCTGCACAGTCTGACACTATCCAATCAGTTCTGCCAGTTTCAGACTGTGCAGGGCCGCCCCCCCCCCCCTTCCCTACTGGTGAAACCCATCTGGACCTTCATTATAGACTGCTAGCAATTTATTCATAACATCTAGCAGGAATAATAAAGGAATGGTAATTGATAGAGTAATAAGAATACATGCTCCAGAATTGTTATTTCAAACTGGAAGTAATAACTAAAACAGACAAGTCAGGAGAAGATAGAAGATGTCATAGGGCCACAAATACTGGGACCCACATGGTTCAAGTGAGCTTAACTTAGATCACTATAGAACCAGGTCATTTGGTTCACTTGAATCATGGGGTGCAATGCAGGGTCCAAGTCCTATGTCTCACTGTTTGAATGAGGCTTTATATTGTCCCAGTGCTGTGACCCCCAGTCATCAGCTGTAACTCATAGGGCAATCTGATTGTAGGTGTCACCACAGGGACAATCAAACATTACACAGTTCTTCAATTCACTGTATGTATAATGTACTGAAATGTTGGGTCCTCCAGAAAAAGAGAAGCTCTTTGTAGTGGCCATGACTAATAGGTGAAGGAACCCATCCACATTATCTCAGAATTCTCTAATCTAGTATATGAAAATGGGTTTCCTAGACCAGACAACATCTTTAAATAAGTGATATATGCGGCAGACAGTACTCAGAAGCTCGTAGGCCTGGTTTATGGTCTTGGTTATGTGGACATGGCAATTCGATGGTTATTTTAAGATATCTCCACAAATGAATTATTCACACCATGCTTCTAGTAAAGCGTACTCCTCTTGTAGATGGATATACTATTGTTTTATGGATTTATGACCCCAGCACAGCCTAGTTCTGCTGTCCTGCACTTACTTTGGTTTTTGCACATTTTTATATATACTAATGCATGTATTATCTCCGAAGCAGGGGCATAGCTGGGGGAGGGACACCGAGGCATGTGCTTCAGGTGCTGGCTGCCGTTGGGATGCATCCAAATCATTTAGCCTTGGCCAGGGTACTTAGATATAAGGTTAGTGCAGTGGACTGATTGTTTCCCCCATGCCAGCTATACCTCTGCTCTGCCCAAAGCAAGATATCACCTTTTGTTCACTTTTTATTCTAGTTTTTTAAAGCTAAGAGTGATGGCACTGCTATGTCAAAAATCTACGTACAAATGAATGGGCTGAATTCAGCTCACACAATTTTTACCTATAGTGTAATGCATGGAAAACTATTGGAGTTCTTGGAGATGGTTACGTATGCGATGGCACACTGTCTATAGGTAAGATCCATAATATAGCCATATAGGCTTTTCTGCCTCCAGTGAGAATAGCTCTGTCCAACTACAATGTTGACGGTGCAGTGTAACACGAGCGCTGACTTCTGGCAATGGAGCTACACATAACAACTGATTAGTGGGTTGCTAGAAAAAAAGACTGGACAACCCCATTAAAAATACTTGGTGCATAATGATGTACCCTACTTTGCATGTATTCAACAAAGCATAGAAGAAATTGTTCTGCAAAAACAGTATTCCTATTCTAAACTGTCACCACATGTATGGCATTCCACTATTACTGCTATGTGTATATGTACCCTAAACAATATTTCACCTGATGCCAATCCCCTGCATAGACAAATAAATAGTGAAATGACAAAATGATTGCTGCCTGCATCCACCACTAGGGGGAGCTAAGCAACTTACTTTATACTACTTTATTATTGCAGTAGGATCCTAGGATTTCACCTAGTAGACTGTGGGCAGACAGGATTGTAGAGTTTACTGAAATGTTTATAAAGGGGATTGCTACTCCCATTGCTATATATCAGAGGAAAACAAATCCAGGGCAGCACACCTTGATATTGAAGAGGAGTGCCAGCGGGAACAAACTCGACCACAGTTGTATATGCAGCCAGCCAGTCGCAGGGGGAACACGTGAGGTTCACGGTGGACCGATGAGGGGTCAAATGGTTATAACACACAGTTCATCAGTTTACTCACGGTTAGCAGATAGCCTCCCTGGGCTGGCAGCACAGTGTTGAGGTGGACAACACAAAATCCTCCGGGGCATGCTCTGTGGTAGGAAGCATCAGCCAAGATGGTGGTTGAGGTGCCCTTGATGTTAAGGGTGTTTAGAGTGCTTGTTGCGGCTGAGTCCTTTGATGATTTTTGTTGTGACGCCAGTACCGTTAATGGTGGTACAACCATAGGTAGTAATAATGAGGTAGACAGTGGTAAGATGCAACTCACAACTTTTACTTTAGATGTCTTTCAGTTGCAGCAGTACAATTATACAGTCTTTAGATGATACAAAGGTAATTCTGCAAATCCACTGTTGTAGGCTTGTCAAGTTTTGAGGTTTTGGAGCAGTGGGTTAGGTGTACCCGGTTCCTTTAGATGCCTTGGATCCTATTCCTTGTCTTTCCCTACAAGCTGAATATTTGTAGACAGGAAAACTCAACTGTCTCTTAGAAGGTTGATGTGGCTGCCTGAAGCTATAAAACCTCCACCATGCAAAGGTGTCTGTGGCCCTCAATAATAGCTCTTATCACCGATGAATTCCTAGGAATGCTTGTTTCTTTTCCAGGGAGGCAAACTCTTCTCCTACTGGTCAGGGATGCAAGTCTATAGTCCAGCTACAGAATGAAAACGCTCTTCTGCGCCTAACATCTGAGTAAACACCTCCTAGCGAAGTTGGCTCCACTCACTAATCTGTGTTGCAAAGTCTTCACTCTATCTTTCCTCCCACTAACTTGATCTGACTACCTCAGATCTGCTCTCTTCTGAACTACATTTTTCCAACTGCCTTGAGTAATCTGTCTCACTAGGCCTGACCTAGGTATATATAGGACCTGAACTTTATCCCCATCTAATGGTGGGATGTATAAATTACACCTAATAGGCCTGTTAACAGGGATTTTGAAGATACACAAATGCAAAGTTATACATGACAACCTAGTGCTTGTAATAGAGTGAAAAAAGTGCTCTTAAGCAGTGCCCACACACATGTAGTGGGACGCTACATATATATATAAAAAAAAATAAGAAACCGCAGCACTTCTAGATGGTGAAAAATGTGAGATCCTTTATTCACCCGTGTGACGTTTCGGTCCACTTACTGGGACCATTCTCAAGCAACATATACAAAGTCACAATGCATATTTATAGAGGGTCAAAGCATTTGCATACACAAGTATTAATTGATAGCAAATCTCTAATTCATATTTATATATATACAATAAATTCATAAAATATTGTGTAGCGCCTTTTGCGCCAGATATAGTACATAATAACATGTGCATAATTTTCTGCCACCATAAAACCAACGTTCTAAACTTGATCATAATTAGTAATTATCAGTGATTACTTTTCAGCTGTGCAAATAGTGTTAGCCTGTAAAGGGAGGGATTGTTTTTTTTTTATGCCGTCATGTTTGGGCTAAAAAAAACCCACACAAAATGTAATCATGTTTTTTTTGCTTAACAATACCTGTTTCCATAGAGAATAAGTTGAAGATTTTATTATTTTTTGTTCGCCTACATTTCCTTTAAAGTAAGCAAGAATAGAACACCTTAACTAATGAGGCTATAGAAGTATCAGGAGGACTGTGTATGTAAGAGACAGTGGCCTGTCCAGATAGTATGTCATTATGTTAGTAAGGATGGAGCATGAATAGAGTTGAGGACATAGAACAATACACCAATGATCATATACAGGGCTGCTTTTTTTAGCATACATACTTTGAGTGCCTTCTATAGACACCCTATGGGGTACACTTACTACAGGTTGAGAACCTTAGACCAAGAAAACACATTCTTCTATTTTCCAATCTTTCATAGATTCCATAGCCCTGTATACGTTAGTAAGGATGGGGCATGAATAGAGTTGAGGACAGAACAATACACCAATGATGATGAGAATGATGATGGCAGCAGAAGGTTTGGAGCATGTGGACCACATGAGAGGCTATGATCTGTACACATACAGTATGTGGTTATGAAAGGTAAGCATGACCAAAAAATCTATGGAAAGATTGGAAAATAGAAGAATGTGTTTTCTTGATCGAAGGTTATCAACCTGTAGTAGATGTACCCCGTAGGTTGTCTTTAGAAGGCACTCAAAGTATGTATGCTCATATTGTTCTTTCAAAAGGCAGTCCTGTATATGATCATAGGCCTGAGGCTAAATTTATACACAATAACTAGGAGGTATTTAAATTTAGAAGATTGATTAGGGCTCCTTGTATTCCAAGCTTGAGCTTATCGGCGGTATACCCTACCAATGTTTATCTCAGACTAAAGGCACCAAGGTATGCCACTGCATAGGCATACATCGACATATTTCATCCAATGGAAATAAAGGTATACATACTCAAACACAACATATTGGGCGAATAGAACCCTATAGATACAATTATAGCATACACTGAGAACATTTCTCAGAATACATAAGCTAAAAGTGGGGCTCAGAGTGTGCGCTGAGCGTCTGTGCCAAAATGAGGATCAATGTCATAAAATTGTGTATATAGATAGAAGGAAGAATTAGCTCTGACCATATTGAAGAAAGGAAGGAGTTGGTATTGTTTAGATCTAGAAGAAAGAAAGCAGCCAATAAATGTGCTGCATACTTAATAGCAAATTATCCAACTTGGAAGAGACAACAGATGAGGAGGTCAGAATAAACGACAGACCATTCAAAACCAGTGAATGTAACGTGAATGCAACATCAATACCATTCAGTTCTTTTTACTAGCGCTCGAAAAGATAAATCTGGAGCCAATATCTGTCACTTGAGATAATGTGTTCTCCCAGTCTTGCTAATAAGACACTTTTGTTGGGCGCTGTAATATTCTACAGCCCTAGCACAGAGCATTAAATATACATGTGGTCTGTCCACAGGGGTGAGGAGGTATCTTGTATGCCAAGCCAATATAGACCATAATTCAGATCTAGAAATGCTATTGAAAATAGACCTCTAGCTTTATAGTCAAGCTTTCTAAAATATTTGTAGACTTTTGGAGAAGAAAAAGTCCATTTGGCCATCTTTCATTCGACACTTCTACAAATATTCATTTATTAAAGGAATATCCTTTGTTAGATAACACATTTTTATATCCTCATATCTCCTCATCTATTACTTCTATTACTGGCAGAGCAGATAGAGGCTACAATGAGCATCTTTCACTCTGGAGGACCTGTCACATATGCATCACACAAACAGCCCATTGCTGTGTAATACTTCATTTCCCCTGAGGAGGCACTGCTGTAAAATTTAACATTTACTGCAGGCACTACTAGAAAGATTGCAGCTGATCTCGGGGAGTCCCAGCTGTGGGATACGCTGTAGTTTGCTTATGTTTAAAGGCCCCTATATCAAAAAGAAATTATTCAAACTGAACCATCCCTCATGGATTTTAGCCATCCTTGCATTGCAAAAGTAGACGTTCATTTTACCCCTAGAGGCTGCTACATGGAAAATGTCTGGCTCGATGTACCTTCCTCCAGTTGTGTGCCGTGAGAAATTGAATCGGGATTAACTGATCACTAGAGTTGAGCGAACACCTGGATGTTCGGGTTCGAGAAGTTCGGCCGAACATCCCGGAAATGTTCGGGTTCGGGATCCGAACCCGATCCGAACTTCGTCCCGAACCCGAACCCCATTGAAGTCAATGGGGACCCGAACTTTTCGGCACTAAAAAGGCTGTAAAACAGCCCAGGAAAGAGCTAGAGGGCTGCAAAAGGCAGCAACATGTAGGTAAATCCCCTGCAAACAAATGTGGATAGGGAAATGAATTAAAATAAAAATTAAATAAATAAAAATTAACCAAAATCAATTGGAGAGAGGTTCCATAGCAGAGAATCTGGCTTCCCGTCACCCACCACTGGAACAGTCCATTCTCAGATATTTAGGCCCCGGCACCCAGGCAGAGGAGAGAGGTCCCGTAACAGAGAATCTGTCTTCATGTCAGCAGAGAATTAGTCTGCATGTCATAGCAGAGAATGAGGCTTCACGTCAGCCACCACTGCAACAGTCCATTGGCATATATTTAGGCCCAGCACCCAGGCAGAGGAGGGAGGTCCCGTAACAGAGAATCTGTCTTCATGTCAGCAGAGAATTAGTCTGCATGTCATAGCAGAGAATGAGGCTTCACGTCACCCACCACTGCAACAGTCCATTGGCATATATTTAGGCCTAGCACACAGGCAGAGGAGAGGTTCATTCAACTTTGGGTAGCCTCGCAATATAATGGTAAAATGAAAATAAAAATAGGATTGAATGAGGAAGTGCCCTGGAGTCCAATAATATATGGTTATGGGGAGGTAGTTAATGTCTAATCTGGACAAGGGACGGACAGGTCCTGTGGGATCCATGCCTGGTTCATTTTTATGAACGTCAGCTTGTCCACATTGGCTGTAGACAGGCGGCTGCGTTTGTCTGTAATGACGCCCCCTGCCGTGCTGAATACACGTTCAGACAAAACGCTGGCTGCCGGGCAGGCCAGCACCTCCAAGGCATAAAAGGCTAGCTCTGGCCACGTGGACAATTTAGAGACCCAGAAGTTGAATGGGGCCGAACCATCAGTCAGTACGTGGAGGGGTGTGCACACGTACTGTTCCACCATGTTAGTGAAATGTTGCCTCCTGCTAACACGTTGCGTATCAGGTGGTGGTGCAGTTAGCTGTGGCGTGTTGACAAAAGTTTTCCACATCTCTGCCATGCTAACCCTGCCCTCAGAGGAGCTGGCCGTGACACAGCTGCCTTGGCGACCTCTTGCTCCTCCTCTGCCTTGGCCTTGGGCTTCCACTTGTTCCCCTGTGACATTTGGGAATGCTCTCAGTAGCGCGTCTACCAACGTGCGCTTGTACTCGCGCATCTTCCTATCACGCTCCAGTGCAGGAAGTAAGGTGGGCACATTGTCTTTGTAGCGTGGATCCAGCAGGGTGGCAACCCAGTAGTCCGCACAGGTTAAAATGTGGGCAACTCTGCTGTCGTTGCGCAGGCACTGCAGCATGTAGTCGCTCATGTGTGCCAGGCTGCCCAGGGGTAAGGACAAGCTGTCCTCTGTGGGAGGCGTATCGTCATCGTCCTGCCTTTCCCCCCAGCCACGCACCAGTGATGGACCCGAGCTGCGTTGGGTGCCACCCCGCTGTGACCATGCTTCATCCTCATCCTCCTCCACCTCCTCCTCATCCTCGTCCTCCTCGTCCTCCAGTAGTGGGCCCTGGCTGGCCACATTTGTACCTGGCCTCTGCTGTTGCCAAAAACCTCCCTCTGAGTCACTTCGAAGAGACTGGCCTGAAAGTGCTAAAAATGACCCCTCTTCCTCCTCCTCCTCCTCCTCCTCCTGGGCCACCTCCTCTTCCATCATCGCCCTAAGTGTTTTCTCAAGGAGACATAGAAGTGGTATTGTAACGCTGATAACGGTGTCATCGCCACTGGCCATGTTGGTGGAGTACTCGAAACAGCGCAACAGGGCACACAGGTCTCGCATGGAGGCCCAGTCATTGGTGGTGAAGTGGTGCTGTTCTGTAGTGCGACTGACCCGTGCGTGCTGCAGCTGAAACTCCACTATGGCCTGCTGCTGCTCGCACAGTCTGTCCAGCATGTGCAAGGTGGAGTTCCACCTGGTGGGCACGTCGCATATGAGGCGGTGAGCGGGAAGGCCGAAGTTACGCTGTAGCGCAGACAGGCGAGCAGCAGCAGGATGTGAACGCCGGAAGCGCGAACAGACGGCCCGCACTTTATGCAGCAGCTCTGACATGTCGGGGTAGTTGTGAATGAACTTCTGCACCACCAAATTCAGCACATGCGCCAAGCAAGGGATGTGCGTCAAATTGGCTAGTCCCAGAGCTGCAACGAGATTTCGCCCATTATCACACACCACCAGGCCGGGCTTGAGGCTCACCGGCAGCAACCACTCGTCGGTCTGTTGTTCTATACCCCGCCACAACTCCTGTGCGGTGTGGGGCCTGTCCCCCAAACATATGAGTTTCAGAATGGCCTGCTGACGTTTACCCCGGGCTGTGCTGAAGTTGGTGGTGAAGGTGTGTGGCTGACTGGATGAGCAGGTGGAAGAAGAGGAGGAGGAAGCCGAGAAGGAGGAGGTGGCAACAGGAGGCAAAGAATGTTGCCCTGCGATCCTTGGCGGCGGAAGGACGTGCGCCAAACAGCTCTCCGCCTGGGGCCCAGCTGCCACTACATTTACCCAGTGTGCAGTTAGGGAGATATAGCGTCCCTGGCCGTGCTTACTGGTCCACGTATCTGTGGTTAGGTGGACCTTGCCACAGATGGCGTTGCGCAGTGCACACTTGATTTTATCGGATACTTGGTTGTGCAGGGAAGGCACGGCTCTCTTGGAGAAGTAGTGCCGGCTGGGAACAACATACTGTGGGACAGCAAGCGACATGAGCTGTTTGAAGCTGTCTGTGTCCACCAGCCTAAATGACAGCATTTCATAGGCCAGTAGTTTAGAAATGCTGGCATTCAGGGCCAGGGATCGAGGGTGGCTAGGTGGGAATTTACGCTTTCTATCAAATGTTTGTGAGATGGAGAGCTGAACGCTGGCGTGTGACATGGTTGAGACGCTTGGTGACGGAGGTGGTGGTGGTGGTGTTGGTGGTACATCCCCTGTTTGCTGGGCGGCAGGTGCCAACGTTCCTCCAGAGGCGGAGGAAGAGGCCGAGGCGGCAGCAGCAGAATAGGCCGAGGCGGCAGCAGCAGAAGAGGTAGCAGGGGGAGCCTGAGTGACTTCCTTGGTTTTAAGGTGTTTACTCCACTGCAGTTCATGCTTTGCATGCAGGTGCCTGGTCATGCAGGTTGTGCTCAGGTTCAGAACGTTAATGCCTCGCTTCAGGCTCTGATGGCACAGCGTGCAAACCACTCGGGTCTTGTCGTCAGCACATTGTTTGAAGAAGTGCCATGCCAGGGAACTCCTTGAAGCTGCCTTTGGGGTGCTCGGTCCCAGATGGCGGCGGTCAGTAGCAGGCGGAGTCTCTTGGCGGCGGGTGTTCTGCTTTTGCCCACTGCTCCCTCTTTTGCTACGCTGTTGGCTCGGTCTCACCACTGCCTCTTCCTCCGAACTGTGAAAGTCAGTGGCACGACCTTCATTCCATGTGGGGTCTAGGACCTCATCGTCCCCTGCATCGTCTTCCACCCAGTCTTGATCCCTGACCTCCTGTTCAGTCTGCACACTGCAGAAAGACGCAGCAGTTGGCACCTGTGTTTCGTCATCATCAGAGACATGCTGAGGTGGTATTCCCATGTCCTCATCATCAGGAAACATAAGTGGTTGTGCGTCAGTGCATTCTATGTCTTTCACCGCTGGGGAAGGGCTAGGTGGATGCCCTTGGGAAACCCTGCCAGCGGAGTCTTCAAACAGCATAAGAGACTGCTGCATAACTTGAGGCTGAGACAGTTTCCCTGGTATGCATGGGGGTGATGTGACAGACTGATGGGGTTGGTTTTCAGGCGCCATCTGTGCGCTTTCTGCAGAAGACTGGGTGGGAGATAATGTGAACGTGCTGGATCCACTGTCGGCCACCCAATTGACTAATGCCTGTACCTGCTCAGGCCTTACCATCCTTAGAACGGCATTGGGCCCCACCATATATCGCTGTAAATTCTGGCGGCTACTGGGACCTGAGGTAGTTGGTACACTAGGACGTGTGGATGTGGCAGAACGGCCACGTCCTCTCCCAGCACCAGAGGGTCCACTAACACCACCACGACCATGTCCACGTCCGCGTCCCTTACTAGATGTTTTTCTCATTGTTATGGTTCACCACAACAACAAATATATTATTTGGCCCAATGTATTGTATTCAAATTCAGCGGGATATAAATTTGAGGCCTAGTATTTAGGCGCTGGGTGACCGGTATGGATTTAGTGACAGAATTAGACTTGGAAATGCACAGAAGCGTGTGTGTGAAGTTATTCTGAATGACCCTATGTGCACCTTCAATATGATCTACCCTTTTAGGGATAGATTTCAAATAGCTCTGATATAGCAGAAACGACTAAATTATGAAATTGCTAAATTGGGAATTGTATTTCAACCCAGAACAAAAAATGTGCTTTGACGGACACTAAATAACTTTCCCAGCCACAACAGGACAGCGGTAACGAGAGATTTAGCGGGATATAAATTTGAGGCCTAGTATTTAGGCGCTGGGTGACAGGTATGGGTTTAGTGACAGAATTAGATTTGGAAATGCACAGTAGCGGGTGTGTGAAGTTATTCTGAATGACCCTATGTGCACCTTGAATATTATATACCCTTTTAGGGATAGATTTCAAATAGCTCTGATATAGCAGAAACCACTAAATTATGAAATTGCTAAATTGGGAATTGTATTTCAACCCAGAACAAGAAATGTGCTTGAACGGACACTAAATAACTCGCCCAGCTACAGCACTAGGGACAGATTTAGCGGGATATAAATTTGAGGCCTAGTATTTAGGCGCTGGGTGACAGGTATGGGTTTAGTGCCAGAATTAGACTTGGAAATACACAGTAGCGGGTGTGTGTGAAGTTATTCTGAATGACCCAATGTGCACCTTGAATATTATATACCCTTTTAGGGATAGATTTCAAATAGCTCTGATATAGCAGAAACCACTAAATTATGAAATTGCTAAATTGGGAATTGTATTTCAACCCAGAACAAGAAATGTGCTTGAACGGACACTAAATAACTCGCCCAGCTACAGCACTAAGGACAGATTTAGCGGGATATAAATTTGAGGCCTAGTATTTAGGCGCTGGGTGACAGGTATGGGTTTAGTGCCAGAATTAGACTTGGAAATACACAGTAGCGGGTGTGTGTGAAGTTATTCTGAATGACCCAATGTGCACCTTGAATATTATATACCCTTTTAGGGATAGATTTCAAATAGCTCTGATATAGCAGAAACCACTAAATTATGAAATTGCTAAATTGGGAATTGTATTTCAACCCAGAACAAGAAATGTGCTTGAACGGACACTAAATAACTCGCCCAGCTACAGCACTAAGGACAGATTTAGCGGGATATAAATTTGAGGCCTAGTATTTAGGCGCTGGGTGACAGGTATGGGTTTAGTGCCAGAATTAGACTTGGAAATACACAGTAGCGGGTGTGTGTGAAGTTATTCTGAATGACCCAATGTGCACCTTGAATATTATATACCCTTTTAGGGATAGATTTCAAATAGCTCTGATATAGCAGAAACCACTAAATTATGAAATTGCTAAATTGGGAATTGTATTTCAACCCAGAACAAGAAATGTGCTTGAACGGACACTAAATAACTCGCCCAGCTACAGCACTAGGGACAGATTTAGCGGGATATAAATTTGAGGCCTAGTATTTAGGCGCTGGGTGACAGGTATGGGTTTAGTGCCAGAATTAGACTTGGAAATACACAGTAGCGGGTGTGTGTGAAGTTATTCTGAATGACCCAATGTGCACCTTGAATATTATATACCCTTTTAGGGATAGATTTCAAATAGCTCTGATATAGCAGAAACCACTAAATTATGAAATTGCTAAATTGGGAATTGTATTTCAACCCAGAACAAGAAATGTGCTTGAACGGACACTAAATAACTCGCCCAGCTACAGCACTAAGGACAGATTTAGCGGGATATAAATTTGAGGCCTAGTATTTAGGCGCTGGGTGACAGGTATGGGTTTAGTGCCAGAATTAGACTTGGAAATACACAGTAGCGGGTGTGTGTGAAGTTATTCTGAATGACCCAATGTGCACCTTGAATATTATATACCCTTTTAGGGATAGATTTCAAATAGCTCTGATATAGCAGAAACCACTAAATTATGAAATTGCTAAATTGGGAATTGTATTTCAACCCAGAACAAGAAATGTGCTTGAACGGACACTAAATAACTCGCCCAGCTACAGCACTAAGGACAGATTTAGCGGGATATAAATTTGAGGCCTAGTATTTAGGCGCTGGGTGACAGGTATGGGTTTAGTGCCAGAATTAGACTTGGAAATACACAGTAGCGGGTGTGTGTGAAGTTATTCTGAATGACCCAATGTGCACCTTGAATATTATATACCCTTTTAGGGATAGATTTCAAATAGCTCTGATATAGCAGAAACCACTAAATTATGAAATTGCTAAATTGGGAATTGTATTTCAACCCAGAACAAGAAATGTGCTTGAACGGACACTAAATAACTCGCCCAGCTACAGCACTAAGGACAGATTTAGCGGGATATAAATTTGAGGCCTAGTATTTAGGCGCTGGGTGACAGGTATGGGTTTAGTGCCAGAATTAGACTTGGAAATACACAGTAGCGGGTGTGTGTGAAGTTATTCTGAATGACCCAATGTGCACCTTGAATATTATATACCCTTTTAGGGATAGATTTCAAATAGCTCTGATATAGCAGAAACCACTAAATTATGAAATTGCTAAATTGGGAATTGTATTTCAACCCAGAACAAGAAATGTGCTTGAACGGACACTAAATAACTCGCCCAGCTACAGCACTAGGGACAGATTTAGCTGGATATAAATTTGAGGCCTAGTATTTAGGCGCTGGGTGACAGGTATGGGTTTAGTGCCAGAATTAGACTTGGAAATACACAGTAGCGGGTGTGTGTGAAGTTATTCTGAATGACCCAATGTGCACCTTGAATATTATATACCCTTTTAGGGATAGATTTCAAATAGCTCTGATATAGCAGAAACCACTAAATTATGAAATTGCTAAATTGGGAATTGTATTTCAACCCAGAACAAGAAATGTGCTTGAACGGACACTAAATAACTCGCCCAGCTACAGCACTAAGGACAGATTTAGCGGGATATAAATTTGAGGCCTAGTATTTAGGCGCTGGGTGACCGGTATGGATTTAGTGACAGAATTAGACTGGGATATGGCCAAAAAATAAACAGACTATTGCTGGTTAAATGCACTTGGTGTGACAGCTTCACCCTGATGTAGGCTTTAGCCAAAAAACAACCACACCATTGAGGGTTAAATGCACTTGGTGACAGGCGCAGCTTGCCCCTGATTTAGTATATGGCCAAAAAATGAACAGACTATTGCTGGTTAAATGCACTTGGTGTGACAGCTTCACCCTGATGTAGGCTTTAGCCAAAAAACAACCACACCATTGAGGGTTAAATGCACTTGGTGACAGGCGCAGCTTGCCCCTGATTTTGTATATGGCCAAAAAATGAACAGACTATTGCTGGTTAAATGCACTTGGTGTGACAGCTTCACCCTGATGTAGGCTTTAGCCAAAAAACAACCACACCATTGAGGGTTAAATGCACTTGGTCGCAGCTTGTGCTGGCGCACCACAAGACACAAAATGGCCGCCGATCACCCCAGAAAAATGTGACTGACAAACGGTCTGGGCAGCCTAAAAACAGTGAGCAATTGAGGATCAGCAGCTCAATGATCCACAGCTGCAGATCGATCAGTTAATCAAGTCCTTTGGAGGAGTTAATCTGCCTAATCTCGCCCTACTGTCGCAGCCGCAACCTCTCCCTACGCTAATCAGAGCAGAGTGACGGGCGGCGCTATGTGACTCCAGCTTAAATAGAGGCTGGGTCACATGGTGCTCTGGCCAATCACAGCCATGCCAATAGTAGGCATGGCTGTGATGGCCTCTTGGGGCAAGTAGTATGACGCTTGTTGATTGGCTGCTTTGCAGCCTTTCAAAAAGCGCCAAGAAAGCGTCACAAAAGCGCGAAGAAAGCGACGAACACCGAACCCGAACCCGGACTTTTACGAAAATGTCCGGGTTCGGGTCCGTGTCACGGACACCCCAAAATTCGGTACGAACCCGAACTATACAGTTCGAGTTCGCTCATCCCTACTGATCACCCCATTTTGAAAATGGATATCTTTGATGAGACAACTCCCCAGAACCTATCCTGTAATTAGTGAATTCGGAAAGTCATTAAACCATTTCACTTTTTTACATTTTGTTATGCTGTGGCCTTGTGCTAAAATATCAACTTTTCTTCCATCAGCACTCAGTCCTTCTTAATACAAAAAATAAAAAATAATTTTATTGTTTGCATGGAAAGAAGTTTTCAGACCCTTTGCTATGACACTTGAAATGTAGCTCTGGGGGCCTCCTATTTTCCTTGATCATCTTTGAGATGTTTCTACACCCCGATTGGAGTCCTCCTGTGGTAAATTCAGTTGAATAGACTTGATTTGGAAAGACACAGCCCCGTGTATATATAAGGTCTCATAGCTGACAATGCATATCAGAGCAACAAAAAAGGAGGAAAGAACTGCCTGTAGGGCTCAAAAAAGGGAGTGTGTGAAGGTACAGATCTGGAGAAAGGCCCAAAATATTTATGCTGCACTGAAAGTTATCAAGAGCACAGTGGCCTCCATAATTCTTAAATAGAAGGAGTTTTGAACAACTAGGACTCTTCCTAGAGCTGGCCGCCCCACCAAACTAAGTAATCACAAGAAAAGGGCCTTGGCAAGAGAGGTGACAAAGAACACAATGCTCATTTTGGCTCAGCTGTAAAAATCCTGTGTGCAGATTGGAGAAACTTCCAGAAGGTCAACCACCGCTGCAGCATTTCACCAATCTGGGCTTTAAGCCAAAATGGCCAGAAAGAAGCCTCTCTTCAGTAAAATACACATTTAAAGTTTGAAAAGAAAGCACCTAAAGGACACTGTGAAAAACCATATACTCTGGTCTGATTAAACCAGATTTGAA